>NW_026542599.1:9265815-9952455 GCF_028750875.1 Macrosteles quadrilineatus | reverse complement strand
CTTTACAGGATGTATACCACTTTCAACTGTATGGTCCACGCTCACCGTGGTATCACACACGCTTCAGACCCGGAACTCACCAGTTCCTGGCCAAAGTCAGTCAGTTGTACGAGTTACACATCTGTACGTTTGGAGCTCGCAACTACGCCCATATGATAGCTCACTTTCTGGATCCGGATGGCAAGTTTTTCTCTCACCGAATATTGTCTCGTGATGAATGCTTCAACCCAAACTCAAAAAAGGCCAACTTGAAGTAAGTACTTGTTTGTTTTTTAAGAGTTGTTGTACACTGTTATATTATGGGTTTTTACTTGAATGAACGTAGATCTTTATCCATAATTTGAACTTATATTGCTACCAGCCAATGTTGGCTCCAGTGGTAAGGCCTCACCCCCCGCTAAAGCTAGATAAAAAAATTAAATATGGTGTCATGATAAAAATGTTTTGTAATAATTCTTAGGCTATTAATTTGATATTATTGTAAACTAATATTAAAATCCTATAATGCATACCCATAATCATTAAATATGTTAACTCCTAAAGGCCATCTCTTTTCAGTTATGATTTTTTTTATTACTGTCCAATCCCAATTCCTGTCTAACAAAATAATTACTTATTACTTATTTTGGATTGTTGATATTTATAGGCAAGCACTCTTGGATGCAATACTTACTTACTTGAATACTTGTTGTCTTAATCTTTGACCAAAGTATATCGGATAGATTGTGACAAAATTATTATATACAAAACTTGCTTTACAAATATCATAAAACTTAAAACTTAAAACTTGAAACTTAGGCTGTGGTAAGCGTGTCTGTTTCTCAACCTGGCATCAAAGGATCATTTGACAACTCGTCAAGACTATACAGGGGCCTATTTGTGAGCAAGTTCTTCAGCTCGGACTTAAACGCTGTACCGTCAAGGTTCCTTAGGTGGTTTGGAAGGGAGTTGTAAATTTTGATAGCCGATCGGGGGTATCTCCTTAAGGTATGACTCAAGCGGCAGCGAGGCATATCCAGGTCATGGGCCCTTCTTATTCCATACTCATGCCTATCACCACGGGTCACAAAATCACCAAGGTTTTCCTTTAGCAAGACCAGACTATTAAGTACGTACTGGCTCACCACTGTGAGGATTCCCAATTCTTTGAAGATGGGTCGGCAATGTTCTCTTGGGCTTTAGATACTCCCTGGTGTGGATTAACGTCCGCACTAGTGAGTACTACGACTATCTTCAGTAGTTCGGATTCCACTATAAACTGTAGGTCCCTTAGTTGCCATTAGCTGTATGGTCTATTAATTAACAGCTGTGTCTAAAGAATATATTGGTCTTAGTCACTAACAAGACTAAAAGATTGCGCCACTCATCCTACACTCATCCTTCACTCATATTTGGGTTAAAATACGCACATAGTGGCGTCCCCATCTTAAATAATTGATAAATACTGTCCTGTATCCTACTACAAACATTGGAAATAACTAACCAACTGTTTAGATGTTAGGCCTACTAGCTCAAATTAGTTAGCACAGTAAAACGTAAACGAACAGACAAATTGCACAAGTGTTTGAGAATAATAGTGCTAGCAACTAGGCTAAAAGATTTTTGGGTTTGCCTTCCGAGAAGTGGCCGAGTATTCGGAGGATTGATAAAACCGGGGTTGGATCTCAGGGGTTCTACTGTATTCTTATTCAATTTAATCACAGCTCTCTCGTGTTTGCAGGGCTCTCTTCCCGTGCGGCGACGAGCTGGTTTGCATCATCGATGACAGAGAGGATGTGTGGAACTTCTCCCCCAACCTGATCCACGTGAAGCCGTATCACTTCTTCCGTCACACCGGAGACATCCACGCACCCCCGGGTCTTACCAAGGACGAGAATGATGAAAAAGAGGGATTCGACTTCTCTCATTTTGCTCAAGGTTGGTAGAGTTTGCTCTTCAACGCTTGTTAGTGGAAACCACCCAAAGATAGCCGCAAATGTAGACATTGATTTTAGCCATACCGATTTGCTGGCAGGACTTTATTGTGCTTTTGAGGCCATTGGCAATTTTCTACGTTCTTGCTAGGGAACACTCCAATCTCTTGTCACAATACAATGTTACCTTTTGTTTGATAGCATCGTAATGGTTCAAACACAATTGGTATCTGGGTCCTGACTCAACCCCTTGTGGGATTGAACCAGCAATCTTCAGATATGAAGGCTGTAGCTCTTTGTCTTTGTGTGCTCAAGATGTAAATCAGTCATATAGCAAGAGTTTTACTGTGTTTAAGATCAGTAATGAAGAGAATCAGTCAATTAGCAAGTACAGGTTGTCTATGTGTTGACAAAGTCGGGGAAAAGAGGAGATGTGGTCGAGAATATCTGTGGTCTGGAAATTTTTTGAAATATTGGGTGCTAAACCTCAAAACTGGCTATGAGTCAAAGGCCAGAATTTGCAATATTGTAAAAAAATCCATTAATTGAATTTAAAATTTGTACAAATCTTTTACGGTTGTTGGATTGTACTATTGGCCACTGTTACCTTTTGTTAATTTTTGACAATGTCACCAGATCAGTGGTGTGTTATTAGTCTCCCACGTCTTATCCTACATCGTTGAAATCACCATCTATGGATATCAGGAGATTTTTATCAATTGTAATAGTTTTTAATAGGCCTTCATTTGCTGGTTAGGCGTGCTAGTTAACAGTTTATGAGTAGGTAACTGCAACAGGAATCAGAAGTCATGCATGGTTAAAATAAAAATTGTAATAATATTAAAGCTAAAAACTACTTGTATTGTTTTTAAATATTGCTTTTTTCAGGCACGTCCATCAGGCCCAAAGAACCGGATCCTGATAAAGGCAAGAAAAAGAATAAAAGAAAGGAAGATTCAAGTGAAAGCGAGTTGGAAGAAGGCGAGTTAAGGTCCCGCAGTAAACAAAACACACCAGAAAAACCTGGGAAAATCTCATGTGGAGAGGAACAAAAGGAGTGTGAGGATAAAAGTGAAGCAATAAGTATGTGTAATGAAGTATCTTCAACAACTGATGACAACAAAGAGAATGACAGTGAAGAAAAAAGTGGAGCAAACGAGATAAACAAGGACGAAATCAAAGTGGAGAGTACTGGGAACAACCTTGATGTTAAAGAGAGCAAAAGTAAGGAAGGGAAGGAAAATTCAATTGATATAGAAGAGAAAGACATTGATGGAGAAAAAGTTGCTGGGGTACAAAGTAACAAAAAGTCTAATGCTGAGGAAGAAAAGAAAAATAAACCAACAAAAGAAGCAAAAGGTGAAATAAAGGTTGTAGAGCATGCGAAATTGGTAAACGACTACATAGAGATTGAGGAAGCCGATGACTATCTTATGTACCTGGAAGAAATACTGAGGAAAATCCATACGTTCTTTTATGAAATTGTTGATGGAAAACGGGAAGGAGACAGAGATTTGAAAAAGGTAAAGTATTTTATCGTTAGGAATGTTAGGATATTGGTAACCTTATAACCTTTATATACCTGGGTAAATGTATTGTTCGCCTAGAAACTAGTAAGATGTGTTTTTAATCTGAAGAAAAGCCAGTAGCTTATTGATTGAAACTGGACCCAGCTGTTCTTGACATTTTGGCTTTTAATGGTCCCGGTTAGAAAAGTAATAAAACTCAGTTTATTCAGAAACAAAGCTACACGGATCATCTCACTCCTTTTTACACTGGTCCTTCACTTATATCGGGGTTAAAATACAGAGCAGTTCATTTCTGTCTCAAGGAGTGCACTTTTGTACTTCTTATTTAGTCTTCAGGATTAATTCATAAATTTCATAAAACAAAAACTGTAAGTAAAGTATAACAAGCGTAATCCTATTCAACCAAATAAAAAATGCACTTACATATATTTGTTCAAAATAATAGCCTAATAAAAAAAATAACAAACTGATATCACTTCAAAATTATAAATTACAGTTAATAGATAACATTATGTTTATGTGACTCATACACACTTGTCTGTGTATTTAAAGGTTAATCTTTAAACCATTCATTACGGCTCATAAACAAGGACATTAATTATAGACAACAGTAAAAATTGTGCAATTTAAAATTTTGATTCAGGTGATCCCAGGAGTGAAGAAGGAAGTGCTGACAGGAACAAAGCTGGCGTTCAGTGGGTTAGTGCCAACCAATCACAGCCTAGAGCAGAGTCGAGCGTACAACATCGCTGTTGGTCTAGGAGCGGAAGTAGTGCAAGACCTGACCAAAGACTGCACACACTTAGTGGCTGTGAGAACAGGGACAGCAAAGGTAATAACTATAATGGTTATTATTATTATAAGTTTTAATGGTCCTCGGTTTATCAGGCCAAGTGTTGTGTATTGTGTTGCGGTGTTGTTTATATCTCTGCAATATTATACAATGAAAAAAAATTGTAATACCTCCATCTTTGTTTGAGGCTTGAACACTAGTATTAACTAGACTTATCAGTTATCAATTACATATTATAGAGTTTTTAAATAGGTTGGTTCATCAGTCTAAATCGTTAGCTGATCGTTATCATTATTGTGGCTTGGTCCTGTGTTGGTTGGATATGAGAGAACCTACTGTATCTATCTGTAGACAGATTTAAAATGATTCCTTTATTTTTTAAAATGATGAAACACTGAAATTTCTATGTAGGTGAATGCCGCTCGCAAATTCAAGCAACTCAAAATGGTGCCTCCTGATTTCAAACTGGTGTCGCCTGATTGGCTGTGGTCGTGTGCTGAGAGGTGGGAGAGAGTGGAAGAGGCGTTGTTTCCAGTGGGGGGAGAAAAGGGGGGCACGAGGCAACCCCCTTCACACTGCTCCCCTCCGCATATCCCACATACACCCGCACCACGGCAGCGCAGCGCCTCCGGCCGCTTCATGGACACCATCAACCCACTGATGACGTTCAGCTCCGAGGTGAGATAGTGTGGTATGCTGAGACACTGCGGTGGGACGTAACCATTACCATTACCAAATCCTTGATTGTAAGCCGTCAATCATGACAATTTCATTTTCACATATGCATATTTACACTATTTATTTACGTTCAAAGTTGGTTTAACAAAATAAAGTACGGTAACTTTTTTCTATTGGCACGCCAGCAAGGAGCTCTTAAATAGGTTGGTGAAGGATTTCTTTTAATATTCTTCGACAGAATAAAGACTTAAACCAATTCCCGACTCTTGTTTTAAACTGCCTAATAGAAAGGATCTTGACCGGTTGAGACAGAGCATTAAACATATTCAGGACAAGACAAGCACTGGTTTGCTCTCTTTTGTCATGGCGACATCGAGAATATTGGCTCTGTCTTAAATGTTACACTGGTATACTTTGTCTCTTGACAATAGACAATAGACAATATTTCTTTAGACATATTCTTTGAAAATAGTTCAAGCGTCAACAATTACAAACAATAATTAAAATTACAAACTGAGTAATTATTTATTTGATTTATTTTTCATTACTTTCTCCTGCTATACTAAGTTTGTGAAATGAAATGAAAGAAATGCTTTATGAAATGAAATGATATATTTCCGTGAACATGACACATGTATGGAAAAAGTCAAAAAAACTAAAACTAAGTAAGAGTACTAAAAAATTGCAAAAATTACATGAATTGTTTGTTCCTGCAACACTCCATGCATAGAAAATAAAATAAAAAAAATAATATGGAGAAAGGATTGTGGTATACGGTACTAAGTTTCTCTTCTCTTGCTACTTGATTCCGATCTTTGTTGCCAATCAAGCGTTTTGACTCTTCATCTTCTTGTGCTTTCCTTCCAATTTTTTTTTCTACATTCCTGTAAAATCGTCGCATTAAACTTTAATCTCTCTTCAATCAGTTGTTCAATTTGTTGTTTAAAGTATACTGTGTATTAAAAATAATTGGACATTAATCCACACCGGGGAGTATCGTATCCATGCTTATAAATATCCAAAATTTGTTACCTCCAAGTAGCTGGATTGCAGGACGACGCCACGGTCCCAGTCCTAGATTACTAAGTTAAGGTAGAAGAATGTAGCCTAAGATGTTAAAATTTGCCCTCTTGTCTAGGACATAGCAGACATGGACGCCGAGGTAGAAGACATGTGTAATGACGAATCAGACAGTGATGGAGAAGGAGAAAAAGAAACAAAAAAGGACACGGTGAGAGAGAGAGTGGCGAGGAAGAGGAAAAAGTCCTTGGAAGGATACAAGGACGAGGACTCATCTAGCTCCGATAATTCTATCTCAGGTAGGATTCTTGTCTTGGCTGTAAAAATATGTGAGGTTTTCTATGAACATGGTATTTATTTGCCACATGAAAACAACCAATTTTTTTCATAGCCTTTGATGTATATACTTTATTGTTCTTAGTATCCCCAATGGTCAGTTGAAAACCAACCACTTCTTAATTCCGTTTAACACAGGTTTAGTTGATCTGATGGTGCTGGCATCCCTTGGTCTATATTGCCCGCTTAGCATATTTCCTTCCAAGAAAGAACATTCTCAATGGCTAGGTTTTGGCTTTTGAAACACAAAACCGGATAACTCCCTGGATAAGATTATTCACCGTTACACACCAGTTCTGATTAAATGAGGAATTTAATTGGTCCACATGGACGCTCCCTTATCAACCACATAAGTAATATTGTAATTGTCAGTTGTTTTATAGCAGTAATGTAATGGTAAATTAATACATAATAGTATTGTTTTTTGGAGGAAAGAGCACTTGGCTTAGAAATACACGAAGAAAGAAGAAATCAATTCACAACTAACTCACCCAAGTAAAGAATTCCGGGCAGTTGATTCACACAAAAAGTTTACAATACAATTTATCTGATATTCTTCCCCTATAAGGAGGTTTCTTCATGAGTAATTAGTTTTGTTGTAAGCTTTTTTGTGCTGTCAACTACCTGGAATTCTTCTGTTGGTTAGGTTAGCTGTGTGTCCATTCCTTATTCCTCAATGTATTCTTAAATACAGAAATATCTATATCTATATACTATACTCATTTAATACGCAAGCAGGTTTTTTTGACAATTATTTAATACGCAAGCAGGTTTTTGTTTTTTGTGACAACTACTCCTCCAAACCTATTGAACCGATTGACATGTTTTTGGTGTCATTGGAAAGAGCGGAACATGAAGTTGTATAGGAAACTTTCTTTTTAGGGAAATAAATAGAGAGTGAGGCCCTGGGGCCCTTTAAAGTTTTGTATTTCTCCATAAGATTAACATGGGAAACAAACATTGTTATGAAACTCCAGCTGTTGACAGAAATTAAAAGTGAGAAGAAGAACATAATATGTTAATTAATTGTATAAACAGTCAACAAGTTTGCTAATTTAACAGTTTGCTACAAACATTTACTGACTTGTTTGAAATGAAATATTTACTATTTGAATTTGGGTTGGCGTAAATATTACAATGGAAAAAAGCGAGAGAGCCTGGATAGTTTGATATACTAAAAAGAAAACCGAATTAACACTGTGCTGCATTTCTTAGTGAACATTGAAAGAGCCGATTTGAAAACTATGGAAACATAGAAAAGTCATAGAACACCACCAAGGAAAAGAAATAGAAATTTTTTTTTAAGAATCTATAATTGTTATTATGGACAACCTAATGCGGCTATGAGTAAGGCTATTTGTAGAAACACTAAAAACAAGATCAGCTTTTGAAAAATGATAAGATATTTACAAAAAATGTTGATTATATCGATCTGTTATGTACATCTTGAGTATTTCCATAATCTTTGAGTCGAATCTTTAAAGTCATCAGAAATTATGACTGTTATTAGTTTAAAATAACGCCTGTAATACTTAGTAATTGCTCGAATCCGAGCAACAGGTACACTAGTTTTAATAATAGTGCAAGTTATTGTTATAAAGATATAACTTCCATTTTAGGTTCAATTGTGCCCAAAGGCTGGGGAAAGAAACAGAAGTTAGAGGACGAAGAGGAGGAAAAGGCAAGAGAATCATCTGATAACGAATCTTTGGCGGATATATTCCGACGGGGAGAAGAACTGCCGAGTGACGTCGAGGATTTGGGGAGCGAGGAGAACTCGGCCGGAAGTGAAGACGCTCTAGATGAAATCAGCGATAAAGACTGGAACATGATGGGGGCCGCATTAGAGCGAGAGTTCCTGGAAGGGGAGTGAATTCTGGAGAGAGGGAAGTTCAAAGTACAGGCAGTTTCTGAAAAGAAGTTTGGAACACTGGTGCTTATTTTGGTCCAAGTCTGGAGCACCAGTAGTTTCCAAGTGCAGAGTACAGGGAATTTCCAGGATGTCCATTTTTCTGGAGTGGGGAAGATCAGGAGCACGAGAAACTCTGGGAAGGGAAAGAACTCTTGAGAACCTGCCCCACTGTGATACTTATGTACCTCTAGAGTTGAGTTAAGGGTAGCAACTATTTGATCGTAACAAATTACTGTGCAACTACTTTTTATCCATGATTCAGTTTAGTGTTGTACAATGTGTAGGACTAATCACTTTCAAATAGGATTAAATTCTCTCAAATTTTTGTAAACGGTTTTTACTTATTGTTTTGTTTTTTTTACGTAAGAATGCATTGTAGATGTCAACTGATTTATCAGTAATTTTATTTTGTTACAAGCTTATTAAATAACAGAATGTTAAATTTTTTGCTTTAAGGTTATTTTTGTTTAGTCAAGCAACGTTTAAATTCTTTAAATTAGCTCGTTAATAGTCTGGGTGAATTGTCATGATAAATTATTGTTTTAAAAATTCATAGATTTAGCAGTTTTAAGATTCTAGGAACATTGTGAATTTTTTTGTTTTCTCTTCTCGTAAATTCTTTTTATAACAAAGAAGTTTTAGTTACTGTTTTAGTCAGATAACTTTGCTGCTACTGATGTTCTTAAATTTATTTTAAACTTGCTCTCGTGGGTTTTAAAACTGAATGTTATTGTAAATTACATTTAGATATAATTTATTAAATAAAATTCTTGTAGAATTATTATGTTTTTCTAAGTGTTTTGAGTGGGATTACAATTTTTAAAGCAACAAGGTAGCAAAAGCCAACAATTTTAGTTAGCATTGTGATAATTTTATCATTTCATGGTATAATTAAACTGATAAAGTTGGATATTATAATGTACTTTTTAGTATGGCTCGGTATTATTTCTGAAAATGCTAACTATTTGATAATAAGCTATGTATTTTTCAATCACAGGATAAAAATTAAGTCATTGTATCAATAAGATAGTAATTATATTTGTTTGAAAAAAAAATCAAAAATTTTAAGTTCAAAATTAAGTGTTTTATCAACATGCATATTTTTTATTCTAGGTAAGCCCGATGAAGTTTGCATGAAATTGAAAAAATTGAGAAGTCACATTCAGTGATTTTAACTAAATTCAATAAAATATATTTACTTTAAACATTTTTAACAGAAATAAGCTAAAAAGCACTGAAAACTAACAAACATTTTTTAAGGGAAGCTTACAGGCATATCGGTAAGCAGCTACATACACAAATTTGTAATACAGTATTTGAAATATAATTCACTTTATCCAATGTAATCTTTCTACTGTCTCGTTATGCCCTTGTCAGTATTTTCAGTAGATCACACTATTTTAATCAAGGGTTCTTTTTATTGAGACTGGAGCTTATTTGATAAATGTATTTTTTTAATATGTATCAAAGTAAAATGACATATAAGGGTCTATTTTGTTAAATATTACGTAAGTCAGTACTTAACTGCACTTTATTCTTGTATTCTTAGTGCAGATAATAAACTGTAAAAAATGTTTCCTTTAAGTTGTTGTAAAGCATTGTAAAATATGTATATTGTAAGAAAATACTTCATTGTTTAGTTTACTGTGGGTATCTAAGTAAGTTTTTGTTTAGTCTGGCTAATCAAATATCAAAGGCTCAGGCTTTTTTGTTTCAACACTTTGTCATTTCTTACTAAAAATATTGTCTGATATAATATTTCCTATCAGTAAGAAACATTGTTAACATTGTATATAGTTATTGGTAGTTCTTGTAGATTAAGATGACCGTTTTCCTATTATTCAATATTTAGGTACCGAAACTTTGGTTAAAAATTGTCAGAATATTTTTGCATTTAGGCTGAGATATCAAAGCCAAAATTAGGCCTAGATATGTTTGTTTGATAGGTCTAACGATGAACGCTTATCACTTACGTTAGTAACTTATATATGATCAATTGAACATATTGGTACAAAGTTTGTTACTTATGTCTTAAGCTAAGTTAATTGTATGATATGTAAAAATAATTTGCTCTTGTTTGTAATATTTATGTTTTATTCCTTCAACTTGTTACAAGTTTTCTACTTCCTGTGTGTTATTGCACATAAATATGAAAACTATCTCTGGCGTTTCTTTCATAACCTTATACACTTAAATTTGGTATTAGTTTAGAATAATGTTTTTTGATTGGTAATTTAAGATTTGTCTATTTATTATTTAACTATATGCCTGGGGAGCAAACTGTTCTAGTGGTAGTGCGTGGGACTTTGGTCCCTGAGGTCCCGGCTTCTAATCTTGCCAATCACCAATGGATTTTATCCATGTCATAATGCCATTCCCTCTAGCCTAGCCTGAAGTAAAGTGTAAAAAGGTTTTGGGCTAGAGCCGACTGCCATAGGATGTGAAGGTGAGAAAGAAAAATGCTCTGCTGGATGAGCTTTGTTCACATTCCACAGATCACCTCAGGTTTTGAGTAAGTCCCATCTTGGAAATAAAATTCATCCATCAATTTCCCATACTTGACGTAGCATTGACCAAACACAAGCCAATCCAAGATCAAACAATGAAATTCGTCGGTGTGATCCTGCTCACCGGGGTTTCTATGCATGGTATACTTTACGTGGCCTACTCTAAGGTTAAGAATCGAAACAGCTTGAAAATGATCTTACCGTCCAACAAATCCTACTCACTCCTGCAACGCAGTATGGAAAGTAGTTGTAATCAATCATTCAAATGATCCTCCAATCTCGTCATACAAACAACACCTTGTGTTACCCAAACTTCGTGTCTTTGGGTCTTCGTGTTACCCAATCGATATGGAGTTAAAAACTAAATCATCATGTAGACTCAATGTTAAAGTGTATTAAAATGTTTTATTATTTGAATCATCTAAAATGTGTACACATACTTTTTTTTATTTGTTATTTAGATAATATCTAATAAATATTAAATTCATTCCGAGCAAAGCTCGGTCTCCTGGTACATTTATATAAAATTGTAAAAGGTCTGCTAAAGTTAATTTTTTATTAGATCAGACCGACTGAAAAAGTTGTTTGCCAACAATTAAATTCTTCATATGAATTAATGTTTAAATTAAGTAATTATAGCGTAGTAATTAACACAGCTGTGGTCTTTAACTCATGTTTAAATGTCACACAGTAGTTTAAGCTAGCAAACAAAGGCAACTATAACTGCTCAAGTGTGGTACAAAACAATGACTGATATTTGTTGTTAGGTTTAGGAAGCAGTGCAGATTACTTTTAAAATGTGGATTGTTTTCGCTGTGTTACTGTTTTGTTCACTGACACCAACAAAAGGTAGGAGTGATTTTGGGATTTAATTTCAATAGTATTTAAACCTTTAAACCCTTTGGATTATTCTATTCATTTACACAAAGATGTGATTGTAATAAATGTGAACAAAAAACAGAATTATTTAAAAGGTATTTGGTGTACACTTAGACATAGTAAGCATTGTTAAAGTAGGAAAACACTTGATCAAATGTGCATTAACTCCCAGAGGATTTACCCAAGTCATACACGTTTATTTTTTGTGGAATTCTCTCAAGCATGTCACTGAGGAGTAACAAAAATTGCTGGGCAAACATCGCAAATAAATTCAATTGGTCTCACCTCACTGAATAATACACACAAAAATTGAAATGTAATGAATAATTTGAACATGTAATTCATTTGTGTATTATTTAGTTATATTAAGTATTTCTTTTCAATTAAGTAACAGACACTTTTCTCAAGGGGCTTGCAGGTCTTTTGCAAGATTTTGATAACATATAATTGTTTCCAAGCTATCGTTTTGTTCATACTTGAAACTTTAAAGTCTACCTTTTTATTGCTGTACATAAAATAGGTAAAATTTTAATAACATTATAGGCTACATTGTTATTTTTATTTTTTCAGCGTGTGAAGAATTTGAATTTCAAACAATTGAGAGTAAGTCTAGCATTCTTAATCATGTGTTTTAATCAACTTACAAACTAAGAGACCTTTGACTGCCATATTTTTTTGTATTGATATTATTATATCAATTATATGTCTGCGATTGTTTGATCTATCTTATAAAAACTTAATATTAATTTGAAATTTTCTTTAAACAAATTTCTTCTTTTTCTGGAAATAGGTATACTTTTTTTAGTAGTTGAAAATAATACAATCTTTATACAATAATAATTACAGTGTAAATAGGATTTTTGATATTTGTAATTTTTTAAATTTTGGGAGTAGACTGTCATCATGGCAAGCCTACAATAATTGTTTTTGGACTAAGTGCAAAAATAAACATCAAACCGATCATTTACCAGTGTAGTAAATTTAAAAAATAGAACATTCTTCAAAGCAGATCAGGTTATAGAACAAACATGATTGTTTCATGGTCAAAGATAATTTTAAATTAATTGTATTAAAAAAAAAATAGTTAAAAGGGAAATAAAAAGAGCCCACTGCAGTTGTGATTATTTACTTTACAATTTACACAACTGTCATTGAAGTGCCCTGGATGAGTGGAATCCTTGTTTGTAAGCTATTGGCAACGATGATTAAAAAATTTAAGTTCCCCACCCCTATACAACACTGATTCAATGTATTATTCCCAATCAAAACTCGAGTACAATTTGATACACACAGAATCTCCGGTATCTGAATCTTGAATCTTGAATATTGATAGGTACTCTAATTGTCTCGGAGTAGGCCGTGTAAATTTGTAATTTGGTGCTACAGACACAAAGACTCGTTTCAGCTTTCTTAGGCTATATAGACATATAAATAACCAAAAACTACACAATGTACAGACAAAACTTATTTTATTTATATAGATTGTCATATATACTATGTATTAGAAATATTTTACAACTATTAACCTACAGTAGACTACCTCTTATCGGGACCAAGCCCAGTCCGGATAACGTTTTTTATGGTTAAACCGATGTCCCCAATAACTCGTCAAACGGACCGTTTAAAATCATACTGTATACAGAATTTGGCTTCATTTTAAGAGAATAGAATTAGACACGTGATCACTGGTCTCAAATATTTCCCATGAGAACAGTTGTTTCAGTAACGCCCACTTCCTGCCGATAGTCCGGTTAAACCGATGTGCTGAAAAAAACTGTCTGGCTAAAGAGATGTCATTTCCGGCGAGTGTAGTCCAGTTAAAAAGGTGTCCGCATAAGAGGTAGTCACTTTATTGATTAACATTCTAATGCGCTTTACCATTGCTCTGATTTCACCATACTATCATTTAAATAGTTCTTCAAAGATTCGAATGGGAACGAACTATCTTACCATTAACAACAGCAGATGCAAAGAATAACCAATGGCAAAGAGTTGCGCATCATTGGACTTACAATTTGGAAATATACCGGTACACAACCATCAACAACTTCTTCATATTCTTCTACGCTGATCAACTTGTGGGAGTTGGACTTGCTGTAAGAAAACGTTTTTCAAACTATTCATAAATTTGATAAAGAAAACCTGCATAGTAGAAAAAGAAAGGGAAGATGGGGCTTTTTTATTCACAGATTAGACTAAACTGCACCACCTTACAAAATTGATTGCATAAAATTAATCTGCACCTGTTAATGTTTCAATAAGAAAATCCATTAGTTGGTTGAAAAAGCTCTTCCTTTAGCAATTTTAGATTTCCCTCCTATAGCTAGACTTTTAGTTTGAATATAACTTTTAGTTTGAGACCCTATAGTTATTGTCAGAACTACAACAATTTATTATTGTTATATTTAATTTATGGGTTTTCTCCAAATATAGAGTTAGGTGCCATATGACCACTGACCAGGTGTAATTCTTTGTACAGTAATATCTTCACTAGCCAACGACGATTTCTCTTTTCTTCAAATTACACACTGGTAAACTTGAGAAATCATCACTCTAATGATAACTAAACCTAATTTCTCACCACTATGTTTCCTACGTTTTGAAAAATAAACTTTTTTCAGTACAAACCAGACTCAGAATCTCAGGAAGTAATAACTAATGAAGAGTATCAGGAAAATGTAGAGAAGAAAGGGAGAACCAAGGCCCTAAAAAAGTATTTAAAAATAAAGGCCAACAATATTTTGAGCGATGCGAAAAATCTTGGAAAAAGATATATGTTTAAACATACAGTGACTGTGGACCACAGGAAGTTTAGATACGCAATGGTTCTCTTTGTAAATCCAGGTAAATAAGATATGAGCCATCAGAGATTAAATTAGGGCGATTATATACACGGTGGCAGTAAAAAAGTGTCGCTCGAGCGACTTGGCGTTTGTGAAGAAATTGAGTTATAAAAAAGAAAGAAATAGATAGAGAACCTTTACTTTCAATGATAATCAATTAACTGATAATGTTTACGAATATTTTTAGGAACATGTTCTTTAAATTTCTTCTAACATACTCCCGTACAACAAAAAAAAAGAACATCAGCTTGAAGATGATATTGGTAGGCGACAAAATTTCACAATCGCCCTTTGCAATATACCAGTAGCAGTGTCACTACTCGAGTTTACTTGTCTTGTCTTGGGTGAACGTTAATAGCTCTAGCAAAAGGCCACTTGGTGGAGGATATCATTCATCAATAATGAGAACAATTGACCCGATTTCCTCTGGTGTTGATGTAGATCTCCACTTGTGTTTGCATTTTTTGTGTTCTCTAGACCACCTTTTCCAAAACCTTTGTTTCATTTGTTGCAATTTGGTGAGTCAGTGGCTCAGTTGGTAGATGAGTCGGTGGCTAAGTTGGTAGATGAGTCGGTGGCTCAGTTGGTAGATGAGTCGGTGGCTAAGTTGGTAGATGAGTCGGTGGCTCAGTTGGTAGATGAGTCGGTGGCTAAGTTGGTAGATGAGTCGGTGGCTCAGTTGGTAGATGAGTCGGTGGCTAAGTTGGTAGATGAGTCGGTGGCTAAGTTGGTAGATGAGTCGGTGGCTCAGTTGGTAGATGAGTCGGTGGCTCAGTTGGTAGCGTCGCAGACTTCGGGCCCAAGGCAGTAGTGTCGAGGGATCGGATCCTGGTCACTGCCACAAACTTTTATCAGTACAGTTCACCTTCGTACTGTACCGGCTCACCCCTTGCTTTGCTGGATACGTTCCACAAATGGATCTGTAGTTTATGTGGACAGGCAGGGGCCGCCAAACTCTTAAAAAAAATAAATAAAAAAATACTGCCACAGTGATGGTCGATTTTGTCGCATTCGATTTAGATCTGGCTCTGGAACAGCTGATAAAGCACTAACCAGAAAATGAGCTGGTGTCAAAGTTGTAAGGTCATCTGGATCTTCAGTCAATTTGCACAATACATCTTGAACTAATGTCAGATTAGCTTTTATTACTTAAAAAATTAAATTAAATTAAGCTTTTATTACTGCAGATTCACTGCTTTTTGTGGAATATGTTCAACTATCACCAGCTACTCATCTTTTACTCGCGGCTTGGAGATAAAGGTAGCCGTGGTTTATAATTATAATCTAATTTCTTTAAAAATTTCATATTAATTATGTACGTTGGTTTTTTAATTTTACATTTTAGTTTGTTAAGCGTAATTCCATATAAATGTGCTAAATACCCCCGCCGCAGCAAACCTGCAGACTAAGCGAATTTCCATTTCCCTGAATGGATTTACACTAAAATGTCTCCTTAAAATTATCACATTTATTCCCTATTTAAATAGAATCAGTTTAAAACATACTTAGGTTTGCTGCAACAGGGAGGGTAAAAGTGTTTTTTATGTAAAATGTTAATAGTTAGTAAGAAATAAAAACATTTTCCAAATTTGGGCAAAATATGTTTATAAACAAGCAAACTACAACAGTTTACTTATTCTCCATAAGAATAACATGGGAATTTTAAATTTACAATTTTTTGGAATTTTCTCCGTAACCATTAGGCGCATTATAACGCTTCAATATACTAAATTATTTGTTTTTTTAAGCTCTACAAAATAGTTTCGAAAGAAATTGCAAAATTTTATGTTTTTTGGGTCAAAAATGGGAAAAACCCATTTTTACCCCATAACAGCCCCCATAAACCCCCGTTCCCATGGTCCGATCATGCTGGTTCGCGAACTCGTTCGAATAAACGTAGGTTTACACGTTTGTACCAAATTTCATCAAAATCGGATCATTTTTGCTCGAGTTATCGCGCTAACGGACACATATATATATATATATAAATATATATATATATATATATATATAAATATATATATATATATGAATTTGAACGGATGGTGTTTTTGACCTCTAGGGACCTCAAAACGAAAAAAAAAAAATCGGTCCCGGGTCCAGGTCTTACCGTGAGTACTACGGTAATAGCTTATTCCCTATATGGGAAATTCGCTAAAAACAAATAATCAAGAACTTTTTGTGATTTTGCTCTGATAATATTGAATTGAAACAAGCTAAAAAACATAAACTATCGGAATTGTCGTAGATGAACTGGAGCGAGGAAGTACACCGATCTGTTTCACTCAATTCATACATTTTGAAGGAAGGAATGAGGGGCATTGGCATAAAGTCCCCATTTTGAAGGTAAAAATTCCTGATGTTGAACCAAGAATGAATGAACAAGGCTGCCAGAATAAGTTTGGTAAGTTCTCCTCACAGTCTTCAGTTCAAACCATTGATTTAATCCAATGTATTTATAATGTCACTATGACAATACTACAATATTATTGCTATGGTTTTTTTTTATTCTGATAGAAGGGCTATATAGTATGATTTAAAACATAGTATATTTCATCACTTGGGTGTAAAGTGACTCTTTTCGACCTGAGCTCAAGTTTTATGATCGAGGCGAAGCCGAGGTCAAAAAATGAGCTAAGTAGCACTCTAAAATTGCTCCTGAAGAATTTTCTTCAAAGACAATGTCATAACTAAATAGGATAAGCTCTGAAAACAGCAGTAAATAAACTTTCAGAGGAATGTCCGTTTGAAAGAGTTTCTACAGTCTACAAACTAGGGAAAATGCAACTTTCAATTTACTTACATGGTAGATTTTCTTGCCCATCTTGAACTACTACTAAATTGTTACATAAGCATTTCACATTATATGGATCATTTTTTTGTCAATTCTTAACAAAATAGAACTATTCTTTACTATATACAAAAATCCACCATGACGCCTCGATCTAACCCCAGAAACATCATGCACAATTTACTAATAAGCACAAGAATTTTGCCAGGTCGCTACTATTTCTACAGCCTAGATGATAAAACTCCATGCAGAGAGCTCCACGGGTTCTACTGTTTCTATGGTGATAACGGAGAAATGAATGGGTTTGGAGTGTTCACTCATGGAATGGATGTAATCTATGAGAGCAACGACCATCCGCACCCAGTGTTTCGATTTTGGAACACCGCTCTAGTCAAAGTAAGGAAATACTTATAATAAAATTATATTCTGTGAAATTTTTAAGTACCCCCGTCGCAGCAAACCTGCAGACTCAGTGAACTTCTATTTACCTAGCTAGATTCCCACTAAAACACCCCCTTAAAATTGTCAGACTTATTTCCTATTTAAATAACAAAGGAGTACTTAGGTTTTGCTGCTACAGGGGTGGTATAATGAAGTGTTTTTTTTTTATTAAAAAGTTGATAACTTGGTATTAAAAAATTGCCAAACTTTATTAAATTAAAATACATATCCATAAACAAGTAAACTACAACGGTTTATATTTATCTTCCATTAGAATAACATTTTAATTTTTTATTTACACTATTGGAATTTTCTCCATAACCGCTAGGCGTAGGATAACGCTTCAATATACTAAATTATTTATTTTTTAAGGTCTACAAAATGTCCTTGAAAGAAATTGATAAATTTTATGTTTTTATGGTAAAAGAAAAGAAAACCCCATTTTTACCTCATAAAACCCCCCATAAACACCGTTACCATAATCCAATCATGTTGGTTCGCTACCTCGTTTGAATACACGTAGGTTTACAAGTTTGTACAAAATTTCATCAAAATTGCATAATTTCTGCTTGGGTTATTGCGCTAACAGACACATACATATGAATTTGAACCGAGGGTGTTTTGGCCTATGGGGATGAATCATGATGCACTACCACTCCTTTCCTTTGGTTGTTCCAGCTGATGGCAAAGGAAAAACTAAATCCATTTGAACTGAAAACATGTTGTATTTACTAAGTAATTCAATTGATTAAAAATGTTTATTCAATTGAGGATTTAATCACCCTTTTTTAAAGTTACCATTGTACAACTGTCTAAAATCAACATTTGGTCCATTTCAAGCAGCACACAAAACCCAAGGTTTCTTAGTTTCTAATTAAATTACTGGCTGGCCAACCTCAAACTCACACTGTATTGATGATTCAAAACTTGACGATAATCCGAAACACCTTATTTTCACTTTTGCATTAGATCCATCCCTCGAGTAACATAACTAACACAATAAAGTATAAAATAGATAAAATACTGTAATTACTAAAATATAAAAAAAAACTAGATACCGGTATGCTGCATGGTAATAATTAGTGTACCTATTTGTTTTAGGAAATCATACCTCATAATGCAAGGTGTATCGGCGAGAAATCGTGGGACGGCTATTTTACTACTGTTATTTTCCTAAAACCAAACACGGAAACTGATAAATTTAAGTGTAACGACAAAGGTGGCAGTCAGTTACATTAACCAGCATCCAAAATCCTCCGAATGGTTATCTTTGACTATTAATACAACTTCAGTATCCAATAGCCAATGGTTATAAAAATTCTATATGTAAATAAAACGGTTAACTATCTCCTTAAAACTGCATCTTTACCTATTCCTTAACTTAAATATATAGCTTATTTCATCCATGGGAAATTCCCCAATATGGTATTTATGTTCAAATTTAAGAAGGTGTTAGTGAGTTAGTTCCATTATTTTTGAAACGCCTTCATTTTCTAAGCCACTTTTTGTCTTACGTCACTATGTAAATGGTGCAGTCAATGATTTACAGGTGCTTGTAAATTCTATTTACAAGTATTTTCACAAGTAGATTTCTTCTTATCTTGTCAAATCTATAGCTTAGTTGTGTTTCAGTTCAGATAAATTTTAATTTTTACTAAGCGGTTGTCAATTTTGACAAGTTCATTGTACAGTACATTTTAACATCAGAGGAAATGCAGTAGTTTACATAAAGATCATTTAAGTTGGTTTGAAAAAAGTTTGTCATATTAGCAAAAACTCCATCAATGTTTAGGGTTTTAATTAACTTTTTAATATGTAAAAACAATAAGTTTGCTTCAGCAATCTCTAAGTACATCGGGATGTGTGTTGGTTACAGTAATGATATATTATAAACTTTATCACACATCTTTTTACATCTTATCTCTAATTCTTTTAAATCCCCAAGGAGTTGAATATGGGCTACGTGGGATACGGTACATCGCAAGTTGAGATTGTTGATGTCAACTACATGGTCAATCCAGTGCGTTTGGAGATTTTAATCTAGATTTCCTTTTGTGGTACCGCGGTACCGGTACCAATAGCCATTAGCCACATTTGAACTCTCCTAACCATCGGTCGGCGAAATCAAAGCTCCAATCTTACCTTCCTTGCAAACTTCTTCAGATTAATTGCAATGGTAGTACGATTTTATTTCTTTTGAGCGTCATCATCGAAGGCCTCCCAGTGGTCTTTCCTGTGTCCAAACAACCTGTAGACACAAACTATAGAGTACTTTACTATATATTCTGTGTCTACAGTCTGTGCTTTAGCCCTGAACCTCCTATGCCACTCGTAGATCTACGTGTGTGCAGGAATTGATCCGTGGTCATAGGGTAGTTTTGGATCATACAAACTGATCCGGGGGTACGGAAGGTAGATAACAGGATCGCTTGAAATACGAGAATTGATCCGCGAGTCATTGAGTGAGGGAGGGAAATTAATTCTTCCCGGCCTCATAATATACGGGAAAAAGATGAATACAATCACGTGAATAAACCTGTACGTTACAGATTAATTACTATGGAATGTCTGTTGACTTTTAAATAAACTGTTACTATTAGTTAGACAACGTTTTTTTTTTATTTCTTTGGACAGGTACCCCTATTCAATCAAAGCTGGATTAGCATATATTATTAACAGGTATTTTTTAGTAAAGAATTGTTCCAAAAATCCGTTGTCCAACTAATAGTTAACAGTTTATCAAAACTTTCAACAGACATTCCATAGTAATTAAAGAACTTTTACTGTCATCACGTTAACAAGTGTACAGTTTAAAAAGAAACTTGCATTTAAAAGTCTCTGACTTACTATCGGATGAACCCAAAATTGATTTGCCATGTTCTTGTATAACTTAAACGCAGAAGGGCTACAAAACAAGGTAAATAATTCAAATTTCTAGTTCTTACCACTGGAAAATAAATAAAAACAAAGTATACATATTGATTTCAGTTTAGGCTAATCGCACACTGTTGATTTCTGTCTTAGCGCACACGTAGCGATTGTTTAGTTCAGAAATTAATTTTTTCGATAAATTTAATAGGTCTAATGATAATGTCCTACAGCTGTGTTCGCCACATTTCAAAGAGCGAATTCCAACTCATCATTATCACTCCAAATGTTAATGAACTTCGTCTGAGGCGACGCCTAGGTGTCGGTTATCAGTATTCAAGATAAGGAGAGAGGTGGGGGAGGTTTACCCCCCTCTCCCCCCACCACACCTTTGTTGCGAACAGTCACGGGTTCTAAATTTAGCTGACTGCTCACTTCACTGCTTCACTCGCTCTCGCTCCAGTCAAGTCGTTCAGTTGTTCAGTTATTCAATTCAGTGTAGTGCAGTCAAGTCAGTCGCTGTGGTGTGTGGTGTTAGTTGTTGTTGTTAGGCTCAGTGTGGTAGTGTTTTGTGTGACAATGTGGTGATTGTGAACCATCAAACATGTGGATTACACTGAAGCTGATTACGGTAAGATGGTGTTTTTGTTTGAAGTTTCTTGAGCCCGATCAACCAGTGGTTGAGCCGGTTTCGCAAAACTCTCCTGTGGTATGGAGAGGAATATATTGTTTGTTGATAGCAGTGTATGTGTGTTTTATAGTGAAAATACAGAAGGTTAATGGTGCGTTCAATAAACTAACGAAACGACTGTTTAAATTTTTTTGACTGGAGGTCGATAGTTTTACCTAGGAAATTACTAAAATTCATCAGTCTATTTTGTAGGCTTGAATTTTATAAACGTTTCTTATAGTGAACGAACAGTTGCATACTTTCACCTTCCCTCATGTATAATAAATTTTATAAGAATAAATGCCTCTACGTAATTATTTATGTAAATAATCAAGAATTAAACAATGTCGGTCATGTAGTTAATATTGTGTTCTCAATAATACCAAAAACGAATTAACCAACCTAGGTAGGCTAGTTTATTGATTTATCTTTCATGTAAACACTGTACCGTGCAAATTATTTATGTTGATTTAAACCTATTTCAAATATTTTTCACAATACGGTACGCAAAACAGGAGCGTTACGTAAATCTGTAGTTAATTAATCAAAGTATTCGCCGATGAATAAGGATTTTAAATGGTTTGATCCATAGAAGAATGAATAACTTATAATAATCCATTGGTCCATTATAATTGGTCCAGAGGCTACCCATCATGGAATAACTTATGTTTCGAAACTGGATCCAGCTTTGATCATTGAGCTTTTTAATCAGTGTTCCTGATTTAAGATAGGCCTTTTGCTATGGTCTTTTTGTAACAAAGCTACACATAGATAATCTCAATCTATTCAACAGTCTTCTTCCATTCGTTAGCAGATTCAATTTATAGGTGAGTGCCACCTCTCAAAATAATAACAATAGTGATAACGATTAAAATTCTACGTCCACGCCAGTCTTTTATTTATTTATTCCAAACGGACATCTTCATGTTTACATGTAAATCAAAGACGTTTAATTTATATTTGAGTATTAATACGTCAAAACATTTAAAAGTTGCGTCTCCACTATCCACCTAATAATATTGGCAATAGACAATATTCGATACTGTGATATAGACAAAGATGTTAGTGATTTCGTCAGCAAAATTGTAACGACTGTTCACTTATTTAGTATTTGTTTAATGAACATTACCGTTACAGAGATTGATTATAGCTGCTTGACGGCAGAAAACGTGACTTTTCGAACGTCTTGAATTGAAAGCTAAAATTAATGATTTATGATCCCCTCTTTTTACGTAGCCTAAAGCAAGTTTGGGATAGGCTCATCGTGGTTTTACAGTTTCATAAACATAAAACCGCACAACCTTGAAGCCTTATAACTTACAGCCTGCGCTAAAAAGGATGCTGACTCACTGTTTAAAACAGCGTGGTTTTATATTTTGTCACTTTTTAAAACATACAGTGTTATGTGTTTGTTTTTATGTTTCCATACACAATAACAGCAACATAACAGTACCTACCTATAAAGAATAAACAACACTTTTATGAGTTGAAACCATTATTTTTAAAAGTATGATATTTTCTTCCACTAGGGAACGTAAAAAAATAAAAATAAAACATTTGAAATTTTTAGAATATCGATATTATTTTTTCGAATAAGGTAACCTAAACAAGAATCTCTGTTTACTTTGAAATTTGGTTAAAAATAACAATTTAAACATCCTATAAAGTAGTGCGAACTTTCAAATGTATTGCAAATTTTAAAGTGTAGGTACCTATTTAACTAAAACAATATTATAGAGCCTGTTGTTAAGTTGTACAGAATTTTAAAACCTTTTTTACGACACAGCCAATTCTCCAACATCTCCAGACAGTAACCTATATTTACGCACTGTCGAAGAAGGGCCGAAAACTTGGCTGAAATTAACACGGATAATTAGTCTAGTGCGGGAAACAGGGTAAATGACGTTTTCCAGCCCGTGCTGAATTGTTTCTTGTGGATTCGCAGCATCTGATTTCCTCACTGTTTTCCAGGGATTATGAAAAGTTGTTCATCGCTGCACACAACATTTGAAATAAATGTCTACGTGATAAAAACTTGTTTTCCTGCAGTCTCCTGACAAAGTGGCCTTCCTTGCACTGATTATAGCACAGAAAGTTGCTAATTGCTGCATCTACTTACTTTTGACGCACACATTTTACTTTTGCCGCACACCAGTATTCCAACCAAACAACACAAAACAGCGTGTTTTTATTAGACACGTAATAGGTGTTTATTAGCAACTTTCTGTGCTATAATTGCAAGGAAAACCACTTTGTCAGGACTGTAGGAAAATAACTATTTAATTCTCTTGATAATAATGCAATGACCGCAGAATCTATTATGTTTTTTAGATTAAATGTATATTAAAACAATTTAATCACACTGTATTACAAGAAATACTCCTTTCTTTTTTAGCTTTTCAGTACTATTGTTTATCTAAGTAGCTATATTAAGATAAAGAATGAATCACCTCTACTTGTCGAGCTGATGAGATTCTTCACAAAACTGTAACATGAATAAACCACTCTATCGAAGGAGTCATGGATTATAACATGCGGTAAATTTGAAAGCTCTATTGAATCGAATAATTTATTCGGTTTACAGTGACTGAAATCACAAAGAGAATACCTTTCAATACACCTGAAACATAGTTTTAGGACTTCGAACGATGGAAATGTTAAGAAATTTGTTTGACTGTGTTTTACATTCATTTTTTTTAAATTAGGAGTTCCCTAACGTTACTTTTATTTAATTACGAATAACTTAATCTGGTCCATTCATGTAAACCTCGATGTAATCTGTATGGGACATGCAGAACACCAAGAAAATACGATGCAAAATTAGTGAACCTACTTGTGAATATTCTAAATACGCAGGCATTAAGCAATGGTTATCATAATTGAAAATTAATAAATTCTGACTAATAAATTAACGCGTTAATTCCAATTACGTCTAGTGTGGTTTTGTATACACACTATATATTATTGCAGTTCTTCTCTTTAGTTTTATGCACTGGTATTTTACTAGCTGGCTTAGCAAAGTAGGTGTAGTGTTTGTTTGATATTCAGAAGCTCACTGGTTCAATCCTGAGAAAAATCATATAAAAACTTATAAAACTACGACATCGCTGCCTTGGATCCGATGCCCGGCACGCCACCGAAGACCGAACTGAACTCACTTAAACCACCAACTTCGCCAGTAGTTTTTTGTTTTAATTATTGTGTCTGTCTACACCATAATGGCATTTATTTACGTTTTAAACGTTTATTTACGTTTTATTTTGGGAACGGTCCAAACACTGGTATTTTTTAACTCCGACCCGTTGTTAAAAAGCATATTCAATTGATGAACGACCAAATGGTATCTGGGTCTGGTAACGATCTCGCTTGGAATCAAACCAGCGACCTTCAGATTTGAAGGCAAGCACTCTAAGTACTCGGTTACCCTAACAATTTTTGGTTGTAAATTTAAAACAGGACCTAGCTGTCACTAATTATTGGGTGTACAATAAATATGCCTAACTTAAGAAACCCGGACGTAACCAGTAACAAAGCAACAAACAAGTCACCTCGTTTATAACAATAGACTACTACGTTTGAACAATCATGTCAGATAACTCAAATGAATAATATTAATTTTCTTACACATTGTACGCTATACTTCATACTCTTACCCCCGTTTATCCGGTGAACCTCCTCTCATCCGGAGTGCATGACTACATCAGTGTATGCAGATGATTGCTGTTGTATGAATATGCAGATCGTACAACCCTATGTTTTGAGTGGATTGTGTTCTGTTTGGGTTGATTTATTCATCTGACTACCCTGATATTAGAGACTCGAATAACTGATGTTTGCGTAATTATCTTTTTGTCTCCTTATTTGAGTTTCCTATTACACGAAATTATTTCTGAATAAATTTTGTGTCAATGAGTCAAGGATGTCGAAAATTTCAAAGATATGATTGGGAAATACATAACTGTACTACACTGTGTGCTATTAAACGGACGTTACATAGCAGTTTGTCAATGTAAAATCCACCTATGTTTTTTTTTATATACCCTTAACAATTTATTATAATAAATTGTTGTTAGGCAAGGCATCGTAAAAAACATTCAAAGCTCAACATTTATACATAGACGTCTGAATTCCGGTTGCTGTAGTGTTTTAGACCACGTGATTTTAAGAGTAGGCGTAAACAACTACCTAGCTCGAAAGTAGGAAGGTGTGTCAGAAGTCAACCTGTTCTGGGCAAATGGAGCTTACGTATTCTATGCCCAGACACTTGTTGATTACGGTGGTAGACACGAGTGCCGAATTTAGCCATACATTCGAAAATGTAGAATAAGGATGGCTTGACTAATATATCCCCCGGTTTCAGTAGCTCCCGAAAAATATAATAATGTTGGACAATAAATTTAGCCTAGTCCTTAGACGTATCTTAATACGACCATTTTGGGTTATTCAACCAACAGCTAGTCATTTACTCAAATAGGGTTTTTTTTTCAGAATGTAACTACAATTGTAAGATTTTACTGACTAAACATGTAGATGTAAAATGTCTTTTGAAATTGTCATTGACTTTGATCACAGAACAAAGATTGAGAGTCTTTATTCTGGACTAAAACCAGACTGTTTCTTCTTCTTCAGCAAATGACTAAATGATCAAACACATCTGGATCCACCCATCAAAAGGCTACTGACTTTTCTCATTTGTACAAAGCGGCAATTCTTATCATTCGTTTCAGTAAAGGTTCGCCAACTCCGATAACACAGTAGTGGGGAGCGCGGAACAATAATACTGATGACACACGTCCGACTTGGAACACATCCGGCAATTTTGTTGGGCTTGTGCCATGTGTGGAACACTGTGTACAGACTACAGAGTCACACGTTGGCAATGATAACGTCAAACGTGTACGTTCGCATGTCCTCTTTGAACACCCAGTCGTACAAGCATCTGCGTGTGACTCATTCGAAAACAACGTAGTTTTGGGTTGGATTAATTTCTTGGAGTATAGTCGACGGGTAACGAAAACATAAAAGATAGGGAAAATATAAAATCATCCACACATTTAATTTGGAATATGTGTTTGGATTCACATAATAAAGTTGCTTTGGTGGTTGGGGGTTAATACAGCACTTAAAGTAAACTTTTGTTTGTATTTGCAGGTGTTTCCCACAAATATCTAAATCTGCTGTATAAGTTGAAAAATATTTTATTTTATTTTAGTTATTTCCCGAAATGTTACCCATTTACTGTGTACAAAAATAAAGAGAGCCATTGGGAAAATGGCTTTACAGTAGACTACGTGAATGAACTAGTGTCCAAAGTATACAAGACAAAATATAGTGGATAGTGGATGTCAATATTAGAATGTAGTCAAGTTGTTAGCTCTTTGGATGTGAATCGCTTGACCTGGCTATAACACAATCAGCTGGTCTTGACAACAAAACATTTACACGTGCACTCATACAATGGTCTCCTCTAATACAAACCCGCGACGAGAAACGAGACACAAGTGGCAACACTGGCAACGCCGCAGCCCAGGCCTATCGAAACAGCTGGCGCACGAATTCATAATGGAGAATCTGCACAATTATTACTACAGTATGTCGATAAGCCGGCCGGTGCGACGTTGCCACACCCCAACGCCGCGGTCTTATAATAAAGGAGGCTATGATTATACGCAAACGCGTTAGTCGATGCTATACGAAGTAAAACAATTCTAACGTAGCATATCAACATTAAGTCAACATAACAATTCGAAAAGGTGCATTAACTCAAAGTTTGCGACAGAAGTATTTAAATATACATACACAAACAGTGTAACTCAACGTACAAATATGTTTGCTCGGCCCAAAAACAGTAATTCGACATAAGATCCTCAAACATGTTCTTTCACCACATTAGCTATAAAATTCATCACAAAAGCAACACAAATATTACTCGTCAACGAAACTACAGAAAATGTGCTTACAGTAGACGACGTAAACATTTTAATTCAACACCAAAACCAATATGCTTACACACCAACAATCGTCATTAAAACTAAATACCCCCGCCGCAGCAAACCTGCAGACTAAGCGAATTTCCTATCTGGCTGAAATTCCACTAAATTATTCACTTAAAATTGTCAGATTTATTTCCTATTTAAATATCATTAATTTTAATGAGTACTTGGTTTGCTGATACAGGGAAGAAAATAGGGGTTTTTATTGAAATATTGATAGCTAAGTGTGAAGTAAACAAAATTTCATTACAATATGTCCAATGTCCATAGACAAGCAAGCTACAACAGTTTATTTATTCTCTATAATAATAGCATGGTCATTTTAAATTTACCTTTTTTGGTATTTTCTCCGTAACCTTTAAGAATACAACAATGATTTACTAAATTATTTGTTTTTTTATCTCTATAAAATGGTTTGGAAAGAAATTGCAACATTTATTTTTTAGGGTGAAAAATGAGAAAACCCCATTTTCCCCCATAAAACTCCGTTCCCGTAGTCCGGTCATGCTGGTTCGCAAACTCGCTGGAATAAATGTAGGTTTACACGTTTATACCAAATTTCATCAAAATCGAATCATTTTTGCTCGAGTTCTCGTGCTAACGGACACATACCGTATATGAATTTGAACGGATGGTGTTTTTGGCCTCTGGGGACCTCAAAACGAAAAAGTAAATCGGTCCCGGGTCCAAATCTTGCCATGAGTACTGCGGTAATAGCTTATTCCCCATATGGGAAATCCGCTAAAACCCCCACCCAACTCAATCATTTCACACAAAAATTAACACAGAAAACAATTTATGAATTGGCTTTTGAATGTCTCCAGTCAATTAAATCATTGTATGTCATCGCAGCGCGGTGGCGGATGGTGACGAGCTTAATTAAAAGCTATAATGGTCAATTTGGTCCATTTAAACACATGTCTGTCTGAAGTTCCTCTGCCCAATGTTGCGTTGTCGACGATAAATTGATGTTTGACGTGAAATAAAATATTTTTGTTGAAATGTAATTATTTTCCTGTTAAGAGGGTTCTACCATAGACAAAAATAATTAAATATAGACTGCCAGCCGTGCAGTGGTTACCATAGGTTCTGACGCACACCGCTGGGAGTGCCGTATAGTTGCGTAGCGCGTAGGCCGTAATACATGGCGCTCCCAGCGGTGTGCGCCAGAACCTATGGTAACCACTGCACAGCTGACGGTCTATCTTCAATTATTTTTGTCTATGGTTCTACCCAGTCGATTCAAGATGGCGGCAAAACATGCATCTACGGTACAAGCTCTCACCACTCTAAAACTACGTAATTTGTGTCCAATGATTGTGTGCTCTTAACATATAAGAGATTGCAATGGAGGGGGATAAATCGTTTTACTATTATTTAGAAGCTAAATCACATGTGAAAAAAGACTAATTTACGGATTTTCAAAACGGTTTTGTAGTATTTTTTAGTATTCGTGGTAAAGACTAACTTAAAGAAACAATTACGAAGTTTCAGGTCATCCAGGGCATATTTTGGATCTTTGTGAAAATGTTAATTAAAGTTTATAACTCGATAAACACTTTAATAATGCCACGAGGTTCTTTTTTTGTAGGACCACGTTTACGTGGTAACCAGCCGGCGTGTGGAACGGTGGAACCCTCTTAAATAGTTGAAATTTTGAAGACAGATATAATTTGGTCAGCTGATTTCAACAACATTTGTAACCAAAATCATATTACATTACCAACTGAAATGGTGACGTAATTGAGCGTAACCCAAATATGAGTGAAAATGAGTGTAGAAAAGGAGTGAGATGCATTATGTAGCTATAGATCTGTTGCTGAATAAGACCTGTTGTGTCTAAAATTTAAACGTAATTAAAAGGAAAATTAACGTACTGTTAAATTACGGATAGTAACCGGAATGTTCAAATGTGTTTAAATTGTGATAATGGTTTAAACTTTATTCTGCCACACGACTAATTAATTTAAAATCACACAATTTAAATTGTACAATACAGAAATACCGTTAGGTTCCCTATGATAAATTGGTGTGATATCTATGGATAAAGTAACTGTTTTCTACGTGTTTTGTGCTCGTGGATCGTTAATAAATAATATACCGAACATTAGAATACTTCGGTTATATCTTACAGTTATTTTTGAGGTATCTTATAAAATCAAACATTTTATTGGCGACAACATTCTCAATGTGGGTTTGTTAGCCAACGTATGGTATAAGTTACATAGTTCAGTATGACAAAATATGTTGCTTTGGTCTTAAAAAGTAAAAATCCGCGCTCAGCTTCGAGAACAACTTAAGTAGTGTAGGAAAGATTCAAGTGATTAAACTATTACAATGTTGAAGCCATACACATTCACCAAAATGATGTTAAATAAGGCTGCTCATTCCACACAATAAATGAAGGCACATCTATTTCCCTGGCAACAATGAACAACAAAGACTCCTTCAGTCAGCTGATCATTGTAACAGCAATTCCAGTATTCAAATGTAAATCGTGCTGATGATATCTCTCAAACACATTGCTTGTGGTCGCGACACTGTTTATAATGCTGGAGACGGATATACCACGATGGCAACGATGTTTATGATGTTAGTAAACAGCACACTTCTCTCAGAGTTTGAGTGAAAGCCAAAAGATTCAACTTCTAGATCAAGAGGACATCCGCAGCTGCATACAGACAGAAGTTGTTTTCGAGGGTTCAAAAGATGGCTTGTAATTTCCGAACATTTTAATTGGTTGACGTAATCGCAGTTTATCGATCAAAATGTCTATTCATATAGATTGATTGCTAACTCGTTGAATATCGGGCATTGAAGAGCAATCGCCTATCCTACTCATATGAGCAATAGCTTTAAGTAGTTTTTAGCGAATCGCCCTATAGGGAAGTACCTAATGTGCATATACCGCACGTTTCTAGATTAGGGACCAAACCATTTAATTTGGTGAGAAAGTATACAAAATATTACAAGATTTTTACAAAACCCATCCAAAGCTGAGAGGTCATAAAACTGTAGTAAAAACAAGAAACACAAATCAAGAAAGAATGTGTGTTGTGTTATTTGTTGTTTTCTTTCACGATTCCTTTACTACTACAGTACGCTATACCGGTAGCTACTGTACAGTTCTCTATGTTGTTTTTTTTTGTGATTTACAAATTTCCTGTGCATTTGTGTATTTACAAAGCAATTTTTTAGATTGTTCTTGCCTGCGGTGATGTCGAAACGTCGTGAACACCTTAAAAAAAATCGTGATGGAAAATTATCGTCAATAAATCCCTGAAACAAACTTAATTACGAAGGAAATGTAATAAAACAAAGCCACGCCGCGATTAAAATTCTAACGCAGATTTATTATTTTGGCTGCATTGTAAACATAGGGATACAAGACGTTATCCGAGATGCAGGCAGATTCTCAAACGAGCCCAGAAATAAACAAAACACTCCACCAGACACATTTCGTTCAGCCATCCATCTGTTTCAGCCAAGAATGAACAGCTGTTCTGTGTGTGGCCTGCTACTGCACAATGCTCAGCAGTTACGTCGTCTGCTGTTTTGAGGTTATGTTCGCCTGCAGGCGCCGAGGTGGGAGAAACGGGCGGGGAAATATTTATGACCATGTCGCAACTTTTCCTTTGAGACCGAAGTCGCTCTCGCTCGACGACTTGGTCGTGTGGGTGACCATTGTATTGCCGCATTCCGCGTTGTATTGTATTGTCGGGTATTCTGTATTGCTTTGTTCGTGGATGATTGTGAAGAGTTGATTTCAGACGATAAACTCGTCGACTCGCTCCGTCCGTATGAAACCTATACAAATAATAATTGTGATTTTTTTTTGCTGTGTACGAAATTGCTATAGAAAAATACATCAGCCATACCGGTGTTTACTGACAAAATTAAAATACACAATGTATCAAATGGAGGCACTCTAATCTAAATCTTTAAACTATAACTTAGACTAATCAATATGTTTTACCGTATCGATTTTTAAATGCACCTTGGAAAAATAAAAATCTACATGCGTGGATATTTCGTTAATAAGATATTGTTGTAGCGGTCGAGTGGTCACGTGATTTCACTGCAGACGATCTCGTGTATTGCTACTTCCCTTTCAACTTCCATGACACCTTAATTGTGAGCGATGAGGAACGCCGGGCGCACTTCATTCAACCATAGATTAAAGAGTAGATTGGCATACTCTTTAATCTATGGTTTAACCAGTGACAGGCAAATAATCAATTGGTCGTCCCAGAACTTGCGTCCTGTTCCTATTCAACTGTTCCAGGGATTAGGCGATAGGGATTCCAGCGCATTCGTTTTTTAATGTCCATCTTATATACACAAAACTGGACAGAAATGGGTCCTCTGATTTCTTAATTGCTGTGTCATAACTTCCTCAGGCCACGTTGATCAAGCAAATTATTCTTACTTAACGCGTTATAGCTTTTCAAAGGATCGACAAGATGTCTAGACTATTTTTACTTGCTTCAAAAAACAATGTCCAATGTGTGATTACTTACGATGGGTCCTAGCTGTCCTTGATGGGGACGTGACTGACTGCCACTGCCGCAGGAAAATTTGTATATTGCTACACAACCAATTTGAACATTTAAAAATTTCACATAGGCTTTCCAAGTAACTATGTTGGTAGAACAAAATAACAAGGAAAAGTAAACAAAATACTTGAAACATATGATTATAACAAGCCATCCCTAGTAGGTATATGCAAATTATAAAGTACAGTACAAAGTGATAAACATGAGTCGTTACTATTGACAAATATTACATTGGAGATTACTCGATATAGGTAAAATAGAGCAAGTCTGTGTTGACAATGAATACAAACCCTTTGTTGATGATTAATTGATTGGTGTTGATGATTGTTTCGTGTTGGTGCCGTTTGAGTGCACTGGCGTCAACTCAATGTTTCACTATGGTTTAAGGGTAGATTTTACAATTTTTACTCACTCTTTTTTTGTAGCTTACATAATTTGCACAGCTGTATTCGTAATAAATTAAAATTCCACTGGAGCTTAAATAATAATATCCAAAATTAGTTGTAAAACAGGTGAGTTTTCCTTATATAGATTTTACAATCGAAATATAAACTATACCGAGCCATGGCTCGGTCCTCCATGGTGGAAGAAAAACACATAGGTGTGCTATTCAAAATTAACAACAGAAATTAAATTGCTTTTATATAAAACGATTCAACCAAAACTATACAAAACCAGTGTGGACGTGGTATCCAACTGTTGGGAACATCCAGTGAATCAAATCTGAACGTCATCCAAAGATTCCAATCTAAGGTTCTAAGGTACACTCTCCAGGCACCATGGTTTGTTAATAACGAAGTGCTTCACAGGGACAGTCGAACCCCAACGGTAAAAGAAGAAATTTCAAGGTTAAGTGTCAAATACTTAAAGAAATTAGAGTACCATACTAACTACCTTGCTTTAAATTTATTGGACAACAGCAACTGTGTATATAGATTAAAAGATGCCATGTTTTGGACCTAAGTTGTCTTTTAGCGAATTTCCCATATAGGGAAAATAAGCTATTACCGTGGTACTCATGGTAAGACCTGGACCCGGGACCGATTTACTTTTTCGTTTTGAGGTCCCTAGAGGCCAAAAACACCATCCGTTCAAATTCATATGTATATATATATATATTTATATATATATGTGTCCGTTAGCACGATAACTCGAGCAAAAATGATCCGATTTTGATTAAATTTGGTATAAACGTGTAAACCTACATTTATTCGAACGAGTTCACGAACCAGCATGATCGGACTATGGGAACAGGGGTTTATGGGGTAAAAATAGGTTTTTCCCATTTTTGACCCTAAAAAACACAAAAGTTCACAATTTCTTTCCAAACCATTTTGTAAAGCTTAAAAAAACAAATAATTTAGTATATTGAAGCATTATTGTGCGCCTAATGGTTACGGAGAAAATTCCAAAAAATTGTAAATTTAAAATTCCCATGTTATTCTTATGGAGAATAATTCAACTGTTGTAGTTTGCTTGTTTATGAACATATTTTGATCGAATTTGAAAAATACATTAATTTCTTACTAAACTGTAAACATTTTAAAACAAAAAAAAACTTTTTTACCCTCCCTGTTGCAGCAAACCTAAGTACTCGTTAAACTAATTCTATTTAAATAGGGAATAAATGTGATATATTTAAGGAGGCATTTTAGTGTAAATCCAATCAGGCAAATGGAAATTCGCTTAGTCTGCATGTTTGCTGCGGCGGGGGTATTTAGGAATTTATGGATTTAAAACTTCGTACCAATATACAAAGTTTTTGTGTTAGCTTTATTGTTGGAGAAAGACTAACTACTTTATTTCAATTTTATCATATTTGCCTATTGTTCTATTTTTGTTGAACAGATTGTAAATTAAATAAAATGTTAAAACAAAATTCCAGTCATATACTGACGTTACCCAGATTGTAAACAAAAAAAATCACCTGATTGTATTAACATAAGTATATATGTATTTTGATTTGATTGTTATTACTGTTTCTAAATAATGAAATGGTGTTTGCAATCTGGGTGACGTCAGCATAAGACGGGAATAGCACACCTATGTTTTGTGCCACTATGCAGTCCCCTATAGTCCTAAATAATCTGATACAAATTGTAATATAATGAATGATTCCAAGTACTTTGCTGTTGTCCTAATCAAATGTTTTCTACTTCTAGGTCTTTTGCTGTGTTGGAGTGGACTGGAGCCATGCCTTGGAGAAGGATATAGAGGTAGCCTGCTTGGATGGGAAAGCAACCACAATTGAAGACGGAGGAGTGGAGGCCAACTGTGGCTACCAGGGACTTACAAGGGTCACCACCTTCGCACCTTGGCTCTTCCAGCTGGCCAACGTTCTACAGGTATATACATAAGTCGGGAACATTCTGGTACTATTTTTTGGTCCCAAATTTACATCCTATCCTAGGGTTTAGTCTGGGGAATTTTTTTACACTTCAGAGGTGATTGGCAGGATTTGAACCCGGGACTTCAGGGACTAAACATTTCTCTCATGTGCAGCAAAGTGCCACTTCACACACTAGTTAAACAAATAACTATTCTTAAATTCAGTATACACTATTCAGCATTTTCTTGTTAAAGGGTTTGGTTGTATATTTAATAGGTACAGTAACTTACCTACCTAAGCAGTCTAGGAATAGCACTGTCTTTAATATCAAGTTTATTTCATTCAATAAGACTTTCAATAACCCAGTCAATAATGAGGGGTTTCTGAACAATATCAAAATCTTACTTGGAATATTTTGTTTAAACAACATCTGTAAAATGAAAATTCTCTGATTAGTAATTAATAGTCTGAAATAAAGATGTAAATCTGGGTAGAATAAAGGCATGCAAAGTCATTCTTCCAGTAAAGAACTTGAGTGTGCAAAGTGTTAGTCATAGGGCTTCAAGTGTTTATCAACTGTGTGTGCAAACTTTGTTTAACTGCAAGTGCTGGTGACTTCATTAAGCAAACAATAAGTCCCTACTTGACCATGTGTCCATTCTCTCATATCTCTTTGTTAATTGACCTCATAGCGTTTGCCTTTATTTTTCACAGTTTTTTCTCTATAAACAGAGATAAAGGTTTCTATGTACATTATTTTGTTTGCCTATAATCAGATACTTGACTGTGAATGAAGTATACAAAGTTAATATTCATTACCTGAAGTAGCCTAATTAAGTGATAAAAAAACTTGTATAAGTATAATAAATTGTATTCTAAAAATATTTATTGGGTGTGTTTGCCCAAAATTCTAAAATATCAACAAAGTTCTCTATGGTTGAACGTTTTGTCGCATATGATAAGAGGAATGGCTGGATAGCGTAATTTGATCGTGCTCTCATAGTAATTAGAAAGAAGGTTGACAGATCAATTCTGTAAAATTTGTTCAAACTGGGCCCAGCTGGCTTTAATAATTATGAAAGAAACAGCTGATATTAGTCAGTAACAAAGCTACACACATTATCTTACTCAACTTCAGTTCATTCCTCTTAAAATACACACGTATGCATACATCAGTGTTATAAAAGTTATCAATAGTTTTTTATCCTTTACGCGCTAGTGGGATTTTGTAAGTAAGAATCGCTAATACTTATGGGAAAACAGTCTGAACCCTTGATTTTTGTGTATAAGTTGTCCCTCCTGCAAATAAATTGTGAGATGTTAACCATTAAGCTTGCACCACCAGTTAAATCTGGAGAAAGATTTACATTTTATGGATCTAAACTGGATTTTGCTGTCCTTGATCATTCAGGTTTTTATAAAAAAAAAAAAAAAAACACTTGTACAGAATGCCCTCAGCAATTGACGTAACAATAGTAGTTTGTAATTTTCAGTATATTTGTCAAACTAATTTATCGTAATCTTTATTTATTTTTTTAGAAAGTGAATGCGTCCCACAATCACCTCAAGAAAGTGACAGTGTTGCCAGTTTTGCCGAGAGTGTTGACTCTAACCCTTGACCACAACAGCATCAAAGACATCGAACCTCTCGCATTTACCGGGTTGGAGAATCTGCAGAACTTGGACTTGAGCTACAACCGAATTTCAGGTGACTGAGAATTACAGTTTTTTAAAATATAAGTTACCATAACTAACTTGTTGTAGGCTTAATTTGGGCCTATATATAAGGGGGATATATTGCAACGTCTGTTCTAGTTTGAAGTTCACTGTTGGCAATGGCGAGTGTTTGTTGAATACGGTAATGTTTCCGAAATTTACCATCACAGGTTATTTTTACCTACCGACTGGCCTTGAATTCAGAACAAGGTTTTTAAGGGCTTTTACAAGTAAAAGAATGTGGGGTCAAACTATAATGAGAGCAGAAGAGGGGTAGTGAAAGACAGACTGAATAGATGTTAAAAGAGAGATTTTTCAGGGAAAAATAAGTTGATCGTACTAGAGGGAAGAAGACAGAGAAGAAGGATGGATGAGTTTAAGAAAGGTTTAGAGAAGAAAACAAGATGTCAAATGGTCAAGGAAAGGTAAGAATAGGAAATATAAAGAAAACTTCTCAATATCCAGATCCAGAAATGAATAACCGGAACAGAAAGTGATTTGTTTATGTACCTATATTCTGGATGTCTACATCACAATGCTTGAATACTATTCTCGTCATGTTTCTTCAGCTATTATTGAGGTCATGCATTAATCTTGCACGTACTGTTGTACAAATTTAGTATTCATCCATTGTCTTGAATTATTTTACTTAAAACAATTAAATTCCCTTAATGTTGCTGTAGGAGAAAGCCTAAAGGGTGTGTTGGTCGGCAAGAAGACTCCGGGAGGTGATAGATTCGAACCTCTGCCCATCAGGGTACTCAACCTCGGCCACAACAACATCAGCAGTCTAGAGCCTGATGTTGTGGCTCACCTGCAATATCTACGGGATTTATACCTCGACAACAACCCCATCACTGACATCGGGGTGGAGTTCTCCCAGGCGCTGCAGGAACTGACGGAACTCAAGGTGGGTGGAGAGTGCTTGCCTGAGGTTCCCAGATGATTTGAAACTAAACCTAGCTGTATTTGATCTAGAAATTGAACCTGTCAGCTCACGATGGACGTTTTAAATGGTCGTGGCTAGAGCAGCTGGTATTGTTCCTATATCATATTCAACCCCCATATTCTCCTTTACACACATAGGTGTTTCACTATTGTATACATATAATCTAATTAAGATGGGAAAGTGTTTTAAACGCAGGTACAAAACATTCTTTGATCTTTACCGACATCTTAAGGGAAAAATTTGATAGCAAAGCACACAAGCATACTGTTAAAACCTAAAATATTTAGGCCTAACATAAAACTGTTGTTTGGTCTTTTGTAAACTTTTGTTTTAAAAATGTGCCCCTGATGTACATTTGGATTTAGTGTGTAGAAAAATTCACCCAATTTCGAACTGCTAAGATAGATCCTTAGGCTAGGATTATACTAGGACGCTGGCGTCCGAGAGGCCAGCGTCCGGGACGCTAGCGGGGCATTAAATCAAATGGGGGCGATTATACTATGGATGCTAGCGTCGGATGCTAAAAAAAGCCACCGAAAACTCGAAATTATTACCGTAGGTGGCATGGTAAAACCTAGGCCCGGGACCGATTTACTTTTTCATTTTGATGTCCCCAGAGGCCAAAAACACCATCCGTTCGTATAGATTTAAATATCTAAATATATATGTCTGTAAACGCGATAACTGGAGTAACTTTTGTTCTATTTTGAAGAAATTTGGTTTTAAGGTGAAGGGTGGGATAAATTTGAATGAGTTCGCGAACCAGCATGAACATACCTTGGGAACAGGGTTTATGTGCTAAAAAAGGGGGTTTGTCATTTTTGACCCATAAAACTAAAAAATTCACAATTTCTCTCTAGACAATTTTAATGAGCTTAAAAACAAATAATTTAGTACCTATATTTAAGTGTTTTTGTACTGTTATTAGTTATGGAGAAAATTAAAAAAGAGTGTATTAAAAATTGCCATGTTATTCTTATAGAAAATGTTGTTAAGTGTTGGAATTTGCTTGTGTATGGATATATTTCGATTAAACTTGGCCAATTTGTTTTATACTAAGCTAATAATACAGTATTTTACAAAAAAACACACTTTATTAGCCCCCTTAAAGTATAAAACCTTGGTACTCGTTAAACCTAATGTTATTTAATGTTACAAAAAGTGACTAAACATTGAAATAAAATGGCAGTCCGAGAGGCTAGCATCCCAACATAAATCACGTAATTTTTCGGCTCGAGGTGGGACGCTAGCCTCTCGGATGTCAGCATCCCGGACGCCAGCGTCCTAGTATAATCCTAGCCTTAGACACAATATTGTTTCAACAAAATACTTTCCTCTCAATAATGTTTGTTTCAGTTATTGAGCCTTGCTGAATGCAAGTTAAAAACTCTGCCCAAAGACGCATTTTCCGGCCTAGATCTAACCACGTTGTTGTTGAATGGGAACCAGTTCACTCAAGTACCAGATCTTCAACTTCTCGGTAACACACTTAGAGTACTTAACATGAATCAGAATCCGATCGAAGAGCTGGACGACACTTCATTCGCTGGGCTGCACAGGCTCAATGAAATTATGATCTCAGGGATGCCAAAGCTAACGAAGATCGGATCTGGAACTTTCTCGATTTTGGAGAATATCAAAATAATCAGCTGTACGTACAATCCTCAACTTGTTGCAATAGAAGAGAAAGCGTTTTGGAAACTTGATTTGAAACGGACAATGCTTCAAGAGGTAAAGAACAATAATTGTATTTTGTAAACCACTTAGTTAATAAGTTTGAGTTGAGTTGGTTTTACTTAGTTAATGAGACTTCAAGACAAACTTTCTCCTCAAAAAGAATATGTTTGGTTGTGTCTACGCCAGGGGCATAAAAATTGGGTAAGGAGAAATATGAAAAAGGGAATCAGTCTAAATCTCTCAAATATTTTTGGACATGAAGGAAATTAAACCTGTCTCTCTCACGCAAAAGTCTGAGACGCTAGCCACTAGGCTCACACACCTTGATATTTTGATAGCAAATTACTGAGAATAGGGCTTAAGAAAATCCCAAAACTTAGATTAGAAATTAGATTCAACAGCACCACTTGGTTTTATGATATTCTCACACGTTATCACAATAATAATTTAATTGGTGATTGGCAGGATTTGAACCAGAGACCCTGGGGACCAAAGTACACCACTCTGTCACTAGACCAGCCTGCTCCCCACAGTTGTGCTACCTTTAACTATGTAAAGAACTTCAGCATTAAAATTGCAAAACATTAAGGATACTTATTATTACTTATGTTATTATATTTTTAGGTGTATTTGAACAACAACAATCTTCCAAGAGTGAGAAAGAACCTTCTTCCATGGCTCCGAATGTCGAAGGTGACCTTGGATGGGAATCCGTGGGTTTGCGATTGTCGTCTGCACTGGCTGGCAATTCTTCTGCGTAGTAGAAACAACACTGTGGATCGGCTCACAGAGATCAAGTAAATAACTAAACAATTCTTATTTATTTCCAGCATGGACATTTTCCGCTATGCGACTACCAATTTATCATAGAATAAAGACAATGGAAAAGATATATCCGCTAAATCTCTTTAGGGAATATCCGTATCAACGTATGCATCACAAGAAGAAGCTATATGTGGAATGTTAAAATATCAAATGACTTTTGAAACGCTCCTTGTGTTGGTGTTGATGGGACGGTTAAAATAGTATACACTCTTTAAGAAATTGTTGTTCTAAGAAACTAACCTTAAAATAATAATCAATTGTCTAACTTTTCAGATGTAAAGAACCAGTCTGGCTTAACGGGAAGCAAATAGTGTTTTGGGACATCGATTTGACCGGCCGACACGAAAACTTCCCCTGCCTCGCTGAGAGAGAAGAAGAAAAACTGCTCCAACAAAAGCTGCTACTAGAACAGCGAAAATTCGAACTAGAAAGAATTAAAAATGCTACGCCTCCAAAAGAGGAAGAGAGTTCTGTTAAGTTTTACTATATCTTTGCCATTGCTGGCGTTATTATCTCAGTTTTAATTATTGGTGCGATCATTGCATTCAACAAATATAGAAACTACCGGCCAATTTACAATGTTGAAAAAGTGTCCGCGATGAATAACGAAATGAAGTACATGAAGGGTTCGATCACTGAGAAGGCTCAGCTAGTCCCTTAGCGAGTAAATTAACTATGCGTAAATGTTACTTAAATTCATGAATTTAATTTTATGACAGAATTTTTCACCTGAAAGAGATAAGTTACATTTTCATTTACAAATCTTATTTTTGGACTGATTTTTGTGAAATAACAACTTCAGTAGAATTGTGTTAATTAAAAACACATGAGGCTGGAAGACTTAATTATGTTACTGTGCCTTAATTTTTAAGTAGTAAAACGGATGTAGTTTGCCATAAAGGAAAAAATACTGAACAATAAATCATAAGTCACTCTAGTCGTAAGCGTTAGGTTAGTCATTCAAAACATGAATGCTTGTAGCATCACTGTACGATAAACATACCAAGTGTGTTCATTTAAAAAATAATGTTCATTAGATTTTGTATAAGGTTAATTTTGTTCTATACAATGTAGCCTACTTTAAGAATCGGTAGGTCCGCCGGCCATCTTGGATTTTCTGCCCATAATGGCAATGTTAATGGTTGAAGCATATTACCGCATTGTTTATTAAGATAAAAAGTACCTCATACCTTATACCTCCTTCTTCGTCTTTTACCCACAATGTGGGAATGACAGTGTCACTTAACATGGTTACTAATCAAGTTGCAAAATATCTCACTTTAAAGCTATTCAAACAGCGGATGTGATTTGCTATCTACTAAAAAGCAGATGTGAATTGCTATCTACTTTTTAATTTTAATTGTAATAATTTTGTCAAAATACATCATTATTTTGTGTGAACAAAATACATCAACAAAAACATATGTTCACTTTGAAGCCTATTAATCATGCACCGTAAGCTTGATTACGGAGCAGAAAATTTTCTGTGGTTCTTAAATATATTTTCTATGTGAATTGATTTTCGGATTTTTAAAACTTTTGTTTTAGAGGTTGAAAAAAAACCATAGTTTGAGTCAATATATTTATGCAGTTTGACAAAATAATAACAATTAAAATTAAAAAGTAGACAGCAAATCACATCTGCGGTTTCAATAGCTTAAAAATTAGATATTTTGCAACTTTTTATCTTCTTAATAAACAACGCCATGCTTCAACCATTAACATTGCCATTATGGGAAGAAAATCCAAAATGACCGGGGGGCCTACCGACTCCTAATGTTTAGTAATAATTTATCCTTAGTGTTTTAAAATTAAATGATGGTAATATTTTCCCCTGATAAACTCTAAAAACCCAAAGCAAAAATACTAGGTTCGTTTCATTGTATGTGGATCAGGATAGGATAATAACATTAAATAAGTGTTTAAGTTGAAATAACATTGTATTAGCAAGCTTAAGTTTTCATAACTTTGCAGTAATATTTTCATCGCTTTGGTTATATAAGTCTGTTGTAAATAAAACGTTTTATATGAAAAAAATAAAAACTGACAAGTATGTTTAAGTACTTTTTAAACTTTCCTGGAGTAAGGAACAAAAAATCTTGTAAACAGTAAGAATTATATATTTACATTTACATGGTAACAGTCATTACAAAATATCTACTGTTCTCCTGATTTCTTCTCTGCTCGATATTTATTGAAAGCATAATCAATATGTGCTTCCGGATATTTCTCTCCGAGAAAACTGCGGACCTTTCCGTAGTCAGCAATCATCTGTAGTTTTGACTGAAACACAAAAACACCTTTCATAAAATTTCTACACTAAATTGTAGTCTGAATGTTTTATAAGCCACAGTAAGTCTGGGACGGGTGGCGTCGTCCTGTAATCCAGCTACTAGGAGGTTACGAATTGTGGATATTTATAGGCATGCACTGTGGATGCGATACTCCCTGGTGTGGATTAACGTCCGCACGGGTGAGTACTACGACTATCTGCAGTACTATCCTGATAATTAGACCAATTCGTATATACCAAGGAAAAAAGTGGTTCGGATTCCACTATAAACTATAGGTCCCTTAGTCGCCATTAGCTGTATGGGCTATTAACACTTTTAACCCTGAGCGCAAAATGCCCTTAGTATGGGCGTTACTGGGCAATTTTAGGGTATTATTAAAAATTTGTAGCTTGGTAAAAAAAAACTTTTTTTCTGGTGAATAATATATCAAATTAAAGAGAAAATACCGTAGGCTATAAATTACAGGGTTTCAGTTTGAAATAACAAAAAAAATTGAGAAAAACAAAAATTGCAACCGCAAGTACTAACCTAATTAAAAAAGTATTTAATATTTACTTTAGCATAATTATGGCATTTATATCATGTGAAATTGAAGAGAACAACATGCCCTTTCAGGAAATATATACATGTATATAGTTATATTGCTTACCTTACATATTATAACACAAGAAATTGAAATGTCTTTGTCGTATCAGTTCCCAAGCACATCTAGCCTAGGCTTTACTATAGTCTGCTTTGGTATGATACAGTCTAAAACATTCAGGCACACACAATGGTGTTTGGCACTCTGGACACCACCAAGAAGTTTCTTTTCTTCCAGATTTTCCTGTAGAAACTTTGTTTTTTTCCGAACACACTTTGCAAATTCTTGTAGGATTTTTTTTCTTGTCCGTAGAGGGGATTTTGTCAGGGAAATGACGTCCAATAAGTCGATCAGATTTTGTGGCTCTTGCAGTTTCCTCTTCTTGTAATAAAGTCCCTGCTTTTTCGCTCAATGATTTTCCAATTGCTATTATAAATTTTTCAAGGTGACAGAGGGGTCTCAGGTTTGCAGGTCTGGTTTTTCGATATAAGATAAATGCGTTGACAATTGACATCATAAACAAGTGGAAGAACATTTTTTTCCACCATTTCATCTGTTTCCTCTTGAAAGGGTAATAGGAAATAAACTGGTCATTTCTGTCCACACCTGTTTTTTTATTGTTGTAATCCAAAATCAGATCTGGTTTGTGTTTTTGCAACATCCCTTGTTTTGTACGCACCGTAACTTCTGATGTAGTCATTTTATGAGCTGTTGATAGAGCTAAGACATCTCTAGTATCTTTCCATTTTATGCAGAGTAAATGGTTTCTTCTCATGAAAACAGTTTCATTTTTTTGTAGCTTTTTAGTGGTGACAGTCTTGGGCAACTCGGTCCTATTGCTCATGCAGGTACCGACTGCTTTAGTATTTTTCTCCCAGAGAAAGTCAAAAAGCTTTGGTGAAGAGTAAAATCTATCATTATAAATAGTATGTCCTTTATTGAGGTAATCTGCCAACAATCTCTCATATAGAGCTACAACTGTATTACTGGAGTCAGACTTACCGGTGTAGGCTTCAAATTTTAGAACATATCCTGTAGATGCATCACACAAAACATATAATTTCATCCCGTACTTGTCAGGCTTACTTTTATTATAAACTCTAAACCGAACTCTACCCCTGAATCCGCAAGTTCCTTCGTCTATGGTCAAATCTTCGTACGGTGAAAAACACATTGGGAAAGAAGTCAGCAAAAGATCTATATATGGTCTTAGTTTATGTAACGGATCGTGGCCTGGAGTGTTGAATGGGATGTATGTTGAATTATCGTTGATGTGAAAATTTGCCAAAATTGCTAGGAACCTATCCCTGGCCATGACTGATGGAGCATACATAGATTTTATAAAATTGTCTGTTGACCAATAGTCACTAAGTTTAGGTTTTTTCACAACACACATGTGCAATACAATCGAGAAAAAATGGTAAATTTCATAAAGCTTTACGGTTGTCCATTTTGACCAGACACTATTTTTCTTCAATTTGTTTGATCTTCTTAGTTTATCGGTTATAGATTTGGCATATTTATTTGTCTCTGACTTCAATGATTTGATAAAAAATTCAGGAAAAAATATAGAAAACACATCAAATGGAGTTGAGTTCTCATCAATAGCAGCCGTAACACCAGCGCCTAACTCGTCAAATGCTGGTAGTGGCGGTGGGTTGTCCTCCAACCGCCATCCAAGTTCCTCATCAGTGGGTTTTTTTTTCTTCTTTTTCCTTGGTTGAGTCTGCTCCGGTTCATGTTCAAAGTTTTCATTTGGCACAGGTAAATTTGCATTATCCGGTAAGTTTTCATTTGGCGATATAGATCGATGTCTTTTGGTTTTACGATTATAATTAGTACTATTTGACCGGCGTTTTACTTGGTTGGTTACTTTATTAGGCCTAAGAGAACCTAAACAAGAAGTAGCTGAAGGCTGTAAGACATTATCTTCACGATCACTAGGTAGAAAATCAGGATCTTTGTCAACATTGTCGAAATCAGGATCACACAGTTCGTCATCCGAAGAAACTATCGAACTATTAGGCCTAAGTAATTTTCTGTTTTTGCAGATTTTATGATTAGGCTGATTGGGTGGTTGTTCATGACTAATTTCAAGAGGGTTAGGCCTAAATGGTATACCATCTGTAGGCCTAGTAGTGTCTAGAACTGTTTCTGGTTCATCACAGTTTTCTTCATCAGAGTAAATTGTAGGCCTAGGGTTATATTTACATCTAATTGGGCCTAAGTTTCTACTTTCATCTTCTTCAACTACTGAAATTGATTCATTTTTACAGTCATCATTGTCTATGTCACTTGGTAGTAAATCATAAAACACCAACTCATCAGGATCATTTTCATCAACCATGTATGTAACTGCACTAACCTCATTTTGAAAAGCATCTAAATTACTTACAACAAACTCACCTTCCGAACCAGAATCATAAATAGGATCATTCAAGTTTTCATTTACTGATATTGTAGTAGAACTAGGTCCTGAACATAAGTAATTATTTTCACTAAAAGATTGATTTTCTTCATCACTATGGTCTGATTCTGACAAGAGTTCACGAATATGACTCAACGTTTTTTTATCAAATATATCGCTCATATTTGACACTAAACACAATAAAAATTATCCACAACAAGGTATTGCTCATAACAAGAACTATTACGCAATCATAATACTTGTAAAAAACATAAAACATTCACTTTATTGAACACATAAACGATTGTAAACAAAGACAGCCATTAGCGCAGACAACAACAACAAAGCGTCGTCGTCGTCATCACTAAGCAATACGATGCAAGGCTGCAGACAGCTGGATCTTTTTTTTGTGTTACCAAACAGCTGGTTTTTTTTAGGTTGTGGGGTATTACAATCGAAGCCAGATGACCAAGGAATGGTTACGTAATAACAAAAATAGCAAATGTGACGTCATTACGTTGCTATGGAATTTAATATTGAAGCCCGACCTATACTCGGGGTTAGTTCAGTGTGTCTTACGTCATACCCCGACCTATACTCGGGCTTAGGGTTCAATGTGTTAATTAACAGCTGTGTCTAAGGAATAAGTCGGCCTTAGTCACTAACAAGACTACAAGATTGCGCCACTCATCATACACCCATCTCCATTCATACTTGGTTTAAAATACCTACTTTGTATGGTCGCCATTTCAAAGAAAAGTATTAAAGTATAAAGTTTTACGGGCCAGCATTAAGAAACAGCTGGTTTCAGTAAAAGATAAGGCTACTTAATGCATCTCACTCCATTTTACTCCCATCCTGCCAATTTTATTAAAATGAATATGTGGAGTAAATAACTTATTCATTTTTTTTTTATGTAAACCACTAAGTCGGTAATGGTTTTTGGCTGAGAATTTGTAGTTCAAAGAGCAAAAATCTATACTTCCCTTTGCTCAGTTATGCTAAAGTAAATAATATTTCCTCCTTTTGTTTACTGCATTCATGACTCGATTCGTTATTTCACAAAGACTACATATAATTATTTTAAAATTTGTTTATGGATGCTCAGGTTGGTTTGATCCTACTGTATATCGCCTACAAGTTCCAAATATATTTCAATCTAACCTTTTCGTGAGTTCTTCTCTTTTCTGCTTGCCAAAGGTGTTTCTTGTATCCAAAAGTGTCCGCATAGAAAGGAGGAAACTTCTTCCGCTGCAGTGCTACTCGGTTGTTCATTATGTACTATAAACATCAACTCAACATTAGTATACTAAAGTGCAAGAGTCGTAATACCAGAGTAAACATGTAATACTTGAGACTCATAAAACTTTCTTGGAACTAGATGTACTTGGTCAAGTTGGATACAGTAGGCCTAACTGAATTTTTATAGGTCCTAACATCAAAATAGGGAAGGAATTACTTTTTCAATTGTCTATTGAAGGTTGACTTCTTATAAATGTTGATAACTTATTTTGCATTGAAAGCATGGAGGAAAGTTTTATCAGGTGACACCTACGCAGATTAGGTTTATTTTACCTATGCTTCAGTCAAAAAATTTAGTAGTTTTGTTGAATACTTATACAGCTGTTTTGTACACAAGGGGCGCATTGTCAGGTCTATAAACAAAGTTGAAGTCGTCATAAGGAGGTACAGGATACAGCATGACATTTTGCACCTGAGTTCTCATGATTAAGAAACAGCTGTAGTCACTTCAACTAGACAAGATCGTTTTACTGGACCACAGGCTAATCTTAATGGCAATTTCATTCTAGATTTTTTCATTTTGGTTTGTTAACTTTAAGATTTACTCACTAAAAATTGATGCTGAAGGTTAACTCAACTTTACCTGGTCAAAATCCGGAGGATCTGTACTATCTTGCTTGGGCTCTTGAGGCGAGGCTAGGACAATGGGCAATTCTCCGTTCTCCTCACGGAACTCTACCAGGTGATAACCCGTCTCTTCGGCCAGCTGTTCATGGGTTTTCTGTTGAAGTAGACCCAAGAAGAAAGCTTTGGTGATATTCTGAATGTTGATGGCACCCTCTACCTTAGCGTAAATATCTTTAATGCCAATCACCTGACACATGCTTTTTATAGCTCGATGGCATTTGAGACCATAACCTTCTGGCACCTTCTTGACAAAGATTTTGGTGCTGCCGAACTGGGCGAAGAAGTCGTGCATAACTGAAACATTTATAATTTGTTAGGGTTTATAACTAAAATTAGATTATCGTTATCAAATCTCTTCCAATAAAGGCATACATACCAAGTTACAATACAGTTTTCAGGTTAACCAAGTACCGGGGAATCGAGCTTTGCTTGGTTGTGATTAATTGGGTCTGATCGTTTAAACAATATTGTAAACAGACACATTTTATAATTTATGAAAAAACTTTTATTACAAACTATAGAAATTTGATCACTGAAATAATAAAAATTCTGTTAGACAGAACTTGTCAAATATTTCCATATTTCTCATTCACTCACGTACTATGAGCCAGATGGTGGACCTTTTTCAGCAAGTTCAATGACAAATTACACACAAACGGAAGTCTATTGAAGACTTTATCTGTCAGCAATGATTACTGTCCTTAACTTTACTCATGCGACACCTAAGGTTCTACATCCACTAGTAATGTGGATTGAAGTAAGTTCTATCAGTGGTCTTAATAGACCAAGTACACATAAAGCATCAGACTAAGTAACGAGAGATTTACCAGTGTGGTTGTTGTAGCGCTCTATGTACATGAGTTTCTGTCCAGCTCTGTTCTTGGCCGTGACAAGAGCCACTCTCCCCTCCACTGCCTTGCCTCGGGCGAACCCTGCCAGTCCCTCGCCGTTGCCCGTCACCACAAACGCACTCACTTGCCTCTTGCGGCCCAGGTTACCGGTCATGTGGAATACTTGTTTGTACTGTGGAAACATTGTATTCATGAATATAACATTATATGTGTTCAACAATTCAGTAGACTCCCTCTTAACCGGACAATTTTTGACCGGACATCAGTTTGACCGGACTACACCCGGCGGAAATGACATCTCTTTAACGGGACAATTTTTATCATAACATTGGTTTAACAGGACTTGATCGGCAGGAAGTGGGCGGTACTGAAACGACATTTCTCGAGGGAAAGATTTGAGACCAGTGGCCATGTACAATGCTCTCCTAAATTTAAGTCAAATACTGTATACAGTATGCATTTTAACGGTCTGTTTCAGTGGCGTAACAGTATTTCCCCGGGCCCCCCCGCAAAAATGTCTGTGGGCCCCCTACTACCCCTCCCATTCCCCACCACAGCACTATATACCACAACCGTCACCACACCACAACTATCACATGACGTAGGTGACGTCAGGCATACGGCCTACACGATCAGACTGGCAGAGGATGGTCTCTAGCAATATCAAGTATTTACCTATTCTTCAACCACACGACCAGAGTCGTCCTTGAAACATATTTTATATTTTGTCACTGTCACAGTGATAATAAACTTGGGAGTTATGTCCGTGATTAATATATATGGGCTACTCCATTACTCCACCATTCACATTCATTACTAAACTCAACTAAGCTTCCAACTATAATTTGAGTCGGGACCACGAAAGTTTGCAGTTGAGGGAGTAGCCTATTTACCATTTGACTTCAAATGAGCCAATGAGGGCAGTGCGGTGTTGCCAAATCGAATAATACCAGCTGTTTTAAAAATATTGTTTAGTATTTTAATTAGTGTCGTCAAAGGGCGATATGGCAACGTCGCACTAGTCTTGTGATTGGCTGCCGCCAACTGCAAACTTTCGTGGTCCCAACTGTAAAATGTTAGTGCTTCACTAAATTAGCCCAATTTAATGACATGACACCTGATTGAGAAACTCTCGCGACATGCACTACTGACGAGTCACTCGCAATCCGCATGGAATGGATCTCCAAAATCAGGTGATCTACGGTCAGCTGAGTACACGTGAGCGGTTAGTGGGGGAGGGGGGAGGGCCGAGGGGCTGGCTCCGAGTGTGTGTCGCCACGGCGCGGCGGCAGGCCGGCAAGCAGGCACACAGCTCCTAGCGCTAGCATGAAGCTACACAACCATACTGACAATACACATCGTCGGGTGATCGTAGTGAGCGTTGGCGTTTCGTTAACAATATTGTTAATTAAAAGATAAAACTTTAGTAGATTTGGCAGAATAAAAGTATCTACCAACACATCGTTTTTTATTTATAATAATTTGTCAGAAGAGAAAAACATCCGTGAACAAAGGATCGGTTTTACGGACGGTTTTATGAGAAAAGGGTATCTTAACCTCGCGGGCCCCTAAACCTCGCGGGCCCCCCCGCACCGCGGGGTCTGCGGGGGCGGCTGTTACGCCACTGGTCTGTTTTAATGAGTTTTTGGGTACGTAGGTTTAACCGGAAAACCCGTTATCCGGACTGGCCTCGGTCCCGAGGAGTCTGGATGAGAGGGAGTCTACTGTAGCAGGACGAGCTACGAATCCAAGATAGCAATGTCGTCGGTTTGTGCCAAGGTATCAACAATAATTCAAAGAGTTCACTTTTGTACTGAATTGGCTCACTCCTTGCTTCGGTCAGGGTGTCTACCAGATTTCTCAATTTTTCATTAGCCATAAAAAAACCCCAACCAAAAACTCGGTCCATTCTCCATGTAACTACAACTTTTTCTGTCTCGCAGTCACAGCACCATCGTCAAAATGTCCACGGTCACGACACTATCGTAACATGTCCCACGGTCACGGCACCATCTTTAACATGTTTTGCGTTGGTGGTGTAAGGTACCAAATTTTAAGGGGGGGTAAAAACGTACTGCAATAAATGAACACCAGAACTTGCCCGATTTTTGACCACAATAGCCTACTCCGAGGCCTATGTGTTGGCCATAGCTTGGGCTATGGGCCAAAGAACGTAGGCCTATTTTTATTCGCAGTGAAGTACACAAACACATCCACAACTACATATTTTTATTCATAATAGCAATCCTTTTCACCAAATAAAGTTAAAACGACCGATTTTACGAATATTTAACGCCGATGACAACATCACTTAACCTCGAAATGGTGTTTGTTGACCGACGACAGACGACAACTAGACCGGCTCAACAGGCGAATCCCCGATCAGCTGTTGGCTAGTTCTCGAACTCACCACCAGAGCGATTAAGCCTCGACCGAGGAAATCTTGATTTGAGCCGGACAGAATTATTCGCTGTTTGACCACCGACTAGCTCGCACGGGTTACGAATACAACGACACTACGATTATCACGAAGGTTAGCTACCATACTAGTTAGGCCCCTTTTTACGTTTTACGTTATTTCTGTTTTATCTTACGCATACTTTACTTATTATACCTTTTCGTTTTCTTAAAATTCCATTACGAATTATCTTAATTAATTTTTCTCAACTCGAGTCTTAACCCGCCAGTTCCTGCCTGCCAGTGACTAGCGGTGGCGATCGTTTATTTCATTTTAATTAATTAGTTTCGAAATTACGATTTCCCCGTTCGCTTAACCAAGAATTATCACGTCTAAATTATATCTCGTTTTCACCGTTTTAATACCCCGAGACTTGTCGTCTAAGTTCTAAACCCCGTCTTTGGCGGGTGAAAGAATCAAGTCTTGGGAGCAGCTGATTTGAACAATCAAACAGCTACAATATTCATATTAAATTTATTTTAAATCATATCACGATAAATTAATCGTTCAGTTATATTAATTAGGCCCCGACGACTCTGTAGGAATTGTTTTTTTTACCTTCTATTCGACATTAGATCGATTACCAACGTCTTTAACTAATTAGTTGCATTTTAATACGAGTATTTAAATCACATTGGCTTAAGATTGAATACTCGTCGGCCCTACAGAGTCATTCTAAAAGTTAGGCAAAATTCTCCAAAACACGTTAGCGAAGGTGAGGATGAAATAGCTCCTACTGAGCGTCTGCAGGATTTCCTGAGCGCTTCTAGAGCTCTGAGCCTTCGATTAAATTTTAAATAAATTGATCAGTCAAAGCCGTGACACCTTCGTATCGACCCCTGGATTTTTCTCGGCTCCTTCTGAGCACTCCGGGGAAGAAATTTGAGTGTGGCCGGTTCTAGGGGTAGGCCTAGCCTGACTTGGTGAATACTAGTTTATTCCCCCCCTAGAATTTTGCGTCACAGTGGCACCATCTTTGACTTGTCTCATGGTCACGGTGCAAGCTTGAAGATCTCCACGATCCCGGAGATATCATCATTGTCTCCAGGGTTCGCGAAATCATTGTGAAAATCTTTCTCAACCGTCGAGACATCATAATCGTCAGCCGCAATTCCGGCAATATTTTTTGCGATTGCGGAAATGTCATCACTGTCACTCGCGACACAGCGAAATCTTCAACGATCAGAACGAATCACGTGCCGAGAAAATCCTGTATTAAATGTAATCCATTTCCCAATGATCGGGAACACACAAACTCTGAAAATTTTTGGTACCTATTCATACCTAATTTTAAAGGGTTAGATTATTCCCGACCTTTAAAAATCCCTGACTTTTTCCTGACTTTCCCAGAAATCCTGACTGGTACACATCCTGTTCACTGGATTCGTTCCAGGCAAAGGCTAGAGGCTTAATTAAAAGAGGCAGTAAATTAAAAAAAAATTAATAAATAATACATTCGGACCAGATGTAGCCAATTTTGGATTAAAAAAGAATGTTTTTTAATGAGCTACACACCGAGTACGCTTCAGAATAAAATACTCTTTCTCCCATAGCTCTTGGTACTATGGGCGATAGTTGATGTGATATAAAGATGCGTACATAAACTGCAATATCAAAACCTTTCATATTTTAAGTTAAGGCACTGAATTTAAGAACTAATTTAAACACTTACCTCAACAACCACTGAATTGAATCCTTCAAACTTATCTGTAAAAGAAAAATAAATAACTAATCAGTATAAAACCCCTTTCAAACAAAACCCGTTATATAATACAAAATGCAAACCATTTGGAAACATTTTAATAAGCTACCATCCCAACTTAAGACAGAGATGCAGTAGGCTAAAAATGTTTGCTCTTACAAAACTTAGAATAGCCTAAGGAATATAATAGCTTAGAAATATACTTGGCGGAATTTTGTCCCTATTCTGTTAAGGATTTCATCAAGAATGACAGACCTATAAAAAAAGTGTTAATACTGTAGTAGTTTTCCCCCATGTTTTTCCATTAGGAAATATAAATTTAATTAAAGTCCAAGATATAGAAATTTCATTCATTGACATGCTATCATGGGTGGATCCACGGAGGGATATGGTGGGGGGGGGGCTATAGATCCCTTTGGGGTGATATGTGAAAAAAATTAAAACGATGAAGTATGATTAGGCATGATCAGGCTAGAATTGTATTTTACGTTATGCCTTCAGGTTTCCTAAATGCATGTTCACAGTTAGGAAGGTTAAAATTTTCCCAAGAGAGGATGACACCCCTATTCAACTGACTGGATTCAACTATGTGTCTTATTTGTTAACCAATATGATAAGCTCAATTTTGTAATGTTAGGCCCTATGCTACGACTAAATAATTTGTTTTGGACTTTGTACAATGTCACCTCAGAACTTAACTAACCTTCCCCAATCGGGTCTGGAGGACCGAGCATACGTCCGCCCAACTTGGCTCCGGTCCATCCTCGCTCGATGGGGCTGAGCTTGAGGGGTCGGAATCCCACCATCTCGCTCCGGATCTTAATCAGCTTCGCCTCTCGTTCGGGATCTTCAGGCAGCTTCTGCTGCTTGACAACCTCCTTGCCTCGAATCACGGGACTGTTGAGACCCGGCCAAATAATGTTGGCCTTTCCTGCGATTCCGAACAAAAATTTGAAAACATGTTATCTAACAGAATACTGTGGGCATTAGTAGAACTTGTTCAAAAAATAGGTAATTACCTTCCTAATCCAAAGCAGTACAACTTTAAATCTTTATGATACAGTCAAAACATTGCCTGGAGAGAAGCTCCCAAGCATCGCCGTTTAGAGACTATCTAATGACAAGTTAAAACTTCTTCTTGCTTAAAGTGATGAATAATGTTCATAACACTAACAAACACCTAAAATGTACTTTAAACAGAAGCTGTTATGTCCTTGCCCCTTGTGTTTTCAATAAATGGCTGTGGCTAAAAAAACAGCTGATTTTAGCCAGTAACTAAGCTGACAGAGATCAGCTGAATGTGAATTGTTGTAATCAAATTCATTCATCCATCGTCACCATGAAATATGCACACTGATATTTTGATCATTTTGTAGAAATCTAATCTAATCTAGAAACATAATTTGTCCGACAATACTAACCAACACCGATCACTTGTCCTTTATTAAGGTTTTTCGCGTGTTTCTTCCTGCCACCTGACGCTCGACCACGTTTGCGTCCTGCATTGCTGACACTTGTGACTCCCTTCCACAAACTTTCTGCAGGTACTGAAACAAACAGCTAAGTTAGGTAAAATTAGGTAGCTTACTATACTCAATGACTTCAGCTATTTTTTCTATAAAAAGAGAAAGTTACAAATTATCAAAACAGTACACTCCCGATTATCTGTATGTAAATAGCTTTAACTTACATTTGTTGAAGAAACTTGTAGTTGATGTTCTGATAACTATTTGTGCATGACTTGCTGGGACAGCTTGTCTCACAGTCAACGCAGAAAACAGAGTAGATAAAGCTTGTACTTTATTTCCTGAAATAAATAAATTGCAATAATTATAAATTAGGCCTACCGTACTCTTAGTCCATACATTTCAGCCTATTCTCAGATTTTTTACCCATAAACTCTTTAAGTTAGGCTATACAAATGCCATTTTCTTGGCCGTTGACCCATCGTATGATGGGAATAGGCGGTGTCAGCGTTAAAACTTATTTTATTTCCTGCACATGTATATAAAACTCACAAATTTTAAAATATGTGAAGAAAAAACATACTTAAGGTGCTCATGGCGGTCGCTTTGCTTTTAATTTAGCTCATCCAAACTACCTTCCAGGAATTCCTTTGTTGAGTAGTAAGGGTTTTTACGGAAGAAATTTCCTGTGGTGGTTTTAAACTTTATGCTGGCAAGGGTCTTCGTGGCAGCTGGGAGTTTGTTGAAGAAAAGGATGGCGCTTCCAGGGTATGAGTCTCGATTTCTACTGAGGCGTGTGCGAGGTACATCGAGTTGATTTCGGCCACTTGTACTGTAGTTGTGTATGTCAGCCCTGGCCACCAGGCCCTGTTCATTGTTCTTGATTTCCTGCATGCATGCCCATATATATGTAGTGGCTAAAGATGGTCAAGATGCCCAGGTTTTTGAAGATGGGTTTGCTATGCTCATGGCGATGGCTGCTTGTTGTAATGCGCACAGCTTTCTTCTGGAGTTTCAAAACTCTGGCTGCTTCAGCAGCGTGTCCCCAGAGATTTATATGCCATAATATATACGACAATGAAACATAGCATGGTACACCAGAACAAGGTAGGAACCTGTACCGGTAACCCACTTCTTTAATCTCCTTAGTAAAAATATAACGCGAGCCAGCTTAGCGCAGACATGTTTGACATGATCGCTCCAGTCCAGTGTTGGGTCAAGGTAGAAACCCAATAGTCTAACACTCCAACCGATGTTGTTTGGGATGCGTGACAGAGTGCAAGTCATCCAGTTTGTCTTGGCCTCATTTAGCTGCAGTTTGTTTGCCCGGAACCACAGCTCCACATCTTTCAGATTATGTTTCGCTTGCTCCGCTGCACGGATCGGTGTTTTCCCTCTGGTATACAAGGTAGTATCGTCAGCAAAGAGCACAAGATTTCCATACCACCCCAGGTCGTTGATGGCAATCAGGAAGAGAAGTGGCCCAAGAACTGAGCCCTGAGGGACTCTGTGTAGAACCTCCCTTTCTGCGGATTTTGCACTATTAAAGTCAACCACTTGTCTTCTGTCACTTAAGTAGCTACTGAGCATGGAGAGAGCTTTACCTCTGACACCAAAAGCGAAAAGCTTATCAACAAGGGAGGAACACAGTCGAACGCTCGACTCAGATCACACAGTGTCAGAGATACTGAGTCGCTGTCTTCAAAAGCGTTTGCTATTTTATCAGCAATGACTGAAACTGCTCCAGTAGTGGACCTACCCCGACAAAAACCGTGCTGTGAGTTACTAAAAAGGTTGTTTGACTCAAAGTAATTGCAAGTTTGTTCCTTTATTACTATCACGAGAACCTTGCCGAGGACAGGTACCAAAGAGATAGGCCTATAGCCAGCCAGAACGTTGGGGTCCCCCTTTTTGTATATTGGCACTGTCCGTGCGATCTTCATGAGTGCGGGGAAAAACCCTGCTGCAGGCTTTCATTGATAGCTAGGGTGAGGGGTGCAATGATGACATTCGCTACTTCCTTAAGGAGCTTGGTAGACCATCCATAGTACCGGTAGTCTTTCATGGCTCACTGTGCTCTTAAGCCCACTTATAATTTTCTGGACCTTTTCTTCATTTACTTTACTCCATGCAGTCTTACTAAGATCGGGCTGGAACTCCGGCATCCGATCTTTCAAAATGTCCAAAGGGCCCGAGAGAGCATCAGGGATACTGGTAGCCTAACTATGTCTGAGACTGATGAATAAAGAAGTTGTTAAATTCATCGGGACTTGCAGCACAGCACATTCCTGGTGTGTGTGGCATGACTGACCTTATGACGTCCCAGCAGCTTTACATTGATTGTTGAATTTTCAATGAATTTGACATTATGGCACCTGCTCTTTTCGCCTCCTTAACTTTTGTTATGCAGCTTCTTAGCTATCAGATACCTAGCCTTGTCTCCCCTGGCACACAGCATCAGCATGAACTCCTTGAGTCTACCAATCTGAATGAAGTCTCAATGAAGAGTTGGAGTGTACCAATCTGATATGCGAGGTTTTCTTTGGTTTAGGCCTACCCGCCTTACTCAAGGTTGCTGCCCGCTTCTTCTTTACTGAGAACACGGTATCTAGGGTTTCCTGAAGGTGGCTAAAAAAATAATCAAAAAACTCTCACCCTGTGGTCTACTAGCAAGAAAACGACCAAAAAATAGCCTTATGTTCAAGTCTATTGGTGTATGGGCTTAGCCTAATTCTATTAATTTATTTCTGAATGTAGTTATTCTTACCATATCTAATGCTGTTTCCTAAAATACTAGGAATCATTGTAGCTCAGTTAGTTACTTTCAATATCAAATAGAGGCTAGCCTACAAACGTTCAGAAAGAAGGGTTTTTTTCAAAATATGACAATTTAGATCATGCCCAATAAATGTACATAAAAAAGCAAGTTATAGCGGTCTATTGTCTCTTTCTATTAGACTCTTTCATTATTTATTTTAAATTAAACTTAATTTAATCTATGAAAAAAACTCTAATTTTAACCTCAATAACTACACTATGAAAATATTATTCCCCCACCCCACCACAACACGAACAGACCATGGACATGGACATGGAATGGAACTGGGAAGGGGAAGCATGACGTCAAATCATGATGTCAACTACGTCATGGAGCGTCCCGTGAGCCTTGTGGGAACTTGACCCCTACCGAGTGCGCTAGTGCCGAGATCAAGAAGACAAGAAGAAAGCATTACAGTATTTCTTCTTTTTACTCTCTGGTCCGATGAATCTCAAATTTTACTGAGTCAGGCAGGCTGAGAGGTTATGTTTATTGTTCTATAATAATTATTAATTCTAAGTTTTCTCAATCTATTGACTGATTAGTTTGTGTTTTTGTTAAACATTTTTTACTGGAGTCTAAAATTATGGCGAGTTCTAGTAAAACTTTGGAAGATAAATTTATGTGGGAGGATGGAGAGGTAATTATTTGTAACTAGGCCTTAGACCTATCAATAGTAAGTTGTGTAAAATAGAAAGTAGGCTAACTCTTAAGCCTAAGTATTTGAAGAAATATACACTGACATTGATATATACTAATTAGGCTCTGTGCATTAAGCTATTATACATATAAAATGTTGTTTTTCAGGAATCACTTGGAGAAGAAGTGTTGCGTATGTCAACAGATGATATTGTAGGCAGAACCCGTCTCTTGGACAATGAAATTAAAATTATGAAGAGCGATGTCATGCGAATTTCTCATGAACTTCAGGCGCAAAACGAGAAAATTAAAGAGAACACTGAAAAAATTAAAGTTAATAAAACACTTCCTTACTTGGTTTCCAATGTCATTGAGGTGAGTTAAGATCTCATATATTAACTGTAGCATAGTAGCTCTAGGTAAGGTACCGTAGTCTAAATTGTGTACCTTAACTTTTTTTTACATTTCAATGTTTTCTCAGTGGTGTTCTAAATCCATGAATAACAAAAGTATAGCTTTTAAAGGCCTGTAAGTGACATAGACAAGGTACAGGTGGTGCAAAAAGGATGGTCGGCATATGAAACTGCATAGTAGCCTACTAGTAGTGGGGAGAGGGGCGGGTGCACTGCCAGCCCTCTGCAAGTTGACCATAGTGCCTATCCAGTTGTGCGCCAGATGGCGCAGTGGACAGTGGATCTACGTTTTTTTGCTGTTGATAAGTTTTCAGGAACTGAATCTTTTATTACCTGTGCAATGGACTGTTTTGACAATATTTTGGTGTAGCCTGTAACTTGAGGGTCTATCCATATCAAGTGATCCAACAGGGGTTGCTTGACCATTTTTAAAATAAATAATATTTTTATCCTAGATACCTTTATCAATTATGGGTTCAAAAGTGATTTTAAATTTTTTTTTATCTATTTTGTTACTCCTACGGCGACCATTTTTGTTTTGCGGAACACGCAAATTTTTGCTCATGTAAGGGTTTGCGTTAACTTGCACAACTCGGTAACCATGAACACTAGAGTGATGAAACAAAAAGCACGTAAAACTGGGTGACTTGAGCCCACTTTTGAACTTTGCTTGTTCATTAAAGTAAACCCATTAAGTATTTTTTTATAAATCTTTTACAGTAAACTTAGTCTTGGTCTATTCTACAAATGTGAAGAATAAGACTTTTTTAAAGTTAGTGTAACATTTAAAAAAAAAATAAAATATGGGTGGGCTCAAGTCACCTCGTTGGTCGGGGTGACTTGAACCCAGCTATTATATTTCAATGCTATTCTAATGCACTAGACCCACTGACCCATGAGGTGACTTGAACCCACATATATAGCTGACTATTTTGGTATTTTTTTAGATTAAAAATTCCTGTCTTTTTGGGTTTAATGACGGTAAGTGTAAAACAAAACACAAAGTTTTCGTCGAAACTGTAATAAATTTATATAAAACTTACAGAAACATTTAAACAAATTTTACTTACCAAATATTGAAGATCTGAATATGGTTAATCAGAAAAAGTCCACCAGCAATTTTTGAAAATATAAAAAAGTAATTTTTTCTGTAAATGAAATGTTGCCAATATCTCGTTCTAGTTAATCCGAACCGATTCGTCACTCCGATATAGAAAACTTCACAATAGACATTTTGACAGTCATTAATAGACTAACTAAATGTAAAAATAACAAATTGTGTTTTATCTACACACTATTTACACTAGTAAAAGCACTTGTTCTACTTTAACTTTGTCCATTAACCGCCACTTTTCCACTTCTGGAACGGCAAAAGATCCTCTGGCAGTAATGGGTGTGGGGGCTGCTATTTTTCCATTAACTTCTAACTTTTTTTAACTTTCTAATTTTTTCTAACTTGAAAAAATTCAACAGATATTATTTCTTACAATAAAAGTGTCTTATTTCATTACTAAACAAACGTTACCACTTAAACACAGGTGGGCTCAAGTCACCCCAAAATCTGCCAAACTTGGTCATGATAAGGTAAACCCAGGTCATACTGACTTAAACCATTACATAATGGGAACCACAGGAAATGGGGAAAAATAGTTTTATTTTCATTTAAGTGCAAATACCCATTGTGCCGATAACCTTTTTTCAACGTAATGAAATTCAGATTAGGACGTGTTAACATTATTATTTTTTATAATTATTAAAATGGACAGTTAAAATAATTGGAATTGTTTGTGGTGAAAGCTAATTAGGTAACCTTCAAATTGATATATAAAACCTTTTGATAAATCATTTAGGTTTTCTGAAACGAAAATTCAAAACTTTTTCTTGCGTTTTGGGCTCAAGTCACCCCGTTTTACGGCATTTTAATCTGGAAGAAACAGCCTAAATATTATGTTCTGTACATATTTATTGAAATGTGTATCAAAAACAGTTTTAAACCCATCTCAACATTTCATAAGAAAACGGAAAAATTTCAACTTTTGAAGGCGTATTACCATTGGAACGAATAAAATCTCAGACTAGATTTTTTTTGTGTGTGTAGCAACTCAGTAGAACTGTTTGTATTTCAAATATCAACCATGCGACTTAATATTAACCATATAACAAAAATCAACCAAGGATTCCACTATAAACTGTAGGTCCCTTAGTTGCCATTAGCTGTATGGGCTATTAATTAACAGCTGTGTCTAAGGAATATGTCGGCCTTAGTCACTAACAAGACTACAAGATCGCGCCACTCATCCTACACTCATCCTTCACTCATATTTGGGTTAAAATACGCACATAGTGGCGTCCCCATCTTAACTAATTGATAATTGAATTGATAATTGAATTCCTTTAAAAGTTATCATTTTTCAAAAACTGAAATTTTTTGAAAAATTCAAATTTTGAGTCTCAATATCTTTGTTGGGACAAAGTTTAAAAATCTGAAATTTTTACCAAAAACCCCTCTTATGGTTGTTATACTGCTGTATGAATTTCATCTTTGAGATTTACTTTCAAGCTAAGTTACAGTATCATGAAAATCGCAAAAACCCCCATAAGCTCGGCCAACGCGGCTAGTACTGTAGGTAGCTTAAAAATTAATTTATAGGTGTAGGTAATTATTTTATTTAATGTTAACTTACCTAACTTACTTTAAAGTAATGTATAGCCTTTTCCTGCAAATTTCTTGTCTTATGTGAAGTTAAAAAAAAACTTTTTATCAGATTATTTTCATTCAGGTTTACACCTTTTTTCAATAGGCCTAAATATTTTGAACTCATTTATTAATTTATTGAACCACTTTCATTTTAATAAAGAATATTAGAAATTTCACATACAAAAGCTGTTTGAAAGACAAGTTCTTAAAGTATACAACTTTTTTTACTTGTTAGTGTTTTTTGTTCTACTTTGATCATGCTTAGGAAGTTTGGATGTTTCTTCATTCAGTTTGGGTTTGTCCTTCCAGTGGTTTTTGTCAGTTAAAAGAGATTTAATTTTCTCAAAACTTTGTTTATAGGCACCCAAGCTTGGTCTTTCTAATTTGTTTTAAAGGCGGTTGGTTGTTGGTCCTGCTGGATCTTTATTTTGATAACTGATGTGAATCACCTCTGCCACCCACCACTGTCATACACAAATACAATAGTCTTCGGTATGAAGTGTAATTTTTACAGCTTTCAGTTGCTAGTGAGGTTACGAAGCACCTAACATTACTACTGTCCGGTACAGGAATAAAACAATGGAAGCTTCTTGTTCCAGTAATCTTTAAACAGTTCTCAAATCGGTCCAGGAGTTTGTTGTTGTGGTGTTGAGTGATTTCTTCATCTGTTATAAAAATGAATTATTTTGTTAAGAAAAACTGTGTTTTGTGACTCATTTACGACTTCCTGTAGGTACTGGAGACTGTATCAGTTACCACAGAATATGAGTTATTTTTTTTCAAAATGCCACAATAAACACTTTATGGATTTGTGTTATACGGTACATTTAAATCTAAATGGAAAATAAATTTTAAGACCTCAATATAAATAGAATTAACTAAGTTTTATTTAAGTTAAATGATGAATAAAACTTAAAATTTAGCAGGATTTTATTTATTTTTAGTACCGTAGCGGTACATATGGGCCTAATTTGTACTTTGGGTACAAAGTTTAAGTTAAAATTCTGTTTTGGATTTTTGAAATGTACATTAAGATAAGTTTACATTAAATAAAAATAAAATAATTACCTACACCTATAAATTAATCTTTAAGCTGACTACAGTACTAGCCACGTTGGCCGAAATTCATACAGCAGTATAACAACCATAAGAGGGGTTTTTGGTAAAAATTTCAGATTTTTAAACTTTGTCCCAACAAAGATATTGAGACTCAAAATTTGAATTTTTCAAAAAATTTCAGTTTTTGGAAAATGATAACTTTTAAAGGAATTAAGTCTCATGGTTGATATTTGAAATACAAACAGTTCTACTGAGTTGCTACACACACAAAAAAAAATCAAGTCTGAGATTTTATTCGTTCCAATGGTAATACGCCTTCAAAAGTTGAAATTTTTCCGTTTTCTTATGAAATGTTGAGATGGGTATAAAACTGTTTTTGATACACATTTCAATAAATATGTACAGAACATAATATTTAGGCTGTTTCTTCCAGATTAAAATGCTTTTTGTTTCATCACTCTAGTGTTCATGGTTACCGAGTTGTGCAAGTTAACGCAAACCCTTACATGAGCAAAAATTTGCGTGTTCCGCATAACAAAAATGGCCGCCGTAGAAGTAACAAAAGAGATAAAAAAAAATTAAAATCACTTTTGAACCCAGAATTGATAGAGGTATCTAGGATAAAATTATTATTTATTTTAAAAATGTTCAAGCAACCAATTATTTTATTTCTGGATCACTTGATATGGATTGACCCTAGACTGGTTCCTGATTGCAGATCATTAATACATTTGGTGACTGCATTTCAGACAACAGGTTCCGTTATGAGAGGTAAATCTGATGGACGTACACAAACGGCAATTACTCCACAAAACATTGTGACGGTAATAGCGTCAGTGCTTCAAAGTCTGCTACATTCTACTAGGCGATGTGCTCAGACTTAGCACCTCAGCCATTGCTCGTTACAGCGTATTTTACGCCGCAAGAAGTTTCACCCATACAAAATAATGATCACGCAATGGCTCTATGATTTTGAGCACCGCAGCCGCTTTTGTGAAAAAATTCTGGACAATTTGTATGTTCAAAGATGATGTGTCTAATGGGGCTCACATAATTGAACAGATATATCAATAAACAAAACTGCAGGAATCGAGGACAATAAAAAACTACACCAGAAGCCTATCCCTTGTGCATAAGTGACAGTTTGATGTGGGATTTCCAAAATAGTCATTGTTGGGCGTTACTTTTTTTAAGAGATTGGCGCTACAGTCCTTGTCAACTCATAAGGTTATGATAACATGCTCTGTAACTTTTTGATACCAAAACTGTGACAGTTACGAGTGAACATTAAACATAGGGTAGCCTATTTGCTTCCAACAAGACGGCGCTTCAGCCCAAACGGCCATTGATGTTTTTGAAACAGATGTTCCCCCACCACGTCATCTTGGGTTTTGGTGACATCCACTGGCTCGCTAGATCACCTGATTTCTTGTGATTTTTTTCTTTAAGGATATTTAAAATCTAAAGTCTATGTTCACAAGTCCCGAGACGTACACGATCTGAAACAGGCAATCCGTGCGGAATTAAGGGCCATTGGTGAAGAAACAGTTAGCAAAAGAGTTGGAGAATTTTGAGGAAAGGCTTCACGAGTGTATCCTTCAGGAAGGGCGCCATCTCCCCCAAGTTATTTTCCATACATAAATTTTTGTGGTTTGATTGATATAATAGCTTACTGGCAACTTTATAACTTACAAGGTTTTTTTTTGTAATGGGGTATTTGGAAGTGTCCAGAAACGTAAGTCAGTAAAATTTATGTGTAAAATCATTTGCGTTAGGGAGGCCTATATTAATTTCAAAACCATCCTTTCGGTGCCACCCTGTACTAAGGCAGTGAACACTGCTGTAGGCTAATTAACTTAGCAGATGGTTGGTCTCAAACCAGCAGTTTTAGGAGTAACATAGGTAGGTTTTGATAGGCTTCATTGGTCGATTCTTAAAAATAGTGGATCATGGTTTTCGGTTTAACTTACGGGTGCGTAACTTAGTTGCAGACGATGGTGAAGTAGTTGTCGTCGATTCGGCTAGAGGTATGTTAGCTGTCATTTCTCAAGGCACATTCACTGGTGTGGTCCCTTGGAGCTCCGCAAGCCAATTCAAGGAATTCTAGATCCTCTGATCCTCACATTACAAATTTGTATATTCTCATTGTCTCTGCAGTATTACCAAACTGTAGGTTTAAGACATCAATACCTATGCAACTAGAAATAGCTCGAATCTAGATGTCCCTAGGTGAAGGCTGTCGAAGTCTGTTTAAACAGATACCCAGTAACTGGCTTAACAATTTTTAATAGACTACCAGCAAGCCTGAAAACACTACCAAAATAACCGTTCCAGCAGAAGATTAAATTTTGTTTATTGGTTGATAAGTTTTATTCTGTGCAGAAGTTTTTTTAGCATTGAAAAAAAAAACTTTCAGTAACTTACAGTTCTGTTGTCTTGACTTGGCTTATTGACCTAGCTTTGAGAATGGACTTCTGCACATCACTTCCAAAACGTTGGGAACGACTCCATTATCTGCATGTAGGCGGTGGTCACTTGAAGACCAGGATTTACCGCCTTTTATAATTGACCGTCGAAGCCTATCTCAAAGTACCGGTATGTCATTAGTGAACGGGCCCCGCATCGCATTTAACGTACTTTTAAATTAAAAAAAAGAGATTAAAAACTATTCTATGTGGACTATATTTTCAATTTCATAAACAAATTTTGCCGTGGAGAGGCAACTACACTTAATCTGAAAACCAGGATCTACCAACTTAAATTTTAAGAGTAGGCCTATATTTATTTGAACATGCCATAATGTAGCTATCTGAACTTAATTATTATTTATAGAACAATTTTGCCTATCATTAATTTACCTCAACTCCCAATGCTTTCCTAATTGACAAAATTGATTATACAGCTCTTGGATGTTGACCCACAAGACACAGAAGAAGATGGTGCAGTAGTAGACTTAGATGCACAACGGAAAGGAAAATGTGCTGTCATCAAAACATCCACTCGTCAGGTTTGTAATTGGTTTTTTGTACAAAGGTAATAATTTAAACCCATAAAATGTGTTCTAGCTCTATAACAGGTTAAGTTTTGAGCAACACCTAATTTCTGTCAACATAGCCTTAGAAGATGGGCTATTTTTGAAGGTCTACACTTTACCTTAAAGTTTTCTATTTTTATTATTAAAGTTACAATCTTTTGGGTATTTATGTAAAGAGTGCTACGTTTTTTACTCAAAATGCAAACTCTAAAAGTGCAGGGCTATGTAAATCGAATAATTGAATGACCACGTTTCATAGAGTCTAACATAGCTTTCTAAAAGGATTGGTTTTTTTTTTTACTTATAGGTACGAATAGGTTTCCATGGTATGCCTATTCTGTTAAATCATAGACCTCAGGAGGCATAAATAGGGTACTGATGTTTTGGATGGGTCGAAGCAATTATCTCTGAAGCAAAATACCATTCAACTCTATTAGAAGTCTATTTGGTTCATTTACACTGTTCTAAGACTTAGATCTATGTTAGTCTTGTTGAAATAGATAATCTAAAAAAATACAGTGTTTTAACCTTATACTTAAATGGCATGGGGTTTCACAGACATATTTCCTGCCAGTGATCGGACTGGTGGACGTTGAGAAGCTGAAGCCTGGTGACTTGGTGGGAGTAAACAAGGATTCTTACTTAATTCTGGAGACTCTGCCAGCCGAGTATGACGCGCGAGTGAAGGCGATGGAGGTGGACGAGCGGCCCACCGAGCAGTACTCGGACATCGGAGGACTGGACAAGCAGATACAAGAGGTGAACCTAAAATTTGATGCAAACATTTTCCAAATGTTTTATTTGTTGTGTATGTAATGTTTTAAAAGTTTATCCCTATGCATATAATATTTTTTTAAGAACTCTGACCTGTGATAAGTCATGATGATATCGGGTATTTTCAAGATTGTAACTGTGAGTTACTGAGTTGGGTACTGTAGTTAGGTATTAGGTATTACAAATTCCTTTCTTTCAAGTAGCAATGTTGAAGTAGGCCTAGATTGTTCTGCATCGTGTTTTTGTGATAGAGCAGTAAAAAAATATATATATAGGCTATATATATGAATGGATATCAGTTTAATGGCTATTTAAGTCCTTTATCTGCCAGTTTGTGACTTCTACTTTAATTTCTATAATATTTATGTTGGATAGCTTTTTGTTGTTGTCAATCCACTATCTTATATAAGACTAGCTGTAACCCGCGGGCTTTGCCCCGTTTAACTTCTTAATTTTCAAGATTATCTCGTTCGCATGGCTCAATCACGTCCTGGTTGAAGTTTGTTCGCTACGCTCACTCACCTTTAGGTTGGAGCTCGTTCGCTACGCTCACTCACCTTTAGGTTGGAGCTCGTTCGCTACGCTCACTCACCTTTAGGTTGGAGCTCGTTCGCTGCGCTCACTTGCCTTCAGGTTAGCTCGTTCGCTACGCTAACTCGCCTCCAGGTTGAAGTTCGTTCGCTACGCTCACTCACCTTTTGGTTGCAAATTAGCTGTTGTCATAAATGTAAAAGAAATATTGGTGCTGCACCCTGTTGGTAATCCTTGTAACTTTAATGCTATTGAACATTATAGAACAGAACCAACTTGTTTAATTGAAACAGCTGTTAAGATTCAATAATTCCATTTCTCATAAGGTTAACATGGGAAACTCCAGAGCCACTGGGGTGGAGCCCGAAAGGATTTTTGAAATAAGAATATGCCTATATGTTAATCGGGAATGTGAGCTATCATCATGCCAAATTTCAGCCCAATCCGACCAGTATTTTTCGAGTTTGCTTTTCCCATACACACATACAGCAACCACCTCTTTTAGCGAATTTCCCATATAGGGAATAAGCTATTACCGTAGTACTCATGGTAAGACCTGGACGCGGGACCGATTTTTTTTTTCATTTTGAGGTCCCTAGAGGCCAAAAACACCATCCGTTTAAATTCATATATATATATATATATATATTTATATATTTATATATTTATATATATATATATATATGTGTCCGTCAGCACGATAACTCGAGCAAAAATGATCCGATTTTGATGAAATTTGGTACAAACGTGTAAACCTACGTTTATTCGAACGAGTTCGCGATCCAGCATGATCGGACCATGGGAACGGGTGTTTACGGGGGGTTTTATGGGGTAAAAATAGGTTTTTCCCATTTTTGACCCAAAAAACATAAAATTTAGCAATTTATTTTCAAACCATTTTGTAGAGCTTAAAAAAACAAATAATTTAGTATATTGAAGCGTTATTATGCGCCTAATGGTTACGGAGAAAATTCCAAAAAATTGTAAATTTAAAATTCCCATGTTATTCTTATGGAGAATAAGTAAACTGTTGTAGTTTGCTTGTTTATGAACATATTTTGATCAAATTTGGAAAATTTTTTTATTTCTTACTAACTATTAACATTTTACAAAAAAAAAAACAGTTTTACCCTCCCTGATGCAGCAAACCTAAGTACTTGTTAAACTAATTCTATTTAAATCGGGAATAAATGTTATATTTTTAAGTAGACATTTCAGTGTAAATCCAATCAGTCAAATAGAAATTCGCTTAGTCTGCAGGTTTGCTGCGGCGGGGGTATTTTATAATAGTACTAGCAGAGTACCCGTCCTTCGTACGGGGTTGGCATATAAGTATCAAATGCTTATAGCAGTTACGAGTGAGGACATGGTTTAAGAAATTTCGGTTCTTTTTGAAGTTCGTTCGCTACGCTCACTCACCTTTAGGTTGGAGCTCGTTCGCTGCGCTCACTTTCCTTCAGGTTAGCTCGTTCGCTACGCTCACTTGCCTTCAGGTTAGCTCGTTCGCTACGCTCACTCGCCTCCAGGTTGAAGTTCGTTCGCTACGCTCACTCACCTTTTGGTTGCAAATTAGCTGTTGTCATAAATGTAAAAGAAATAATAGTGCTAGTGCTGCACCCTGTTGGTAATCCTTGTAACTTTAATGCTATTGAACATCACAGAATAGAACCAACTTGTTTAATTGAAACAGCTGTTAAGATTCAATAATTTCATTTCTCATAAGGTTAACATGGGAAACTCCAGAGCCACTGGGGCGGAGCCCGAAAGGATTTTTGGGATAAAAATATGCCTATATGTTAATCGGGAATGTGAGCTATCATCATGCCAAATTTCAGCCCGATCCGACCAGTAGTTTTCGCGTTTACTTTTCCCATACACACCCACAGACACCACCTCTTTTTTATAATAGTATAGATAGATGAGAAATTAAAAAAAACTTTATAGCTCCGTTTTACAAAATCAGAAGATCACCATCCCGAGAAAATAATCTATTTATTTATAAACAGTTAAAATCGGTAACATTATCTGTAGATTTTGGCGTAGTAGGCCAAAAAAGTCCAGATACCAAACCAAGTGCAAGGAGTTCATTCATTCTGGAGTTAATTGTCTTGGCTGGCCACATAATTTTACCAAGGTTGGCAAACTTGATGTCTCAGCAAAATAAACATGACAATAAATTCAACTGAGCATTTTTTAGGTAATGCTCATATAATTACTCTCCTTAAGAAGTCAAATTTTTGTTTATTTCCGTTCTGTCCGCGGTGAATCGCCCTTCTGTTTTGCATTAACACCAAACATATTCGAATGTTACAGCTTATTGAAGCCGTTGTTCTGCCCATGACACACAAAGAGAAGTTTGAGAACCTGGGTATACAACCTCCCAAGGGTGTTTTGCTCTATGGACCTCCGGGAACAGGTGAGTGACCATATAGCAGGGTAGCCAACCTTCTATAGCTTTATTTTCCTTCTCAGATCACCAGATTCAGTTGTAAACTACACATCCCTCTAGTCCGGCAGCACTGTCTTTTTTATACTTAGTTTGTTTTAATATTCCCCAGTCTTTGCAACTGGGTTGTGTCCAAATGTAGAAAAGATCATTGTTAGTATTAACTCAAGAAATAACCAAATAAGTTTTCATAGTTTTGATGGTAAAAAAAACAGACAAGTAACATTCCTTTGCCTTGTAACTAATAATCACAGATACAGCATGGACAAATTTGGTCCTTAGGAGCTACCTTAGAAAGAAATGTATTGTATCATTAGTAACTGATCAGTGATCATGGTACAGGATTTAGGTATTTCGTGTATAAAGCTGTGTAGGCTATTTAATGTTTTTCAAGGAAGATGTCCAAACCAGGGATTTGTTAACGAGTACTTGTTTTGGAAAACATCATTAATCAACTGCTCAATGGCAATCTGGTTTCCAGAACTTGTAACAATAATTGCATTTTTTTACAGGAAAGACGTTACTGGCTCGAGCGTGCGCTGCTCAGACCAAGTCAACCTTCCTCAAGCTGGCTGGTCCTCAATTGGTCCAGATGTTTATCGGAGACGGAGCCAAACTTGTGAGGGATGCGTTCGCCCTGGCCAAGGAGAAAGCACCAGCAATCATCTTCATTGATGAGTTGGACGCCATCGGAACCAAGAGATTCGACTCGGAGAAGGCTGGCGATCGAGAGGTCCAGAGAACTATGTTGGAGTTGCTTAATCAGCTGGATGGATTCAGCTCGACGGCCGATATCAAGGTAGACTCTTGCTAAACCAGCATTTAGGAGTAACAGATTACAAAGTGGCATCTATAAACTTTATGTTATTGGCAGGAAAGTGGGAATACCCTGAATTAGAGAATAAAAGAGTCTTCTAAAAGCTATCACACCATTTTCACTGTCATAACATCATACTACTGAGTAGGTCTATCTATACCCTACCCAGCTCCACAAACTTTGCACATATAATACATAAAGTAACTGGGTAAATATTTTATTCGTTGTAACCTTTTACAAAATTACAGATTTGGCCTTCAATGCTCAATTGGTAGCACCGTGAAGCAAAAAAGTGTGAAAATATTTATGTATTTTTCCAATGGAAAGATTTCAAATGTGCCTAACAACATGTTGTCAGATATTGGTTTGAAAGCAAATGTGTAACTGACGTCCCAAAAAAGTAATTTGGCTAACTAACTATATTACAGTACTGTACCCAAACAATAAAAGAAGTTTGGATGTTCCAAGGTTAGGCCTATTTAAGGACTTATTGATTTTTTGATTTTGTTGACAAGCTTTTTTTTGTCGACAGGTTATTGCGGCCACAAACCGTGTGGATATCCTAGACCCAGCGTTGCTCAGGTCTGGACGTCTGGATCGTAAGATTGAGTTCCCCCACCCCAACGAGGAGGCTAGGGCTCGCATCATGCAGATTCACTCTCGTAAGATGAACGTCAGCCCAGACGTCAACTTTGAGGAGCTCTCTCGGTCAACTGACGATTTCAACGGGGCTCAGTGCAAGGCTGTTTGTGTTGAAGCGGTAAGTTAAGATAGTACAGAACTCAAACAGGGTTGCCACCATAGTGGGATGATAAATTTCATGCAATTCATGGTTTTCATTGGTAGTTAAAAAAAAAATTCATGGTCGATGCGCTTATACAATTTCAACACAATTGAGTTTTGCTGATTTCATAAACTGACGTTAAAGAGGCAGTTTCTTTGTGTGTTACTTTTGAATAACCTTTCATACCTAATATGCAACTTTTTTTTAGAGTGATTTATAAACATTCAATACAAAGTTGAAAACAAAACAGGTCCAGCTTGTATTATAACTACATGAGACATTGGAGAAGAATTGTAAAATATATTATAGTGCGTTCAAACAGCCGTGGCACCTGAGGGATTAGGAGGCCCCAAGGGTTTCCATGGGGTGTCCTAATCCGTCAGGTGCCACGGCTGTCTGAACGGAGTATAAGTCTAGGTATAATTCAGTCTTTCCACCGGAATAAAACAAAAATCCCACTCACCCAGCTAAAAAAGTCCTGTTTTATCCCCCTACATAATTGTCATAAAATGTACATTCTAGGGTTTATCTTATTCCACAACATACTAAGATATGATGGTATCCAAAAAGCTAAAAAAACTCAGGCGTCAGAGTCGGAAATTCAGTTTTATTGCGCATCCCGTTTCAATTCAGTGCATGGTCTAAAACTTCTGTTTTTGTGATTTAAGTCCCCATACCCCTTTTTCATACGGGGGGGGGGAGGGGAGGGGGGGTAGGCCTACTAATGATTTTTAAGGAAGTCTCAGCTGACATCAGCATCTTTGGATGACTTGGAATGGACTAAGCAATGGTTTTTGATCGTGGGACTTGGGAAATTTTATCGGTTAAATAATGGTTCCAGATTTTGAAAATTCATGGTCCATTGGAGAAATCCATGAATAATCCATGCCTTTTTTCATGGTCACAAGAATTCATGCACAATTCATGCTTTTCAAGGTTTTCATGGCTGGTGGCAACCCTGTCAAATTATCCAAACTCCCAACTATCCAAATCGTGATACCATAGTTTTTTAAACAAGGAAGGTCGAATTAGTGCTTGCACAGCATTATAACCTAAAGAGTACAAATTAATAACCAACCCCACTAATTTTTTATGATTACCAAAATCATACTTGAAAATATCACATGTGATTTTCTTGTGCCCAAATACCTGCAGTAAGTCTTGTTTTCTCTCACAGGGTATGATTGCCCTGAGACGAGGCGCTGCGGCCGTAACTCACGAGGACTTCATGGACGCCATCCTCGAGGTTCAAGCCAAGAAGAAGGCCAACTTGAACTACTATGCTTAATGTGGTGAGTTGAATTCAAAGCATACAATACTTGTTGTTACTTGATGTTACACTTAACTGTTTCAACAAAGTTAAAAAAATGTCTAGAGATACCTTAAGTTGAAAACAAGCTCCAGTGAAATTATGGCTGAAATAAATGTAGACAATGCCAGAGTTATCAAAGCAAGAGTTAGAAACAAAAACGGGAAACAAATAATAACATCTGGACAGAAACGCTGCTTAAAATTGTCTTCAGCTGATCCATAATCTAGATGTAGTAACTTTTTGTTTCATCTTATACTGTTTTCTAAAATGTTCTTTAATTTTCAGGAGTGGTTGGTGTGCTGCTTATGTGACTTTTTGTTAATCTTAAGAAATATAATTTATAATTCTCTTGTAATTGAATATTTTAATTTAATTTCCCAACAATTTCAATAAAATCTTTGTAAATATAAACAGATAAATAATCTTATTGAACTATTACCTTAAATTGATAGTTACAAATTTCATTATCAATGCTTTAAGCATTGATTATTATTTTTTTTTTACTAAAATAAAAATGATAGACAAATTTTAAGAGGAATCTGTTAACAACAGGACGGATAGCCTTTTTGTATAGAACTAGCCGTATCATTCTTTACATATACACATTTTGTTTATCGCTTTTAAAATAAGTTAGGCCTATAACAGTTTATAACAGTCAATTTACAAATTACTGTCTAAATAGGTTGATCATATCGTGCTGGTCAATAAATAGCCTACTAAAAGAGGCAACAATAATCTTTTATTTAAAACAATCCAGGAAATGTATAAACACATCTAATTTGTATCATTTATTTCTAAAATAGAAAATTTTAAATAATTACATTGAAATATTTAACAATATACTACACATTACTACCAAAAAGAACTTTATGCACTTGGAGAGTGTGCTACTGATCCCTTAGTTTTTGTTACTATGATAGCTGACAATAAGTAGTCCCTTCTTGGCTCATTTTAAAAGCTAGAGTATTTGAAATAAATCAGTAAATTACATCTGTGCTATCTGTTGATGGCTTAATAGTTTCTCTTAAACTGGTTTCAGCAGGGATGTCCACTTACATCAATAGTCAAAAGGTTTTAGCTTGTAATAGGGTTTTCACCACACTACGCAGTTAGCAGAACAACCATTGCGTAGAGTATTGTAATCGATTTTCAAATAACTTATCACAGGAGATGGATCACGATAGAGAATATTGTGAAATATTGTGATCAAGCCTAAAAGAATTAGCTCATATTTGCTTGATAAATCCAAAAATAGGTATGAGTTTTCCTTATTTCCAAAATAGTTTACAAAGGATTAGTAGAGTTTTGTTAGTCTATAGGTCTAAATTAGTGTTGCTGGTTGTAATGCAAAAAGTATCGTACGCAACTCACTCGGTAAGGTGTTTACGGCACTCCCATCATCTACTCGCAACTATAATGCTTGTACCGTAATCATCTACTTCCCGCCATTGTTGCGTAATACACATTTTATGGGGTCAGAGACATAAAAAAGTACATGTAGAGTAGGAGGTAGAGGCTGAAGAATATCCGGTCGCTCAGGATGATCAGGATGCGCCATTGCTGTTCTGTACAGTCCCGATGTACTACTAGAGAAGACTCGTCTTCATCTCCCGATGTGCCTGACTATAGGACAGTGCAGCATTAATCAAAATTAATCAGAAAGTAAACAATCGAGAATGGTAGTTTGACCATAAAATGTGGTCGCAGAATGTTTCTGTGTTCGGAAATGGTACTAGGACTAGGTTTTAACGTAATTTTACCTTTTAAGCTCCAGGGATTATTCATTCCTCTTCTGTCTATTTTTTTACATTTATTTAATCTTAAACACAAAAAGGGCAAAAACAATCAAAATGACTTTTTGAGGCGCAACTCACAAAAATATACCCCCATCAATTCCGAGCTGAACTTTCGGCATCCGCAGTACTATCCTGATAATTAGACCAATTCATATATACCAAAGGCTAAAAAATCTGGATCGGATTCCACTATAAAATGTAGGTCCCTTAGTTGTCATTAGCTGTATGGGCTATTAATTAACAGCTGTGTCTAAGGAATATGTCGGCCTTAGTCACTAACAAGACTACAAGATTGCACCACTCATCCTACACTCATCTCCATTCATACTTGGCTTAAAATACCTACTTTGTATGGTCGCCATTTCATTGAAAAGTAAAGTAAAGTCCATTCAAATCAAATCAAAATAAAATTTGACTGACCTTGATGAATATGTCGTGAGGAAGGAAGAGTTTGATCGTCTGGTTATTGTTTATGTTGGTAGTGGCCTTGTACAACCAATATGGTGAAAAAGAGCAACTACATAGAGCTCTACACACAACACTCCATCCCAATCCTACACCAGCCAGTAGCATAGAGTTGCGTACTACCACAACTGTAACAAACACAAGGTTAATTTTGTTCAAGGAAAGGATCTAGGCCAGGATTTTGAATTGTGTAATAAAGAGGATAGCAGCTAGATTACCTTGAAGAAGTGTAGGAAGGGTATAGAACATACAGCAGAGACACTGAACGAACACACAATATTTTGTGTCCTGGGGTCTTTGTCAAGTGTAGAGAAGGTTGTAGAGTTTACAAAATGGCTGCTGTCATGGCTGTTGCCAACTATGCAGTGTTGCCACATATCACTAGTTTATTTACAACTTGGTACAAAATATGTATACACAAACATATATAAATATACACAAGGTTAAAACTGTTTATGCGGACTCACAGCAACGTGGACCATCTGTGCATCATTGTCATTATTCTTGGCAGTCACAATAATATTGCTAGATTTCCATCTCAAAACATTCCTACACCGTACTAAATGCACCAAAAAATGGAAATTAAAAAATCAAATCTGTAAAAGGGTGTAAGTAAACACACCCTTTTACAAATTACAACTTTTATAAACAGCATTCTGATAGTGGCTTAATTCTACTACATATGTTCATTTTCATTCCAAAACTGTCAAAACTTTAACATGGAATGTCTAGTTTTTTTTGTCCTAGGACGCTAGGCACGAGCCTGGGATTTTTTTTCACGTTACTTCAGGCTAGACCTAAGGGTTGCGGCATTATCACTTGGATAAAATCCATTGGTGATTTGGCGGGATTTGAACCCAGGAAGTCCCGCGCTCTAACCACTAGGCCAGCTCACTCCCCCCAACATGGAATGTCTAGTAGTACGATATTCTATAAAGGTGATGATACAAATCAATACTTACTGATGACTGGAAGACTTTCAAAGTTGGAGCTGACTACTTCCATGAGCCATCGGAGGATGATCATGTGACATAGGATTGTCAACCCGGGCAGTACGATACGGGCGGAACATTGCGGCTCTAGCCAGAACACGCTCAGCACCATCATCATCATCACTAGAGAACATGGTCGTCAGAAAATCACATGCATTTTGACTGAACACACGTCTGTATTCTGTTTGCAAAAAGGGTTCTATTATTATACATCCCATTCATTAGGATTAGAAATAGTACCCCATCTGCAGTAAACCTGTAGACTAAGTGAGTTTCTATTTAACTGGCTAGATTTCCCTAAAATATTCCCTTAAAATTGTCGATTTATTTCCTATTCAAATTACATTAATTTTAATGAGTAATTAGGTTTGCTGCTACAGGGAAGGTAATGAAGTGTGTTTTTTATGGAAAATTTTATTGCTTAGTGTGACACAACACTTCAATATTCTAAATTATTTCTTATTTAAGCTCTAGAAAACAGTTCAGAAATAAACTGCGAACTTTTATGTTTTCAGGGTAAAAAATGGGAATAAACCCAATTTTTACCCCATAAACCGCTGTTCCCATAGCCCAATCATGCTGGTTGGCAAACACATAAGAATAAACCTAGGTTTACTTGTTTCTACCCAATTAATAAAATCGGATCATTTTAGCTAAAGTTATCATCCCATTAACGGACACAAACACACACACATGTATGATTTTGAACGGATGGTGTTTTTGGCCTCTGGGGACCTCAAAACAAAGAAGTATATCGGTCCCTGGTCCAGGTCTTACCATGAGTAATAGCTTATTATATGGGAAATTTGCTAAAAATGTAAGGGATTTAGTCCACGTTCTCTATTTATAAGTGTTTGTGATTATTTTATACGAAGTTCACTAGCTTAGATATTAAACGTATAACTAAACAAGTCACTTGCCTGCCAATGGTGTTGCACTATAAGCTGAACTTCTTCTCTCAATCACAAAAGTATACTCCATGTCTATAGTGTAGAAGTCGTCAAACAGCTTCGTTACATTGCGATTGGCTTTGAGGGACACCAAGTTCCAAATTCCATGCGATCGGTAAAACGTGAATAGGTTTGTCCCCTGGAAAACATATTTAATTTGCTGGGAATTTGTATATCGCATGCAACAACAGTCTGTAGCTTTATTAGCAGAAACAAAATTTTAGTATTTCTGCTCAAATAACTGAATTGTCATCGGAATAATTAATGGAACCACATAAAATTTCAGGAAGTCTTTTGTTTGAACGATTCTTAAATGTATGTTATACGCTTATCAAGACCGTGATTAATTATGGTATTTTAAAATTGTTTATGGTTTGACATCAATCTGTTTGTCATTATATATTAGAGTATGAGATTTAAAATTTATTTCTTGGTATGTCTAGAGTTTTCAACTAACAGATCAATAATGTTTGTTTTCAAGTTGGACCTAAATACCACCGTGTATGTCTAAATGAATAGTAGACCCTAGCGATATAATAAGAAAGTAAACATAGACATGAACATATTTTCATACCTTGTTGAAATGGAAAAACAAAAACTTGAAAACATTAATACAAATTGTGAAAAAGGTTGTTTAAGCTCAGACTAAAGAGACTTTATTCAATGCTAAGTGTAGGGGTAATCACAACGTAAAGTGCTTAACCATCCACAAATATAGAACATATATCAATACAAAAATTAAAATACCATGGATTTTTTTATATGAAGAAGAAATAAATAAGTCACCTCAAAGTCCATAAAAGTAAGGTCGAGAACGTTGTTCTTGTAGGTACGAGGACGGAATACAACTTTGCAATGATGGCGGTCGTTGGGGAAGTAAGTGAGGTCTATGGTACAGCGCGCAGTGACACCCATGTTCTTGGAGCAATCAACGTAACCAGTAGAGCGGACGACACAACTCATCTGGCGAGATATCTGGGACTGAGGGCTAAAATCAGATATTTAAATAGTGTTTGGTTGTAGGCCTATTATATCTCTATTGGAATTTTTAACGTTTTTTTGTTAAGGAGCGATTCAATCAATCCCTGGCCTTGCATACCAAAATCCAACATTTTGTTAGGTAGTACCATTAATTGAAATCCCAAAGACAGGGTATGGAAACAAACTCAAGGAACCAGCGATCTTCAGATTTGAAGGCGAGCACTATCATGCTACCCAGAAAACTAATTGTTTAGTTAAGAATTAATCATTTGAATTCATTAAGAGTGTAAAAGGTTTCCTCCCCCCAAAAACTTTCTTGTTCACTTTATCAGTTTAGACTTCATTGATCAGTTCTGCAATATTGGTAGTCTGAGGGTCAACAGGTATGTTTCATTTTCTCCTTCATCAATCAGTTATTTCTCTTGTATATTTTTTCCAGAGAGTATACCTATATTTTCTATCAACCATTTGAGCTTCAGGGATTGTAGTTCCACCTTGCATCAGGCATATGGAAAAGGTTACCAGCATTTGCAAATATTTTTTGAACAAATTAAATGGGGCCGTCCACATATTACGTAACTTGTTTTTCGTTATTTTTAATACTTTACTTAATACTTTAATATTTTCTTATTAAAGACCCCCGTCCCCCCTGTGACGCTGCATAACACAAGGCTAAACCTCCCCTCCCTTTTGTAATGTAAAGCAGTCGGATGTTTTCTTAAACAAGTTTGTGGGGTATGAAATTCAGGTGCAATTGTCTTCTGAAGTAAAGAAATTGTTTTGTAATTGGTTTTGAAATAATGTTATCAATACCAACAAATATTTTAAGTACAAACTTTACAGTTTATTAACATCATATCCAAACGGGTTAATGTTAACAATTGACAATAGGCCTAAAGACTCATTTGTTTGAATCAGGAGTTGTATACTAAATACTTCTCATGTGTTTAAGCATCTTAAATGTGACTGTTTCTTAAGTAATTTGATGATTTTGGTAGGTACTTTAGGAAAAAATATATCTTTCAGTGTGTTATCGTAACAATCTTGAAGACCCCCTCCTCCTCTTGAACATTATTTAATATGTGGACGGCCCCTTGAAATTAATTTATTCAACGGTAAAAATGTAATACTTACGGGTCACTGACAAAGATTTCTGGAACCCAAACCATGTTTCCATCGGTGGGAAATTCTTCTAAACCATCGTAATGCGAGCTGTTCCATGATAATAGATCATCATTCCAATGCTGAAATATATTTTATTCTCATAAAATTGTTTGTATAGTCAATGGTATATCATTACAACATGATAATTTTAAAAATAACCAATTTAATTTTACACTGAAAATGCATGATTGAAATCGATTCTTAAGATTTTTTTGATGAGCTACAATGTTTGTAAATACGAGCATCACTCTATAGGTCGGCCGGTTAGAAAGCGACCTGCGCGAAATTTTTAGCCCATGTAGGGGAGGTAATGGTGAGGGAGGGTATGTTCCCCCTCCCCGCGTATTTGCTTACATTTTGATCAGCTGTATAATTTAATTGCTATTAATATTTTAGTTGCAATTTAAGGGGGCGTGTGTTCGGGAAGGGTGGGGCGGCAGCGGAGTGGGGGAAGAGCCATAGTCTGTCTCACTCCCACAGCTCGGTATCTCTCTCGCACCAATGCTACTAGGAGGTCGTTTTCTAACCGGCCGACCTATAGTTACTTTTATTCAAACTCACCATGATTAGCCAAAATGACATCCATATTGAGTTCCTTTCTTCATGCTAAAAAATACAAAATTGAAATAAAAATTAAATTCACTATCAACTTTTAGCAACACAAGTCCAGCGTAAAACTAAAAAAAATGTAGATTCTAAATGATAGACAGTGGCAGCCCTAGAGATTGTGGAGGTCCAAGGTAAAGTTTAACAGCGGGCTTGAACTTACGGCTTAATACCTGAAATAAGGCTGTGAGGGCCCCCGGTAAGCCTTTATGTAACAGGCACCGCCTTGATTGCCTTTATTTCTGTGTTTGCAATATATTTCCAATTTTAATTGTTGTACAGAATATGTTTTTAGAAGCCAAATTTTCTTTTGAATTTGCTGTTGGGACTGGGGGTGACATTTATCCTTGGGTTCTGGGTTCAAATCCCATCAATCGCCACAGTTACTTTTAGCTAAGTATTTTTAAGTATTTTTTTAGCTAAGAGCTCACTATTTAAAACTATAGTTCCTACTATGAAGAAAACATAAAGAGATGTCTTATGCGAGGAACACTTTGCTATGTTGAAGAACTCTAAAAACTAAAAGCCATACATACAATTATATATTATATCCTTTTATTATTCTTCCAGCTATAGTTGTAGTTAATTGTATTGTTAAAATATAGGGTTTGAGGAGGAACAATTTAATTTAATTTAAATCAAACCGAAAGGACAACTATCATAAACTATTGTATGTTTTATATAATATCAACTGCTATAGCATAAAATAACTAAAAAAATCAAATGTTAACAGTATTTTACTCTATGAGTGGCTTTTTCGACCATGTTCTATTTGAATAAAACATTGGCTATAGTGGGGTCCATGTAAATGGATGTACGCTCATATCAGTACCTAAAATTGAATAATAGTTTATATCTTATCAGTTAACATAGAGACCATCCATCCGATGTTGATGGGAAAGGCGGCCATTTTGACGGAAGTCTGGTTGGAATGATGAGCGACTGGTCTTACAGTAGGGTCATAACCACAGAATATCTTCTTCTTCAGCCTCCCTGAAATTAAATATACGTTTCATTAAACTTTTGAACCATCTATCCAGTAGATTGTTTTTCCTCTTGTGTGAATGTCCAGGAAGTAAACCTATGCTTGCAACACACTAAGGATGTATTGTGATAATTTTTTAATTGTGGTTGTGCATATAAAGCTAGGATGGATTTGAACTTTGAGAAAACTGTAAAGCCGGGTTTACACTATGTAGCAAAAACTGCTATATAACTATTGCTATATAACATTGTTATATAACTTTTGCTATATAACATAGCTATATAACTTTTACTATACAAAAAAGTTACAGACAATTTTGTGATTCCGGTGCCCGTGCTATATATTATATGTAGCACAACCTCATTTACATTCTGTATCGAAAATGTCGAGCCGAAGAGACATTGTTCGAGGCAGCTATCACGGTGATTGGAAGTCAGAAGCGGAAGCAATCCATAATTAAAACGCGAAATAAGGCGTTGGTAGATTCAAAAACGTTTTACGTATGACTACAACGCCAGTTGTCCACGGAACAGTTCAATTAAAGTTTATAATAGCATCCCGATCCCACGCACTGTCGCTTTACAGTCCTTCCATTGTAAACAAAGATCCCCGAGCAAAAACGTCCGTACACAGGAGGCTACAACTGTGAACTTTTGTGAACTGTTGACACTAAATGCTACATATAGCGGATGCTAGACGAAAAAGATTTGTATAACATTGCTACATAAAGCAATGTTAGATATAGCACGCATTTCTTTTGATCTTTACCGACTCCTGATGGATAGCACAATTTTTGCTATATATAGCAGAATCTGCTACATATATAGCAGTGTTATATAGCACTTTTGAAAAGTGACTTTTTCTACTTCTAGCAAATGTTATATAACATTGCTAGATGTTACACAAATCTGCTACATAGTGTAAACCCGGCTTAAGCCGTAAACCTATCAAACGTATACTTGAATGAAAGGTCTTGATGTTAAACCTCCTCGAAAAATAATTTTTTTCAAAAATCTTCTCATAAGGACAGGAACCACAATTAAAGGGATGTAGGTTTATCATTTTATCACATTTAACATATTGAAGATATATCAGCTGTTGGATTTGTTTTTGTTTTAGTTTGTCATAACCTAACCTAATTAACCAAACTTGCTGATAATATAAAAAATAGGCCTACATAAGATAAAAATGAAATTAATATTTACTTATAATTTTTAACTGTAAAATAAATTTTAAAATTTTGTATTATAAAATTAAACTGTCATAACCTAACCTAACCAACCAAACTTGCTGATAATATAAAAAAGTTATAAGATAAAAATCAAATAAAGCAAAATATTTGACAAAAAGTTAATGTCCCAGACGTGTTTTGAACTCGAGACCTCTTGAGTACTATTCCGATGCGCTATCAACTATGCCACAAACGCCGCTGGGATCACATCGTCTCGTTACGGTAATCGTGTTGCCTCAAGAGAAGACATTAGCCACTATAGATATGACGTCACCACACCTTTAGCCATCGTCCCTCCCGTATGCCCATTCCGGCTTAAGAGTGTTGTGGAAATAATTAAGTGACACAATAACCATAGAGTTTGGAGGAGCCTTATTATGTGTTACAACTGGTAAAAAAATGCATCTGTAGAGAGTATTTTACCTTGTTACATGGACATTGATCAAACTAATTTGGGTTTTTGGGGACTAAAAACATATATTTCTAACAAAAACTCAAACTTGAGAATTGTGACAAAAACAATAATTTCTGCATTATTATATAAAGAGGGAGGAATAAAAAGCACTCTCAGCATACCTTAATCCTGCCCTCGGCAAGGATCTAAAATGTTTACTGTTTTGGATCCTACACTTAACGAATTTTGCTAAGTCCTTGACTCAGAAAGAGACGAAATTTTAAACTCCAGAGTATTAAGTTCTGGACTTTGCTAACCCTGACTTGGAAAGTCATTTTGTTAACTCCAGAGTCTAAAGACAGTTAAAGTCTAGAACTTAGCTAAATCCCGAGCTCGGAAACCGGCCCTAAATGGACATGAAACCCATCAAAACAGCTTAAGAATTTATACAATGATAAGAAGCCTACTTACAGTACTTATACAAATGTCAGTAGTGCTCTTATAGGCCTGTAAGAAGCACATCATGAGGTAGTATAACCATAGCTTACCTGTGTTAGTTTTCGGTGTTTCATCGCAAGTATCCGTCTGTGATAAGGCTGCTTGTTCTCCATTGATGTAGACCAAACCTAGAGGGTCAACTGAATTCGTATTCCAAGTTTTGTTGAAATAACCCATTAAAATGTAATTGACAACCATCCAGGGGATTATACACTATTACGAACAGTGACTATGGATGTAAGGGGTGTTTTGGTTCAGAGTAATATTCCAAATGTTCCAATTTTTCATTTTAACTCTTACTCCCAGGATCATTGTTATCGAAGATGATATTTAGCCGTACCTTAGACTATTAATACAACTAGACATTCCATCTCCATGTTAAAGTTGTTGCCATTTTAAAAATCATGATCGTCATAGTGGATGTAAGCCATTGACAGGATCTAAATTACTCTTTTCTGTGTAATACACAAACTTGTTTACCATGTCATACTAATGGAATGACTTATTATTGTGAGCTATAGCAACTGTTATGCCCCATCAACTTGGTCAGCAACAAAAAATAATATAAAATATGAAATTTTAGAGACTAGCACATTCTATAACTAGTTCATACAACTATGTTCTTTTTTAATAAATAAATAGCGACATAAATTGGTGGTCAATAGATGGGAAGTCTATCATCAATAGTCAATACTTACCGATATTATTAAATTCTGTTTAAAATTTAGATTGTTGAACAGTAAAAACAGGTGATTTGAATTATGGAAAGAAACACTCAGTCCGTTCACAGAATTTAGGGGGTTTAACGGGATAGTTTTGTGGGTCTCCCAACAACTTGTTTCAACTTAGTGTCTAATCAACTGATCAGTTGTCGGATGTTGTTTCATACTTTGGTGAGTCTACTTGGTATCTACTTGGAGACTACTTTGGTGAGTCGGTGGCTCAGTCGGTAGCGTCGCGGACTTCGGGCCCAAGGCAGTAGTGTCGTGGGTTCGGATCCTGGTCACTGCCACTAACTTTTATCAGTACAGTTCACCTTTGTAATGTACCGGCTCACCCCTTGCTTTGCTGGATACGTTCCACGCACAGATCTGTAGTCTATGTGGACGGGCAAATGCAAGGTTAAAAGAGGCCGCCAACCTTTTAAAAAAAAAAAAAAATAGTTTGGGTGAAGTGGAGGGGATGAAATCACTTCCCCTCAAACCGCCCAAATTTTGTGGAGTAGGCTATAGCGTGCAAGTGGGCCAATGTAGAACTGATCGAAAAATCAGCAGATCTTGCTCTAAATTAGAGCTTGGGTCACGATTATCTTCTTTGATATCAGCTGCCGTTGAAAAAAGCTACTTTCTTAAGGAAGTGATGAAAACAATAGTTCTGAGTAACTACTCTGAAAGCCTGGCTTTTAGAATAAACTCAATAAATAATTATTACTAGTTGCTCTACCCAACTTATACCGTAGACGATATAATTTTCCTTATTTTTTTATTTAAATTAGTTTTATTTAAATGTTGCCATATTTTTTAAATTAGAAAATCTTTACAAAAACAATACTTTCTCCGTATACTATGGAGTAGGTGGAGAAGTTAAAAAGGAGGAATATCATTATAAAAAAAAAAAAAAAACTCTAAAACTAGCTACACAATAGATTATAGAACATTCTTAAGTTCTAAGGTCAACAATTAAGATAAATCTCATATCAATTAGCAATAAATTAGTTCTGATCAATTTTATGTTCCGACAAATATTCTACTTAATAAACAAATCTATGGTCAAAGTTCAATAGCTTTTTGATGAGTTTACAATATTACACACACAGTTATATACAACCATTTAGTATTTCAACAACTGATTCAAAAAAAATTTTTGGTTTAGCCTAAATTGTTGTTTATTAATTGTTATCGTTTGTGTTTAGCAGCTTGCTTGTGTTAGAGCAAGAAGGATGTAATTTAATAAATTATCTTTATATTAGTCCACATCTCCCTTATATTTTAAATAACTAAAAAATAACGGAGTTAGAATTCTCAAAAAATCCAACATAATCACTTACCTAGGAACAGAAACAACAGAATGTTGAGAAGTTGCATTTGTGTTTGTGGTGCAAAACCACCAAGTGATCTTTTACACTTGTCACTTCTAGTCACTTGAGTCGTTTGCACACTGAGGACGGCCAATCAACCCACAATACAGCCACAATCGTGTCTTCCTCTTGGAGTGATTATGCCATTCTCGCTTCCATAAATCTCATATTCCACTCAGCTTCAACACTTATTGACAATTGTAAATTTTAAATGACTCATATTTCATGTTTTTTAATTTTTAGTTTCCTTAATATTTTAGATACTTTTTCAATTATTTCTTATTTCCTGGCATCAGAAGATTAGGGTTAGGATATTAAAGTATTTTAATTCCATGTTGGAAATCTAAAATTCCTGTTGGAACTTGGGTCTATAATTTTAACTGAATGCACTAATAACGCATATTATCAAGAAGGCCTAATGTCTAGTTTTTTTTGCTCGGTTCAAGTTTAAAATTGTAATTGTACAATATATTGGATATTTGATAGTAAAAAAGATTTACATTTTGTTGGTTGTATATTCTTTTACAGTGTAGGCCTACTTTATTTAATTAACTAACAGTGACCAACAATGTATATTTAAATAACCATATTAAGTTGTTTAATTTATTAAGAAAATCTCAAAATGAGAATAGTCACCCACCCGATGGTAAATTTAGTAGTTTTGCGAACACAACTAGTAACGATATCAAGCAAAATTAATTGTAAAACAAAAAGTTTCATCTCAATGTTTTTTGTTTGAAATATTCCATTTTTCTACATTTTTTTTGTTAAAAAATCTTAACTTTCTGTCACCAGTTACCCTAATTAAATTCATTTCCACATTTTGTTGGTTGTATATTCTTTTACAGTGTACTTTATTTAATTAACAAACAGTGACCAACATTGTATATTTGAATAACCATATTAAGTTGTTTAATTTATTAAGAAAATCTCAAACTGAGAATAGTCACCCACCCGATGGTAAATTTTTTAGTTTTGCGAATACAACTAGTGAGGATATCAAGCAAATTGTAAGAAAAGAAAAATTGTTGTTTTGTAAGAAATATTAAATTTTTCTAAATTTTTGTTGTTCAAAAATCTCAACTTTCTGTCACCAGAACTTCTGATATGTGACGTGATCTATGTACAGAATAGTAGTGATGTGTCATCACCAAATCTCAAATCCATCAAAACTTTGGAAAATTTTCATTTTTTGGAAAATTAACATAAATATGTGACTGATAATTTTGAAACCCAATACAACATAATTTTTATAAACAACCAATATTTCTACGAGTTTGTGAGGAAACAATGTTTAAAACACTAATAATGACACAAAAAGATGTCAACAGTTTCAAAAATAACTGCAAAAACTTTTAATTTCAAAACTCAGTGATCGAATCTCGAAAGAAAAAGGTTTCGCCTTTAGGTTTTGACATTCAGGATTCAATTTTTAAGTTTCGGTTTCGGTTTTGACCATCCTACAGAGAAGTATAATTATATGGTATAAGGCATTTGGGCGAGTCAGTGTGTAAGTTATTGCACTATAACCAAACAATAACAACAGAATTTTGATAATCTTGTATGTACTATTTGGAGCAGACCTAACTCTCAGTAACACCTTTGTAACACACAATTTAAAATCAAACATCACCTGAGTATAACTGAATGTAGTGTTCAGGTTTTCCTAACCAAAAGGCAATATTCAAAATCATCATTGCCTAAAAGCATTCTGGTAACCAAACAAAGGACAGATTTCTTTGAAAAACATTTTTATTAACAACACAATAATAATTTACATTTAAGTAGCTGAAATAGTTACTTAGCTAACAAAAATACTTAAATAATCAAGGAGAATACTTAAAGGTGAATTCAATTCAGTCCTGTCATACTATGGTATGGTGGGTGCCTCGCAAGGCGGTTAAAATGCTCCACCACTCTGCAACAAAAAATTAATCTTGTTAGTCAAAGCCTTGACTATTAATCAAAATTTACAACAGCTTTTTTGTTCACAAAATTTAGGCGGTTTGAGGGGAAGATCCCCCACTAATGTTTTTGCTCGATGTATATGTCGCAGCTAATTGATGTTTTGGCAAATCTCAGCTGTTGAGCTATTGTTTTAACGGTAGTATCAAAAGTGGAGGGTATAGATCTCTTACCGTAAAACCGCCAAAATGACTGGAGGATAATAGAAATAGACTCCAATTGTCATGATCTATGGTTGTGTTAGAATAAAGATGTCAAAAGAAAGAAGAAAATCATTTTGACAAATAACACTCTGTGCGCTCAGTGATTCACACTACCTAGGCCGCAAGCAAAACCCTTAACAGTATGAAGGGAATGCCATACTTAGGTAATGTCAAGTTTAGTTTGTCAAATTGAGTTGTTGAGATCATAACACTTATTTAGTGGATATTTATTATTACAGTAACCCATTTTGCTGTTAACAAGGGGTAGGCCTATATCTCCACTCGAATCGGAAAACGCTTATGAAAAAAATACTATGTAAACAAAATATCCGACAGCTTAAATATAGCCTTAAGTGTAGCTCTTGAGCCAAGAAAACTTCAAGTACAAAATTGTTTTGTACTTAGCCTGAGGTTTTTTGGTCCTTACATTTCTGATTACAATAGAAACTGGAACTAAACCAGTTTTGAATCATAAATTATACCAGCTATCAGGAAGCACTTCCTCTAAAAAGTATGTTAGGAAGAAAATTTAAATGTAATCTAGGTATTTTATTAATGTAATCTAGTTCAAAATAACTAAAGCCTAAACATTGATTAACAATTTTTTTTTTGCTGGTGGGGATATAGATATTTTAAAAAATTAGCACCAATTACACTCAAACAGTAGTGACTACAAACCTAACAAAGTGAAAAACATCAGTAATAAAGTGGTAAGTGGCAAAAAAAAAAAAAAAAAAATTGTAAAGCTTACATTGATAGCATCAATCTCCGCCTGGTCAAGACCGTGTCTGCGATATCTAGCAGGTAGTTGGTAGTCCTCGATGATTGGACGAGACACCACACGACCTGACGCAGCCTTGGATTGGGGAGCAGCGTGCACCACTGGAGGACTCGAACTGTGACCTGCTACAGTAAATACTGCTGACTTAAATAAAATCTTTTGCTACTGTATTGTATTAAATTGGGAGGCTAATTGGCAAGAGTGCTCGTGTCGTTTGAGCTCAAGCTTTTAAGAAGTAAAATACAATTCAGGTAAAAAGGATTCTTTTGCTCAAGACTAAATTCAAGGTGCTAAACCATTGAAGCAACTGCAGATATTTTATATTATCTTTAAAGTCTACATCTCTAAATATGATCTCCTGAATGCTCTAAATGGCCAAGAAATCACATAGGTGGGACTTTTAGGTTCAGACACAAACAACATTATCCCCTAGTTGTACAAAATGATACCCTATGTAGAAACACAGATTCTACATTTCTAAGATTGGTATCCTCTCCCCAACTAATTGCTTGTTGTTGCACAGTGACAAAAACATAGTCAATGAAATTTAGATTGACGTAATCTGTAAATTCTTTACCCTCTGCGTGTTTCTGTGGAGACCCTCCTTTTCTGAATTTGATCATCGGCACATGAGGCTTCACTGTCTGAAAATACAAAAATATATGCAAACATTACTTCCATTCCTGCACACTTGTTTTAGTATAACTACTTTTAAAACAAGGAAAACATGGTTTTTACAATTTACAATCGATTTAACAAGTGGAGTCGGATAGGTCCTATCAATGTTCTGCCCAAAACAAATTGAATCTGCTTATCTAAATTAGGCTCTAGCATATATCTGCAAGACACTGAACAATACATGGAAACTATTAGGGCAAAATTAATGTAGGGCTAAACTGATTTAACTGAAATTTGTGCAATTAAGTCTAATATATTTTGTTGTTAAGACCAGCATGAATAAATTATTGCCAAAAGTAAGATCTACTAATTACACTAGCCTACCTACCATTAATGATCTAGATAAAAATAAGGAAATACTTTTTGCCATCTTTTTCAAACTGGTTTTGAATGTTACAATATACCGTGTTTACCCTATTTAATTTGAAACCAATATATGTAAACGTATTTAAATCTAAATAGGCATTCGAGAATTTGTTAGGTCACACACTCTTTGGCAAAGGCCAAACCACCAAACAAGAATATAGGTTAGTCTTGACTTTAGAATTTAGATAAAATAATAAAATGGTTTAGTAGGTTTAGCTTCTGCTACACAGATGTTTCCGAGGTTTGGTATCTTTTCAGCTGTTTTCCGTATTTGTATAGAGTAATAAAGTGTCGACAGTGTCAATAGACTAGCCATTGGTTATAAAGAAAATTTCTTTTTTAACATAGATAAAACATACTCCTCATAAAAATTATAAGGACTGCTTTATCTATGTTTTTATTCTGTATATACGGTGTAAGTAAATGTAAAATGTAACTTAATAATCAAGATGATTGTTAATAGACCAAATTGAAGGGGATTGAGGATGGATAATGTAAAGGCGTGAATTCTAAAAAAATATAATAAATAAGATTATGTTGATAGTATTGATAATATAGGAGAACCTGCTAGTCATTCAAACCTACCATAATCACCCCTACCTGCCACAGCTCAAGTACTAGTATAGTCTGAGAGTAATTAATTTATTGATCGTGGGAAGGTTTTTTTGCCTACTTTTGCCATATAATACGTAACGTGCTTTCAGTTATATTTAAGCCCCCTTGTCTTAAATGTGACTGTTTATTAAGAAATTTGAAAATTTTGGTATTTTTGAAAATAAGTCTTTTAGTACGTTACCGTAACGATCTTAGAAACCCCCTGCCCCCTCCTCAATATAATGCTGCCTAAAGCCATAGACTGACCAACACGTAACTTGTTTTATCCATGGTAATGCTAAGCCGAACCCCTCCCCTCTGAACGTTTTATGTAGTAATTGGGTGACCCCTTAGAAGTATATTTAATGCATGATTTTACTCTCAGATAACAAGTACTATGAAACAACTTAATAAAATAATCAGATAAATTTTATTATAACAACTATGAAAACATTGATCTACTTTTTAAAGATACTAATAATTTCTATATCTGGCTAGGGGTATAATTCCGGGGGTAAAAATCCGGGCCGAACATTTTGATCTACCTCATGAATGGGGTAAAAGTCCGGGGTAAAATTCCGGCTCGTACAATCACCTTTTACCTTTTTTACCTTTTACCTCTTCTTTCTTCACCACAATCCTCAGATCGGGGAGTCGTCAAAATTTCTCCTTCTTCATCTTCTTGGCAGCCTTTCAGCTAGCCCAGTGTTAGTAGGTGTGTATAAGTGTGTTCTTGTATGTATTCCTTTGTTGAGTAATATGGTTTGTTTATAAGGTAGTTTTTTAGTGTCTTTACAAATGTGGTATGATTTGAGATGTTTTTAATTTTTTCTGGCAGAAGATTTATGTATTTGGATCCTGTGTATGTTGGGGTGTTGCTGAATTTTTTTAGTCTGTGTTGTGGCAGGTTTATATTGTTTTTGTGTCTGGTGTTGTGATTATGATAATGTGACCGGAGTGTTGGATTGGATTTTTTTGCAAGGATTATGGTTTCTAGGATGTATTGTGAGAAAACGGTGGGGATTTTGAGCTGGATGAATAGGGGTCTACAATGTTCCAGATAGTGTGTCCTGCATATCGTCCTTAGTACTTTCTTTTGTAGGATAAGTAGTTTGTCCATATTGTTTGCAGATGATGATCCCCATGTTGCAATTCCGTAACTCAGGTGAGAAGCAAAAAGCGAGAAGTAGGCTATTCTGGAGGTTTCTTCGTCGGTTATGGTGCGAATTCGTTTGATGCCATAGTGTGCAGAGGCCAGTTTTTTACACAGATGTTCGATGTGTTGCTGCCAGGATAAATTTTTATCAACAATTATTCCCAGGAATTTAGTGGTTTCTTGCGTTGTGATACTGATGTTGGTCCAGTCGCTTTGATCTTCTAGGTTGTTGCTTGGTTTGAAATTGATGTGTGTAGTTTTACTGGTATTAAGTTTTAAATTTAGGTTGTTGCATATTGTTGTTGCTTGTTCTACTGCTGTGGTTATGAGTTGTTGGTTATTTTTATTTCTATCTGTAGGTATTATTATGGTGGTATCATCTGCAAATAGAATACATTTGAATTCTTTTGATAATTTTTCCGGTACATCATTTATATATATCAGGAAGAAAAGTGGGCCAAGTATGGAGCCTTGAGGAATGCCTTTTGTATTCTGTTTAAGTGGTGATTTGGTTGTTATAATAATGTTGTTCACTTGCTGATCGGTTTCAACATATTGGTACCTATGGTCAAGATAGTTTTTTATTAGTGCCAATGCTTCTCCTTTATATCTAGGTTTTATAGTTTGATGTGTGCTGATTTAATTCACAACCGTGAAAATATACGTTAATTCCACCTTTAATTTTTTGAACTGATGTGCCACTCAAACAGTTCGCGGCCAGAATTTTACCCCCTAGATTGTGACGTCAGTTTTGTTAGTGCTTTAAGGTGCAATAGTGTAGCTACATGGTAGTTCAGCCAAGCCAGCTTTTTAAAGCAAACTAGAAAAGAAGAAGAAGGAAGTGAACGAAACTAACTCTTAATTAAATTAGGTTATATTTTATGTAAATGTTTAATTTTGTATTTTCATTATTCTAACTTCTAACTTAACTTTTCCTATATTGTGATTAATTGTGTGATACGGAATTTCCTATATTTCTTTCCAGTGATGCCTGAAATTAATGGATCTGTGCTACCTGAAAAGGACAACGAGGTTAAGAGAGAAATTACTCAAACAGATCACCTGAACCAAAGGTTGCTGACATCCTTTTTGAATTTAATAAACTCGGCAAATAATAGTGATGATAATCGTTCCGTCTCTTCTCATCCTCAGTCAATACCCATCAATACTCAACATCATTCTGTGGACGAAAACAATCATTTTGAATAATCATCTCAAGCTTGTGTAACTTAGTGGTAGGCTAGCCTAATTTAAGACATGTCAAGGAACTCATTTAACATATCTGTTTAAGAAATTAAAAGTGTATGGTAGGCCTACCATATTTTTGTCTTGGTTAATTTGACAAGTGATACCGATAAAGAAAAAAAGGGACTTGAATTTATGGTGGTGCAGAGTTTTAACTTACAAAAGGAATGTGGTAAGTTCTAAGTTCATGAGCTGTTGATCATTCAAGTTAGGCCTAAGTATCCTAGGCAGTGGTGGCGATAAGAGCCCGCGGGCCCTCCCCACAAGTTTGTTTGCCGGGCCCCCTCCCAATAATCTTTAACTTATCACATGTATTGCTGCCAAAACTTGCACTTTAGTTTGGCACGGCATCTCCCGAGGCACTGGCGCGTCAACATCGTATTCCATGATCGCGGAAAATTGTGAATACTTCCTGTAGTAATGGAAGAAACATTTATTGGCTAATCATAGTCTACTGTGATTGCAACCAAACCTATGACATCATCAGACTCCAATATACTTGCTAATACGTAGATTCTTAACATTAAAGATAGGTTTTGTGTATTGGTATTAACTTAAAAAACTCTTATTAACTAAATAACCTAAATGAAATATTTATTATATGAATACCGTACCTATATTTAAAAAATCTACATAAGTTATTTATCATTCCTAATTAAGAATTTACAAAAATGAATCAACTAGGCCTAGTCACTCTGAAACAGATCTACGTGGACAAAACATAACCTAAGATTTTATGTTTGACTTTCACGTCTATGTATGATTTTTCTAGTTTGATGAAACCGATGAAGGTTAACATTTTTATTGTATGTAAGTTATAGGGCCAATGTTTATTACCGTAATCAATTTGAAAGTTTTATTTTATACCAGTCTTTAGGTTTATTCTTTTCTAGACTAGACTGCAGTAATATTATTCACAACATTAATATTAATATTTCATCATTAAAAACTTGTTTAGGCCTACTTGTAAGTTTTATGAAAGTTAACATGTTAATCTTAATATCAGCTTCTAAAAGTATTTTAATTTCATTATTTTGTAATAAAATATTTTTGTCTATAGGCTACTAATTTGTAGTGTAGGCTACTTGGCTTATTTTGTATCCCTAAAATTTTATACTGCTCCGTCTGCTACCACAATGGTTTGAAAAGTTTTTTGGATTTGAAACGATACTTATTCAAGTTTTTTGAAGACATAACATTTCATTATGAATTGGCAGAAGTTTTGGACGTTTTTTGAATTGAGTAATTTTGTAAAGGCCTATAGCTACCTATGTAAAACTACGGTAGCTATGTTTTGTTAATACAAGTTATTAAATACTGAATTGAGTGTGACTGCAGTGTAGTATAATAATTTGTAGATTTTTTAAAAAAGTACTTAATTGATTCCTCAAAATAAGAAATAGTTGGGAAATCTATGTTAAGGAGTTGGGAAATTTGAGGCTTCTCCCCCCCCCCCCCCCCTGGAATTGACCAAGCAACGCCACTGGTTGTATGTAATGAAACCCCAGGAAAGTTTGTAAAACAATATATAGTGTGGCGACAATTTTGTTATTTACAAATTTAACAATATGAAACATGAATTTTGAGTCCAAGAGATTTTACATTAGTTTTCTATCCTGCTTTTTTTGGTCTTAATCTGTTTTTCTACTTTGAAGTGTAGTGTAATTTATTCCTTCATTACAATTGATTTCATGTTGGCAGAAGTTATAGTTTTAGATTTGGCTATTGAAGATTTACAATCTTCCCTAATGAAGATCAAAGATGGTTTTTATAATCATCAGATACAATTTTATAAAATACCGTAACTGTAAATTACACGGGTTGTCTGTAAATTAAAGTCTCCTTTGAAGCTGGGTCAAGTCTGGCACTGCTGGGTTCTTGACTTCATAGTAACCAAATCGTCGGACCCACAAAGTATAGATCGTGTTCCATTATAACATTTCTGTAATCCACAGTGTAAATCACTTTTGAGGTCTTTCGGCAACTGAAGTACTTTACTGTTGACGTAGAACATGTACGTAAAACGTGCAGGCAGTTGTTCATCTTGTTTGGGGTAGTAGCTAAAGTTAGAGAGACTTTGCTTGGAGGTATCATAGTGACTCAACACGTGTCTGCTGAACTGATAGGGGTAGGCCATATCCTTAAAACACTCGGTTCACACAATCGACTTATCTAGCTAACTAGGCTGTGACTAGGTCTGTAGGACTAGGTAAAGCAGACCACAGGATCAAATAGAGCCATTCACACAACTACTGTTCAAGGAACTGTACGACAACGGCAATCAACACGTGAAACCATTGCCAGGGTCTGCTTGCTAGCCAAGTGTCGCGAATTATCGCGGCTAGCTAGCCAATAGCTTCATCGGCGTAGCAAAATCAATTGAAACCTTCAAATAAAAATGTTTACATTTGAAAATAAAAATGCCAGATATCTGAGTATATCCATACGTATGTTAAATTAAGTTAAGATTAAGAAATTTGCTGACAATATAATTAATTTTTAACATAATATGATGTTTCAGCTCCTAGCAAGCAGAATAAACCCCCAGAGCGGGAGTGTTGCACGACGTCCAAGTGCCACGACGTCCAATAATATTTTTACAGTGCCACGACGTCCAAAACATGATTTTTGAGTTGTTGCACGACGTCCAAGTGCCACGACGTCCAAAAGTATAGTAACTGCCAAAAATATAGTCTTTCTACAAGCTTTGGACGTCGTGGCACTTGGACGTCGTGAAACAGTGCACTGTAGAATTGTAAAGAAGTATCATTTGCACCACGTCCAAAGCCTCTGCCAGTTGCACGACGTCCAAGTGCCACGACGTCCAATCAATATTTGACTGTTGCACGACGTCCAAGTGCCACGACGTCCAAAGTGCCTGCACACTGTGAACACTGTTTTCCGACCTCAGTGCATACAGTTCGCATTGCAATTATTGAAGGAAACTAGGCCTAGTCAACTGTTTGAAAGTTGTCAACCGCTTCGTCTTCGATTAATGTTTAAATTATCCAATATTCAATGGTTCTAATTGAACTAATTATTGCATTAGCTTAAATTTTTTACATGTAAAATAAATACTATGTCACCGTAAAATGTAATGATGCAGTATTTCTGTTGTTATGATTGCATAATTGATTTCTACAAAATAGAGCTATGTCATAGAAACGAAATAAATAAATGACTACACTATTCACTATATTGTGTGATTAATACAATAAATTAATCACTAGCCCAAAAGTAAATATGGTAGGTTTAATGTGAGTAGTGGTAGAATTCTAAGTACTGCAGTAGAATAGAATTGTCATACTATATCAATTGGTAGCAAATTCACTCGTAAGATAAAATGTATGCACAGTTTTATAACAGCTGTAAGACTTCCCATTTAAGTACCGGTATCATTGAATTTGTATAACTTCCATTGAACAGAAATGAGATAAGTAGATATTGATACACAGATATATGAATTTTCATACACTTATAATATGACGAAATCAAAAAAGGTTTATCCGTCAATGTGCTAAATATTATGTTAACTATCACTTATCAACTTTTTAAGCTATAATGGTGTTACTACAATGGTTAAAAATGTTTCCTGTGAAACATGTATTTTTTAAACTAAAAGAAGGTTTTCTTTTAGTACAAACCTTGCTCTATTAGTGCATACGAAAAATAATTTCACTATTTTACGAGATCAATGTTTGACAACAAATGGTTGAAGCAGATATTCAGAGAGTGTCTCCAGCTGATGCAGTAATAAAAACGTATTTTAGCCATAGCACAGACAATCTTCTCCAGGAAAACGAGAGTACCTATCAAGATCCAAGTCATTTTAATGTATTCACTGGATTGGCGAGAGTGTCTTTAGCCATTAAAATATGGCCTCACTACTTTGTAAATAAAATTACGGACGCTCAAAAATGCAGTTTTGTGCGATTTTTGTCAAGTGTTCGTCCAATTTTTTATCAAATATCACATAATCATCTATGAAATAACGAACAGCTGTTCGGATCAAGATTATTTTTTCTAGCTGTCACCGATATGTTTACAAATGTTGTTTACAAATACCGCAACCATTTCCGATCACGTTTTGAAGGCAAATCCCAACCAAGTGCGATTGGAAACGTTTTTCTTACATAACGGATTTAATTAATAGCAAGTGGAATAATGTAGTGTAACCGTAAATGAAATTAAATAACTAGGCATTATTCAGGTCAGGAACCAGAGGTTCTTTGTGTATAAAATTGTTCTTGAGTTTTGATAACCAGAAAGAAGACCTTGAATCAGTGTTGTAGGGCTGGGAAACTTAAATTTATTAATGATCGTCGCCAATAGCTTACAAACAAGGTTTCCACTCATTGACGGAGCTTCAATAGCGGACGTGTAAAGTGTAAAGTAAAAAAATACAACTGCAGTGGGTGATTGTAACAGAGGTTTACGGTTTATGGATGATGCTAAACTCGCTTTTCCAATGTGTCACTTTCTGTTCCTACTCACCGTGTGATGCAATCGCTGGACCCACTGGACCATACAGCCAATAGGCCCATTGCCCATCTCTTGGGTACTTACGCCTACCCAATTATTTATAACAACCTTTTCGACGACGATCCTTGATACCGGTACTTTTCCCTAGAATACACGGCCTAGAATACCTAAGAAAAAAAATTACAAACGCCCAAAAACCCAGCATGGTGTGATTTTTGTCACATTTCCTTCTAATGTTAAAAGATATACCAATCATAGTTTAGAGAATACATAATCTATTAAATAACAAAAAGTTGTTTGTATAAAGTTGTTTTTTTTTTCAAACTGATACCACTAAGTTTACATTAAAAGTTGTTCACGAATAAAGCAATTAATGGGAAATAGCTTTGATTGCCAATAACCTTTTACGAGAAAATCCAAAACCAAGAAATCAATAACCTTGGGACTTGATTAACGCATTTAATTGAATGGACGTAATTCTCAACTGTAAACGTTGGTTTTTGGTACTGGTTCTTTTCCTTAGAACCGTTGGTAGCAGCAAGAATCATTTTTACGTACTAACACAACACTGTAATTTACAAATTAGTTATCGTTGGTGTTGCACCTTATTTATACTGTCGTATTACAGCCGTATTTAATTTAATTGATGTCTTAACTGTATAAGTATTGCTTTTTCGGTCTGGATTCCAAAATTTTAGTTTATGCTAAGAAAATGATAACTCATTTCAGCAAAACATTTGTGCAGCAAACCATCATGAATTGTTTAAGATTTACGTTGTTTATGTATCAATAGTTCGTGGCCTATTTTGGTAATTTTTATTATAAATTACCCATCTAAATCGTCTATATTACTTCATTTCATATAGTAAGCCACCATTTCGACAGCATTTAGGGTCATCTTTGGATAAAGCAAATATAAACTGTTAAGATAAAATTTGATGACATTGACAAAGATTTCAAATACTAATTTTATATGTACTTCGTTATGCTTAAAATGTAGCAAATTCCCTAATTGAGTTCTGTATTTTTGTGTGTGTGTCTATTGGTAACGCATAAATGTCCTTATTTGTCAGTGTCACGAAAAGGACAAGACCACCTTTGATAATGAAAATGTCAACCAGAATAAAGTGTTTAATGGCGAGGTTGAGGTATTACTTTAAATACTTTTAACCATTGTGGAAAGTAACTTTCAACTATATGCCTACCTTAGGGCTATGCCTCATAGATCTAGGCCTATAAAGCTTTTATTAGTTTAATCATTGGATTTAAAATATGAACCAACACGACCCGGGTGACATTTAATTGCAAAGCATTTTTTTGGCTTGAAACTGTCAGATACTGTATTTGTGAAGGTTTATCTTACTAATATTATCAATGTGAAAGTTTGTGTGTTTGAAGTTCAATCACGCATTAACTACTGGACGGATTTGGCTGAAATTTGGCATGATGATAGCTCACATTCCCGATTAACATATAGGCATATCCTTTTCTCAAAAATCCTTTCGGGCTCCACCCCAGTGGCTCTGTAGTTCCCCATGTTAACCTTATGAGTATTCAAATTTAATAGGAATTAAAGATTTTAGTCAGCTGTTTCAACTGAAAAAGTTGTTTCTATGATATGAAAAAGCGTTATAAAGTTATAAGATTTACCAACAGGGTGCAGCACTATTATTTTTTCCCATTTATGAAAACAGCTAATTTGAACTAAGCAGCAACACAAAACTGTGATACGCAATGAGAACTGTCATAGTAGGATTATTTACAATTATGTTTATGTTTTTAATTTCATGAATGATTTATGATATTTTGTGAATTTTTTAAAATTTATTTTTCTTTATTGTTTAGGATAAGTGGTAGAACATTATGGCTATAGATGTGTAATACTATAGTATACCGTAAATTTAAAGAAGAAAATTTGATCAAACTGTGTCCTCCCCCATTCCAGACGCAAAACTTGAGTATAACTGCTATTAATAAGCATTTTATACTTGATGCCAACCCCGTACGAAGGACGGGTACTCAGCTAGTCTATACTATTATAAAGAAGAGGTGGTGTCTGTGTGTTTGTATGAGATAATCTCAAAAGTACTGAACCGACTGGGCTCAAATTGCACGCAAATGAAGCTACAGCTCCGAGGATACATATTATACAACTATTCCCTCTTTGTTATTGTCCTAGGGCTCTGCCCCGTGGGCTTTCACAAATTTGAGGTGAGAGATTTTGAAATATTGATTGATGGTATCCATGGTAACAAGAGCAAACCTACATAATTTAAAAATGTAAACAACCAGAACTAACTGTCAAATGAATTTTGATTTCACAATTCCACACAGCTGGTTCAAACATATTAAATAATGCACGAATATTAGAACAGAGAGGGTAGGATTATAAATTTAAAATAATTATGTTACTAGCCCTATTGTAAACATTATTTTACATTACTTAAATGTAGCTGTCAAACCATATGTTAATGTAATTTCATTAGTATATGACTCTTTCAGTTACTTCATTTGTTTATGTTTATGATCTACTAGCTGTACCCGCGGGCTTTGCCCCGTTTAACTTCACAAGTGAGCTCGTTCGCATGGCTCAATCACGTCCTGGTTGAAGTACGTTCACTACGCTCACTCACCTTTAGGTTGGAGCTCGTTCGCTCCACTCACTTGCCTTCAGGTTAGCTCGTTCGCTGCGCTAACTCGCTTCCAGGTTGAAGTTCGTTCGCTACGCTCACTCACCTTTTGGTTGCAAATTAAATGAATGATTAAATGAATTTATTTATTTCCATTGAGAACAAACTTATTACATGCATTTTGGCTGTAGTCATAAATCTAAAAAAATAATAGTGCTGCACCCTGTTGGTAATCCTTGTAACTTTAATGCTATTCAACATAATAGAACAGAACCAACTTGTTTAATTGAAACAGCTGTTAAGAAATTCCTTTTGAATATGAAAAATCATAAGGTTATCATGGGAAACTCCAGAGCCACTGGAGTCCAGGAGCCCGAAAGCCCGATCAGAATAAAAACTACTTTTCCTATTTAATGCCCAAAGAATCGGTGTTCCAAATTTTAGCCTCCTAGGTAAATGGGAAGTGGAAGAATTAGTGATGAGTGAGTGAGTGAGTGAGTCAGTCAGTGAGGGCTTTGCCTTTTATATATTTAGATTATACTGAGTCTGTTCTATTTTTGTGAAATGCTGCAATAAATTTTAATGGGAATAATTCGTTTTAAAAGAAATCATTCATCATGGATATAGGAAATAATTAAGATTCTATAATCATTGCCCTATCAACCTAGGCCCTTTTCCTGAGTGTTATGAGGTTTATGTTTTGATTTATTTTTGTGTAAACCGTAATATAATCCCCCTGCCACAGCAAATCTGTAGACTGAATTTCCATTTGCCTGATTATATAATTTCACTAAAATATGTTAGAAAATTACCCTATTTTCCATATTTATTTATATTTTCCTATTTTTTCAGTGCAAACCATGGATGTATGGATGTATGGATGTATGGATGGATGGATGGATGATTGTGACAAGCAAACGCGAAAAATACTAAACCGACAAGGTTGAAATTTGGTATGATGATAGATGACATCCCCGATTAACATATTCTTGCCTCAAAAATTCTTTCAGTCTCCGCCCCGGTGGCTCTGGCTCTGGACTTTCTCATGTTAACCTTATGAGTATTCATATTTAAAGAAATTAAAGAATTTTGTCAGCCGTTTCAACTGTACAAGTTGGTTCTATGATATTAAATAGCATTAAAAAGTTATAAGGTCTGCCAATAGGGTGCATCACTATTAAGGAACGCGGCAGCGTTCCGCCCCGCCAAGTCCCCCAGCGGTACATAGCTGCTGCAGTGTATTATATACATGACGTGACAAAGTGGCTTTTTTACTCGTCTATAGCTCTGAAGAAACAAAAGCTATTAAAATAATTATTCATCTACTGGATAGGGGCACTCATTCTCAACAAAATAAAAAAAAAGAATTTAAAAAACGGTTGTGTTTGAGCCAGAAAAACTAGTTTGAAAATTCACAAATTTTCCGTGTTCTCCTTCTTCTCCTTGAATGCTGACGGACCTACAGCCCAAACCACTGGCTCAATTTTAATGTTTTTTATGTTGTTTGACAGCCGTTAACGTGTAGATGTGCCTTTTGAGGGTCTCAAGTCGGTGCGTTGACCCATAAACCCTTGGCAAGCCCTCAAAGTACGATTTTGGCCCATTTAAATAACATGGGATTAAAATAAAAACAACAGAAGGACCAGCTGCGATTAAATCTCATTTAATTCAAATGTTAGAGAATTTCATAGGAACAGCTGAAAATTATTTTAAAACTTTTATAAAGTATTTTTTCAGGTATACCGAATGATTTGAAATACTTACTATATAAAATTACTTAGAGCCCCCCGATACTTTCCATTGAAAAATGCAGTGTACCTATGGTACACTGGTACAGCAGCTCGTAATTTTTAACAGTTTAATACTACTTATTAAAAAATATGAAACCTAGGAACTTGAAATTTAGTACTAGTACTAAGGTTTGTTTTATGTTTTGATACACTAAAACAAATAAAACAATCGGGAAAATCACTCTACGTATGTTAAACAAGCAATTAAAAAGTGATATGTAAATTTAGGATAGATGAGTTTTTCAATATTTGTTTTGTTTATGCTATTTCTAACAAACTTAATCTGTTTGATTACATTTTTACTTCTCTAATAAGGGCTCAATTTACACTAGTCTTTAGATGTACGGGTTTAATTATCAGAACACTTATGTAACACCAACGCATTTCATGTTGTTCAAGATGACCATTGATGAAATTTGAAACTGAGTTTAAGCCCAGGGGGTTTGTTAAATAGTAATTTTGGTACGTGTGTCAAAAAGTTTTGTAATCGGTTTAAAGCAGATAAGACCAAAAATGTAGAATTTAGTTCTACACAAACAATATTATTGAAATTAAATGAGATGTAGTTGTGCCGTGGTCTATATATCAGAGAAAGGAGGATTTTTATTTTAACTGTTAATTTTCTACAAAAATAAATAAAATCTAACAAAAAACCACTAAGTGGTAACACTTTCCCCGCCAAGTCAGCAATCCAAAAAAGATAATAAATCATTACTTTTTCTGCCAAGAAAAACAATGTAATGTATGTAGGTTTGGCAACTTGGCGGCAGACTTTTGCTCGATCACTTTAAAAAATACCATAAAACTAGTTTCATTGAGCAAGTATCTCTCCCATTAGTACATTGCTAGGCGAGAGCTTATTTACAAAATTTGACCTTATTTGTGCCACATTTCATAAACTCGTAATAGTGATGGTTTTAAATTTACTGATTACCTCGAAATTATTATACTTAGTTGGACTAATTAATTAGAGAAGTTGATTTGTGAAATTATCCACGAACGTAACTTCAATGAAAAAAACCAAGCAAAAGTCTGCCGCCAAGTTGCCAAACTTACATACATTACATTGTTTTTCTTGGCAGAAAAATTAATGATTTATTATCTTTTTTTGGATTGCTGACTTACGGGGAAAGTGTTACCACTTAGTGGTTTTTTGTTAGATTATGTTGTTTTTTTGCATTAATGACCACAGCTAATTTGAACCAACTAGCAAAAAAAGTTGTGGTACACAATGAGAACTTTACTTTTTTCCATGGTTTAGGTGCAGTCTAGAACATCAGGACTATGGTAGATGTGTGCTACACAATAGGATACCGTATAAATTAAAATACCAGTTTTTTTTTAATCGTGTCCTCTCCCATAACTGCAATAAGCATTTATACTTATATGCCAACCCCGTACGAAGGACGGGTACTCTGCTAGTAACACAATAATACAAATACAGTATACTAATACAATAATACTGTAGGTTTCCGTAGTCTGTGGCCACAGGTTCGTCTGAACTGTCAATCAATTCTGAGAAATTCACAGTTGTAAATTCTTACTAGTCTTTTTCTAAGTTCACGTCGCACTCGCAATTAGTTCACATATTTTATCTAGGAAAGCAGGTATGCCCTAAGTCATAGCATTTGTAGGTTAAGTATAATAATAACAAACATGCTCGTAGGTTTGTAGGCATACTTGTTCAAGAATATGCCGTGGTAGGTTTTGTTTAAAAATTTTATTTTTTAATCCTTGTCTAATGACGATATTGATTTGTATTTGTGGGAAAATGTTAATTTATTTGTCAAGGGCATGAGCGGCCCTCTAGTTTATGTATGTTACATGAAGCACAACATGAAAAGGAATAAATTAAAGGAAGGTAAAAAACGGATCAGTTGCTGAAGGTCTAAATCTCGGAAGGTCTAATCAGACCTTCGACACACATTTTGCAGTTTGTACTTGATGCTGAGGATCCCATGAGTCCTGTACAAAATTAAAAAAATGTTTCATTCAAACTACAAGTTTATTACTTTTCCGAGAACCAGCCTTTATCAGGACTTCCGCTCCCACGCTAGTTGGCAACATCAACTGTGCTATATGAAAACAATAAATCTTGAGTAAATATACTGTAATGTTGAATTTTGAGGTTGTGGTGTTCCTTCGTAAACACATTCAATTATAATCTAGGAATATGTAAATTTATTGTTATACGTTAACTTTATTGATATTCGATTCGCTACAGTACTATTAAAACCTATAACATTTTCAATTCATGTGCGTTGTATTTTTGAGTTGGGGAAACAAAAGAACCCTGTGTACAACTTATTTATATGACATTCTCATTGGTTGCAATTTAATAAGTGGTGTAGCAAAACACAAACACAAAATTTATTGAAATAAAATTAAGTCAATGTTAAGTGAATACTATTAATAAACATATTTGCGACATAAGAACATTTAATTGAAGCCTAAAAAACAGTTCGAAAAAGGCATTCTATTCTTTATACTAGTAAAAATTAAAATGAGGGTATAAAAAATAGTTTTCAAAGATCATGTTGATCAATGTACATTCATCTAGTCTTGAAAAAATAAGTATTTAAAAGCTTACTCCAAACATAATGAAGTTTATCGGTTGTTAACAAAATGTCATCATTTTTCAAACCATGTAAATCTTATAGTTTTCCAACTGTTGCCTTGTTTATTTTTTCTTTTTATGTTTTTTTTTAGCGAATTTCCCATATAGGGAATAAGCTATTACCGTAGTACTCATGGTAAGACCTGGACCCGAGACCGATCTAATTTTTCATTTTGAGGTCCCTAGAGGCCAAAAACACAATCCGTTCAAATTCATATATATATATATATATGTGTGTGTCCGTTAGCGCGATAACTCGAGCAAAAATGATCCGATTTTGATGAAATTTGGTACAAACGTGTAAACCTACGTTTATTCGAACGAGTTCGCGATCCAGCATAATCGGACCATGGGAACGGGGGATTATGAGGGGTTTTATGGGGTAAAAATGGGGTTTTCCCATTTTTGAACCTAAAAACAAAAAATTTTGCGATTTCTTTCTAAAATGTTTTGTAGAGCTTAAAAACAGAAATAATTTAGTATATTGAAGCGCTGTTGTATGCCTAACGGTCACGGAGAAAATTCAAAAATAGTGTAATTAAAAATTCCCATGTTATTCTTATGGAGAAAATGAAAATTGTTGTAGTTTACTTGTTTATGGGTGTATATTGATAAAATTTGGCCAATTTATTTATTTCATCCTAGATACTATTGATGTATGGTCAAAAACACTTTTTACCTTCCTCGTAGCAGCAAACCTAAGCACTTGTTAAATCTAATGTTATTTAAATAGGGAATATATGTCTTATTTATTGAAATATTTTAGTAAAAATGTAATCAGACAAGTTGAAATTCGCTTAGTCTGCAGGTTTGCTGCGGCGGGGGTATTTTTACTTTATGATGTTTCAATAAATGGTACAAATATTCATAGTATATATATTTCTGAACAAGAACATATACCCATGTATATATAACTAATAAACGTTCCATAAGCATTTTACACGAGAGAACACTGTTCGGCAAGTAGCCGGTCATCGTAACCGGTCATCATGAAGGAGCTTGGACGTCGTGCAACAGCGCTGAGCTATATTGGACGTCGTGCAACAGTCAAATATTTATTGGACGTCGTGGCACTTGGACGTCGTGCAACTGGCAGCGACTTTGGATGTCGTGCAAATGTTACTTTTTTACAATCCTATAGTGCGCTGTTTCACGACGTCCAAGTGCCACGACGTCCAAAGCTTGTAGAAAGACTATATTTTTGGCAGTTACTGTACTTTTGGACGTCGTGGCACTTGGACGTCGTGCAACAACTCAAAAATTATGTTTTGGACGTCGTGGCACTGAATAAATATTATTGGACGTCGTGGCACTTGGACGTCGTGCAATGCATCCCCCAGAGCTATGGGCTTGTTTTTGGGATCAACTGCAGCTTTTTTTAAGCCTTTCAATTCAAGTTTCATAACAATCAAGGCAGGGTTTCAAACTGTTGTGAGCTCATCTACACAGGTATTTAAAATAAATTCAAAATTTTCTATTAATACTTAGTAAGTAAATAAATTGCCTTTATTTACGAGTGAGCTTCATGACACGTGTTTTTCAAACTAACTCAAGTCACTAAATCTAAACTATCCTAATATATTTACATAACATATACAAAAAGTGTCAACAGAATAATTTACAATATAAATTTTACATTTTTTTTTAAATTTTGCTGAGTGCATAGCAACGCTGGTGGCACTGCCTAAGAATTGACAGGCAAAGCTCTCTCAAAGTACTTAACGCTTTTTACCATGCGGTTGGCATTCTGGGTTATAGTAGTATGTTTTCTGGGCTCTCGCTGAGGCTCTCCCAGCCTCACCATGTGATGCAATTGCTGGACCATACAACCAATAGACCCATAGCCCATCTCTTGGGAACGTACGCCTACCTATTTATTCATAACAACCTTTTCGACGACGATCCTTGATACCGGTATTTTTCATAGAATACATGGCCTACCTACTTAAGAAATAAAATTACAAATGTCCAAAAACCCAACATTGTGTGATTTTTGTCACATTCAACTGAATACTAAAAGATCCCCTAGAACAGGCACACAGCTAGTCTAATCTAACTTTGCACCAGTAGTAGTAACATTGTTGAACAGTTGAAGGAACATTTTGCACAATCAAACCATAAACAAATATTGATTAAATGTTATTGCTCAAAGAATGAAGACTCCAGAGCCCCTGGAAACATAATACAACTGGCTGAGGTTGAGGCAGTTGAACCTCAAGAGGCTGAGACAAATGATGGATGCTTCATAAAGATCATCATCAGAGGACGATTGGTTGAGCAGATACTGCTGGTTTTTTTTTTAAAAACGGTAATTTGTTTCAAGACTTAAATTTGGTGTACTCCTTTTTGTACAAAAAAATAAACAGTCCAGAAGGATAAATAAGGGGGAAAAATTAAAATGACGATGCTTAAATTCAATTCAGCTATATTGTGGTGTGAGTAGCCTCCGGATTGCGAATAATAACTATGATAGTGGTTTAAATACCTTATTCTTGCAATCCGATTTGTTGTCTTCACAACTAGTTTCAACCTGCTAGGAGGTCATCATCAAACTGTTACTGACGACCTTCATATGAAGTAATTTCATCCTTGTACTCACCTGATGATGACCTCCTAGCAGGTTGAAACTAGTTGTGAAGACAACAAATCGGATTGCAAGAATAAGGTATTTAAACCACTATCATAGTTAATTCAGCTAGATGGAGTTGGAAGGATCATTAATTCAGTTCGTCCAAAGTTTTAGTGTGAGCGACCAGGTCTGGCCGGGTCTAGGCAAGGGGGTTGGCGGGGCTACTTTTGTGAAAACATTTGTGTCCTCAGGGTTGGTACGGTCAGGGAGTCAGGGAATTATGACAAGTTCTGGAATTTCTCCTGAAAAACTAACTTTTTACAGATGTGCTACATTTTGCTCTAAACATGATTTTATCAGGGTGATGACTTTTGGCAAAAAGAACAACATAAGCACTGATGCACATTTTTATATTGATAGATAGTTATCGGTACGGGGGAGGAATCGATATGTATACAGAGTGTCCAAAAATTCCCGGGTCGATTAAATATTTTTGAAATAAGTTATTTAAAATAGAGCTTTAAAACTTTGCACAAAGTTACTGAACGTAAAAATAAGTTTTTTTTCATATCAAGTGATCCGCTTCTTCGTCAGGGGGACATATTCAGTGATATGCTACTTCCTCAATGGACGGCTAGATGTCAGAAGAAAATCTTAAATTTAAGCATAGGTTGATATTCACGTCAAATTAAAGTTCTTTGTTAATAAAATACAATGCCAAAAACACAAACTCAAACGTACAACCGAGTAAAAAAAGACAGCTGTCCAAAGATTAATTTAATTTGCAATGCTATTATACGCTACCTTCTCAGGGGCTACTAGAAGTCGGAAGAAAATCACAAACGTAAGCATAGGTCAATATGCACATCAAATTAAAGGTCTTTATTTGGAGAATACAATGCAGCAACCTGCAAATTTGAGCTCAAAATAGCATCTGGGTAAAAAATGGCAACACTTCAAAATGGAAGATTCAATAAATCTTTGAACGGCTGTCATTTTTGACTCAGTTATCTGTTTGAGGTCGGGTTTGCAGCTCTGTACCCTATTAATAAAGACCTTTTATTCGATATGCATATGAACCTATGCTAACATTTAAGATTTTCTTCTAAATCCTAGCGGGCCGTGCCCCTGAGGAAGTATCGGATCACTGAATATGTGATAAAATAGATTTTTATGTCCAGTAACTGTGTGCAAAGTTTTGTAGCTCTATTTGAAATATTTTAAAAATATTCAACCAACCCGGGACTTTTTGGACACCTGGTATAGTTTGAAACAAGTTTTGTATAAGTACTAGGGAGTGATTGAATAAGTCAAATATATAAATTTTGTCTAGTATTTCTTGACTTTGATTGGTCGATATTGACTTACGGTATACCTGGAAAAGTATAATATCAGTCTGGAAAACATGGAAAAGTCAGGGAATTAAATTTTATAAATTTAGTACCAACCAACCCTGGTCCTGCTACTCACTCACCCCTACCCTCAGCACTGCCAATAGCCGGTACCCGTACGTTTTAGTTAGGCTAGTAGCGACCCGTTTGCACGCAAAGAAGTTCTGGCCGATCTGTACCTAATATATTTATTTTGAACCAAAAATAATTTTGCGATGTTTGGCTATAAAATGTTTCAAGCGAATTTCCCCTATAGGGAATAAGCTATTACCGTAGTACTCATGGTAAGACCTGGACCCGGGACCGATTTACTTTTTCGTTTTGAGGTCCCTAGAGACCAAAAACACCATCCGTTGAAATTCATATATACGTATTACATGGGTTAGTAAAATGTCTGGAGACCTCCTGTTAATTTTTTAACGGCCCATACTAGAAAAACTAAACTCGGCACACCTTAATGGCATGTTATGAAGTACTTTTTGGGCAAAACCGCCACTTGATGTATTTTTCCAAAATGGGGGATTTTGTGGGAAACTCAAAAACTTCAAATGGGAAGACACATCGAGTGCTTCCCTTTTTTACTGAATTGAGATAGAGACCTCTAGTTTCAGTTGTAAGCTTTCTTTTATCAGGACCTTCAAAATAAGGGGTCACTCGATAGGGCTTAACATTTAAAACTTTTGAGTTTGCCCCAAGGGCTTTTGAGATATTAATTATTTTTTTAAATATACAAAGTGGCGGATTACGGCAAAATTAAGCCAAAATGGAAAAAAGTTTATTCTACATTTTTGACTTTTTTGCTTGTAAAATCTGAATCTGCATAGCCCCCAACATAAGAGGGGGGTCCGGGGGTCCTCCCCCGGAAAAATTTTTAAAATTTTAAAGCCGTTTGGTGACTTTTTAAAGCAATTTTAACGCCTAAAACTGTGTCCAATAATAGTCCAAAAACTCCCATTTCACCTGTTGTTTGTCATGCATGAGCAAATAGACATAAGTAGAATAAAGTAAAGTATATTTTTTAAATAGTTTTTACCAATTTATTTAATAGATCAGATTTATTATCCCAATAGAACTAGGCCTATATTAAATATGAATAGATATTGCAAAACATAACAATTAATCCTCTATTGTGGTTTCTATTTCATAATTCAACTTTTTAAACCTAGTTTTAATTTGTACTGCTCAATTTCGGAATTTTGGGGGAGGGGTTTGACTCTCTAACCCCCCTCCCTGCCTACGGCCTTGTAAAACGGGACTACACTGTATTGAAAATATAACTAACAATTGATAATTTAATAGTAAAAAATCCACGGCAATAATGAGTAGATAACCAAACGGTAAGGCCTGACAATGATTGAATTGTATAATTTAAACACCCATGGCAATAACGAATAGAAAACCAAACCATGAGGGTAAGGCTTGACTAATTGTATTTTATATTAAAACATCCACGGTAATATGAGTAGAAAACCATACCATGAGGATAAGGCCTAACTTTAATTGTACTGTTTGAATGTGAAATCCATCCTCCTTTCTTTCTGCCCGGCGAAGTGATCTATTACTTTTTCGTTGAAGTTTAAAGTTGACAACAGCTTTTTTTCGATAGAACACATAGCAAGCGCACTTAGTCTGTCTTGTTTCATGGTACTCCTGGTAAACGTTTTAATTCGTTTCAAAGTAGAGAAACAACGTTCACTTTCCGAAGTAGTCATAGGTATTGTGCTTATGATTTTTAAAAGTTTGATTGACTCTGGAAGCACATCTTTGAGGTTGTTGTCATAGACAAAGTTGAGTAGTCTTAATGACCCTGTGGCCGTTGAAAAATCATCCCTATTGTAAATAACATTTAACTCCTGTTTCAATTCAGTTTTATTTAGGCTAAATAGTTCCGCAGCAGCGTGTAACTCTTTTTCGGGAAACTTGGTTTTAAACTCCCCAAACAAACTTGGCTGAAACAGTTTTGCCGCGGACAAATGATTTACAAACGTAAAACGGTCATCAATTCCCGACGTAATTATGTCACACACTTCCTTTGCGACAACGCGTTTTTGATCGTCGTATCTTCTCCGCTTTTTGCTCGATTCGGGTTCACTATCTCTCGGTTGATCTAACATGGTCGAGTTTCTTACGCGATCTACCACAGTTTTGAAATCGCCTACAAACTTAAACGCCTTGACGCAATCAATTGTTGTTTGCTGCAGTTGGTTGTACAGAATGTCACTGTGGGGCAGTATTTGATTGAAAAAGTCCAGCCAGAAAATAAAGTCTTCGTCTTTTAGAATACTTCTTAGGCCAACAGCTTTATTTATTGTGGCATAGTCATTGGTGTCATCGTCGAGTATGTAACTTAAACATTCCTCCAACTCTCTTTGATAATTAAAAATTGTGCTTACAATTCTGGATTTAAAATTCCACCGAGTACCTGAGCTTTTTGGAATACGACGTTTTACTATCTCATCGAGAACTGCAGTTCTCTTTGTTGACTGGGAAAAGAATGATGAAAACCCCTCGATATTACTGAAGAATATCTTAACCTGCTTATTTTGTGTAGCACTGCGTTCAATGATTAAGTTTAATTGATGTGCGTAACAGTGGACAAAATTTGCATTCTTATATTTAGATTTTACACGCGCTTGTACTCCCGTGTGTTGGCCACTCATTACGGAAGCCCCATCGTAGCTCTGGGCAATGACTTTATCAGGAGTTTTGTCGAGGTTTAATTGCTCTAATACTTCAAAAATTGTTTCGCTAACTGATTCTGCATCATGGCCTTTTGGTCTAATAAAAGTGATAAATCGCTCGTGAATCGTGCCATTCAGCTCGTACCTAATAACAAATACTAGTTGGGATAAAGTGGCACAGTCTGTTGTTTCGTCGGCTTCAATAGCTACATAGTCGGTTTGTGTCAATTCGTCACGAATCATTTGCAGACAAACGTAATATATTGAGTCCAATAACTCGTTCTGTATGGTTTTAGACAGACCCAAAAACACTCGGTTATTTGTTTGATTTATGTGCTGTTGCAATGTTACATCCAGCTCCGCCATAAGGTTAACCAAACCACGAAATATGCCAGGATTTTTTGAATTTTCGCGTTCATCATGTCCTCGTAATGCTAATTCAAACGCTCCACAAAATTTAATTGCATCAATTAGCTTACTTAGAATGTATCGATTTTTCGAAACATCTTCATTTTGTTTTTGTATTTTTAACCTATATGCATTGTCCAATTGGCATCTAATATCAACTTTACCTAAAACAGCATATTCTATTGACGCATTTATGTGCTTTTCACTTGTTTTGTGTTTTTTTACTTTTTCCAGTAGATGTTTAAGGTCTGAAATCCCGTCTACAGTCCATGCTCTATCTTGAACCCCCATGACCAAACAAGTGTAGCAGAAAAATGAATTTTTAATTGAACAGCCACATAGCCAATCGGCATGATTGTACATATGTGGCGAAAATTTTCGTGTGAAGCTATTCTTATTCTTTGAACTGTTTTGAATTTGGTTTATGTTCATGAAAGGTCTAGGAGGTCCTAATTTTTTCAAAGAAATTCTGTGGTCAATATTTTTGATCCCTTCATTGATAATCAGGCTAACTTCATTAGTGACGTTAGCCGTCGACGACAACGAAATGCCGCCGTCCATTATTATTTAGATTTAGGCCTTCAACCCACGGCAAATTTACCCGTAATAACTTATTAAGACTAATAATAAGTAACTATAACTAAAGTTGTCCGAGTCACTTTACCTATGGTTAGTTTACTTCGTTTTCGGGTTGATTAGGTTAGCCTATACTAAAACTACAGACGTAACTTATTGACTCAAAAATACCAACTAACTAACTCAATCAATTAAGTATAACTATTAATAATTTCTACTTAGCTCTTTCAATCTTCAAAAAACTACCGCTGCCTTCCTTAGGCCTCCATCACTATCACTAAACACTATTGATCACAAAACAACAGGTCGTTTGGCACTAAACTATAACTGAACTGTGGTCATGGACATGGAAAGAAGTGAGGTTAGTTTATGTTTATGGTAGTGACAGTGTGGATGATGGCTCCAGCGCTGCCAACATGGTTCTTCCTATCCTAATCGTGTGTGATGCAGAATTATCCAGTTTAGGGTGGCTGCCCTGATTTATGGATGCGCGCGCAGCTTTGGACTCTGCCCCAGAGTCCCTATTGTAAAGCATTGGAATGACGTCACGGCACCCTCAGCGCTGTTAGGTGTTTCTACCATAACACTACATGCATTGAGTTTGGGACGGAGGTTGCCGCCGTCCGCAATCCACATTATGAAAGCGACTATCGCAAAACAGTCATTACTGGATTCAAAATTTAAAACTATTTCATTTCATATTATTATCATATTGATTAAGTAGTCGTAAATAATTGTAATTTAATTTTAATTACGACATATTATTTTTTTATTACATAAATAAAAAAAATATTGATTTCTGTATTGTTGGGAGGGCGGCGTCCGAGAGTCCTTATGGGCTAGCCGCTACTGGATTTGTGTTCATGTTAACACGAACACGAATCATAACATGATTTGTGTTAAAGAACATAGATTTTACATAGATTTTCTGAATTCACCCTTTTTGGTCTAGGATCGGTACATTACTATCTACTTATATATATATACTAGCTGTACCCGCGGGCTTTGCCCCGTTTAACTTCATAAGTGAGCTCGTTCGCATGGCTCAATCACGTCCTGGTTGAAGTTTGTTCGCTACGCTCACTCACCTTTAAGATGGAGCTCGTTCGCTACGCTCACTCACCTTTTGGTTGCAAATTGGCTGTTGTCATAAATAAAAAAAAAAAATAATACTGCACCCTGTTGGGAATTCATGTAACTTTAATGCTATTGAACATCATAGAACAGAACCAACTTGTTTAATTGAAACAGCTGTTAAGATTCATTAATTCCATTTCAATATGAGTACTCATAAGGTTAACATGGGAAACTCCAGAGCCACTGGGACGAAGCCCGAGAGTCCGATCGGGATAAAAACAACTTAGTTTTCCTATTTAATACCTAAAGAATCAGTGTACCAAATTTCAGCCTCCCTAGGTAAATGGGAAGTAAGAGAATTAGTGATGGGTGAGTGAGTCAGTGAGGGCTTTGCCTTTTATATATATATATATACTAGCTGTACCCGCGGGCTTTGCCCCGTTTAACTTCTTAATTTTTAAGATGAGTTCGTTCACATGGCTCAATCACGTCCTGGTTGAAGTTCATTCGCTACGCTCACTCACCTTTAGGTTGCAAATTAGCTATGTCATAAATTTAAAAAAATAATAGTGCTGCACCCTGTTGGTAATCCTTGTAAATTTAATGCTATTGAACATCATAGAACAGAACCAACTTGTTTAATTGAAACAGCTGTTAAGATTCTTTAATTACATTTAAATATGAGTACTCATAAGGTTAACATGGGAAACTCCAGAGCCACTGGGGCGGAGCCCGAAAGCCCGATCAGAATAAAAACTACTTAGTTTTCCTATTTAATGCCTAAAGAATCGGTGTACCGAATTTCAGCCTCCTAGGTAAATGGGAAGTGGGAGAATTAGTGATGAGTGAGTGAGTCTGTCAGTCAGTGAGGGCTTTGCCTTTTATAGATGGTGTCCTGTATGAAAGAAAGCATGTATAAGAAGCGAAGAAGAGTGTAGAAGAAATATTGTATGTTTATATTTATATATATGAATTATAATATATGAACGGATGGCGTTTCATGAATACTACGGTAATAGCTTATTCCCTATATGGGAAATTCGCTAAAAGAATTTAGTAATAATTCATACTCTTTTCAGAGATTGGCATTGGTGCGTCCTACCAAGTGGAGGTGTTGATGAAGTGTAGGATTGCTGAAGGAGGGCCCAAGACTTTCTCCACTCCAAGGAAGGATGAACATTCTCCAGCTCCGCAAGTGTTTCCCTCAATATAAACAGCCTGTGATTGTTGCCTGCGTCTAAACAAGTATTCAAAGAGGAGATTTATCCAAGCTGATAGATTAAAGATGGAAAAATTAAATCCAAAAGTAAAAAAAATATTTGAGACACATTAAACTGTAGTCATCGTTAAGTTTATGACGCTGTATGAAGAATGTAACATAGCCATTGGAACTAGATTTTAAGGATTTTTGCTAGGATAGCAGACTTGATGACTGGGAAAGAGTCTCTGACAGATTTTACACTATACGCACGCCAAGAAACTATAAGAGTTATTTTCTACCTTGGTCGGATAAAATAAAATACTGTCATAAAATTGTGTTAGGCTTACATTGGACTGTTAAATCATTACGGGTGGTATATTTTACTGTTAACTGACCACCCAATCAAGTTTGTAAAATGTTTTTACCTAAGTATATTTTTCTGTAGTGTTTCAATAAAGTGTTTTTGATACAAACATGTTTTGCTGAATCACCCTGTATTCATAAATCAATATTAATAAGCAAAGCTTTAAAAGGAAAGTACTTAAAACCCAAAAATTATTTTAACCAATTTTATACAATCTATTACTAATCTATATCTATTTCTATCTATATCTATATCTATTTTTATCTATATCTATTTTATATTTAATGTTACTGACAGCATTTTCACCTGGAAATGGTTTGAGTTGATATTTCATTCCAGCACAGCAACTTCCTACTTGTATAGGTACAGTGAAACCACAATAATCTGTTTATCGCTAATCTTAATAGCAGACAGATTCTACTTAATCCAGACAGAAGATTGTAAAAATGTTAAACAGCTTAGAACTGAAACACCAATGTACACTTTTGACAATGCTTTATTAGTTAAATGTTGAAGCCATTTTCTGTTTCTCCATTCCAGCGTCAAAAAGGGTGGTTACCTTTTTTACCTTTTACCGGTTACCTTTTTTTTAGGTTGGTTACCTAAGTGTAAAGTAAGCCCTCGATGTAAAAGGTTGGATGACGGACAAATTCTGTTCCATTCTATATAGACTCTTTGGAGGAAAACTTATCACCTTGAGAAAAAAATTCAGTTGTCTCTTTAAGAGCTTGAGATAGCCAGTTTTCATGTGTAACTGGCTGATATACAGGGTGTTCAAGTCCATGGTGTCGTAAATCTTCCAGTGCAGTAACACTCATCATTGCTACAGAAAATACAGATTGCTTCCAGATAGGCTCTTTGGAAAAAGCAGTGTGGGAAGCACTACTCCACTGAGGATGTCCAACAGAGTTTTATACTTTTTTCTATTACCAGTCCATTTATGGATTATCAGCTTTGAAACTGTTATATAATTTGTAAAGCAGGTTCTGAAAATATTTTGTAAAAATTTCAGCTTCCTAACGTTTTTAGAAACAAAATGGTGTATATTGAAAATTTTCCCAATATTATTACTATTACTTTCTTAACTTAAAACCTGATTTGTTTCCTGAATTGCAGTGTCGACTCTTTGAACACATTGTTGAACATCGATTTTATTGAAGAATATTATTTGAGCCATAAAAACATGACCTAACCTACTCTAGTGTTGTTTTACTGGAACCGGAGATTGAGAATAGACTTTTAATGTTACATTGCTTAAAACCCAAGAAAGTAATTCTATAGGAAACAAATCAGTAACATTCTTAATACGCCACCATTTCTTTTTTTACAAATTTTATGTCAGGAAGCTGAAATTTTGATAAAATATTTTAAAATTCTCCTTTATAAATTGTGTAATCTTTCAAAGCTGTTGATGCATTTAAACAGGCTAGCAATATAGAATCAAATGTCTATACCTCTTTGTGGGACACCCTGTATACTTTTGCGAAAGTGTTAGTTTGCATTTCAAATAAGAAAAAAACAAACACTGGCAAGAAAATACTTTCTTGACCTATGTTGAACTTCCTGGAATAACATTTTTTTTTGTCTCCAAGCTGTTTCCAAAAGATTGAACAGTATTTTCTCTTTAAAAACTCAGCTCATTGAATTATTTGGGTAGTGATATGTTTAACTAATTTTTGTCATGCTGCAGCAAAAACTGCTGTTTTTAATGTATGCGTTGAGGGTCCAAAGTTTTTAGCCCCTAGGGAGTAAAAATCAGCTGTTGTCAACTCAATCTAGATGATAAGCTTCCACGGTCACTGCAGATTGTCAAATCTTGGTCTTCGGGTGTTGACCGTCGTTGAATAAGTTAAACTAGAGGCCGACGTTTCGGATGCGTAACAGCTATCCATCTTCGGGGCGAACTACTATTCAACTGAATAGTAGTTGAATAGTAATTCAGTTTAATTCAGCTGAATTCAGTTGAATAGTAGTTTGTAGTTTGTAGCCGGCTCTTACAAAAACGTCTAGGTTTACTTTAAAAATCCTTAGTTCCCAGTCTAAGATGACCAATTCTATCATAAACCATGAGGATGGAGCTGTATTGATCATGTGGTTGACTTTCTTTACATATTTCTCCTCGTTGCTCCGTCTCAGCAGTCGATAAAGGTGTCCTGGTAGTTTCTCATGTTGTTTGTGCCTGTTTACTATAGTTTGGCCGCTTAGAAAACGACCTGCGCGCTAATGCTAAACCAATGCTGGAGGAGGTTGCTTTCTAAGCGGCCGAACTATAGTATGGTTTAGGTGCAAAATGTTGGATTGGAATAAAACGGGTGTCACAAACACATGATCCACAGTATTGGTACGTTTTTATACAAAATTTTTTTTTATTTAATTTTTTTAAACTTGTAATAATGATTAAAGTTATTATTTATATTTCTAATTTTAAAAGTTTGTTAATTCATATGAGGGTGATTTTTTACAGATACAAAGAACTCCAAGGATATGTTTACTTTTTAAAGAAATTATCGCAAGAAGTGAGTTTTGTTCTATAAAGCTTTAACATAACTGTTATAGATGATTTAGAAAGTTGAAAGATTCAGTATTAGTTTGATTATTAGATTGAATTAGATTTTTATGATGTTAATTTTCAGTCGTATTTATTACATTTTGTTAAATTTTACATCTGAAACCCTCCAAGAAGTGTGTACTGACTCTACTTTTTTAATACACATAAATTATATTTAGAGGAAAGTGCAGGATTGTTTCCTTAAATAAAACACCACCGTGGTTTAACATTACATTTATTTTATTACATACAAATTTAAACGATTTAGTATATTATTGACAATCACTTGGTTTAAAAAGTTAGGTTTAACTATTTTTATTGTATTATAGTATAAATGTGGTGATAGATTTTGCAACATACGAGAACAAAGTTTTGTTTACGGTATATAAAATAAATTAGTGTTTCGGTCGAGTTTGGCATCGTGAGTCTCATTATTGATGTCGTATGGCAGGAATATTTATTTTTACAAATGTGAGCGAAAATGGCCATTTAGAAAACATTGCGTACAACGTGACATCATTTAACGAGATTTTTCCTGACAAATGTAGTTTTAGTAAAATGATTGTTCAAATGATACACTCATATCGCAAGTGATGTGGTTTGACATTCAAATGAACATTTTCGAACAACTCTTTCCTGCAGTTATGTTTTGTCTTTGCCGGTGGTTATTTACAAAGAAGGAGTTCACAAGCAAGGAGACACTAAATGACACCACAATGCAATAGGGAAACATTTAGCCAACTTCGGCGATACTTCCCGATACTTTCAATACTCCGATTACTCTCTTCATCCACGACGTAAAGAAATAGTACGTATAAGCTGTAGATCATAGTTGTAGAAGTGTGTTTCAAAACTCAAGTTTCTTAATTTGCATTGACCTAAGGAACTTATTTTTTTTTAATTTGATTCTTTACATTACAAATTTGATTTTTTTTTTGGTAAAGCATAGCAAATGAACTAAAGTGGCAAAGTAAAATTAGGTGTGGATTAATTTCCTTCTAAATTAATCTAGAATAAAAGTTATTGGTGCCCTTTTTTTTCAATAATGTTCTAACTCTGCCTTTGGGTAAACAAATTTTTCTATCTCGAATTATACTAGAATATCCAATTGATTTTGTTTTTCAGTTTTTAATTCTTTATCAACCATAAACGGATGGTTACATGATTTTTTTTTTTTTGGACCTGAGTGTTTTAGTTAGATTATGTAAGAAACAGCTGTAGAACCTTGAAAAATTCAAATAGTTTTTCTATACAGGCAAAACAGGTGGGGCTTTCTATGGTTTAAACATAAACGAAGTATATTTGTGCGTTTGTATTTGCAATATGTATATGAACTTTCTGGGGATTCTGAACTTGTTAACAACTTTTTATGACTGAAACTCTCTTCCTCACCAAAACCTACAAAAAAATCTCAGCAAAATTACTACACCAAACAGTTTGAGTGTGTTTCAACATCATTAGAACTTATGTAAAAATGAAGTGTTCAACCCTTATAATACAGTTCTTTGATTATGACGTCAAGGAGTTTGAAACACCAATATGGTACGTAACCATAACCAACAAAATGTAATTTTCACATTCAAATAATAAAATACATAGTTATTAACAAATCGAATATATCTACCGATCTTTAATCCTTCCTTATATTGTACTCAAGTCTTATATATAATATATATAGTTTTATACACAATTTGTAATGTACAGGTTTCACTTTTAACATAGTCTTAACATATTGAGGCAGTATATGCATCCAAAATAGTTTCATTCATTCACTCATACAGTCATCCATCGGGAATCCAAAACATCTCACAACGGCGAAACATAGTTCGTTAGTTATTAAGTCTTTGCATAGATTGTCTAAGAAATAAAATAAACGTGCTACCCAACTCAAATAGAAACTAACAATGAATCGTTCCGCAGCTATTTTACATCTCCCATATTTCACTACCCGTAGATATTTCTCTTACTGTACTTATTAGTTAACATTTACCGGTGTCTTTTGGTTACTAATAAATCATTAAGCGGGTTCAGCATCTATACATAACTTTCCTGTAAATATTATTTACAAGTTAAAACATATAGTATATCATTAGTCACTAAAGTAACACACACAAAATCTGTAATTTATGGTACATTTTATCATTTTATATTTCTTATTTAGTTCAGGGTAATGGAAGGAGAAGCTTGCTGATAACAATACAGAATTTGAGATCAAAATTAACACCCATTTCATGTACATTTAGATTATTTTAATGAATCCCTGAATACAATTTTCCTGGCCTGATAGGATTCATTAAGTCATATTTGACTCACTTAATAGTCTCTATTATATCATAAAGAAGAAAATGTTTCTGTGAGATTGTTAAAGGCAAAAACTACTGAACCTATCCAGATGAAGTTGTGTAGAATATATCATAGATCTGTCCTTACTTCCGAAAGCTCAAGTTAAAAAGGGTTATGTTTATATGGATCACACACTGACTGAATTTCAACAACATGAAAATACAGGATATGATGTGTTGGTATTCCAACATGATCTTCATTTCTATCAAGTTTCAGCTCAGTCAGTTCAGTAGTTTTTGCACTCACCCGGAACCAAAACCACAGAAACCACCTCTTCTTTAGATTAAAATAGATGTATATTTGGGTAAGCTAACCTAAATGTAGCAAACTGTTTTATAATACAAAAGATGTAATATTTGGGTATGCTAACTCAAATGTAGCCAACTGCTTTAGAGAACAATAGATGTAATATTTGGGTATGCTAACACAAAGGTAGCTAACTGGTAGTGGTATGGTATTTTCATTGGGAAGATAGATAACAATTAATATAAAAAGTTAGTTTAAAAAGCAGTGCTACTGTTAATTTAAGCTAATTAAAAAGATTAGATGATGAGAATGTCTTTGATATAAAAGAGTAGTGTGAATTTGAAAATGTTCATAAAAAAACTGTATTTTAACCGTAAAAATATTTAGTGATGTTTAATTCTAAATAACAATTGTAGTAAATGATTACTTTAGACTACAATTATTCTAAACTTAATTAAATTAAATCTCTATGGTAAGTTTACCATTTACATAAAAAGGTTTCAATGACTACACTGTTTAGTTACCTGATGAAATGCAAAGACAAAACCTGCACAACTATGATTATTTGGGTGATTATTAAAATGTATTCAACAAAAGTGAGTCGAAGGTTGGAATGAATAATTTAAATTTAACGATTACAAACATTTTAAAACGTAAATACATTTTCACAAGCACTTATCTCTTTACATGAGTTATTCAGAAAATTTTAAAATTACATTGAATTTGTGAAATCTATAATCTTCTTAATTTTTATCTTGATCCATAAAGACCATTTTACCCCTAAAATGTATTCTATGTTCCTCGTAGTATAAACACACTGCATAATATTTGATAAAAATACAAGTTTCAGAACAATCTGTGGTATGAATTATTATATGATACTACCTCAAATGTATTGAAATCGGTTAAAAGCAAAAAATGTAGTGAATCTTTGAAATACCCTAAACATTGTACAAACAGATTTTGTCAAGGAAGGATTTCTTCTTAGTCCACTTAAACGATCCGGCAATTTGTAAGATTAACATTATGCACGAAGAAACTTAACTAACAAATATAAATTTGATTGTAGAAGTGTCACACTTCAAAACGTGAAAGCTGTATTGCTTAGTTTCTAAGGATATACTTATTTTACAAATCGATGGTCTGTATAAAATTTCATTTCGTAATACCTAAAACAATAGCTTTTTCTGTACATCGTTCACATCGACTCCTACTATGATATTAAGACTCTTAAATATTAAGTAACATGTAATAACAAATCATTCTCGTAGAAAATAAATTTCACACAATATCCACAAAGAAATTTGTTACGGTTTAATGTTATTGCGAATAGAAATCGAGTTGTTGAGCTTCTGTGATCGGAGTGACCTACACCCGTAGATGGAACGTTCTCAGGGCATCCCCCTTGTTTATTACATTATGTTTATCGATTTATTATATATAATTAATATTTTAATAAAATAAGAGTCTCTACAGATACATAATGTTGAGCACACGACGCCTGTACATCGCCAGACATCTCGTAATGAGATGTCCAGTAGATGTTGAAAGGCTTGTTTTCTAAACTACGTTCAGATAATGGACTAGTACCGAGCAACACAACATTAAAATGCATATTTTATGTGAGTTACCCGAGAACAATATGCATATGAGAGCCACAGTCGGAAGAAGTTTGATTTGCATTTCCAAGAACAACATGTCTTGACCATCGAATGTTGAAATTTTGAGGAAAAACTTTAGTTCAAAGAGTCCTAGGAAAAAAACGATAATGGTTTCTTTTCCAATGGGTATTTTGTTCATTTAACTAATAGTGAAAGGAAATAATGTATTTAAGAAAGATTTCTGAAAGTCATGAAAACACAGAACGGAAATAATTAAAATCATCAAATTTTATGTTTGTGGTACCGGTACCGGTAGTTAGTTGAGCAACACTAAATCATGGGTGTTATTGTCGTGGAATATACGAAAGGTTAAACCAAGTTACAATTTAGTACTTCAAGTCAAATTAAAGTGTGGAAGGAGCTCATAATAGTTTTAACCCCCCCTTCCCCCAACACTTCCCCCCTAGTCGCTACTGTCTGATTAGTGGACTTGTACGTTAAAAGTGGAACTTAAAATGTCCACAGTGTTTAAAGCATATTGTTCTCAAGCATACTGAGCATTGGCAGGCTGCTAGGTATTGTCGGGTCACAGGATTCGCCTCCAATCACATCTTTAGGTACAAAAATTTATTCGTACAAGTTAAGTTTAAAGTAAGGCCACACGAGGGTTCAAATCTTGTTTGAATCGATTTAATGAAATTATCCGGTATTCATATGGCTTTATAAATAGACAAATATGATAAACCAAGCTAAAATACGGTTTAGGGAAATTTGTTGGCGATTGTTTCATTTATATGTTACTTGTTGATTTAAATGGTTGTTTAGAACTTGATTTTGTAAAGATTTGTGTTACTTATGATTTATCTAACACAAATGACTGGTAAATCTAAATTGAGTCACTACACACTATTTTATATTAGAATCCTGGTTACTTTAAACTAATTTAGATTTATTAACCGATGAAATATTTGATTCATTATGATCAAGAGGAGGAGTTGATTTCTGTGACCCAAAGCAATACTCTAGTCTTCGCTCGCCTACGTGCAGATAAAACCCACGAAGAGGCCAATAACAACATTTTTCAATTTATACACAACTTTCAATTATAATATAATTGTAATATTTATAAGAAAACAATGTCAATACTTTTAAATTATTGTTTTTTACGTACAGTATCCTATTAGTATCACGGTAACAGGCGGCAAGTCATTTACCACGGTAGATCTCGATTATTTTGTCTTGATCCACATATTCGAATATGTGTGGTGCGTCCATGAGAATTCCCACAGTACCAGCGGTCGTCACTATGAAGAAAATGTACAACTGCAGCCGATCTATCACCATGGCTACGTACTTCCAGTCTTCCCGGATCTGGAAGCAAACCAGAGACATTAAGTATAGAAAATAACTAGTCGCAACTGCAGCCGATCTATCACCATCGCTACGTACTTCCAGTCTTCCCGGATCTGGAAGCAAACCAGAAACATTAAGTATAGAAAATAACTAGTCGCAACTGCAGCCGATCTATCACCATCGCTACGCACTTCCAGTCTTCCCGGATCTGGAAGCAAACCAGAGACATTAAGTATAGAAAATAACTAGTCGCAACTGCAGCCGATATATCACCATGGCTACGTACTTCCAGTCTTCCCGGATCTGGAAGCAAACCAGAAACATTAAGTATAGAAAATAACTAGTCGCAACTGCAGCCGATATATCACCATGGCTACGTACTTCCAGTCTTCCCGGATCTGGAAGCAAACCAGAGACATTAAGTATACAAAATAACTAGTCGCAACTGCAGCCGACCTATCACCATCGCTACGCACTTCCAGTCTTCCCAGATCTGGAAGCAAACCAGAGACATTAAGTATACAAAATAACTAGTTGCAACTGCAGCCGACCTATCACCATCGCTACGTACTTCCAGTCTTCCCGGATCTGGAAGCAAACCAGAGACATTAAGTATACAAAATAACTAGTGGCAACTGCAGCCGATCTATCACCATAGCTACGTACTTCCAGTCTTCCCTGATCTGGAAGCAAACCAGAAACATTAAGTATACAAAATAACTAGTCGCAACTGCAGCCGATCTATCACCATAGCTATGTATTTCCAGTCATCATACATCTGCGATCAAATTAGGAACATCAGGTATGGGGAATAACTAGTTACAGCTGCAGACAATCACCAATTCCTTTTGAAATTGTCAATGCAGTAATATAGTCTAATGCTCAATTCAAGAGGTACGATTCCGATATCTAGCTGGTTTTCTTCGAATTTACCTTGTCCTTAATTCAAAAATCAATTCACTGGAGAGATGTTTAGAAATTAATTCTCAAAATATATTTCAAGATTTTTTATTAAGTTAGAAGTTTGTATCATCCAAAACAATAAATAGAATAATTTGTGTATCCAGGAATATCATTCATTGAATTTTGAATATTAAAGCTTTATCTGTTTGAGTACCGTATTGTCAAAGATTCTTTTAATTGGATGTTCAGATAAGCTGTCATTGTTTTAATACCTTAGAAAATGCTTTAAAACCTTACCACCCAAGAAACACTTCAATGTTTAAAAAGTAATAATGAATGAGAACAATACCGAGTGTGATAAAATAATTTATCAATTAGCATAAGTTTTGCAGCCCTCAAATGTAAAAGCAATAAAAAAAGTGTTAAGAATAAACCACAAGCATCAATGTCCTTTAATGCTATCAATCAACTGTCTTATCTTTTTGTTCTGTTATGAAAGTGTCAACGAAATTCAGAGAATGGCAGATATGAAGAGTTGATAATGAATAAAAGATGTGTGTTGTCGCGGCGACATCTGGGCGCATATTGGACAACAGTTGCGCTTCTTGTAGGCGGATCAGTCTGTTATGGCCATCAGGCGCTCATTCTACATCTACGTTTCCATTTAGTTCCCCCCAGGAGTTGTAATACTAATATAAGAGTAAATTGTACAAGAGATATTATTTTTTGTAAGAAGCTATTATTGCTGTTTGGGCAATGGTCTTCATTGAATGGTTTACACCTTTGGTCACACAGATGTACCGTAATTTTCATTTGTCTTTTAGAGGGATTTGAAATTGTTTTGTCTGAGAAGAAATGATGTCATCTTGACTTATTATTGTTAGGGTACAGGACTGTATGAATCATGATGTTAGTGGGAAAAATTATAAACCCCATGATATAAATTTTATTCAATAATATTGATTGTTTTCAAAATAACGTCTGTATCAAGTACAGAAGTTCTCTGATTACCTATTTATGTGAATCAAATTTTAACGAAGGGCTGCTGTTCAAAGTACGCATTAGAGAATATTGATCCTTGGTAGATCCATTACTGATTAAGACCAACTAATGACTTAGCCAGAAACATTTATGAACTCAACAACTTTGTTTTGGTTCAATCTTCAGCCATAAAAACATAAAATACTTTTATCAGAATCAATCAATCAATTTTTGATGGATAGCCAGCATCGCAACCATCCAAAAACAATGATCCTGACATACAACAAATTCTTCAACACTAAGGAATGCACTATGAACGATCTACTGATTTATCGTGTTTATAGTTATGGTTATAAGTAATGAACCTACCTGTATATACTGATCCTCGTTTCGTAGATGTTCTGCAATGAACTCAACAGCCTCAGTCGCCTTGGACGCCTCAGGAGACAGCAGCAGCGAGTCCGAACTCTCGCTCTCTCTCCGCTCGGCGCTTGCCTTGCGATTGATCTTACAGTTTGGGTGATGGAGGTCGGACAGCTCCATCACCTCCATTTTGCTCTTGCCCGGCGCCGAGGGGGGCAGATGCTTTGGCAGCTCGGCCGGACTGCCGTACGAGGGGTGCGGAGGCGCGGACATGCCGGGCATCTCCATCATCCAACGCAGCCTCGTCTTCTTGGGCCGCTTCATGAGCAGGACGATGGGAAGGTAGTAGAGGAAGACCGCACGGATCCAGGGCGGCATACGATGCGTCCTGGGACCTCGGAAGTTCCAATTGATTATAATAACCGTGACTAAAATACTGACGGTGTTCATGATGAAGGTGAACAGCAAGTACTTGGCTATGAGGGGCAGCACGAGCGACGTGGGCGGGAGAATCTTGGAGACGAGGAGGAGGAACACAACGAGTGAGAGGAGGATACTGATACCAAGTGTGACCTTCTCCCCTGCCTCAGCGGGCAGGTAAAACACGAGCACGCACAGGAACGAGATGAGGACCGTGGGCAGGATCAAGTTAACCGTGTAGAAGAGAGTTTTGCGACGGATGATGATGTAGAAGGTGATGTCGGTCTCAGTGGGATGCGGCCCCTCGTAGATGTTGAGGTACGCCGGCACCTCGATGATGTCCCAGGTACCCGACTTCCAGTAGTCTGACAGATCCACAAAGTTCTTGTTATTGTACAGAGCTAAGGACACTTGGTCACCGTTGAACGTCCATGAACCAAACTTCATGATGCATGTTTGCTGGTCGAACGGGAAGTAAGTTACGTCTATCGTACATGAACTCTGCAACAGAACGAGTATTTGTAATATCTACAGTTAAACTATATTTACTAGAACTTGTTCAAAGACTTTTAGTACAAGTAAGAGAAACCAATTTTTGTTACTATTTCAGGCGCCCAACTTTACTGTCTTGTAGGAAGTTCTAAGCTATAGGATTTAAACATATTTTTTAAAAACTATATTAACCCTCTTGAATATAGCCTAGAATTAAAGTCTAGAATATTTCAGAAGTCATCCATCTCCTTTATTGAATTTAAAATATATTTGAACATGGTTAGTAAAAAGTCTAGACACCACCTGTTAATTTTTTAACGGCCCACACTAGAAAAACTAAACTCGGCACACCTTTATTGCATTGTTATGAAGTACTTTTTGGGCATAACCGCCACTTGGTGTACATCTAGAGGTCTCTATCTTAATCCAGTAAAAAATGGCAGCCAATTGAAATTCTCAGAAGCAAAATTTAACTTACAGCTTTCCAAGTCTGGAGACCCCCTGTAAATTTTGGAACGGCTCACACTAGAAAAACTAAACTCTGCACACCTTTATTGCATGTTATGAAGTACTTTTTGGGCATAACCGCCATTTGGTGCACATCCCCAAAATGGGGGATTTTGGGGGAAACTCAAAAATGTCAAACGATAAGTAAGACCCATCGAGTAACCCCTCATTTTGAAGGTCGTGATAAAATGAAAACACTGCAACGCAAACTAAAGATCTCTATCTCAATCCAGTAAAAAATTGCAGCTGATTGAAATCTTTAGAAATCAGAATTCATCTAAAATTTTGAGTTTTCCTCAAAACCCCCATTTTGGGGTTGGGAACCAAGTAGCAATTAGGCTTAAAAAGTACTTCATAACATGCTATAAAGGTGTGTTAGAGTTTAGTTTTCTTAGTGTGAGCCATTACAAAATTTACAGGGGATCTCCAGAATTGGAAAGCTGCAAGTTAAATTTAACTTCTGAGAATTTCAATTGGCTGCCATTTTTTACTGGATTGAGATGGAGACCTCTAGTTAGCGTTGTTGGTTTTCTTTTACCATGACCTTCAAAATGAGGGGTCACTCGATAAGTCTTACCATTTGAAATTTTTGAGTTTTGATTTTTGAGTGGTGTACTTGGTGTACACCAAGTGGCGGTTATGCCCAAAAAGTACTTCATAACATGCCATAAAGGTGTGCCTAGTTAAGTTTTTCTAGTACGGGCCGTTAAAAAAAATTAACTGGGGGTCTCCAGACTTTTTACTAACCCTGTATATTGGTGCCGTAAGGATTTTACAAAAACCTAATTAATACCTTGAGTTGAATTAACTCAGTAAATCATCCCTTATTTTATGTACGTAAATTTTAATAGCCTGAAATTTCACTATTGGCAGACATTCAATAGAAATGAAGCCATCAGCATCATGAATACGTTTGTAAGATCATTTCTTAAACTTCAACCAACTATTAACTCAAATTTAAGTGAGATGAACCAATAATTTTATAAAGAATTTCCCAAATAAGCTATTAGTTAAAGAGTAAGCAAAGCTGTAACTTAAGGAGGAGAGTGAATTAATTTCCGTCAAGGTTGCAGATAAGGTTCATAAACAAGGATCCCTTTGAAGTCCCGGAGATTCCTCTATGTTCATTCATCTCCAAGATGGCGGCATGTGGCTTACGCTCATAAAATACCGGGAGTTCCGGAATGTTCCTTTGGCAATCCTTAACCGCATTCTTATATCGTTAGGCATCCTCGTGTACAGGGAAGACCGCTTACCTTTGTCAATAATATTTTGAGTACCGTATTGTCTCTGTATTCACTTGAAAATAAATTTGTATTATGTATATCCATTGTTTGTTGGTGTATTAATGATAAACAAAGGTCGTTAGTTGTAACAATATAAGGGGTTGGGCTGTTTCCTATAAACACGTGAATTACCTTTATACTAATATCGTTAATATATCGTTAAACCATAAACATAAAAAAATAAAAATTAATAAGAAACATAAAAGCCCATCGTTGTAAAGGAGGTTGTAAATATTAGCGTGGAGGAACTTTTTTTGCAACACAGGTCATCCAAATTCTGCGCTCATCACAATGTAAATAAAATATTCCAGTAGTGTACTAATTTCGATTAGTAATTAGTGTTAAAGTGTTATTAATTAAGGTGTGCTTAGTTTTGCATCTGTTTATAAATGCATTTTTAGAGTGAAAATCCATGAAACTGAATCATAAGTAAATACGACACCTTTGTATCTTGTGTAGAAACATACTTATGTTAGGGATCCAAATCGGTGTTCATAAATAATTTCATATTTCTATCATATTGGCCAAGCTCTCACAAAATCTCCCATAAAATTGTCGACTAACTCTAATCAATTGAATGTAGATTGTATAAATTGTAGATTAGTTTAAACAAGGCTTAAACGTGTTGTAGCCATGCATTATGGGAATTCAACTTCTTTACAAACTTAATTAAGAACATCATCATCCCCATTTGACAATATTTTTTAACAAACTAAATGAGAGAAATGTATTGTTTAACTTAAGGTGTTTCTTAACAAATTGTTCATTTTCACGTCAATTCTGATGCATGCCTAACTCATCCCTATATTTAAAAAGCACACAGTCAAAACTGTGGTAAAACAAATTATTGAATACAGTTATTTTTAGTGAGGAAGTGTTGACTATACCATCAAAAAAAGTATGCAAAAGTATAGTGTTTGTTGTGTTAAGTCATGCACAAAAAGGAATTAAATATATACCGTCAGCTATGCTGCGGTTACCATAGGTTCTGGCGCACAACGTTGGGAGTACCATGTAGTTATGGCTACGCACTAAGTAACTACATGGCGCTTCCAGCGGTGTGCGTCAGAAGCTATGGTAACCATGGTAACCGTAGCACAGCTAACAGTCTAAAATATAACGTTTTTAACCAATATACTTCCTATACTAACCTGGTATATGGCGGGCGGAACCCAGAGCACTTCGCCGTTCGGGTAAATCAGCACGTTAGACTTATATCGGACTTCGTAGTTACCGTCAGCACTGAAACAGTCAAAACTTGTGTTAATGAACATCCTCCAGCAAATTACTGTACCGAAAAAAAGATTTAAAGTAACCTAAATGGCTTTCGTTACAGTAGCAAATAATTTCAGCAAATAGTTTCCTTGTGTGTTTCGAATTGTTACAGTGTTCCATCATTGAATATAATCCAGGATCTTGGAATATCTTCAGGTGATTTTTGATTTTTTTTTAAATTTTGATTTTTAATGGTGATTTTCCCATAAAAACTGATAAAATAACGGCAAATCAAATTTTTAAAAAACGGCCCGAGTGATTTTGATTAAAATTTTGCATCTTATGATTTTTCAAATCCGCAAATAGTACAACCCCCAATTCTGTAAAAATTACGGTTTAAAAATAATTGCAACTTTAAATAACATGGTGATACCTCACATTTTATTAACATCCCCTTAAGTGTCAGTAAATAGTAACGTCAATGATATAATTAAGGGTCTATATTTTCATCCCCTGAAACTAAATTATAATTTATATTATGAGGTCTTACCTTAGTAATCCTAATGTTTTCGATCCAACGATATTGATTTCGAACCCTAAGTCCAGTCGGGATCTAGATCGACCAAATTTTAAAAGCTGTATCCACCCGAAGGGTGGTTTTTGTCCCGAATTGATGTGTCGAATCCGCGTTAATTGTAATTGAAAAGTGTTCAGTGTTATTTTATTTTCTACGAAACCCTCCGGGTGGATACAAATTCTGAAATTTAGTCGACCTTAATCCCGACGAACCTTCGGGTTTGAAATCGTTATAGTTGGATTAAAAAACATTTCCACACTTATACAAGCAATCCAGAGACTAAAATGATTGATAATTTCAAGTACAACGTTTAATAAAAAAAAAAACCATTCCATTAAAATGCGTGACTAATTTCGATTCAAGTAATAACCGAGCTCCAACTAAAAGACGTGAGTAATACAAGCAATTTCCATCATGGCGGCGATCGAGTTTGAGGATTTATTGCCAAAAGGAAGTCCAATTAGGGAAAGAAATATGGGTAAATGCATTAATCGTGGTGGGAGGGGGGGGAGGGGCTGTCAGGATGGTTCTCAATTAACTATGGATCGAACCTATCCGTCTAAGAAAATAACTTGGTCCTCGAAGAACTTGTTATGCTACTTGAATGCCTCCTTCATACTTTGAGCAAACATAAAAGCAGGTTTGAGATTCACTCTGTATTTCCGATTCTTTGAAAGGAAACAAGATTCGATATTGTAAAATGATCAAGTCGGGTGGTCTTTACAATTACAGATGCGGGTTTTGATTTAAAAAATATTTTCAAATACTGGGCGAATGTTATTTAAAGTAAAACATTTAGTGAAAGCTTTGTTCTATATTTTTATCGGTTTACTTTTGTTACGACCCCCTCAGAATTGTGGAATTAGTGGTTTGTGTACCTCAAAGTCAACAATCCTTGAGATAACTCAACTGTTACCATGGTTTCAACATACTAGAGTCACATCAAACGGTTCCTGGACATGATTGCAATGTAACTATAGCAACCAATAGGTTACCTAGAGGGTTGTGAACTATTATTTAATTTCATTATAAAGTCGGGACCACGTAAGTTTGCAGTTGGTGGCAGCCAATCACAAGACAAGGCTAGTGCAACGTTGCCACATCGCACTAATAAAATATACTGAGCAATATTTTCAAATCAGCTGGTTTTATTAGAATTGGCAACACCGCACGGTTCTCATTGGTTGTTCATTCAAACCCATATGGTAAATAGGCTCCTCCCTCAACTGCAAACTTATGTGGTCCCGACTTTACATATTTAGCCGTTAGACCAATTTTATTGTCTGAGAGTCGTACCACAAATAAATTTTAAACTCAAACAGATTATTTATTTTTACATCAGTAAAAATAAAACAATACATGGATGTCTTTTCCTAACTGCATAGCCACTTTTAGATTTACTAAGCTATTACATACAAACAAGTGTTTTTAATGTTTTTTTTTCGAATTTATGTTTAAATTTACAGAACCGTCACCCACTAATATGTACGTCACATACGTCCCAAAACAATGGGAATCGTGATTTGAGTCAAAACGTGTGGGACCATGTGAAAAACGCGCATTTTAGCAATGCTTAAAACCTGTGTCCAAGGCAAATTGAACAATGCAATAGGCCTTTTAGGTTTAGATGATGTCTTCCTTAACAAAAATATCATTCATGAAAACAATAATTGTAAACAAATATTTGTTCAAGATAGAAAACCTATTATAGGCCTACGAATAAATACAAAATAGCAATATTTAAAATATGCCAGATCTATAAAATAAAAATCAATTTTCGTCATACTGCAGTAAACCCCGTTTTTGATACATGTGTTGCCGGTTTAAAGTAGTTCTATTACTCCCCAAGGAATGCAAAGCCTTTTTAGTCCCTAGGGAGTAAAAGTCAGCTGTCGTAAACTTCTAATTGTAAGCATTCGCATGTATCGAAATGATTTATCGATTGATTTAATCGGTCTTAGCTTATTGTTGCATTCTTGTCAATAGTTCGACTCATCGGCAGTGTAATGTACATTAACACAATCGTAATAGATGAAATGATCGAATCACTTACTAAACAGCTACTTATTTTCGTTAGCAATATTTAAATCGAGTTGGAAATCATTTTGAAAGGTTATCTTTACATGAACAGAATTTGTCGCTTTCTTAGTTTGCTATTTAATGTTGCATTATGACGAAAAATACATAACATAGTTCTCATTATAGTTCATCACACGGGCATAAAGTGTCTTTTCAACCACTTATTTCCTGACATCGGCTTCGCCTCGATCGTGAACTTGAGCTTGGGTGGAAAAGAGTCACTTTACGCCCTAGTGATGAAATGTACTATATAACCTATCTCAATCAGGCTACAGTAAAAAATGGCGGCTTTTAAAAATTTGATGTCAAATTCCATGAAAACCATTAATTTTAGAAAATATTTGCAAGACATGTAAAATCTAGTAAATTTAATGCAGATTACAACGTTATCTTGTAAGCTTAGTTTAGACAAAGAATAACTGAGAAATTATTTTTTTTTCTTGCCGTACCTACAGTTTTCTCTATTTAAACAATGTTAAAATGATAAAACTAATTTTAAACATGGTTTTAAAAGATAAAACTGAAGGTATGGTATGAAAACATTAATTTTTCAGTTATTCTTTGCCCATTTTTACAAAATTTCAACGCTGTAGCTAAGTAAAAATCACATACAGACAGTTAGACCGAAAACGGAATGAGATAGGACACATGTTATGTTACGTTTTTTGTTTCTTTTGACATGCTGAACATGACTAAGTTTGTTCTTGCAAGACACCCTGTATAGGCAGATAGGCTACTTACTTGTTGAACAATACGATGTCCGGTTTCCATACTTTGTCTGGCGGTAATCGCAGCACACCGATACCGCCGTAGTCTGCTTCGTCCCACTGCAGCTGATAGTCATTCCAAACCTGTAACAGAACCAGCTGATATTAAAACAGGTGATTTAGCTACTTGGTTCGGATCATACTTCAAGCTGGATTCGCCTATGTAGGTTCCTAGTTGGGAAAATTGCCGCTGCATGGAATATCCCTCACTTAGCGAAATATACGCAATACTGGTAAAATACGTAACCTTAAAGGAAAAAGTGGAAACAAATTCGTTTAACTACAAAGATTCACGAAAAACCATCGAAATGAATTCAATTTACAAACAATTAACCCAGGAAACAAACAAAATCAGGTAATTATTATAGTATAGGGGCCACCAATCGAATTCTTAGTTTTGATGTCTTACGTTATAGTTTTTTACCTCTTGAATCCAAATATACCATTATTTTTCACAGCAAATGAACATTACTGAAGATATCACTGTTTAAATATAGAACTTTTGAATTAACAAGGTAGCAAGGATGACCTTTACAAGGGGAATGAATTGAAACTAATTGAAAGAAACTTAAACTTAGTTCTTATTTAGGTAGGTCAAGCTTTATGCGAATTAGGGGCTGTATTAAGTGTTTTGAAGTTAGGTTAGATTCGGAAGGTAAAGTTTAGGTTATAATGAATCGAGATGTTGGTATTCATCTCCTAAAGACTGTTTTTGTGTAGTTAAAACCCTGGAAAACACTTCAAAATCCTTTAAAAAATGATAGATTATGTTAGAACAGCACCATTCTACTACATACTGTAATCCCACTTTAGAAAATTTCCTATGAGGATTAACTTTTTAGCCTACATTGGCATTCCACTTGTAAATGTAGTTTGTCTTTTAAAACTTGTTTTTTCAAACATTGTACATTTAACTGTATCTTCAGCAACATTCATTTGCTGTGAAAAATAATGTTATATTTGGATGCAGGAGGTAAAAAACTATAAAGCAAGACATCAAAATTTAAAATCCATTTGGAGGCACCTATACTAAATTATTACCGGCAATTAATATCCCCATAGCCGGTAAATAATATAGTGTTTTTGAAACACGAAATCAATCGAAAACGATTCCTAATTGATTATTCTGTTAGTGGCTCAGTCAAGGTAGGCAGAATATGAAACTAAGGTAGCCATATGTTGTGGGTCCGTACCCCGCTGCCACCATGTAAAATTATCACTAGGCCTGCAGTTTACTTTTGTTCTGTACAGGATCAACCCTAGCTTTGCTTGATGTTCCACGCAAATGCTGTTAAGACGTGGACGGAAAATTACAAGTTAAATAAATGATTTGAACTAATAAAATTAAAAAAAATATATGTATTAATTCATATCCTCTATTTTTCCAATATTGTTTCAAGCATACAAAACAGAACGATTCATGAAATTCTATAAAAATGTATTTCTACATTGCACGGTCTCTGATTTTCCCATCTGTTATTGACAAGGATGTTTCGACGTGTCAACCAATACAGTGTGTTGGCTGTCAGTCCCAAATCCTGGATTCCCTCCTAAAACTGCCTCATCCGGACGCAAGTAATCCATATTTTCACAGAGTTTCATCCTGTTAGAGGACCTTCAGCTGTACAAGCACTTTCGATAAAATAATTACGGAAACGCATTTTTATTTAAGTGTAAAATGTTATATATACATATATTTAATTAAAAGGAATAATAAACAAAACTAATGCAAATGGGCTACCTGTGTTTTTTATTACAAGATTCTGAATACAAAATTGTCGGATTTTCATGATCCCTTCTGTTGTAAGAAATATCATTTTGAGAGGAGGGGGAATCTCGAAACCGTATTTTTTAGTTTCGTTTAATGGCGATTTTCCCATAAAAACCCATAAAATAAAGGAAAAACTGATTTTCTAAAAAATGGCCCGAACGGTTTTGATAAAGATTTAGTATGTTATAGTCCTTTAAATTAAAAAAAAAAATGGTAGAAATCCCATTATCGTAAAAATTGCGGTTCAAATGTTGTTGTAACTATGTTAATTTTCCATAAAAACCTCATAAAATAACGAAAAATTTAATTTTAGAAAAATACCGGTCTGGAGTATAATTAGTATGCTACTGTATGGTCCTTTCAATTTGGAAAAATTGTACACATCCCATTTCTGTAAATTATTATTCAAAAGTTATTGTAACTTATGTCATTTTCCCATAAAATAAAATAATGGAATTTATAAAAAAACGGGTTGTTTTGATTTGTTAAGGCCGTAAATTTCTAAACAAAATAATGCAACCCCCCATTGCTCTAACAATTACAGTTCAAAAGTTATTGCAGCCTTTTTGATTTTTCCCTATCATAGTTACTCCCACCGCTTACCCATGATAAAGATTGTTGACAAGCCAATGGGAGAAAGTATGTGTTTTTCAAATAACGCATTTTGCAGTAAAACGCGTAGTTTTCGAGATATTTTACAAATACCCCCGTCGTAGCAAACCTGCAGACTCAGCGAATTTCCATTTGCCTGATAGGATTTTCATTTAAATATCAAAATGTCAGCTTGAGTAACATTACTTTACGAGTGGCAAACATAGAAAAGTAAACAAACAAACTGATGTTAATTTTAACATCTGCTTATTATTACAACACTTTGGTATTTGAAGAAAATGAGAAAGACTAATTTTAACCCCATAAAAACCATCATATATAACCCCTAATGTTTAACCATAGACAAAAAGAATTAAATATAGACCGTCAGCTGTGCTGCGGTTACCATAGATTTTAGCACAAACCGCTGGGAGCGCCATGTAGTTACGGCCTACGTGCTATGTAACTGCACGGCGCTCCCAGCGGTGTGCGCCAGAACCTATGGTAACCATGGTAACCACTGCACGGCTGACAGTCTATATTTAACTCTTTTTGTCTATGGTTTAACCCTATAAAACCACCTTACCGGTAAACCATAGGCAAAACCTAAGAAGCTTCGACGTATTGATGGTAGGACAACAGTTATAACGGCTGAGGAATAAACAAAACACTCCTGAATAAATGTATGAATACTTTTGAACTGGGTTCGCAGAGCTGGTAAAACCAATCTCTATAATTTGTCTTTTAAAATTCATCATTACAATAGCACCGATATTTAGAGATAGTCAACATTAATCAGATAACAAGAGCGAAGAGGTGTTTGATAAAAACATTCTTCTGAATGATGTAATACAAATACGTGTTTATACAGAATGCTCGCCTTCATATCTGATAGCTGCTGTTTCGAGTCCAGCATACATAGACCCCTTTCCTTATACCGGGTGTTTCAAAATGAATAGCTGGGTTTTAACACTTTATAACTTTTATACTATTAAACTTACCACCATAAAATACGCATCAAATGAAAAAGCAACTCAAAGAGTTTATGCCTTCCAAAGACACATTATTTAACAAAATCGATCCAGCAGAACTGTAGATTTAATTGTACAAAGTTAAAAAGTAATCTCCAACTTTTTTCATCACTAAAAATTCGGAGGTTGCTTGATGTTTTTGCAAATAGCTTTTAAATGGTGAGGAAATCGACCAAAGTGGAAGGAAATATTCCGAAAGAGGATAAAATTTCCTACAATCTACTATTATGCATTTTTTTAATACTCAAGAATGGTACCGTAAATTGCATCAAAATGAAAGAATTGAAAATCTCCGTCTCCAATGTAGACAATAACTATAGCAAACATTGAATTTCACACTTTTTTTATTATAAGCCAAATTCAGGCTACATTTATTGAGTATTTTCATGAAATGCATAGTAGTGGATTGTAGGAAATTTTATTCTCTTTCGGAATATTACCTTCCAATTTGGTCGATTTCCTCACTATTTAAAAGTTATTTGCAAAAACGTCAAGCAACCTCCGAATTTCTAGTGATGAAAAAAGTTGGAGATTACTTTTTAACTTTATACAATTAAATCTACAGTTCTGCTGGATCAATTTTGTTAAATGATGTGTCTTTGGAAGGCATAAACTCTTTGAGTTGCTTTTTCATTTGATGCGTATTTTATGGCGGTAAGTTTAATAATATAAAAATTATAAAGCGTTAAAACCCAGCTATTCATTTTGAAACACCCGGTATTATATGACATAGGCCTATCTTTGAATATAAGCGTTTTGCTTACTCTTGCTACAGTTTAATCTTGGTTTAACTCCTTTGAATTGAAAAATATTGCTAACAAAATGGAAAACTAACCAACCATATACTTGTGGCGGAAATTATCAACACTGCCAAAGGGAAGTCATTACTTTATGCATATTTTGGAGTAACGACTCCTTTGCTTGGACGCAATGTAATTACTTAAGGTAGCCACGAATAATGTCTACAGTCAAAGGTGAACTTTATCCATCAAAAAGATTATTACGAACCAGGAAAATTGGAATTTTACTTTTTTACGTGTGTGTGTGTAAAAATATCAATAACACCAACGAAATGTTTGAAAACTACACAAGGAGGGTAAAGTTGTTTGAACGACAAATAGTTCTATGGTACTTTCCTAACATTAACAAGAATTTATTTAGAAAAAGACTTTGTTAGCGAATTTCCCTATAGGGAAGTAGCTATTACCGTAGGTCTCATGGTAAGACCTAAGCCCGGGACCGATTTACTTTTTCATTTTGATGTCCCCAAAGGCCAAAAACACCATTCGTTCAAATTTATATATATATATATATATATATATATATATATGTGTCCATCCGCACGATAACTTGAGTAATTTTTGTCCGATTTTGATAAAATTTGGTTTGAAGGTGTAAGGCGAGATAAACTTGAATGAGTTCGCGAACCAGCATGATCGGACTATGGGAACGGGGGTTTATGGGGGGTTTTATGGGGTAAAAATAGGATTTTCTCATTTTTGACCCTAAAAACCCAAAATTTCACAATTTCTTTTTTAACCATTTTGTAGAGCTTAAAAAAACAAATAATTTAGTATATTGAAGCGTTATTATGCGCCTAATTGTTACGGAGAAAATTTAAAAAAATTGTAATTTTAAAATTCCCATGTTATTCTTATGGAGAATAAGTCAACTGTTGTAGTTTGCTTGTTTATGAACATATTTTGATCAAATTTGGAAAATACATTAATTTCTTACCAAACCACAGTACCTTTTAATATTTTACATTTAAAAAAAACTTTTTTACTCTCCCTGTTGCAGCAAACCTAAGTACTCATTAAACTAATTCTGTTTAAATAGGGAATAAATGTGATATTTTTAAGGAGACATTTTAGTTTAAATCTAATCAGGCAGATGGAAATTCGCTAAGTCTGCAGGTTTGCTGCGGCGGGGGTATTTTTTTTAGCAGATAAACTTAAATCATGTCGTTTTGAACTGACTCAGTGGACATTTTCTCCGTTATTATGTAGCTGTTGAAATTATAATCTTAAACCTTGGGACTGTATTCTTCAACGCTTTGAAGGCAATTGGTTGGCAATCCGTAAAAATGTTTAATTTATTTTGGAGTGAGAAGTTGAAATTTTTTATTGGACGCACTAAAATATTATTTAGTAAAAATATAAACATGTTATACTTTGGTACGTTGTTACTTTGGTAGACTCCCGTTGTTGGTTAAATATCCTTATAAAATAGTTTTTTTGTCGTTGTGGTGTAAATAAAATAAATAGCTGGGTAACTGAGGGACCATCTTGCTCACATAGAAATTTGAATGTCACCGGTTCAATTCTGAGAAAAGTCAATACTTTTGTATGGCTCAAAAGTGGACTCAGCTCTCCTTGATAATTGGGCTTTCAAAAAATGATCCTGCTTAACAAAACAGCTGATCTTTTTTCTTTGTTGCAATGAAGACAAATCAATATTTACTCCCGCAAGTTTCTCCTCAAATCTTTGGAAGTCAATTGAACACAGCATGAAAGGTTTTTTAGAGTATGCATAGTCTTATATGTTTGCATTGTTCATAGTCTACATTAATGTAAAAACTCCGGTCAGTCGATTCAGGAGTTTTTGTATTCATAAAGAAAAATCCAAACTCTATATAAAATTATCAAGTTATACAGTAGATAGCGAGTGGTATGTTATTGTAACTAAATAGTTTTAATTTATGAACTTTTCTAATTGAACCCAAACATTTATGCTAATCGTTATGTAATGTATCCTGTAACATTAACCTGAGTACCTAAAATATTAGCAAGAAATTGTATAGTGACAGTAGCAAAAGGAAAGATAATTTTGAGCCTTGTCAGAGACAATGGAGATAATATCATCTCCTCTGTAATATTCACATCTATCCACAACATATGAACTTTGGTAGACTCCCGTTGTTGGTTAAATATCCTTATAAAATAGTTTTTTTGTCGTTGTGGTGTAAATAAAATAAATAGCTGGGTAACTGAGGGACCATCTTGCTCACATAGAAATTTGAATGTCACCGGTTCAATTCTGAGAAAAGTCAATACTTTTGTATGGCTCAAAAGTGGACTCAGCTCTCCTTGATAATTGGGCTTTCAAAAAATGATCCTGCTTAACAAAACAGCTGATCTTAGTCAGTAACAAAGGTACTCAAATCATCCGCTCTACTCCACACTCACCCTTAATTTATATTCGGCTCAAATCTAAGTACTCATATAAATTTACTTGAGTTATAGACTGACTATTTAAGTTGGGTAGAATCGGGAATCCTGTTATATTTTGATTTATTATTGGCACGTGAGTCTGTTTATACTTTGAGTTTAAGCATGAAGTTGCAAACCAACTGAAAAAATTGTTGTCCTGTAAAAATCTACGGACACGATAAATATGTTTTGGTAAAATGGGAAAAATAATTCACTAACCCACCCTAGTTAAAATATCTAAGTATTTGAAATTGTTTATATTTAATAAAATTATGAAATAATTCTGTGTCTCTGTGAAAATTGCAATGTATGCTTGTTTTGTTTAGAGGAGGGTCTCTAAAAAATTTACCCTTTTCTCTCAACTCGGTTGGTATTCAATTTGTATAACTGGGTATAACACGAAAGTCTGGATCTTTGTTTGGAAAAGTTTCTAAAAAACTGCTCGTCGATAAATCCGTGTGAAAAGTGTCTTTAAAACTGTTTTGTAAAACTCAGGAACAACTTATAGAATAGAGAAGTCTGTACATTACATATATATTTCTAGTCGAGTCTTTGAGAACTGGACGATCTCTAGGACAAATAAATATATAGGTAATTTTTGTTTATTTTTGATTTATTATAAAACTAGCCGCTATACCCGTGCCTTGCAACGGGGCCAAGGTGCGGAAGAGACAATTTTGGTTCCTTGAAAATTAATGGCAAGCAGCTTGAGAACGCTAAATAGAACAATTAATATGTTCCCTAGATCTGCTGTATGTAGATAGACTTTTATTTATTTACTATTAGTACTAACTGGCTACATAAACATAACTGTAACAAATCCATCCATTCCATGTATCACAGCTTTTTGTCTATGCTTAGTACAAATTAGCTGTTGTCATAAATAAAAAAAAAATAATAGTGCTGCACCCTGTTGGTAAACCTATTAACTTGTTAATGCTATCGAACATCACAGAATCAAATTGTTTAGTTGAAACAGCTGTTAAGATTCTTTATAAGTACTCATAAGGTTAAAATGGGAAACTCCAGAGCCACTGGGGCGGAGCCGATTAGACGGATCACGAAATTGATGGTGTATAAATGGATTATGGCTAACAACTAAACATGCTTTATTTGCCCCTCTCTGGCTGCAGAGCACACATATATTCGACGATTGAAGTCCCAAAATCTAAAAATCAGAACACTTTTTGCTTTTTGAAGGTTCCTTGCAGCTTACAATAATGACGGACAACAATAAGTGAGCTTATAGAACAAATTGACTCCTAGCAGTATTACTTAAAACCTTTGACAATTCAACGTAAGGTATGACGTTTTTTGATATAGAGCGGTAAAAGTGTGTAACTAATTTAAAATATTAGTTAAAATCTAAACATGTTTGTAGAGGCTAATTCTGCAACTATTTTTACCAAAGTGTTGTCAAACAAAACTTTAGAATCTCCTCTTTTAATTAATTCTCACCTCGTGATGCTACGTTGTATAGTTGTTCATTTCTAGAGTTTCAAAAGTGTAACAATAATTTATAATTACCCTGTATTTACCAAAGCTACATAAAACTTCTGAGTTATAGTAGGCTGAAACAGTTCTAAAATTAAATTACTGATCAATTTATGTTGTCCAGCTAAAGTAAAATACTGTAAATCTTAATAATTTGAGAAGATATTACAGCAGGTTTTAATTAAAAATGTATATTGAAAAGAGAATGGAATGAAGAACAATTTACTCATCTTTTAGAACGGGAAAATGGCCTTCTTTCATAAATAAAGATAATCAAACGACCAATTACAGACTTAAATTAATTATTCTGCAGTTTCTGAAAACGCTGAGTCCGTTTCCTATTGAGAGTACGATTTAAGAAAGGTTTTTAACTAAGCTGGAAAACTGTGGGCGTATTATACGTGGTTTTAATTCGGAAAATGTTATGAATTCATCCTAAATTCATACATGAGAATGTATTCTTTTATGTTTTCAACATTATGATAAACACCCCTTACTTATTAACCCGCTGTAGCCAATTTTTCATTCAAATTCATTTAATTCCAAATCTTAATTCGTTCCAACTCATTAAATTAATTGAAATAGATTTCAATGAGCTGACCACAGGGTGTATAATGGTGAACATTTTATAATATCTTTTAGTTTTTGATACTTTAATAAATATATGTGTATTAATAGGCAAGCATGTTTATTTAAAACCTTTTCTCAGCTTGTATGCATCGCAGGGTAAATTTATGCACAATCTTAGAAATATATTTTCCTGTAGATGTACAGAATCCCCTTATAAATTAAAATAGGCTCAAAAATAAGCACAGAAAAGGAATTCAAAATTAAAAAATAACATGAGCCTTATGGGTTGATATGCTGGTGACTGAACAAGAACGAAATAAAAACAGAAATCAAAACAAATGGAAGAAATTCCAATCACATGTTTTATTTACAGACAGTCGGTATGACAACGGATACTAGTAATTTTCAGCAGCAAGCATCGTTGGTGGCTCAATAATTCGACTAAGTTCGGTTTCATTCTGAAACCGGTGAATACTTAAAAATAGAAACGGATATTTAACAATATTCAACATTATTCAACAATATTCAACAATATTCAACAATATTCAACAATATTCAACAATATTCAACAATATTCAATATTCAAATATATAACGAATCTCCCTCATTACACATATTTTCCAATAAGGATTATGATTATGAATGTCTTGTCACAAAACTGTGCTCCTTCTTCTTGCTCAAAAAATGAGATTTAGTAGTAACCTTGTAAGTTAACAATTAAAAATTTCAAAATATTCAAGTTGAGGGTATTCGTGGTTGTTTATAAACAAAATGGAATTAATATATATATTTTATCTAAACGTGCAATAGGATAACTGAATGATATTGTTAACTGTACTACAATTTGGGATAGGATACTTACAAGCCTTAGCCACACGTTCGATTTCATAATTTGATTCTTTTCGTTCTGAAACAAACACAAAAATGATCAGTACCTTATAAATAAACACTTAACATGCATTATTCAAATAACTTAACTATTGTACATTTTCCATACTTCGAACGAAATGTATAAATGCTAAAAAAATGGTGATATCAATAAAATAGAAGTTTGTTGATTTTCTAACTGAGGCGTATTTGACTCTAAGATCAGGTACACTGTATGTAATGTTCATGACCTTACAGACATTATTTATATTTACCTGTTGGTAAATAACTAAATTGTTGTTGGTAAATAACTAAACTGTTGGTATAACTAAATTGTTATTTAGTTATAATCGCATGTTTGAAATTATTTCTTTGTGTAAATTGGTCAGTTGTGATTTCTTCACTGTTTGTATATGAAAGCTTTACTTTTTGTGAATTTCCTTATAGGGAAGTCTATTGCTGTAGGTGGCATGGCAACCTAGACCCAATCCCAATTTACTAGGGCTAAGCTAGTCAGGTCGCACTTCATTTTGCCTTATTTTACAACAAAAAATCCACTATTTTTTCATTAGATATTTTGAATTTTGTGTCGTGTGATAGGTCATTTTAAATGCTAAATAAAAGTGCACTTGATGATTATACGAAATTAGCCAATTTCTAGTAGTTAAAAAAATGGCCGCCATTTGAACATAACTCTACCTAAATTAAATGCCAAGTTTCATAAAGATCGGTTGGATCAACTCAAAGATAAAAATGTTTATGTATAAAAATACAAAATGGTTTATATATGGTTTACAAAGTAATTTTGGAGAAAGATTCAATCTAGATTTTCCCTTTCTTTTGACCCATACGTTATTCTCAAATTTGGCTTTTTAGTTTCGGGACACCCTGTATTTTCTCAAAAGACAACTAAAATTATAACACAGTATACAGTGGCTTAGATATAAAACACATATAATTCTTTCACGATATTAGGCTTTATGTAAGCTCATGACGGGAGTCAATGTCTTACTTAATGTGATCATAAAGTAACCCGTTCTCTAGTTTGATGGAATGGGTAATCTTGTAACTGCCTTAAAATCTAATTGCTATAGATTTTGGAATAACTATAATTAAAACATTATTTATGTTAAGTATAAATTTAACACAAAAGTGATAATACTTTCATTGAAATGAAAAGAAATAAATGGGTCTGTTTATCATGACTTGGAACGGAAAATCAGGTACAATTATTATGTGTTCACGATGAGCATGAAAGATGAAATTGAATAATTCCAATGGTTTTGAAGATGGTTGCAGTGGTTTTGGCTAAAGATTATTTACCAATAAAACATTATTTCCTTGTACTAGACTTAAGTTATCAAATGTGTTCCCGAAATAAACTAATTTGCTATACTTATGCACTCAAAGTAAATTGCAATTAGTAAATTACGAAAACATTAATTATCGAGTGGGTAAATACATTTTAATTGTGCCCAAAAGGACATTTAAATGAAACATACGATTTTCATCTGAAATAAACTAAAACGCATACCATTTCGGAAATGGTTTGGTTGTTTATTCTGAACATTTAAATATACAAACGAATTAGTAGTTTTCGTTACTAGTCCCTAAAGTAGGGTTTTTTTGGGACGATATCGTGTTTAACTTGAAAATTCAAAATTCGGAAATTCGCAAGTCACAAAAAAGCATTTTTAGACGAGTTACGAACAATATTTTTCATTACATTGTCATATATTATAGCAAAAAAACAAAATATAGCCAAAACCGTTTGATTAAAAAGGAAATTTTACTTTACCAAACAAATCGAACGAGTACTTAATCCTACTAATATTATAAATGAGAAAGTTTGGATGTATGGATGTATGTTTGTGACAAGTAAACGCAAAAAATACTGGTCGGATTGGACTAAAATTTGGTGTGATGATAGCTCACATTCCCGATTAACATATAGACGCATTTTTATCTCAAAATTCCTTTCGGGCTCCGCCCCAGTGGCTCTGCAGTTTCCCATGTTAACCTTATGAGTATGCATATTTAAAAGGAATAAACGCATTATGTCAGCTGTTTAAGTTGGTTCTATGATATTAAATAGCATTAACAAGTTATAAGGTTTACCAACAGGGTGCAGTGCTATTAAATTTAATGTAAAACTTCATTATAGATTTTTTTTATTTATGTCAATGGATACCAAAGTGCAGCCGAATTTTGTTACTAAAAGCGTTAGTGGATGTGTAACTTTTTTATACAACAAATGTAAAGATCAAAATGTTTCTATTTTGTGTCCTCTTCCCGTTGCAAAGCACGGGTACATCAGCTAGTTAATTATAGAAAGAACATTTTACATATTGAAGGTTCAGAACAGCTGATTTGTTTTTGAGATAAGCTTTGACATAACCATATGAGTCAAAGTCCGCAAAAGACTATCTTTAGAGACTCAAAAACAAAAATAATTCCATTTCACATTTCGTTTCGAAAATCAAACTCCCCAAAATAAACATGACCCATGTAAAATCGAATTGAACAGTTTATTCGATTGCGGAGATGAATTGAAAATACTGACGTGTTTAATACTCACTGACACAGTCGTAAATAATAAACATCATCAGGAACCAAGTGTTATTGGTTGTGCAATACATGCATGCAGAATAACAGTAGTTCACTCTCGATAATCCGACTCTTGTGCAACCAACGAGGTGTCGGATAATCGAGATAAGCATAACTTAATACTAAATCTATCTAATAACGTAAAATAATCAACTCTTTCATTGTTATTGAGTGTTTATCAACTTTTAGACCTTTATGTTATCCAGTTTAGGTACTATTAAATAATGTTATTGAAGTTGGCTTGTTAAATATTATGCACATCTCTTACAGGTCTGAGTACCGGTACAACACACACTCTACAAATGATTAGGTATATCTGTTTTACATTATAAATAGGCACGAGCTGTTGGCTCGTCCTACGTACGGGAATGGAGTGTCCATTAAAACTGTACATAGTTATAACAATATTTATATTCCTAATTCAAGCATAGTTTAAGCAGTTCAAAAGAAAAAAGCTGCCGAGATGAATTAAAAGATGTAATCATTGTTATTTCCCAACCTTTCTTCAAAAATTTGTGTAGGAAAAAATTGCTTTAGCTTTATTTTGAAAGCTCTTAACCTTCGATTCGTACAGCAATGGTAATAGAATCTTTCTTATTTCCTATAATCAACGACAAAATCACACAGTAAATAAACTAACCTCATAGTTCTATAGAATATTTTTATATCCATCCAGCTGTTATTTCAAACAAATTATATTGCACTAAAACAAACTAAAGATTTTTAAGACTGCTCGAAAACATAAGAACATTAGTATTTTACTATGTATATTTAAATAATATGTCAACCTCTTACCGAATAAATGAACGTATCAATAATTATAGCATTACACATAGTATAAATAAGTCGACCCTAAGTATGTAATTTCATTTTTATCCTAATGCTGAATTTGTGTCGCAAACGCTGAATGTTTACAGCTGTTACGTTAAGCAAATGGTATTACAGCAAAAACTAGTCTACAATGTTTACGTCGGCTGCTAGGCTTTTTAAAAATTAAAACTTAATTGATAAAAAACTGAGACCCTAAACTAAAATTACGGCTTCGACATTCCCTAGTTCTCACAATTATCTTTTTTCTTCTTTTTGACTGAGGCGAAATAGTACAGAATATAAAAAAAGGAGTTTTCGTTTATACTTTATATAAACTAACTTTTGCTGGAAGATTGTGCTGAAATATGCCAAGAACTCACACATTTCGTTGTCATTCCATACATTGGTTTATTACCTTTTCTAAAAGCCATACAATTATTAATTCTCTACTGAATAGTGTCATCACTTAGATGACTTAGGCGAAAAAGGTTGCAATTATGAATGTAATTTCAATCCTAGTATACTATTGAGGGAGGTAACCCTGTCTGATTGTATAACACTAATGTAGTCTAAAATGAATAAACATACTGCAACTTAAAAGCATCGAGTTTATCGTATCAGAATTCGTCACAATCACAGTAATGCTTACCAATGATGGAACGTAGTGGAGTAACCACTCAAAATGTAAAACACCTGGTCCGCCCCCTCCCCCTCCCCTACCATCGCGCTCGGCGTCGCTGCATAATACATCCAGATACATTTTACAGCAAGCCGTCTCCTTTTCGCAAAATGAAACACGAAAATCGTCGCAACGTCCCAGGGGAGGTTTTCAGTCTTTACAACATTACAATGAACGACTTGTCAGTCTATGATCAGTCCAGCGAGAGCTAAATGTGCTTTTCAATCCAGGTATTATTCGCTGAACAATTCGTTGACGCATGAGTTGCAGTTTTGTTTAGTGTTTTAAAATTTGTATAGAAGGTAAAGAGTCAGTAGCTTTTTGACGGATCGAAATTGGATACAGATTTTCTTGAGGGAAGTATATAACCGTAGGTGGCTCGGTAGGACCATGACCCGGGACCGATTTACTATTTCATTTTGAAGTCCCCAGAGGCCAAAACTATTCGTTCAAATTTTCATATATGTTGTACATGTTACATATCACTCCATTTCACACTCATCCTTCACTCATTGGGTTCAAATACGCACCTAGGTGGCATACTTGTCTCAATTATGATAGTGATAATAATTATGTCAATTCTGTCAGAGTTAAATTTCTTATAGTCGTAATATTTATAATAACATCGTAAAACCTCTGAAATATTAGTTTTAGGTAATTAATACTACGTCAACTGTAAAACAGGGATGGAATGTTCGGAACTTTGGCATAAAAGCAAAGATTAACGTAAGGTTGGTGAAGTAAGTTTTGGCGCAGAACCGGTCAAAGAGTCTCCCTTACTTAAGTAACCTAAGTGGCTGTCTACGAGGTCATATGTTATATGGTACTTCGTCAGTTACAAGCTGTTAAACCTAATCAAATTTAGGGCATATAAACAAAAATATAACTATCAAATTTTTATTGCAAACTCTATAATTTAAGCGCATAAAACATTAAATTTATTTATAAAATCTCTTCTATCATCCTTGAAAAGGTGCTGAGTTTTCATTACATTTGATTCATGTTTTCACTATTTTAAGGAGTAACTTTATTTTTTCGTATGAGTTCATAATTCAGTTAAATAAATTTAATTGTATACGTGCAAACAGAGTAAACATGATTTTAGTATTACATGTAATTTAACTTGTTTATTTTCTGGACCACGGTTATACTGGCTTACCTGTAGTACTTTAAAACAAAACATATTTTACCTGAATAAAAACAAATCTCGAACTCGCCACAGTGTGGAATATAAAGTTACTGAGGCAATTCTTCATTAGAAACATCCATCATATGGAAGTATAAACTCGTCATAAATACATACACACACGAACGTTTGTAACATTTGGCAAAATAATTCTGATTTCGAAAGCGTAGGTTTGCCTGCGGAGCAAGTCATGACATTTGGCTTTAAAAACAGTCGTCATCCAGTTAAAAAAATTAGATCAATTTTCAGTACTACAGCTATTTCAACCTTTTATATTAATATGCATTTCGTAAATCAGAATGATTGTTGTGAATTTACTGGTTGTTTCGTTTATGCGTTATAGACGAGCTGTGTCATAGACAAATTTATGTTTCCTATAGTTGTAAAATAGAGTAATCATTTAATAAATTACAGTCTATGCTCCAAAGAATGTTAAGTAATGGTAATGATAAAAAAATAAAAAGAAAAAGAAAAAAGTAAGAAAATGTCATGAAATCACTTGGTTTAAAGTACTATTTGCATTATATCCAAATATGTGGGGAGATAGTAGATTATTTGGGTATTTATCAACTTGTTATTAAACTATTCGAATTTCGCCTTTGAAACTACATAAGTGAAAGATAACTTAACAAATTGTCTCATAAGATCTGAAATTCGTTACCACCACAACTATTTGTATCATAATTGTTTATTATGAAATTTGTTTATTATAATATTTAATGAGTGTCAAATTTGCCAATAATCTTTAAACCACAAAAATAATCTCCTTTATTTTATAAAGATCGTTGCCCCCCTCTTCAAAATAACACCACTCCTTGATAGTAAGGTACATATATACCTTACTACCGACAAATACATACTTTTAAATACCATTACCAAGGATTTTAACTCTCTGTCTAAGTTTGTGTACCCTAGAATAGTATACATGTATTCAAATAAATGTAGTTAAGTGCTCGTATGTTCAGTATTACAAATTAATCTGTGCAGGTTATTTATTATTTGCTCATCACCAAACTTCTTGTAATGATCACTGTTCGTTTACTTTGTTATTTACACTGCCGCACCTTTGTTATGTTTTTTCTACCAACTAGTTTATTTTTGCTATCTGTCACTTGTTGTATTTTCTTTCTTCTTCTCTTGTTGATTTTATATTTTATTGCTGAAGTTCCCGAGTTTTGCTAAGTTCTTCTAGTTTTTTTCATCACTTTTTGTTTTGCTCGAATATGCTACCTTAGAATTACTTTTGCTATTGTTTGCTTGCTAATGTATTAAATTGTATTAATGTACTGTTTGTAAAATGGTGTTTGCCCTTGAGAATAAATAAATAAATTATCCTGAACGGAGGGACATACTCTACCTTAATGAAGCCTCTGTAATTGTCTTAAAATTAAGCAGGTTAAAATATACTAAAAATATTGTGATACATCAACAGGTATACTAGTATTCAGTTGTTTAAAATAAATTACAAATTTAAATCATTTATTCGATTTCACTTGCATCTATTTTCACTATGTGCTTAATTAAACAGGGGAGAGTAAACGAAAATGATGTGACGATTTTCATTTCAGTGTTGCCAAATGCCGGTAACGGCTTAATGTGTTTGCGGCTTACCATGCCTACATTCAGCTTGGATAGGCAACATTGCAGTGGGGGGAAATCATATGGAGTAGCCTTAACTCTCCCTACAAATTCAGCGCGGTTTACCATAGCACCCTCCCTTTCCATAACAGCCTCAAAATAATAGAAATCCTACTACAACTCATTGAATGTGATGCATTTTTGAGATGATAATGATTTTAAAAATCTACATAAATTTTTAATTTAGATGGTATAAAAAGTAACCAATGTAAAAATTCCTTTTCCTACTGTTGCTGCGTCACCAATAAATACTTTTACCCCTAAAAGTTTTGTTGAAATTTCGTAATTATCATATGGCATAGAATTTAAGGAAATTATAGGCTTATATGTTTATTAAATGTATGATCTTTCTTTGTGCCAATTTTAACCCAGTTGGTTCAGAGGGGTTTCGCATGTGGAAGGATAGGAAAAGTATTTGGCCTAAGTGGCTAGGATAATTATTTTGACACTTCTTCTTTTTTGTACATTAAATAGATAAGGAATAAACTGAATCAAATGGAATTTGCGTCTTATTTTTATCGATTTAGATGATTTACAACCATAAGGAGATAATATAAATCCATTTTGTAAAGAAATGGGTCAAATATTTTGAGCCACTTTTTATGACCTTCAAGATCTACGTTCAATTTCCCAATGACGTTAAGATCCACGAATGAAATATATCTTATCTTACTAATATTATAAATGTGAAAGTGTGTTTGTTTGTTTGTTTGTTGGTTTGTTTGTTTGTTTGAAGTTCAATTACGCATTAACTAGTGGACGGATTAGGCAGAAATTTTGTACGATGATAGCTTACGTTCACGATTAACATATAGGCATATTCTTATCTCAAAAATCATTTCGGGTTCCGGCCCAATGGCTCTGTAGTTCCCCATGTTAACCTTATGAGTATTCATGTTTAAAGGGAAATAAAGACTTTTGTCAGCTGTTTCAACTAAAAAATTGGTTCTATGATATGCAAAAGCATTAAAAAGTTATAAGATTTACCAACAGGGTGCAGCACTATTTTTTTTCATTTATGAAAACAGCTAATTTGAACTAAGCTGCAACAAAAAGCTGTGATACGCAATGAGAACTGTCAAAGTAGGATTGTTTACAGTTGTTTATGTTTTAATTTAATAAATAATTTGTGATGTTTTGCGAATTTTTAATAATAAATTGTTCTCTATTGTTTACGTGGGTTAGGTGAAGTGGTAGAACATTATGGCTATGGTAGGTGTGTAATACTAAATATACCGTAAATTTAAAGAAGCAAATTTTATCAAACTGTGTCATCCCCCATTTAAAACGCAAAGCTTGAGTATAACTGCAATAAGTATTTTATTCCTATATGCCAACCCCGTACGATGGACGGGTACTCTTCATACAAGTATATAATGCTTGCACTTAATATTTATTAATCAAGACATTACAACTTCACACACAATTTGCTTTTTTAATTGACATTTTTGGTTTTCCATCAACACTGCTCTAATTTAGAACCGTAGAATAAAACTCTTCTAAACATTAACAGCGAAATTTGTGGCAATAAATAAACGGGCGGTATGAAACGAAAAAGAGCCATTTGGATTCACTCCAGTAAAGTGGGTACTTAAGATGTTTAGTTTTTAATTTGTCGTGCCTTTATAAAAACGTGGCTCGGGCTTGCCAAAAAGTTGGGGAGAGATGATTTACACACCGTACCTGACGTGGTTTAGAAATTGTCAAGATGTCATTTCAAACAGTTCTTGAAGCAATTTAATGTTATGTCTCCAGTACAGTTATGATGCTTGTTTTATAGAGTGACACCCTTTAATTCGTAGAGTACAAGTGGAATTCTTAGCCTATTGTAAAATGTGAAACCAGTTTTGTTGCTGTTTCATTATGGTTACGTCTCGTGTGGAAAGTTTCTCGAGTGCAGCAAAGGAACTTTGCACTCGCGTTACACATTACATTTTGTTTGTGTATGTGTTATAAAGTCTTCACAATCCAGTCAGGTAGAGGATTTTAAATACTATAAATATTTTGGTGTTCACATTGAAAATTACCTAGGATTGAAGCAGTTGTCACATAGCTTGAACCCCCGGATTACTTTACAGTACATATTATTAAATAAAAAATGAAAAAATGAAAAAAATGAAAATACAAGGTGAGTTCAGACCAGAATGAGATTATCATAGGATGATAGCTATCTGTGTAACTTGGTAAAACACACAAAGATAAACTGTTTATTTAATCAGACAGCCTTTACAGGAACCAGTGCAGGCATTGTCCTGTATCTGAGAAATTTATTCTTGAAACTCTTGCCCACGTCCTTGGAAAGTGCCCATTTAGTAGTCTTCTACGAAATACCCGCCACCATACCATCAGAAAAATCATAGCTGATCAATTCAGAAAGAAAAGTTACGAGGTCTATGAAGAGGTCACGGCTATAGAAGAAGAGGGCTCTGTGAGGCGGAGTGACATCATTGTTATAGACAAGGAGAAAGATTTCGGTCTCATTATAGACCCAACAGTTCGTCTTGAGACAAATCAATATCAGCCACAGGAAGTCCATGAAGAAAAAGTAAATATTTATAAGAAAACTATCCCCTATTATTCGGAGAAATACAAAATATCAAAATTTGAAGTATATGGACTACTCATTGGATCAAGAGGAACAATTCCTCAACAAGTTGAGAAATTTTGGAAGAAATTCAATTTGGAAAATCAAGTGCTATATTTAATATCTTTAACAGCCATAAAATTTTCTATTAATATTATAAGAAACCACCTATAAAACAATTATCATAATTAGGTTTAAACAAACTTGCAAAATTTAATGTAATATTATTCTTTGTTCTACAGCAGACTACAATGTGTAGTAAGATTTCAATTTTTAAAATAAATTTGAATTTATATACAGTATTCTAGTGAATTATGACTGAAATCATGGAAAAAGGAGTAGGCTCTTTTAGAATCACTTAAAAAAATCTTTTTGTTTGTATTTCAAGGTGAAAGTGGAGAAAGGGTGAGTTGGTTGACTTGTATAGCTTTATAGTGAGCAAGATTAGCTTTTTATTTATCCAGCACTTCAAAAACTCATCCATATAGTATAGTGTACAATAAACCCGATAAAACACACACAAACATTTAATTCGTCAGTTTATTATTTACATTTTTTATAAATAACTGTGATCGCATTCCACAGTGTTAAGGAGGCAGGGTGAGTGTAGAGAGGGTGAGTGTAGAGTGGTTGAGATGACGTAGGTAGCTCTAGATTTACTGTTTTTCTATCCAGGCCACTGAGGATTAAAAGCCCAACGATGAAGGAAAGCTAGTCCCATCACTATGAGACCTTGTTTATTCTTTGGAACGAACCGAAACCCTTTGAACGGTCAGCATATTAAACACCACCCAGTACAAAACTACAATGATATCTTTTCAGCCCACTACAGAAAAATCACGTAGGTAAAACATTATTAACACAAAAACTTGCACCGATAAGTCAGAACTCGGTATTTTCAGACTTCCTCTGTAGTAGTAATGCAGCAATGTGGTGACGATCGATGGGAGGGCTCCTCCCTTCCCCCACTCCCTCTCTCACACCAGTGGGAGGGGGGGGGGTTAGCCGACACATAGTTTATCTGTTTATTATTCCCTTACATCCCTCGGAGCCTGAAATGGGTCCTTCTGTATCAGAGGTGCCAAGGCACATTATAGTGTCTTTCGCAGTCGAATGCCCTAATGCCCACTCCATCTCGACTGATGACTTGTGAAAAATGTTCTTTCCAATTTTTTAAAGTCATGTCCTTGGGATGAATATTAGCAGGTAACTAGGTGTTAACTTTGTAATGTAGACCTATGTGGTTATAGAGGTCAACATGTTTTGGACTAGAATAACTAACAAAGTTACATCTCCTTTAAGATACCCCCGCCGCATCAAATCTGTAGCGCAACAAAATTTCCATTTACCTGTTGGACTTTTACTTCTTTATTTCCTCAACATATCAGATTTATATTGAAATAAAATCAGGTTAAACAAGTACTTGAGTTTGCTTCTACAGCTAGAATAATAAAGTGTCTAATTAAATCTGTGTGTGATCAAAATATATCCGCAAACAATCAAAGTAAAACAGTTTAATCATTTTCCATAAGTAAAACATGGTAATTTTAAATTAACTGATTTTTCAATCACCAATAATTAATCTCTTCTGTGAAGCCTTATTACCACTCATTATTTACTGGATATTAATAACTAATTCATCATTGTGATTCTCATTTTACTACGCAAAATCTATATAACATTTATGTTACATAAATTGGAACCCAGCCCCTTTGAACTAAATATGTAGGAGTAAAACAACTGAATTTTCTACTAACAATCTTGAAAGCATTATATTTTGTATATTTTGAAACTCATAGATCGCAAAAGATATTTTTTAAATAGCATAATTATTCAATTAAATAAAACTATGTGGCTAAATGTAAACCAACACATAGCCGTTGAAAAAAATTATATAACAAAATGTATCTTTATTTTGGTAGAAAAATATAATTATTTTAAACTAAGATCATTTTTAGAACACAATTATAATCTAGAATGCCTAGTATATAATGTTTTGTGTTAGTATTCATCTCCCAACGTTTTATCGACAATCGTTGACTAAACTAAAATGGCACACTCCATTAATTTACTGATAAGCAGGCTGTCAGTGTGTTGACTGTCGGACACCATATATGGTTGATTTGATTGATCATCTATATGCGGGTGAAGAGACATGTAGGCCTTGCAATGTTTGTCATTGTATTAGATTAATACAATAAATTAAAATATATAATAACTAACCTATAAATATAAATAACCCTATCACTCAAGATGTAAATCTATAAAAAATAATAGGGTGCGAGCCTTTATGTTAGAGTCTATATGCCAAACCATTGATTTTCAAACAGTTAAAAAAATTATTAAAACTCATGGAGGTAAATAAAACACTTAAATGGAATTAAAAATTTGGAAAAAGATACATAAGTCACATTTTGTCGCGGAAAGGGAAAAACATCATGCTTGAATTATTTTTATCCCTTACTTAATCCTTTAAAATAATTTTTTTTTTCAAGACGATAAGCTAATACTTTGTACAATGACCAGCAAGCGGAAAATGAATAACTTGGTTGAATGAGCTTCATAGAGTGTGTGTTACTGTAGAAACATTATTTCTCTCTTAGTTTTAGGTGCTATTATATGCAGGGTATTGAAAGTTGATACAATTTATAATAAGTAGCACCTTTGACTATTAATACAACTTCAGTATCCAATAGTCTACGGTAGGCATTAAATTTGGCACAGTTAAAAGGTTGGTGTATGAACGATAAAAGAGTACTTTGCAGCACTTGCAAGTAAATTTAACTCAATGATTATTTACTAAGGGGCTAGCAACAGCTTTAAGTGGGAATGAAATCTGTGGTTCATGGTGGTGTATAATTCAACTAGTGAAAGTTGTAATTTAAGAGTATTCGCAGTTTTATCAGCAATCGAGTGTATTTTGGTGAACATTAAAAAGTTCCGAAGATTGACTTGAAGTTTAAATTGGTCTTGTCTCGTGTAAAAAATAAAGTTCAATATTAAATTTAGATCAACTAGCTTTAACCACGGGCTTCAACCCCTTTGACTTCATAAGTATTAATAAAACTATTGATTGGTTAAAAGTTAAGGTGAAATAAACAAAACTGAATACAGTAATACAAAACAATAATCACACTTAATAAGGTAATACATTTGGAAGAATAATAAACCGATTAGTACAGCTGAGGTATTTTTAACATTAGGAACATGGAAAGTCCCCTTTAGAAAGGAACTACGACCTTAAAGGACAATTTATGAAATAATGGATAGTTTTGCGCAAGGTTTCTCGTCATGACGAACATTTATGGTTTATGGGGGTGTGACTTTTAATTTTCTCAAAAGTTCAAAGATACTTTAGGATTTTATATCAATAGGTCACAATGCAATATACGCTTTGCATACAAAAACAAATGTTACATTTCGGACGAGTATTGATAAACGGTTAATTATCGTAAGTTATTTTTTACAATACTATGTTGCAAGAACCGAGATTGAATTTGAAGCAGATCAAGCCAATAGTAGCGCCACATTTCAAAAACTGTTCCGTTACAAAATAGTGTATTGATTATGGCTAGTGTGCTAAATGCGGTACAACGCGGCGCAGACAGGCAAAATACAAGCTGTACCTAATTTGCTCACTGTCTTTTGAAGGCGCTCCTAGCCACGGGCCCGGACCAGCAGTTTTAGTTTAGACTGGTTGATTTTAATAAGATACCAAATTAATAAATGGCAGGCATTCATTCATGAAAACCAAGGTTTGACAATACAACTAAACAACATTTCGTCTTACTGATTTTGTTTTTGATCAATGTTAGGGGCGATTTGTTATATACAGCTTCTTTTCTAGTGGACGTCATTAATGTTATTTCCCTAGTCACTTTCATTACAAGCTATTTACTCATTCTATGCTAACCAGGGGACCGAGCTTTGCTTGGAGTCGGTTTGTGGGGTTTAAGAAGTAAACTATAGATTAAAGGAGTTCACTACTCCTGTGTCTACTCCTTTAATCCATGGTAAAACTTAAAACATATTCATTAGTTTTATAGTTTACGAAAGGTGTTTTTTTAATTATTATAAACGATAAATTTACCGTTTTAATTTAACAATAGGCCACCCCATGGTCGAAGTTCGACCAACAATATATTGTATTGAGCAAACTTATTTCTTCCATTTGTTTTGATTTCCGTTTATATTTCGTTGTTATTTCGTCACAAGAATGGTAGCCCAGAAGGCCCATGTCAAATTTTTCAAACTTAAAATTCATTTATTGTGCTTATTTTAAAGCCTATTTTAATTATTAAAGGAATTTGCACATCTACAGACAAATATATCAATTTCAATGCTCAATTTCATTATGTAAATTTAAAAACACGTCTCCTACTATAGATACAAAGATCGGGGTTTTTATTATTCCATAAAAAGTCATAATTGGCATTATTACGTGGTAAGTTGATGATTTCCGACTTTATTTAGTGTAGTAATCCTTTCTTCGATATTTTGAAACACTATTGATACGGCTACGTCAGGTTATAACGGTGAAGGTAAATGACATATTATGTAAGATCAAAATTAACTAATTTACTCGTATTCTTTTAAACGGTACTCTATTAGCCGTATAGGTAGTTATTCATAAGTGCATATATTTTTTGCACTATGTAGCCTAATAGGTTTTCCCCACAAAGCCATAAACCTTTATCAAATGAAAAAATTACAACTTTGAATTTTGTTTAGAAAATCGTTGGGGGTTGTGTATTTTTTTCAAACAGACGTAATAGTATATTTCGTACCTAGGGCCGAAAATGAGGTTTTGCCGGCTCGAGATAGTTTTTAAGTTCGAGACGAAGTCGAGAACTTAAATCGATCGAGAGCCGCAAAACCATTTCGGTCCGTGGTACGAACGCTATTTTTCACCACACTATACCCTATTACCACTATTCACCACAATAATAATGCACACTGATAGTCAACATAACTACAACTTTAAGGTTATGTGAAGAAATAATTTGAGGAATCAGCAAAAATAAAAATATATAGTTGCTAGGCAACGGTGACAATAACACAATTTGAAATGCTATGGATTTTGATTATGTATTTAAAATGCATTCATGTTTTAAGTAAGTAAGCGGACAGCTGATTTTGCGGCCCCGGCCTGTAAAAACCTGCTCGGTCCCCAAATTATGGACAGCTGGCATCGCCAGCAAAACGTAACTTTCGGCCACCAATTAACGTATGTAATACAGCCAAAAACATGATAGTGTGGTGAAAAGAACTATTATCTCTTTTCCTGTTACTAAGCTCGGTTACAGCAGATAGTTCTATGCAAAACCAACGTGTCATATTGTTTAACCTCTTATGAACAATAAAAATCCATGTTATAGGTGTCTCATTAAAACAAATGGCCATTATTTGAGTTTGTAACACAAAATTACTCGACCCACAACAATTAGTACATGCGAAGTAGGTTAAGTTTAGTGGTTCCAAAAAGTCCCCGAGAAGTTTAATGCTTTTGGCAGATTCTAGGTTTTGCCACTTATGGGTTTTATATGTGACCTTGTGCTTTGAGATAACTAGTGTAAAAAGGCTCTAAAACAATTAACATTTTGGCCTGTTTTGACAGTTTAAGAGTTTTAAAAAATTTTAATTTAAAAATTAGGTATTACAACTAAACCGAGATAGAAAGGTACTGTAGTAATACAACTTGGAAATTTCATGATGAAAAAATAACGCCAAAACGCAGAAAGTAGAGATTAAATAGATTTTGACACAAACTAATAATTATTTTTTGCTTGTGAACAATTTGAGGGCCAATTGATGGTGACTATTGTTCGTGAAGCCTAATGCAATTTGATTATATTTTAGAAAAAAAGTTATGTGCACCTAAAATATTTCAAATACTTTTAGATTTATTGTCAGAAACTGGTATTATGTGATATTGGCAGTTACATATCTGCAGAAAGTATGAAGTAGTAAATTAGAACACATATTTTCAGAACGATGCGAGCAAAATATACAACGATCTTAAAGGACGTAGTAAACGCTGTAAGTTTTATTTTAATTTTATCATCAAATAATAGTGTAACTATAAAGTTTTGTTTATCATATTGTTTATTTATTTATTTATTTATTTCAAACGGCAGCAGCCAATTTAAACAATAGTTAACAATACAACAACAATAGTTAACAATAGTTTAACAATTGTTAATATAGTTAAGATACAGTTTATGGCATTTAACTTATAGGTAATTGAAAAATCCTTGTTTAACTTAAGAACATTTACTTGTTCAAGATAACTAAATTAAAGTAATATAAGTGAAGTATTATTTATTAGTTTGGCTTAAGTATAATTTATCAGTAAATAAAAAATCAAATCATTTATGAAATCACTTACGACGTTGATGAGTTGAACGAAGGCCAGACCAAATCTCACGTCTACTTTCTGAGTCATGTTTTGTACGGGTCGAATCAGTTTGTTGTAGCCTCGGAACAGGTCCCGCACTAGGCGCTCCTCGTCTTCTGAGCACAACCCTGCAAACAAACAAAGCTATACCACTGTACACCTCGCATGAGGCTAGAGACTACATGTTCTGTATGGATCGTATAAGTTTGTTGTAGCCTCGGAACAGGTCCCGCACTAGGCGCTCCTCGTCTTCTGAGCACAACCCTGCAAACAAACAAAGCTATACCACTGTACACCTCGCATGAGGCTAGAGACTACATGTTCTGTATGGATCGTATAAGTTTGTTGTAGCCTCGGAACAGGTCCCGCACTAGGCGCTCCTCGTCTTCTGAGCACAACCCTGTAAACAAACAAAGCTATACCACTGTACACCTCGCATGAGGCTAGAGACTACATGTTCTGTATGGATCGTATAAGTTTGTTGTAGCCTCGGAACAGGTCCCGCACTAGGCGCTCCTCGTCTTCTGAGCACAACCCTGTAAACAAACAAAGCTATAACACTGTACACCTGGCTTGAGGCTAGAGACTACATGTTCTGTATGGATCGTATAAGTTTGTTGTAGCCTCGGAACAGGTCCCGCACTAGGCGCTCCTCGTCTTCTGAGCACAACCCTGTAAACAAACAAAGCTATACCACTGTACACCTCGCATGAGGCTAGAGACTACATGTTCTGTATGGATCGTATAAGTTTGTTGTAGCCTCGGAACAGGTCCCGCACTAGGCGCTCCTCGTCTTCTGAGCACAACCCTGTAAACAAACAAAGCTATAACACTGTACACCTGGCTTGAGGCTAGAGACTACATGTTCTGTATGGATTGTATAAGTTTGTTGTAGCCTCAGAACAGGTCCCTCACTAGGCGCTCCTCGTCTTCTGAGCACAACCCTGCAAACAAACAAAGCTATACCACTGTACACCTCGCTTGAGGCTAGAGACTACATGTTCTGTATGGATTGTATAAGTTTGTTGTAGCCTCGGAACAGGTCCCACACTAGGCGCTCCTCGTCTTCTGAGCACAACCTTGCAAACATACAAAGCTATCAATCACTACTTCTGTGGACCTTGGGTGAGGCTACATAATATAAGCTTTGTACGAGTCAAATCAGTTTGTTGTGGCCACAAATCAGACTAAAAAAAAATGGTGCAGGGGAATTACTTTTTGTTCTACAATAGCCTACTTTTTGCTTATTTCGGATAATTTACCCTGTTAGGTAGAGAAGAATTAACTCACTATCAAAAAAAAAAAAAAAAAATAATATGACAATTCAACAAAGGTACCCTATGCTATTTAGGTAGCCTAGTGGTATTATGTTAGCAGTACACATATTGGAAAAGGTCGAGACTATCTAACTCCCAAAATAATACCACTGAAACCCTAGTATTGTATTACAAAGGTACTATACATAGTTCGTGCAATTGATTTCTCTCAAACGTTCATACTATAACACTAATACTTGTTGAGAGTCTGTTGTTGACCTAGTGGTTGCGTTTGTGAAATCTCTGAGAGAAGTCCAATTCCAATAATATCCCTGGAATAGACCGTTTGTTGAAAGAACGTTTGTGGTAATTCAATAAAAAATTTGCGTAGACACTAAAAATAAGGAAAAACATACTTGCGAACAAATCTAGATAATTTAGATCAATAAAACCCTTTTCATTCACCTCGAAAACATCTAAAAAAAGATAATTCAACTAATTTCCTTAGAAAACGTACAATTATAGTTTCATTTTCCCGTTGAAAAACCAATCGACAGGTAATCCAGAACGAGGTATGAAACGTCACAGGTTTCCGATAGTGTTATTGGAATAAATGATAGAATTTCCTGGTGGCCATCACAAGCGGCGTTACACGTTCCAGCAAGGGTCGTCAGCAGAAAATCAGCACAACATCAGCACGGAGCAGCACCGTTACTGTTATTGGCTTTGGTGGTTCAGCATCCCGAGGAATCTGAGAGGTCTCAATGAAAACAAGTCATTATCGGGGGCTTTAACATTATCATAATCATATTGCGATAGAAAAATTCTACGTGTTTTAAGATGAGTAGCGGGTGACTGAGTTTTGCTAAGATTGAATAAAATTTGTATTAAATAAGTTAACTATTGAATCGAAAGTGTTGCAATCCTTCTCATGGCCCGGTAGCATTTGGATAATTTAGTTTCTCTTTCCAGTTAAAGCATTGAGTAGAGCAAGTATATTGAAAATGTTTTAATACTGTCCGTTGGCAATGTGGCATTATATATTCAATAATATCTCTCACCTCCCGACATGGCGGCTTGATAATAATAAAAATATCACATTTTTAAGGAGGCATTTTAGTGTAAATCCAATCAGGCTAATGGAAATTCGCTTTGTCTGCTGGTTTGCTGCGGCGGGGGTATTTAGGTTATGCCTTATGTATGTCTAATGCAAGTTAATATTTACATTGATTGTACAGTTATGGTTGTTGCAAATTGAAACAGTTGACAAACCAATTACAAATCTTTGTTTGCTTACGTCGGCAAAATCCCAAAAATATAGTAAATATAACTTTTGCATTGTAAACATTCTTTTTGTGTAGTAAACAATATTGGTGAATTTTCGCAAGTGACAAACGTATAACGAAAATAGATAATTTCAAAGTAGTGTACCGAAAAAATACATGAAGCCCCTTAATAGCTAAGCATGTAAAATTATTGACAACTTAAGCTTATTCATTATTAGTTACGACTGCTAGGATTATTAGTTTCAATAGTGCTTTAGTGTTTTTCAACCTCAAGCTCAATAATCCTTAAGGTTACTTATTGGCACTTATAGTTTTAAAATACACTAATAGCCAAATTTTATACAATTATCTCGAAATAAATGTTGTTCTATACGTATTTTGGCTAACACGGCGCTGGGAGCAAAATGTAAGCTGTACCTATTTTACTCACTGCATTTTGAAGGCGCTTTTACAACTGGCCTCTAAGATTTTGTGCATCTTTAAGGGTAAGACACCACTAGTAATAATGTTCGATATCTTTGCCAAAGTAACAACTGAATCTTCATTTCTGAGGTGTTGCCTTTCGGATTACTTAACAAATACTAATCTAGAGGTCAAATACAGTGGAACCTTAATAACAAGACCCTCGATAAGTCACCCTTTTTAACAAGTGTCATTTTGTAATTCCCTTGAATTTTATTTTAGACCTAATCACATGTTATTGCAAACCTCGATAAGAAGTCGACCTTGAGAACAAGTCTTTTTTAATAATCCCCATGAAAGTCTTGTTATAGAGGTTCTACTGTGGATTACGTTGGTAATAAGGCATTTAACCTCTAGATTAGTAATTGAATCTTAGTCAAGGATAATATTTTATGACTACTTAAAATATAAAAAGTGTGCCTAAGAGTGTGTAATAAATCATTGGAAATTGATAATACACACAAGAATTTATCTCACGACTGTTTAATCAAATCGAGGTTTCGACGATGTCATGTGTTTATTTAAATTCGTGTAAATAGTTTTCTTTAGCTTAATTTAACACAAATACAGTTTGACTAAACATAATAAAGAGACTATGAGTTATTAACGTAATCCAAACGATGCAGCTAAAAGATTAAACATAATTACATTGAATTTTTAAAGAGTATGAAATTTTAAATCGAATACTTGTTTACAAAGTGGTTTTGTTAATTTAAACAAACGCACAGTAAAACAGAGCTAAATCAATTACTTCTTCATGTAATACAAGAACTCCTAATTGGTTTGGAACTCGATGAAGTAGATTCCAAAATTGTCAAACTGTAAGGATAAATTATTTAAAACAAATGTTTAAGTCAGAGTCTCTGACAGTGGGTTCGTACATTTTTTGCAACGCCTTAATTTCTGTGTAAAATTGCATAGAAATGAAATTTGATTCGTTAAAACTCTTACACTCTACATAAAATAGTGTGGATAAAAACCAATAATTTTTACTAGTTCTCATAGAGAAGTATAAAGTTTAAGGATAACTATAACGTTTTATTTTAGTTAGATACTATGGTTGAAAGTTTTGAAGTAGTTTTTCTAGGCATTCATAACTTTTTAACCAATCAAGAGGCTTTTCCCACATAAGTACTTATTAATAGACACTTAATTCACTGTGATCAGAATTAATTGAAAGTTATAATTAAATAATTTTTAATTATAAGACTGTAACAAATATCTCTATGCTAGGCGTATTGATAGGCACTATTGATGCATGGCGCTAACCTTTAGTATCTAATAGTCAATGCTAATACTAAAGAGCATCGAAATATATTCGATGTAGATTTTATTCCTATTGAGGTTACTTCTAGGTCACAATTTGTTGGAGCTTATTTTTTTTTTGCTTATTTTTTAAACTAATATTGCATAATTTTAGTGATTAAAATATACAGGACATTGCTCTTTCATCAATTTAATGATAATGACGTCATAAGTTTGTATGGATCTTAAAATAAACAATTTCAGTAAATACAAATAAAGGTTAGCACAACATGTATGGCGTGTATTGTGTTGAAATGAAAAGGAGTGAAGAGGAGAAGTGAACCTTTATCAATGGTTTCATAGCCAACACAAACTACAGTATATTATTTACAAAATTGCCTTTTGTGAGTTAAAGTTACACACATATTTTCCAATAATAAAGCAATTTTAATAAATACTCTATCCATTCCTGATTTGACCCAGAGGCACAATTTGTTTTTCAGGATTAATTTTGCCAACAGTGTCATTTAGAGGCTTCTGATTGACTATAACGAAGGTTTAGTAATTGAAAAATTATTTTTGTTCATAGAATAAAATTATGAATGCCTCAAATTCAATTTTATATTTTTTTATTATGAAATTAAACCGTCATAACCTAACCTAACCAACCAAACGTGCTGACAATGAAAAAAAACTAATGAAGGTTTATTAATCGAAAAATATTTCTGTTAATAAAATAAAATTATAAATGCCTCAAATCCTATTTTATAATTTTTTTATTCTAAAATTAAACTATCATAACCTAACCAAACTAACCAGACTTGCTTATAATGAAAAATCAAATGAAGGTTTAACCGAAAAAAATATTTCTGTTCATAAAATAAAACTATAAATGGGTCAAATTCAAATTTCATAATGTTTTAATTATAAAATTAAACCGTCATAACCTAACCAAACCAACCAAATTTGTTGATAATGAAAAAAATCCAATACAAAAGAACAGTGCAAAGGGTGGAATTCGATCCCGGGTCCTTCGGATCATCAGCCCAGCACTCTATCTACTACACCACCGAGGCCGATGGCATCACTCGTATCGTCGCGGTAATGATGTTCCCTCAGCCAATCAGAAGCCTCAAAATAATACTGTAGGCAACACTAATCCTGAAATAAAAATTCAGCGACCCAGAGCGGGATCAATTCATTACCGAGACTTTATTTCCACTGTACTGAAAGTTGATCATATAAAACCTAACCTAAGGTTGACATTACGTAACCAGACCAGGGACACTGGACATTTCCCTTTCAAATACGTAAATAATTCCAGAGGCGTAGGAAAAAAACAGTCCCAAACAACTATAACTGTAAAAATCACGTGCGTCATTAACAACTGTATTACAAGTCGTTGAACCTGCATTGAATTCAATGAGAAATTACTAAGTGCTTTGTTGAAACGTTTCATAAAATATTCATTCGGCCAAGAGCGGTTTGACGAGTCCTGTCGTTGGACTCAGTCCAGAAACATTGGGACAGTTGGACCGCACTGGAGTAAGTTATGAGTTTCTTTTCTCATCTTTGAACCCGTTAGTTGGGTAAAAAAATATAATGGAAAATGGGAAGGGGATTCATTTGAATCTATACACCCAAGTGTGCAAAACCGGTTATGGAGATTTAAGGATTCAAGTATAATTTTTATATGTTCACCGTAATAGCGAGAAGATAAGTTGTTAAGTCTGGTCTCCGGGCGGGAGACAGCGCCGTAGGTTGACGGTTCTAATCTCGTCTCAGCCAGGTCTTTAGCGAAACCACAGAGAAGTAAAAGAAAGGGAGTAAAATAATTTATTTTACTTCTCTATGGTGCAACTCAAGACGAGATCACCTGTCTGCGGCAGGCCTTGGCGAGAGAAGACCCACCCAAAATAATCGATGAACGATTCGGGTGGAAGTTTACGGGTGGATTCCCTGTTGTCTGTACCTAAAACCACGCATTCAGTAGTGTATACTGATTTCCAATCTGTTGTTTCCACTAAAGCTTAAGTTTTTTTTTTTTAATTTTGGATTCTTAAGTACGTCAAATAATTAAATTAATACATAACCCAGGGATATCACAGAGTTAAATTTATTTAACTCTACGTTTTCAATCAAACTGCTTGCTAAGACTTTACTTATGGCTATATAATTTTCCGTAAAAATATGTATGGGGAAGTCTAGGGTTTAAAGACATTTAGTAGGAACATTACGTTTGAAATTTCAGCTTTAACTAATGTTGTAGCTTTAATGATATCATTATTTGTATTGTTCCACCCCAACCTATTGGAAGATGTTAAGGCATAAATATTATATTTTACTCTCAAGGATATGAATTAAAAACTAAACCGTATGACACACTAAAGAAAGGTCCAAGTTAGCTCAAAGTTAATTATTTTGTTCTGGATCGAAAATAATCAGACATTTAATTGAAAAATGGAGAAATGAATAGAAGTTAACTGAAAATACTTTTCTTCTTACTAAATAAGAAAGTATTTATGAGTTATAGTTTGAATAAAAAAAGGAAGATACCAAATTCAGTAACCAATTTTCAGTTCATGATAGAACACATGTGGAGCCAAAGGTTCATAAATAAACTCAACACATAAATAAACACCGAACACGATTCTCTACAGTTCTGTCCGTTGATTGTTTAGTAAACAGAGATCAGCTGACAGCACAATATGCTCCATCAGCACGTTACCATTACAGTTTCTACTTCGCTGAACCAACAGCGACCATGTTCACCATTGTGGCCAATACTGGTATCATAGGAAGAACGTTTAAACCTTCCACTGTTGATTGAACTAGATATTCCATTCCTATGTTGAAACTGTGGCTATTGTAGGCCTAAAACGTAGTTAAACTAAGACACCGACAGATTGAGCCACCGACAGACCGACAGATTGATCCACCGACAGAATGAACCATCGACAGATTGATCCACCGACAGAATGAACCATCGACAGATTGATCCACCGACAGAATGAACCATCGACAGATTGATCCACCGACAGAATGAACCATCGACAGATTGATTCACTGACAGATTGATCCACCGTCAGATTAAGTCACCGACAGATCGAACCATCGACAGATTGATCCACTAACAGATTTACCTGATGTAAACTACAAATTTCTGTCTAGTATCCAACTTTTCAACAAAGTAAAACCAAAAGTCAATGGTGGAGCTAAAAAACCTATTGGGCTTTTTTATGTCACATAAACTACCACAGGGACAAAAGCTAAGAGAGGAAATTCAATTTTAGACTAAAACACACCCCGTGACTGATTAATTTAACAATGTTATGTTTAAAAATTGAGTGGTGTAACCCTAGTCAAAATATTTCCATCAAATTCGAAATAAATAGAGGAGTTCGTATTGCTTTCTCTTAAAAATAAATTTCCTATTCTTTCTTAAAAAATGCAAAATTTATAATTAGGTAGGCCTAATTCATCTTTTGGGCCTAAGGATGATTGGGAGTGTCCAATAGAAAAAGATCACCACTACCATCTATTATATATATTTGCCATATTGTTCAAACAGTATAAGTGTGAATATATGTTTCAAGTGTTATTAGACGTACACTATGTTTCTATTAAGTATATTTTCCCCGCAAACCGTGAACTATTTGGAGTGAGATGATCTGTGTTGGACTTGGAGTGAGATGTTACTGACCAGGCCCAGCTGTTTAATTGGTCAGGACCATTTATTAAAAACTCAATGATCAAGGACAGCTGGGACCGGTATCCAACCAACAAAAAGTTACATACTTTTCTCAGGATCGAACTGGCGACCTTAGGATTGCGAGGCGAGCACTATAACCACTAGTCATAGCAGTAATAAGACTACTGTATTTTTTTTTTCTTAAAGACCCCTATTTTTTAGGTCTTAAAAGTTAACAAACACGTATGAGTTTGCACCTAAACCAACTTATTATATAGTTTTATTTCGTCAAAAGAGGTGTTAAATAACTAAAATAACAGGGAAAACAATTGTAAACAAAACCACTATTTTAGCGGCATCAAGCGGAATATGCTAAATGCTGAAAAAGATTTAAATAAAATTCTCTTCAAACAAACCACAAGGATGACAAATATTATAAGTATGTTTAATCTATTGTAATAGTACAATTGTTCATCGCATTTATATATAAACCCCTACAAACATTATACGAACCAATACGTGTTGACCAAAACGACCTCTTACAATGTTGGACTGAAAAGATGAAAACTTCTAACCGTTCAAAACGTTCTCGATGTTTACTTGGGACGAAAATGAACGATTCTTGAAACGTCGTTTGAGCAATCTCCGCAGAGGTGCAACTAAAGTCGTTGAGATGAAGAAGCAATCGCGCACCCGCCGAGGTTAGAGTTATACTTCCGGCGTCACTGACGGATATCAGATTTGGCGGGAATCAACCACGGAAACGTCATTTCCGGGTTTGCTGAAGATTATCTTCCGCGGTTATCTTATCAGTCACATCTCTTATCATTCAACCCTCTCAGTATGGTTTGTGTTAAATAGATGCAAAACTTGTATTTAGGTTACAAGATTGATTGTGAGATCACGAGGTATGCTTTATGATTGACAGAATCGAACCTAATAATACAAACAATAACTAACTATAAAAGTCGTTTAAAAAACATTTCAATCCGCACTAGTGTTTAGCAAAAACTAATAAAAACCTTTTTTGTAATATTACTACCTGAACTTTTGGATTGGGATAAACGGTATTAATGTATAAACAATGGATACGTTAATATTAATATTAGGGAGGAATTGATAATGACACAGGCAGAAAACTACGAGTATTTATATGATTTGGAAAAATGAATTAATAGAATTGGCTTTGTGGTGATTAGTGCATAAATGGCGGGGAAGAACAAATAAACTGATGAATGGACTTATTGTTGCCCTAGAGAACGTCTGGTACTTAGGGGGACGTATTCAATCATTGGGATGGATACAAAAATTGGAGGTTCGGACCGCTTTCCCTAAGAATATATTGTACCTTACATGGTTTACATGCTTTTATGGTGGACACTAAAAAAACAATTGGACGTATAGATGATCGTGTGAAATGGTTGCACTCTAGTTTGCTATCACAACAAATTAAAAAATGCAATATTGAATATTCTTTTGGGGCGAAACATAGCTTAAAAAAATTCTGAAACGCACACAGCATCCAATATCCAAATTGTGTGATTACATCTGAAAACATCATTGTAAATATCAACTATTTTGTAAACCTAGAAATTTATAAGAGATTCAGTATAGTCTAGAATACAAATTTTGCCGTATACATTTTTAGATGCAAAACAATAAGAAATATTTTTACGGCTACGAAATGAAATCCGTGCGAAATTCGTTAGTTTTCGAACGAAGTAATTTAACGTTAAAACTTCTTCAAACAATGAACACTACTTACAGCTTTGTTCAAAGTGAAATAAGAGTAATCTAATGAACGCGAAGATACCTTGAAAGGATAAAAGAAAAAAGATGTCCTTAAATAAAGGAATGAAATAAGTGTGGGCCTTCTTGACGCTAATGGTCTCCGTGTTAAGAGTGCCCCGGTTGTCTGCTCAGGTTTGAGGAATTATAACCTAGAAGACGACGTTCATTTAAAACAAAACCAGGTAATTATTGAACATATCTGATGATGAAACAAAATAATATTCACAGACTCAAAAGATATTTCAAAATATAAACATTTTTTGACGAAAAGACTTTGTGATTTTAAATTGTTTTTGGGGAAACTTTTGTATTTCCACGAAAATACAAATTTAAAAAGTGCTTGTGAAAATAGTCGATTGTGTGTGAAGAGGTACCAAGAATTCAAGTCGATATAACAACAATTACTTTCTAGATTTCCCGTGTAACTTGAAACAAAAGTTCACCAATGTGGATAGAAATTCTCCCACCTAAACAAGAAAGAAGATTGATGCATATTTCCCCATCTTATTGAAGCGAAGCGAACACATGTTTTCAAACGTTGCATGGATGATATAAATGTCTAATCCTTATTAAATTTGGTCATTGTTATTAGAGTTACATTGTATGTTTCACTACAATAACATCGAAAACTTACGCTTAATCAAACTTAAAACAATTTACGAATTTTAATTCATTGTTGTCTCGGTGGAATAACTCGTGTTACTTCTAAATAACGGTTACAGCTGTTCCTATACAATCTATGTATTATGCAAGCATGTCTCTTTAAACCCTTTTTTCTCAGCTTGAGTGCATTACAGGGAAAATGTACGCATACTGTTGGAAAGATATTTTTCTGTAGATGTGCAGAATACCTTCATAAATTTAAATAGGCTCAAAAATAAGCAAAACAAATAAATTTAAAATAAAAAATGCATGTACTTTATGGGTTATCATGCTGGTGAAGAAATAACAATGCAATATAAACAGAAAATCAAAACAAACTCAAAACAAAATCGCATGTTTTATTTACAGCTAGGGATGAACATAGAGAAGACTGTAGGTCTACATTCGATTTTTCGGTCGGGGTTTCGACCACTGGACGCTCTATAGTCTACTATATATTATTAGGCAAGCATGTTTCTTTAAAACATTTTTTCTCAGCTCGTGTGCATCGTAGGAAAAATCTGTGCATACTGTTAGAAATATACTTTCCTGCAGGTGTCCATTTATAAACTAAAATAGGATAAAAATAAGCACAAAAATGAATTTAAAATTTACTAAATAACATGGGCCCTATGGCTTGCTATGCTGGGGACAAAATAACAACGAAATATAAACAGAAAATCATAACGAATGGAGGACACTCTAATCACATGTTTTGTAGAGCGTAGGGTGATAATAGACTGTACATTGCATATTTTTGGCTGAGTTTTTGACCACTGTCTCTAGTCTATATATTAATAGGCAAGCATGTTGCTTTAAAGCCTTTTTTCTTAGCTTGTGTATGCGTAGGGAAAATCTACGCATACTGTTATAAAGATATTTTCCCGTAGATGTCCATTTATAAACTAAAATAGGCAAAAGAATAAGCACAAAAAATGAATTTTAAACATGAAAAGAATTAACAAGGGCCTTATGGGATTTCATGATGGTGACGAAATAAGCGTTATTTGGTCAACACTAGATTTTATAAGAGAGTAATATATAAAAAAAGAAATGTGAATCGTGTACATTGATATCTTCAATTATACGATTATATAACCAATTTAGGCCCATAACTTTCTGATACTCTCAGGTCCTTACATATATTGTAATCATTTACGGAATATTTCGATACTATTGTAGCATCAGTTGAATCAATACAAAAATTTATTTATTCGCACAGTGGGAGTTGTAAGTTAAATTGAAACCCCTAGACAAATACATTATGGCAAGGTAAATTAGGCACGACAAAACTGCTTTAAAAATTAACATCTTTAATAATAGAAATAAAGAAGAAAAACTAGTTGAAGAAGAAACAACAAAGAAGTATGACACAATACAAAATTCAAAGACTGACTTTTCCAAAATAAATATATGAAAGTGTGACAAAACTGACAAGCCATTATTGACAAGGTATCTACGGAAAGTGCCGGGGGGGGGGGGGGTAAGAGTCCTTCCACCTACTCGAGTTTATGCTATAGAGTCCTCAGTAGAATACAGGCTTAAAGTACCCACCCTTGCGGCGTTCCTCTTAGGGTAAAATATCCGATGTTTAAACCTCTCTTGCATTACAAGAGAAAATTTCATGGTTCTTAGCGACGCATCTTTGAATCGAAATCGTGAAAAAAATACTATTTACTGTGGAGTGCACCGTGAGTTTCTAAAGAAAAAATATTTATATACGAGTACAAATGTCTATTTAAATTTAAATATGCTATTCAATAAAGATGAAAAAGATGACAAAATTCCTGCAGTTAAAACTTTATTAATACAATCAATACAATAGTTTAAATACTTAGTGTTTGACCTTAGTGATTAAAGCTTCACGGGCAAAATGTATTGATGAGCCTAGTTATAGTTTACGCAACGATCACGTAAGACCAATTACGCGAGCTGTGTACTCTACTTTACCTACGACCGTTTCTTAATTACTACACATCACTACTCATAACTTCCAAGAGAGGTTATGTTCCCGTGTATAACCTCTCATTGCCACTGATTGTGATGCAATGAAACATTGTACCAAATACTCACTCACTGTTTAATCAATAAAATTAGTCTTAACAGCTGATAAGTTGACGTTCGAAGTATTGCAATTTTACTTCTTTTCTCTCAATCCTTGAACCTCATTGGTCCGTTACTCGTGATGTGAAATAAAACAACAATGCTGTTAAGTAAGTTTGATTGTCTGGGTAGCCGAGTGGTTGTAGTGCTCGCCTTCAAATCTGAAGATCGTTGGTTTGAATCCATGCGAGATCGTTTCCAGACCCAGATGCCGTTAGTCATTGGGCTATAAATTAATGAACCTATCAACCAAAAAGGACGACGTTTGGTAGTAACAAGACAAGACCAGGGTTTGGACCGTTCCCTTTCAAAACGTAAATGATGCTACAGGCGTAAAAACGCACACAAAATAAAATAAAAGGTAAACAATACTTTTAAGTGAATCTTTTCCATTCTAAAAACACAACCGTATCGGATAGTAAAAAATCGGTCGTAGGTAAAGTATATTAAAATAAAATATGACAAAATCTTTTTATATAAGCTTTACTGACCTTCTTTTGACAGAACATATTTCACCCCTAAATTAGTTTCTAGTTATTTTTACATAACGATAATTTATAACGAATGGTGATATATGACAAATGCATCATGTCAGAGTTTTTCTTTGGATACTCTGCTTAGATTCATATTGTTGAATGCAAGTTGACTCAGCTTAGAATCACCTTTGACTTTTGGATAAATAGCAAAAGATATTACCTTCCACTGTAATAGAAATACCTTTGGTATTTAAACAAAATCAAAACCCTACCAGCAACCCATGATGTCAAAAGTGTAAAACATCACCCTGGTCACGTGTATTGAAAGATATTTAAAAATTTACAGCCATAAAAAAAGATTTGGAATGTAAAGTTCCAGTTAATTTAGCGTATGGCATTTTTGCCATAACCTTTTTTGAAAATTCGTCTTGTCAAAGTCGGATTTGAGGCATTAATTTTCTTTTTTAATGCTCTTCAAAATAATAAGCTACTTTTTAGGAAATTTTCAAGCTAACTCCTGCAACCCCTATTGCAGGGTTGGGGTGAATTTCAAAATACCACTAACAATACAGTAACGTGTATCGGAAACAGCTTGGTCGTTTTAGGGAAAACAAATGATCAAGTGCTAAGTAACAATAGAAAGTAAAGGGAGGGAGAATCGATAAAGCCCCGCCTCAGTTCCCCGTTCCCAGCCGCCGCTGTTCGCTGTGTAGCTCTTGTATACTCTGTGTATAGAGTCACGTGCGGGAAACAGCTGCGATATTGGCGGGAAAATAATAGGCCTACGCAATGGAGAAACGCGATTGACAGAACAACTTTTCCAGAAGTACGCAGTAGATGATGAGATGAGCTGATCTTAGTCAGTAACAAAGCTACACAGGTACACACCATTCTACACTCATCCTTCATTCATATTTGGATTAAAATATACACCTAGGTGGCGTTAGATCGGTATCTCAATGTTAGATAATTGATAATTGATGAAGTGGATACAAATGTTGGAGAAAGTTGGATAATATATTGGGAATTGGGAAACTGAAATTTGAATCTAAAAGACAGTATTTAGGAAGGTAGAAAGATGACAAAGTAAACAAATACTACTGTTAGAAATATCAATAATTTTGGCTGCTCAACCTAAAGGTTGAATCAAATTGAAAGTTGATGTGTCAATCTGAAGCTTGCACGACCTAGACCAATAATATACAAATTGACTGTAATGAATAATTGCTATCCAACAAAAGGGCGACATTTATTTATGTTCGGTTTTTGAATAGTGTCCTGGGTTTCGAACAACTTAGGTGCCCTCGGAAAATTTTTTGAGATAAACAATATTTGGAGGTTAAAATATTGATTAAAACGTCACGTTTCTATATGTAATTTTATCAAACTAATCAAAATAGGATTGTACAATTTTTGACTTTTGGCTGCTCTAAAAATTAATCCCTTTGGGATCAGTCAGCCTATCTCGGGCTTGCGAACCATACTGATTAAGCCAGGCAAAATAATACTTGCAATAGGCCTACATAAAGGACATGCATGGGAAGTTGGCACAGTCTTTTGCAGTTTATGTTTATTTTTTATTTCAAACCATAAGTTTAGTCTACACGCAAAACACTCTAAACATACAATCGTCCTGAATTAGATTCCATCTAGTGATGCATTGTTGTCATGTAAGACTGTAAAAAGTAAATAAAACGTATTTATGCAATTGCTTATTACTTAATATCTATACTTATTTAATACGCAAGCAAGTTTTTTGTGACAATTACTCCTCCAAAACTACTGAACTGATTGACATGTTTTTGGTGTCATTGGAAAGAGCGTAACGTGAAGTTGTGCAGGAAACTTTCTTTTTAGGGAAATAATGAGAGAGTGAGGCCATGGAGCCCTTTAAAGTTTCGTATTTCTCCATAAGATTTGGAAACAAAAATTGTTATGAAACTCCAGCTGTTGTCACAAATCAAAAGTGAGAAGAAGAGCATATGATAATTGAAAACAGTCAATAAGTTTGCTAATTTAACAGTTTGCTACAAACTTGCTGACTTGGTTGAAATTCGTTTTAAAATAACGCCTGTAATACTTAGCAATTGCTCGAATTCGAGCAACAGGGACACTAGTTAGGATTTAATTTAGGCCTATATTATGTGAACTTTTATTAAATCACATTCATTACCATGTTAGCTACATAGGATTAAAACTAGACAAAGGTTTTTAGTCAAATAAAAATATTTTCCAAAAAGTTGTAATGTGACTTGAAAATAAGTTGAAATAACAGTTTTAACCAATTCAAGCACTTTGTAAACATTATTTTTCCTAATGAAAATTTACTGTCTACAATCACACACTATTTTGCACACTACAGTATAAGAGTATTAAAAACCAAAGACACAATTAAAGATTTAATAAATATGAAATTGATTAGGTATTTTGAGTATTACAAGCGTGATTGAACTAATAGGAGCATGTGCGTAGCAATCTAGAACAATTCAAAACCTACGTCACAACTGATATTCAATTGGTTTCTTAATTAGGTTTAGCAATGATGCTTGGGTAAAATGCATGTAAAGCAGGAAAACTAGCGATTGGGGTCTCATTTCATGTATTAGACAGTGTGAATGATAACATGTTTAGTTAAAAAAAAAATTGTTTCAAATAGTTTTTTGAACAGTGAATGAATTAGTTTAATTAGTCTTAGCAGTGATGCTTGAATGAAAAGTATAAATTAAGACGAAAAACTAGCAAACAGAGTTAATGACAGATATTATTCATATTAATGAGTAAATAATAGAGTGTATAATCTTTCCAGGGGTTTGTCTACACCTTGGGTATGTGTTAATATAAGACTTTTCCTTGTTGTAAAAAAATCCTAACGATTTCTTTTAAATCGTTCGTAACACCGTCTAAATATGATTTTTATCATTTGATTCAAGCTTCAATGAAAACTGTTTATGAAAGAATGAAGCAAACACAGATCAAAACATTTACACAAGCTTATTTTTTTGCAGTGGGAGAGCAAATTATCGCGAACAAAGCTTGATCTTAAGGTGTTATACAATCAACAAAGTATTACTACTAAAACTAATATGTAGGAAACAACTCTAGTTTGCATATTTTAAGCTGAGTATGAATCCAAGATGAGTTTGGATTGCTTTACGACTGACCTAAAGCATTTATTAAACAAATACAATTTATTAAAAATACCTTTGAGTTCTACAAGGCCGTCATAGATGGGTGCTAAACGTTAAGTGTTAAATGATTGAGTTCAAAGATTTGTAAATTAAGATCAACTGTTTACATAGCCAGGGAACCTTAAAACTCCGAAATTATCAAAGAGTTTGTATAACATATTTTGGACGTACAAGATAACACAGACGCAGACAGAAACTAGAACGGTAAGAATGGTGGAGGCCGGGGGATATGAGTTAATAAACACAAGATGTTCACAATCTCAGTCTCCCTCCACCTGTGGAAATCTCAAGGATTGTTATGCTTGTCCCCAAACCGTTTCGGTTCTGTTTTGAAGCAGAATCTTGTGACCGCGAAACAACCATGTGCAACGATACACATAGCCTTTTATCGTAGGGTAGGTAAAATAATGTGAAAAAATAGTCAGATTTTTAGGTTTTTGTATAGTTAAAGTACAACACGGTAAAATTTTGTTTGGTCATTCATACGCTACTTTGGTATTCTCTAAATCAGTTTTTTAGCACCCTTTAATTACTTTTTAGTGTATTTAATATTTTATGCAAGTAGACCCCCAACATAACCATGAGCAAAATGATGAACCATTATCAACAGTGATGTAGCCAGGGTTTCAAAATAGGGGGGTCGACCGACCGGGGGTCCCAGGTAAAAGGGGGATCCGGGAACAATTTTTAAAACATAGGCCCTACAACGGTCCTTTAAGCTCTCTTGGCATTGAAAATAATCAACCACAACATCAATATAGTATGATTATATAATTTTACATTGAATTTAACAAAAAATATTACATTTAAGACCGGAAGGGGGGGGGGTCCAGACCCCCAGGACCCCCCCTGGCTAAAATGGCTTCAAATGCGACAGCGTATTGGTGATATCTTTGACTATTTATTCAATGATGATGTTTTGAAAATTACTTTCACGTGAAAAATTTTAATGCAAAAGACTAGATTGGTTTAATTTGTTCGATTGTATTACAGCTACTGTATAGCATTAAGATGAATAATGTTAGTACTACTCTTTGCCACCATTATACATTTTTAGAATCACCACAAGAAATCAATTAAAACATTTTATTTATTCATTTATGTGTTCAAGTTCAGTGGATAATATTGTAAGAATTTGCTTAAGTATTAGTATTATTATTTAAACAACATTGAAATCTTTAAGATCTGAAGAAATTTTTCATTGTGGCATTGAAAACTTTAATATTAATCCTAAGAAATCATTTATACTATAACTAATCAAGATCAAAATTATTGTGTAGTTGAAATTAGTTATTTTTTTCTGTTTAGCCTAAATTGTTACTATAAACCTAAATTGTGGTTTGTTATACTTAGTGATCTTTCTTAATAGAAAAATAACGAGGTAATTTATTTAATAAATTCTTTATTAAATGAATGTAGTAGAAGTATTGATACAGAGTTGTAATAGATGTTGTTTTAAACTTAAATTTTAAACTTTTGGTAGTTTGAAAACTGTTCAGAGAGTTCAACTAGTCTGAGAGTTCATAGTCGGAATTGTGAATGAAAAGTATGCGAATGATGATGTTTAACTAAATATTTAACATACCTTAATCATTTAACCATATACATTTTAATACCAGGATTTGGCTAATTTTCCAGAATTTTGAGATTGTGTAAACCACCCAAGCATCCACATTTGGAAAAAATCTTACAAAGAAAAATCACAAAGAATTAAAAGTACCAGTATTCTACTATATAAGTTCATTATTCATCCATTAATTTGCACAAATCATTGCAGTTTTCAATAAACCCTATGACAAAGGAGCAGAACTAGATTATGTTTGTATAATCAGTGTCAACGACAGCCTGTGGCGCGAATGATGCGAATGATGCGATTTGCCGCATGATGCGGGGCAAGGTGCATGCATGAATGCGCACAAAACGTGTGTTTAGTATTATGATACAGACTGCACCGTGTGCTACCACAAGCTCAAACAGATTGATTGGGCAGTGTGTGCGAGTTTAAATTGACTAAAATAATGTTGCATACGTTTCTTAGTTGGGTACAATACTTTGTTAAAAATACCACGGTATTAACCGATTGTATGGCTTCTTCTAAATATATAAATATGGTGACAGTTCTGCAAAACAGAGAAAATTCTCATAACCTAGATTTTATATGAAGTGAATCCACATAAACAGAGGGATCGGAACCACTGGGCAAAGGAATCTTCTCCAAAACCTAAAGCTGCATCGTCCATATTGCTTATTAATCCATAAATCTTAAATCAAAGCGTAAAAAACCTTACTGCTTCTCTGAAATGGGTTATGTGGTAAAATAACATAGGAATTTTAAAATTACAATTGTTTGGAATTTTCTTTGTAAGCATTAGGGGCATGATAACACTTCAACATACTGAATTATTTCCTTTTTAAATTATTTTCTCTACAAAATGGTTATAAAAGGAATTGCAAATTTTATGTTTTTAGGGTAAAAATGGGGACAAAACTCCACTCGTTTATACAAAGTTTCATCAAAATCGGATAGTTTTTGCTCGAGTTATCATGCTAACGGACACACACATATAAAGATATGAATTTGATCGGATGGTATTTTTGGCCCCTTGGGACCTATAAACAAAAAATTTAATCGGTTCCGGGTCCAAGTCTTACCATAAGTACAACGATTATAGCTTATTCCCTATATGGGAAATTCGCGGAAAGGGCTTAAGTGTTTTAAGATAAACTTCCACTCAGGGGTTAAAGCCCTTTAAAACTTTGGATGTAGCTTAAATCTACCATTCGCTTGAAATACATCAAACCGTGCTAAAGAGGCGATAGAAGAGGGAAAATAAAGAACATCGATCACTTTTTGATCCTCACCACTTAAACTGATTGGCCAACCCCTTAGTCGTAGAGTAGAGTTTCCTTTATTTTCAAGCATTTTGCATCTGACTAAGCCTTCAAATAGATGTTAATGAGGTATTTACAGTAGGATAAAAGAGTAAAATTTTTGTTTCAAAGAATAATATAAATACTTATTACAGGCTGGGAATTGGACAGAGATCTTAATTGATTTTGACAAATATGATAATTATTAGCTTTTAATAAATACTACTTTATAGTTTAATTTTCTTTACTAAAGAAGACATTCCATCTATGTAAACCAACTGTGGCCAATTTCGTATTCAAAAGACAAAGAGTATTCCAGTATGTTTTATCTCTACTACAGTCTAAAGTCATACTTTCCCCATTAGTTTTAGTTGATCTGTTGTTTGATGTAAAAAAAGTGCTGTGGCCCAAAATAAGATGTGATTTTGGTTTAGATTGGTTAAAATATTAAATACAACGGCAATCCGTAATTGAACTGCATTAATTTCTTCTCTAAAATTGCTAAAACCATGTTTATGCAAAGATTAAGCTCCATCTATAGTCAATGGATGTATACATTAATTTTACTTTATACAAAAACAGTTTACTATTTTCTTCAAAATCGGCCTTTTATGGTTGGAATGTTAAAATAATTATGAAATTCAGCAAATATTATAAAAGTTACTTAAACAAAGGTATTATTTCTTCTTTGGTTACTTAAACTTATGGTTACTTAGACTTAAAACAGCCATACCTGTTAAATTATAACAAAATACTAAGCTATGTCATTACTATAGCTAAACATATTACAGTGATTACAACTAATGTTTAATTTAAACCAAATGATTCTGATTTTTCGCAATTAAAAGCTCTTAACCACAAACAAGAATGTGTCACGGTTTAAAAATATATGTAAATTTTCTCAAGCATTTATTCAGTGTTTCATAAGCTTTAAGCTAGCTAATAACATCACTCAGGTAATAAATGGGGTTATAGTAAACATGCAAATACAAATAAATTCTTATAAACTAAATAACCAGTTGTAGACCAGGCATGACAAAAAAAACAGTTTCAATGAATAACAGAAATCAATAGTTATGTCACATTAATTGACAAAAGCCCTATACTTAAAATTTACAGCCCATGATAGGCCTATAGTTATTTTAAACTAGTAGTTGGTCCACGCTTCGCAACAAGGAGAGATCTTATAGGAGAAAAACATTTTCTTTGAACCTGTTGTATAAAATAGTTCCACATTCAGTATCGGGTTTAGAAAAAAAAAATCAATCGTACCAAGTTTTGAGAAATATATAATTTCATTCAGGCAAACTTATTGGGATACCTAGTACAAAATATAAAATAGCTGACGTGTATTGTAGCTATATGTTTTTTAAAGATACGCTTACTTAAACCCCTACTATTGTTATTTAAGACAGACATTTATAAAATGTTAATAGTAAACCAACAAACAGCTTATAGAAGTATACTCGTACCAACGGAGTATTTTGCCAAAATCAGGGCACTCAATCGTAACCATGCAAGGAATTAAGTTGGAAAGGAATCTAAGGATAAAGGCTTTAGATTTTCTAAAAGGATGAAAAGTGTAATATTATATTGGTGAATAATAAAGAAGTATACGATTCTTGTACTTTAATAGCTGACTAAAATCATCCGTTAAGGATGGTTTCAGAATAGTTCAGGAGACCTAATTTTAAGGACAACTGGGTCAAGCTAAAAACAATCTAATAGCTTTTGATATTTTTGATATCGAATATATTCTGATAGCTAGACAAGCACTTTGAGAAATCGGATAACCAGCTACAAATGCGCATACTACAAATTTAAATTGGCTTAATACAATTTAAACCGTATCATAATAGTGGATGTTATACCAACTCGGACTAGGGAGGCTGAGTAGGTAGTAAGTAATAAAACGGAACTGTTATAAAACATGTCCTGAAATGGATCGTAACTCCCCTAGTGTTAGCAGCTGACCTTTCTACTGGTGTATAAGCTTTTCAGGTAAGATATTCTAGCAGGAAATATGACCAGAAACTATCAATATCAACGAATTACATTATAAGTCTTTACATAGTAGGGAATAAGCTATTACCATAGGTCTTATGGCAAGAACCTAAAAAAAATTTGAACAGCCTACTGAAGCGCTATTTTACAATTTAGTTACAGAAAAGTTCTAAACCCTTAAGTAAAAAAATCCAAGTTATTCTTATCAAGAAAAAGAAAACTGTTAATACTTGATGGTTTATTGTATTCTGAAAAATTCGGTAAATAGGTCTTCAGCTCTTAATATTTAACAAAAAACCTTATTATTTTGGAGGGAACAGCAAATTAAAATTATAGTTTAACATGTTATTTAAATATTAAATGAATATGACCATTGACTTTTGAAGTAATCATAGTAAAAGATATATTACAACTAATTAAGTGAAAATCTAATCAGGCAAACAGTAATATTCTTAGTCTGCAGGTTTCCTGAGGCTAGGGTAATTTACAATGTTTCTAGTTGCGGAATATTAAGCTGTATAAGGTATTTCAGAGTTTTGGCAGAAATAACCATTTATGACTTCAATGACATACCATTAAACAGCAGTGGGTAATGATTTGCATATCTACTCATTTTATGTATTTCTGTTTAAAGCGCAATGTTTTTATTGGAATACAGATTTTGCCGATGAACAGCTAAGATGCAATGTACATCATTCTAACTCTTCACCCGTTGTTTCAGTTTTAAACAGCTAGGCTAATTTAATTACTTTTCATCCTTTCTATTAAATGAAAAAATCAAAATTTTCAACAGCTTAAGACGTTCATATTTTTTCGACCTTTAACTTTAAGAGCAACTGAATCTCACACATCTAAATAATAAAATCAGTATTTACTTTTCCTAAAAACATCATTTACGTTTTTACGATTAAGACAAGTGGTTGAAATGTTGTATAAATAGTTAAATTTAAGTAATTGATCTTCCTTGTATTGTAACAATAATAAGGTTAAAAAAATAAATTAATCTATTAAGTAATTTTAAGGGATTTAATATTTACTAACATACAGTGGAAAATACATGCTTACATAAAGTAATAACAGCTTGAGACGTTTGAAAGAAGTAATGTAGCGCAAAAAGGGCAAAGAAAATTAGAGACTACTGTGCAACGATGAGTAAAAAGATCTCGGCCAGCCACACCTTCAAGTTGATTAATATTTTTTGGTATAAAATTGGATTCCAGCCCAAAGAAGTGTCAAAATGTTAATCACATTTTATCAACTGTAAGTATAAATATAAATTCTATTGAAAAGCAAAAAAAAGTAATCCTTGTTTTTTTTATAAAAACCTCTTAGTTGCAAAATGTAAAATAATGAAACTTTTAAAAGAAATTGTGCAAAACAATTGTCATGTTTATTAAACTATTTAAATATGTAACTGAAATATTTCGACTCTAAAATACACACATAGAAAATGCCACATATATACAGGCTGCAATATCTTATAATAAAATGTGCTAATTAAAAACTTTAAAGATAAAACAAATCCAATATTCTAACGATGCTATCGTATTTTTACAATTATTTAAACAAGAAGAATTAAATACAGTAATTGAAAGAACTGTTACTCAAGCAAAAATAATTTGATTTTCTTATAACATTTAAGACAATACAATAACTTGCTATAGAAACCAATCAAGTCTCTAAACCTAAATGAAGAATATTTTTAAGGACATAATTAAGATTTATTTAATCGTTAAATTAGGAAATGCGTAAATATTTAACTTACGAAGCTTTTAGTTTTACATAGTCCTACAACTTTCTCAATGTTCAGTACTTGTTATGTATGTATTATGACGTGTATCATAGCTTTTAAAATAAGTACAGAGGCAGTTGGATTTCTTTAAAAACTAAACAACTGCGGAGTTAAAAATATTGTTTCTGAATTGAGAGCTACTCAATAACAATAGACACCCAGGGGGAATTTGATGAAATAAAGAACTTATTAAAACCGAAGAAATAAATTGACACAATGCCTCGTTTTATTTCGGGATTTGCTATATTTGTTTAGCCTGTAATACCCAAGATAGAATTTGTTACATTGATACGAGATAGGAAACTATGCGATATACAGGGTGTCCCGGAACTCACTGGAATTTTCCATACAAAATTGTTTCTTAGGTCAAGAGAAAAACATTTTACAATATAAACATGGTTCTCTAGTGACTAGTTTTCTGTATTTTGCAATTTGTCAGCATATGTTTTTATTTACACTTGAGGTCGTCCAGTGGTCGAAAACTCGACCAAAATATGTAATGTAGAGGATTCTCTATTTTTACCGCTGTAAATAAAACATGTGATTGGAATTTCTTCCATTTTTTTGATTTTCAGTTTATATTTTGTTGTTATTTTGTCACCAGCATGGCAACCCATAAGACCCATGTTAATGTTTGTTTGACTTCAAATTCATTTTCGTGCTTATTTTTGAGCCTATTTTAATTTATAAAGGAATTTTACACATCTACAAGAAACATTACAGTATGCGTAGATTTTCCCTGTGATGCATAAAAGCTGAGAAAATAGGCTTTACAGAAACATGCTTGACCAATTAATACATAGATTTTAATCCTAACATGTGTTCAACTTGTTATTATGTTAACTCATGTTATTATGTAAAATGTCATTCATCATACTGTCCGAAAAAACAGCCATTTTTATTTCTTTAAATCGTTTGCAAAATTAACGTTTTCAGATAACTTCAAATAAGGAACAGAAAAAAATATATGGTAAAATTTTCGGTTTGCTAACCTCAACTTATTTAGTACATTATGGAATCGCCGCTAACAACACGATATTTCAAGTTGTGTTTGTAACAGAAATGTAAAAATTGATGACGAAAAAAAATTGGGGCTGTCCGAAGCTTGGTATTATTACTACCTAATGCCAATTATTGTTTTCTAGATAGCATCATTAAATTGCTTGCTGCTTGGAGTCATACAAAAGTGTGCTAAAATTATGTCCCACCATTTTTAAGTCGCACGGTAAAATCTATGGTGTACACCATGCAGAAAATCTATACCAGCTAATGTTTTGTCACATAGGGATGTTGAGTATTTTAGAAATTGAAACTGGGTCACATGGTGACATCGTGAAATTTATTAGTGAGTCATGCAAAAAAGTCTGCCAAATTTGAGCCTCATGGTTTTCAAGTCACATAGTAAAATCTTTGGTGTGCATCATGCAGAAAGGTTATTAAAGCTAATATGTTGTCAGATTGGATTTTTATAGAAATTGAAACTGGGTCACATCATGAAATTTATTAGTGAGTCATAGAAAAATGTGTTAAAATTGAGTTCCACAGATTAGTTAATCTTTGGTGTTTACCATGCAAATAACTTATAACAGCTACCTAATATTTTTTCACATAAGTATTATAGAAATTTAAACTAAGTCACATAGTGAAATTTATTGAGTCACACAGAAACGTTCTAAAATTGACACACACTTTTTAAGTCACATAGCTTGGCACAACGCCTAAGTAATATAACGGAGTCATGTAGTATTATTGTAGGGAGTAGGGCCGACTATCTGCCATCAATATGTAAGCATGGGAGACAATGTAGAGCCCCGGGGGCTTTCAACAATTCAGGCCCGACGATGTTGTGTGCGGCCCACCAACTCTGTCAATTCTACACTGTGAAGCACGTTATAATACAGCGAGTGGAAGGTTGGATTTGTTAAAACTATGTTTTTGTGTAAAAAAATGTGTAGTGTGGTTCACATTAGTTGTAGGACCTATTGAACTAGATAATCAATTGTGTTAAGGTATTATTATAAGTGTTATTTGACGTATCTTTTGTGCTTTTAGGTTAAGGTCACCAATTATAGAATAAAAATTATAGTTCAAAAGCTCCTAAAAGGGTCTACTGGTTTTATGACCAATGATTTTTTAAACGGTCCACGTCAAAAAGTTGATGTATTGTGAATAAAACCTTTTCATTTGGCCTCTTATAGTATCGATTGTTAACTTAGAAAATTTTATTTTGACAGTAGAAAATTCTGGCTTATTTAAACATGTTCCTTTTTAATACAAAAATCCTACAATTGTTCCATAAAGGTACAATAGTATTTCGTTGTGACACGATATGTCAGTATGGAAAGAAGAAGAAGAATGGAGTCAGTATGGATGTGGAGGTGGAAGGTTACAGATTGTTTGTATACAAACTACTACATGTCAAATTAGTTGTAAAAATGACTGATATTTTGTTGTAAGACGATTTGACAATGCAGCAGATAAAAGTCAAAACTTGTGTATAAACACGATATTGTGTATATTGTGTGTTTTTGTGTAACATGAAATCACAAATGTGTGAGGTGATACACAAAACGTGTGCGGTTACATACTATCTTGTGTCAAATATATGGTCTGCCACGTTGAGTGATATTTTGTAACATGATATGGTCTGGAAAGTCACAGCTTTGGTATAAAATCAGTGTTTTGTCAGATAAACTGCCTGATATTTGTTCACAACAAGGTATAGATCCCCAAAATGCCATCATGTTTGTCATTTCATTTTAAAACAAAATTGGAAGAATATTTTTTTGTTTTGATCAAATATAAACTTTAGCTTTTATGAATTATGAATTCAAACAAATATTTATAGTCTAATTTATAAACAGTTTATTTCAATATACGTCACCGAGCTGGATTATGATGAATTTCCATGTAGCTATGCTGGATTTTCTTTGATTAAACCTCATATTTCCGAATCTAACACGATTCTAAGACTATTACATAGTGACATACAACGCACTATGTATGTAAATGGTGTTGCATGTTAAGTTTTATGAGTGTATTATTAATTTATATAAGTAATTGTAAATGTTGGCCACTGTAAATTTATATATTAATAGGCAAGCATGTTTCTTGAAAACCTTTTTTCTCAGCTCCTGTGCATTGTAGGGAAAATCCACGGATAGTGTTAGAAAGATATTTGTCTGTAGATGTGCAGAATCCCTTTGTAAATTAAAATAGGCTAAAAAATAAACACAAAAACGAATTTAAAATTAAAAAAATTAACATAGGCCTTATGGGTTGGTGACGAAATATAAACAGAAAATCATAACATATGGAAGAAATTCCAATCACATGTTTTATTTACAGCGTGGGGTGAAAATAGAGAAGGCTGTATATTACATATTTTTGGCTGAGCTTTTGACCACTTGACGACCTCTAGTAGTTAGTTAAACAATACTGAACACTATTAATAAAACATTATTCAAATTAAAAACAGTTTTAAAGCCTTTTAAATTTTCTTAAAAATTTCTCAAAATAAACATAGCCTAAAAAATTAAATATATTAAAAATTTTTACTTTTAGGTTAAAAATAATTGTTCAACCTAGGCTAGTTGATAATCGAGACTAACAACTCGGATAAATAGTTGGGAAACAAAGGTTACCGGTGTATATTATAAAACAATTATGATTAATGCATAATAATCGATGGATGAGTTGAATTAATTCCTATCACACACTAATGGGGATGGAAGGGAGTTAACAGTTTGGTGGTGTTTGAAGTTTCAATAGCAATCTATGATGACGTATGAGCATTGAAGGGGTGGTGGGGGGTTAGAGGGGGAGGGCAGAGGGTTATTATGCCATTCATTGTTGAATGTTTATGAAAACACATGGCATCACTGTCCTTTCTAAAATTACAATTGTCATTGTCACAACATCGAAATTTTCCAACTGAAATCCATTCTTAAAAGGAATTGTATGAAAAACTTTGTAGTTGTACGAAAAAAAGGAAAATAACAAATATTAACAGGAAAAATGTTTGCTTTTTTAGTACAAGTTCATAAAGTATATTTAACAAAATTAAATATTGGCATACTTTAGGAAATTGTTGAGGTTCTTTAGGTTGAGTAGTTTCTATTTGATTTAGAGTAATTATATACATCAACATAATAATATTTTTAAAATTACTAAACACTGTTATTGCATTGGTTATTTTGATTAGTTATTTATATTAATATATTTATCAATAGGTAATGGGTCTTTTAGTGAAAACATTTAAAATCAACATTTTAAAAGTGTTCACATATTTTTATGTTTTATTGTGTTTTCATGTGGAATATTTCTTTTAATACATTACACCTTTTGGACTGGGTACAGTTTCAAAATACATCAGATCTTTTAGCACGTCGTATCATTGTGTGGTTTATAACTGAATGTTAAGAGAATCAAATATTTAATTGTTTACTAGCAATACCATTTACATTCCACAGTATACCTCACGACTAAATATTTCCACAATTTCAACCCTCCCCGTCAAATCCAAGGCTGGAATCAATTATTTCACAAAGTACACACTGCTACTCGACGTTCCGCGCTAGGGTGGATCACTTGGACCGTTCCATTCTTTATACCCCTTTGTCGTCTGATCATATCTCATCTATTACACACAAACTCTCATTATCAACACAACAATGTTTTATACCGACAAAGGATCAGCTGAGCTACATTTAAGGGCAGGGTTCAGTAACGACCGGGCGTTGGGTGGGGTTACGCATCCTAAGCTTTGTTTCACTAGTTCAAAGGGGGTTTTAACAGTCACTAGGTAACGATTAAGGGTCAAATGGTGAATTAAAATGTTTTTGTTGTGTTTTTGAGAAGTTTGAGGAGTCAGTGTCGTAATACATCAAAGGTGGGGTTGGTGCTAATTTTAATGTGGTATACACCATTTGTTTTATGTACTGTATACTTTATTTAATACAAAAATATAGTATTTTATTTTTAATTTACCAATAACAAATTTAAACCACTAGGCCTACTCCTTACTAATCGATCACTGACAAAGAACACACTCACTATCTCCACAGGGTTTACACTATCACTCACCGGGGAAGATGGTACCGTACAAAAGCAGCATTAGAGCCGCGAGTGCAGATGTGTTCATATTGTGCTCCCAGAATCACCGGTTCCCATCGTTCCAGTCGTTCACTCACTCACTCACATACCGGGAGTGTGGGCCTGGGCCCCTGGTCATATTGACTGTAACAACGCGCAGCCGCCGCCCTACCCATCGCACCTCGCCGCGCCGCTCCGCTCGCCGCTTGCTCCTACATTGCTAATTGCCCGAGTGGCTTTCTTCTCAATGGTCGGATGAGGGATCAGCACGTAAATGACAGCTGATTTTTTAGGTGTTTTGGTATCGGTTGAAATTTAGGAGTGTTAGGTTGGAGTAGGTATTAGAGTTTTAGGTAAATAAAAAATATATTTTGTACCTTCTATTTAGTTTTTGGGGGGTAATATTTTGTTTTTTGTTCAGAAAATTAGAGTTGTACTAATAGAGTGTCTAAGCGTTTAATTATTTTAAAATTAGTGAATAAATGTAAAAAAAATGTTACTCGTAACAAGCTGAAGCCAAAAGGGTTCTTTGTTTCGAAGTGGGTTGGGATAATCTTGGATATATGAGAGGTTTTGTGATATAATTATTTAAAAATTAGGATTGAAATAGTGGATTTTAATAGAATTTAAGTACAATAAAATTACTAATTGAAAAATAAAATATTTTTAAAGAAATATTTACGAAATTGCTCTGTTATGAACAAAAAGTATGGCACATAAAGAATAAGTGAATATGAAAAAATATTTTGAAAACACACTACTAAGCTATAAAATAAAAATTTTAAATGAATCAACTAACTTAATGTAAGTGAGGATTTTAATAAAAAACATTTTGATGAAGTAATCAAAACACATTACTTGTCAATGTTTTGGATTTTTCAAATATAAATGTATGCCAGTAATTTTGTTATTGTATTTTCAAAGCTAGACCCAGCTGTTCCTGATCATTGGGCTTTTAATACATGAAAAAAAGCTAAAGTAACAGCTGATCATAGTCAGCAACAAAAGTACTCACTACACAGATCATTTCACTCAGTTATACACTTCTTGCGTAATATTCAGCTCAATTTACGTGTACATCACCATATTATAAGTGATACATATTCTTGAAGATAATAACTTGTTAACATAAAAACTATCTCCAATAAAAGAAACATACGAAAAATCCCATGGGTTTTGAGCAACCATATGTTACTCTAATGAGAATTTTTTTAATCAGTATGTGTACTCACTAGTTCAACAGCACTACACCCAAACATGACGATTAGCTAATTAGGTCAGTGCTAGATAGTGTTCGTTTAAATGTAATACAAATGTAATATGATGGATGATGATGATTACCGTGCAGAAGCTGATACCAGAAGCTGAGGGTGATCTTAAGCTTATCACAAGGTACTTTGATACTCCCCCCCTCCCCTCCCCTTACGACTCCAATGCACCCCTCAGACTTCGTCTCGCAATTGAATAAAACTTACAAAAATTTATTCACATGTTAAAGTATCTAATGTGTTATGAAAATAAGTGTCCTGTGACAGATGTTCAATGAAAAATTACTTCACCGAGATAGCTGAAATGTTCTACGAATATGTTTGACGTATTCAAGATTACTATACGTAATACCTATCAATACAGTTTCAAGTATAAGTACCTAATAATATTTAAATTTGATTTGTTCGCGATACATTGTTGAATGCTATTCATCTTACACTTTCGAGAAGCTCAATAAAAAAACATTTATGGAACACAATTTATTGTTGAAATGGAAACTTTGACTGTATGGAGTTAAAATATTTCCAAACCAGACAAGCGAATAACAAAATTTTGTACATCATAAAAACGTTTTAACAATAAACCGACTCAGAATAAATGCTATAAATCAACAGCTGTTGCAAAATAAATATTAAAATAAAATAAGGTATACCCAGCATATATTTTGTCACATATACTTATCATTGTATCATCTGGTTTGTAAATTTTTAACTCCATACAGTCAAAGGTTCCATTTCAACAGGAAAATAAACATATTTTCTTTCGTGCCAGTGACGTAATTTTGTTTATGTTGGAGATCCATCGTGTTTTATGTCTTAAGATCCCTGGTTTATTTATTCACCAGAGATACCAGCGATCATAAACTACGTTAGTTCTATAACCAGTAATGACAAATGTTTTTTCTAAAGTACCTTCAAATGACTAGCTTTCTCACAATTATTTGCTCAGTGTTTTATGTAAATATACTTAATGAATACGACATATAATATCTATACTGTATAATAGGCGAGCATGTTTCTGTAAAACCTTTTTTCTCAGCTCGTGTGCATCACAGGGAAAATATACGCGTACTGTTAGAAAGATATTTTCCTGTAGATGTGCATAATCCCTTTATTAATTAAAATAGGCTCAACAATAAGCACAAAAATGAATTTAATAATTAACATTGGCCTCATGGGTTGCCATGCTGGTGACGAAATAACAACAAAATATAAACAGAAAATCAAAACAAATGGAAGAAATTCCAATCACATGTTTTACTTACAGCGTTGGATAAAATTAGAGATGTCATATTGCATATTTTTGGTCGAGTTTTCGGCCACTGGACGACCACTAGTAGTGTTAAATGAAAAGGTCCCCTGTTAACGAGAATGTGTTTTTACTAATTTTTGAGTTCTGTTGGTTCTGATGATTGAAGTGTCCAATCGAAATTGATCACCATCTTCAACATACTAGTACTGTAGTGTGACAATGACATATATTTTCTTGGGGTTCTATTAGCAAAAAATATTTACTTGGCGTTTCTATGAGCGAACATGTAGTTATTTGGAACATTGATTACCAAATAAATCACTTAAAATAAATTAAATTGCTACGAATATTTTCATTAAATCACTACTTTATTTCAACTATCTGAAGCCAACCAGATATCTGTAATATATGGACCATTTAAATGGTTTTTGACAGTAGAAAATATTTTAATGGCGTTTATACCACAAAATAAATAAAATATAAATTTTACTTAGTCAAGAGTTTAAGGTAAAACAATTCATACCTCCGTGTTTCGCTGCAGGCTCTTTCTTGTCAAAGCTGGCACGTCGTTGGAATGTTGGCACTCTGGGCTTCAACTATGCAAAAAATGGCCTCCGAAGATGGCGGAGTTTGGGGGAGGATTCACCCTTGGGCAGACGAAACTGGCGCAGTTATTCCAACCAAATCATCAAGACTGCTCCACAGACGTTGAATAACTTCATAATGTTTTGGTGTCTTAAGGTTCACATACATCAATAAAGGTTGTTATTGATATCGAAGATACATCAGCTGTTAAATTTGTTTTACCTACGACCGTTTTTTAAAGTAGCCGTTTCAGTACATTCCTTAGAACTGAAAAGTATCTCATAACAGCATAGTTTTACTTATAACAACACGGGTAACGGACCAATGAGGTTCAAGGATTGAGAGAGGAGAAGCAAAATTGTAATGATTCGAAATTCAACTAATCTTATTACAGACTAAAGAGTTCAAATGGTATACAATCATAAGTTATTTGCTTATTGATTACTTACCAGAGATATTTTGACATATTTCTGATTCAATTTGAAGATGACTGGTGTGAATGGATTTTGTAAATTTACCGTCTTATACAAGTTTTTGGTAATATTTAAGAAGTTGGAAGATTTTGTATATTATATTCTTGAAATATAAATAAGATTTCATCAATTTAAATGTATTAAGAAAAGTCAATGTCGTGCCTTTGCGTGTGCACGCGTATTTTGTTGAGTTTAATAATTGAAAAAGTTTGCTTCGTTTGAAAAAAATTGTTTTACAATTCATAATTGATTGATACAAAATGTACTAATTATTAATAATAACATATGATAGATATTTCCTTATTGCCAACATAGGATATTGAATAATTATGGAACATGTGGTTGATATACTATACTCAATTACCCATAATATACCAATAGCCAAAAGAACACAAAAACAAAAAGGAAAACATTCCTCAAAGAACAATTTGCGCCCATTTAAATCTGATATTGAATAAACCATGTTTTTTACAGTAACTGATGACAATGACCAAAGTGTGATGACAATAACGACTAAAATAATTTTTAATTTTAAATTTTCATATTTATTTATATTTTTACGAATAAAACCTAACCCATTTAGAAATATTTTTACCCGTTTTCGTATTCTCAGCCTCAGGGCCAGGTTATGAAAGGGACACGGACCCTAACATCTAGATAAAAAACTTTTAATTTTATTTAAATAAAAACATAAAGCCAACTTGCACATCCATAAACCTACTAGCGTTAAAAAGCGTATATCATCAACCCCAATGTTTAGAACGTTCGCACGTAGCGTATAATGTATATAGTTGTAGCCTATATTTATTCTGTAAGGTTTTGGCACAGACCCCTACTGTAGGGGATTGTAGTTCCAGATGTTTAATCAACAGCAGGAAGGTGTAACACTTCTCCTGACATCCCTATAAGTCAAACGGACAATCTAAACCGCCTCCAAGAACATTCATAACATATTGGCAAGGTCTTTGTTATAGAAATATTGGTATTTCTAGTGTATAGATTTGTCTCTATAGTCATGGTAAAATATACATTAAATTAAAAATGCCGTCTCTTAGAGTCCTTGGAGCCTACACGTTATAACTAACAGTAGTATATTTCTTCACTAGGGCCTAAAGTGACCCTTTTTGACCCGAGGTCAAGTTTTACGATCGAAGGGAAGCCAAGGTTGGGAAATAAGCGAGGGTTAAAAAGTCACTTTTCACCCGTATGGTGAACTATATTTTTGTCATATTGCATCATTACTCAATAAACAAAGCTAGAAAACGAAATAATTTTTGTGTTAAGATAACCTCTCATAACGACTTCCAGCTTGTTTTCAATTCTGCTTATGCAAATAAGCAGCTGTTTAGTAAGTGATTCAATCATTTCGTCATTTCGTATTGTGTTACAATACATTATACGATACCATCGATATGCCGAACAATCGACAACAATAGGCTAAAACCATACCTGATAAATCAATTGATAAATAATTTCGATCGAGACGATTGTCACAATCGAAATTTACGAATGTTTACAACAGCTGATTTTTACTCCCTAGAGACTAACAATGATTTTTACTCCTTAAAGAGTAAAAATGCTACTTTAGACCCGCAATGCATTAAAACGGCTGTTTTTGCTGCAGTATGACGAAAAATAATTAAAAACCCACATAGAAAATTGCTAATCCTCAAGTATGGTACTTTCATATTATACGGAGGCCATTTATTTTACGGCGCGTTGCGGCTGTTAGGTTAGGTTGGGTTATCATAAATATGTTTGTAGGACTAGTTTCGTTATGAATCGAACGATACCAGATGAGTCATAACACAAATATAATAACCGCACCTAACCTAACCGCCGCAGCGCGCTGTATTTGGTTCTCCTTATAGTACGAAAGTATCCAAAGTGTTCTAGATATTTAAATTATCATCACTTTGGTGTTTGAAAAACTATTTTTGGGTGATAATTGACTCTTCAGCAGCTGTTTGAAATTATTCAAGATTGTCGCCATTCTCCAAGGACTAGTGTAGGCCTACTTGTTGTCTGGATTGTTAATCATGTCTTGACTTTAGACAAGTATACCAAAACTGACAATTTTATAAAAAAATACATTTACGTGTTAAAGTACACTTTTATGCCCTTTTAAAGCATATGAGTAGTGAATACACACATTCTACGTTTTACAATATCCTGCATGGGTAATATGTCACGATTTCTTAGAACAAACATTTTCATGAACTCTTTGTAAAACGTATTGTATATCCCAAAATAAATAATGAAAATAAATAATGTCTTTTAAAACATCATAAAGTTTACGATAAAGAAGCAAATAGGTTGAAAAACTTACAAAACCATATAATATTGCATTATATATTATTTAGAAACATAAAAAAGGACAATTAATAGACTTTTTGAATCAGCTTTAGAATCAAAATGATCAAACCATCACATAGCATAGTAAAATACTGTGGCTACTAGAAGAAGCTGGGTTAAAATAACTTACGTAAAGTCAATCTCTATTAATTCTTAAAATAATAACTAAGCTTTAAATATAGCAGGGGCATTAATTATAAAATTCTCCCCAAAAGCAATACATCAACCCAATGTATGTGTCACATTTTAGCCAAAAAAAATATATGAATAAAGTCAAAATGTAAAATCTGATATACAAATCTTTCAACAGATCATTAGGTAAACTAGCGCTACTCGAATGTCCATTGTGATTACGAGGAACACTATTATTTGGGGCGTTAAGATCTCAAACGAGTCGTCATTTGTCAAAACGAGGACTTGTCTGGGTTCCAAACGATGGCAACTCGTTAACGAGGTAGCTAATGTTGTCCCAACACTAATCTAGGCTTTGTACTCTCGTACAATGGATCGTTGTAAGACGACCTTAAAGTTTATTCTGATTTAATTTAGTAGATGCAGTTATTGAAAATTGTGTATAATACATGTGGTACTACCTTCTCTATACAATAGTCAATGGTACTACTTGGAAGTAGAATTTTTCCCATCTTCAGGCTGTAGGTATGCATTCCTAAATTTACTAAACGAGTTGATGTATTCAATTCAGTGGGTTATTATGAGCAAATCACATTCATTTAATACTTATTGGTAATTTAGAGAGTATATTACCATTATGATATATTTAGGATGTTTGTAAGTTGAATCTAAAAAATATATGTTTAAGTGAGGATATAACATTGTTTCTAATAGAATAAATTTGATCTGTGTTCAGCTTTTATATTTTCTATCACTCATTAATCTCAATTTTGTATTGTAGAAATTGTAGTGTAGACGAGGGATTCATCTTGAACTCGGTTGTTATCCCTATTGTTAGTACGTTTTTCCGTTGACATAAGAGTGGAATTGTTTGATGGAAATAGATATGATTTCTTTGTTAGAGGTTCATCTATGATATTAAATTTTTAATTAAGATAAAATAGTGGTTTTTAGGGACTAATGTCAAAGTCTTTCATCACGAGTAGTATGAAAGTAATAGGTGACTGCTTAGAATACGCATGCTTAGAATACGTAATAAGCCATAAGTTTTGGGATCTGGAATCTGATTCCGTCCTCAGGTTTCTTAGCCTTAATCTGGTGCAGAAATGTCTAGTGTTCACCTACCCCCTCGATTTGAAGCAATTGTTTCTGTAAGCATTTTTTATTCTTTTGTCTACCATAAAGTTCTATGTTTAATTGTACTGATAGCCCACAGTTGCTGGACTTGTATACTAATCTTCTTTAGTACTCCTCTCCCCAGAGGATCAGACTTTTTATCCCAAAACTTTACATACCCATTTGTACTCGTAATCTAAAGTTTCAACTATAATCCCTCAAGTGACAAACATTTTCAATGATTTACGTTAGCTTCTCCATTGGTTATATTTATGAAAGGAAAGCTCAAAACATCAACTGCAAGGTCGTGCAAGTGCTGAGGGGTTGTTGTCACACAATATAAGAATGCAAGAGTAATGGGGCACAGTATGAGAACCTATACAACATGTACGAGGTACGAGTCAGTCATGTTAACCTCCCCCCCCCAACAATCGTACCCTAGTCACTCAGAAGTCACTTGTATCTTATTGGTTAACAGTGAATCAGCTGATCAGTAAATTTTTGTTTTTCGGAACTGTTAAAACCATAGATGTGACTGACATCAAAACATTTTGCAGGGTGCTGTGTGATGTCGGCTTGAAAACTGACGACCGACCAAATTGGTGGACGAGTGGTCGGTCGTCAGTTTTCAAGCCGTGCACGTGCTCTAAATGTTTTCGTGTATTCGTGTTTTCGTGTGTCCGTCCTGTAAATATATGTGTATTATTTATTCACCCCCTGACGCAATGCAAATGAAGAAAACTCGTGTTAAATGTGACAAGACTATAGTTTAGTGTACCACTACGCACCTGACGATGGAGTCATCTCCGAAACGGCCGTAGTGGAATATTACTCCTGATTGCGTTGACGGTAAGAACTTAGATTTTATTATAAAAAATATTTGTTATACACATTACCTAAATCTAGACATTTAAGATGTATAGTAATGTATAAGTGATTTTGTTGTAATTTGTTGTAATTGTTGTAAGTATTTTGTTTGTAATTTTGTTAGATCACTAGATTCAAAAGAAGGAAGTTTCGGAGCGCAACTGTCGATGCAAGAAGATATTTGTCATCCCTATTTAAGATCTAGGTAACATTCATTTCTGTTCACATTAAAACTCAGCCAAAACATAAAATTCAATTTTTACTTGGCATTTAGATCAAACTCGGGTGTTTGAAGTGGGTGGAAATCTAATTGAGAGCAAGGAAAAGTAAATTAGGGGCAAGAGAATATCAGCTGATCGTGTTCCCTTGCTCTAAATTAAGAGCTAAGGAAATTACTATTCCTGACAACAGATGTACTCGAAAACAACAACTTTCAATCTTGAGTGATGAAAATGGTTTATTCGTATGTTTTGTATTTTTAAACACAAACTTTTAGTTTTTAAATTTTCCCAGTATTATGGGATAGTATAATATGTAGTAAGCATACAACTCTGTAAAAATACAAGATATAAACAAAAACACTATGCATAATGTTGTCGTTTAATTGATGACAAAAATAAATAATATATGGCCAATCTGCCAATATAAAATTTCTTTGAATACCATACACGCATTCTTTATCGTTTTATTACATCATTTTCCCTTGTAGTCTGGAGTTTGCTTGCCTTATTGATTTTATTTGGTCACAAAAATGATATAAAGCTTACAGTGTAGCCATTAACTTAGCATTACCACCATAATGAAAGACATATATGGCCCAATGTCAATCCGATACAATGTAGGCCTACTCACATTAAGTAAAACTCTAACCTTTTAAGCTATTCTCTACACAAAACAAAAACAATTATTTTAAACTTGAATCCGTTGTTTCGAAAAATTTAACGTCAAATATTTCAATACTGTCTAAATAATTTTGAGAGCTGACGACATTTTTGCTAATCGCTTTAGTAAGTTATGCAATGTTACGTGAATCCACTAGTACTTTTCCTAGGCTTTTATCTACATCTAAATTATATCTAAAGCAATTGCCTCTTTATTTTTTTTTTACTACACACGTCATACAGGTATTAGAATAACATGACTATTTAGAATACAAACCACCTCACACCCTTAAAGAACCCCTGATGCAGCTAAAGGGTGTGATACCAAACAAGCACCAAAAGGGTTGTAAAGTGGTGTGTGACTGCTAAAAGACATGTTTTACGTTATACATGCGCGTAAAAGACATGCTTGTTTTTGTTTCACAGCTTTAAAATGTATTTTGGTGTACATAAAATTAATATAATATTACACATCATAGAGTTGTTTGTACCGATCAATCATTGGTTCATCAAACTTTCAAAATGGAGCGATCTCTATGACTGCAAACTACAGCAAACAATTGCACCCTTCCAAAATCTAGTACAAAAATATTGACATTTATGATCAGCGTAACTATTTAACTTCGAGTTCCTGATCTTGAAAATAATAAACTCAGCTATCGTATTCAATTATTCCTAGTTTCTGTTCACCAATCGTTTATTTCTTTGTGATCACCATGTTAAGTCCACTTGATCAAAATCTCATTTTTGCACTGGCATTTATGGCCTATATTGTTGCATTCAATCTTCCCATCCGATGGAACAAATAAACGTACATAATTGTTCAGTGGCGTCACTAAAAGTGTTATTAAGTATTATCAGTACTGTTCTAAATAACTAATTATGTATCAAAACTGTAATTTTTACTGTAATATTGTTCTTGTATTTTGAAAACGTTTTTAATCTCTCCCCCTTCCCCCTATACCATAGTATATGGAGAAAGTATTGTTTTCGTCAACATTTTCAAGTTTGAGTTTTGAATGGATACATTATTTTCCCCTGAACCCAAAAAGTGGTTTTCGAAGTGATGTCTGTGTGTGTGTGGATGTGTACATAGCCACAGACCACACCTGTAGTTCGATTTTGATAAAATGTCGTAATCCATGGTATCTCCAGGACTTTTTTAATTTTTAAATTTTATATTTTGATGGTGATTTCCCATAAAATAACGGAAAAATTTAATTTTCTTAAAAAATGGCCTAAACGATTTGGATAAAGATATTTTATAGTCCTTTAGATTCTGAAAAAAAATGGTACAAAATCCATTTCTGTAAAGATTACGGTTCAAAAGTTATTGTAACTTATGTAATTTTCCTATAAAACCCATTTAAATAAAAAAAGTCTGATTTAAATAAAAAACGGTTTTGATTAATATTAATGTGTTATGGTCCTTACAACTCTAATCAAAATAATGCAACCCCAATTGCTGTAGCAATTACGGTTCAAAAGTTATTGTAACCTTTGTGATTTTCCCTATAACATTAGCATAGTTACTCCCACCGCTTACCCATGTGCATGAAAAGATTGTTGACAAGCTTATGGGAGAAAGGATGTGTTAGAATGATGATACCGTTTATTTAATTGCTTATACTGTGAGTGGTATAAGGCAACGGATGGATTAACAATGTTATACTTACCTGTGGTCATTGGCGTGCGGGCCAGCGAGTTCTACAGATCTCGATGTTGACTTGATCACATTTCACACTTCTTGTTTAAGTTTGAAACTAATACACTATTTTATTAATTAGTATACAGGCTACCATAGAAAAGTTTAGTACCCTAACAAAAAAAGTAGTCAAAACTTCAAGTAGTTAAAACATTCTCAATATTATGACTAATAATTATATTTCAGTGTAAAGAAAATATTGTGTGAATAATTTTGATGAAAACTAAACCTGTTCATGATCTTGAATTAAAATCTTTTGATTTTTGAAATGTTTAATCATTTAGGCATACCAAATTCTTCCATAAAAACAATTCTGTAACAAAATAATCATTCACTTTCGTAAATGTGCATGATGTTTATATTCATGAATAATATCTTTGAGCAATAAATAATATTTTAATAACTATTTCAGAATATATAATCTTTTTTTGCAGAACTGTTGTATTTATTTGGTTTCTGAAATCAAACATTGTGGTTTCTTATTTTATTCACTACTTAAATGTAATGAGAACGCCGAAAATATAAATTAGTCTTGGGCAGTTTGGTCACTAGGATGTAGTTTTAAAATATTTCCGGTCTTCTGTGCTAGAATGCGGGAATTTCATAAGATGCCAAATTGCAGTTTAATAAGTGTACCAGTACACATTCTAAGATGTTTCACTGGAATGTAGTCGTATTTGTCACTAGACACAATTTTAGGGTAAGTAGATCATTATGTTGTAAAGAAAAATACTCCCGCTGCAGCAAACCTGTGGATAAGCCGAACTGACAACTGTCTGATCAAATTGCCATTATTCGGATTTATTTCTATATAACAATAGGTTAACGAGTACTTTTGTTTGCTGCTGCAGGGAAGATAATAACATGTAATTGTAAGTTAAATTAAAACAGTTTAGTATGAAATTCATTGTACAGGGTGTCCTACGAAGACGTTTAAACGTTTGATTTTATATTTCTTGTCCATTTATACACCGAACATTTTGAAACTTGACACAATTTATAAAGTAGGTTGAAAAAAATCTGGGAAAATCTCAGCCCCATTGTAGAAATCCAACTGTAGGATATTGAAAATGTTACAAATTTTCATAAAAAAAAAAAAAAAAACACGTTCTTGAGTTATTATCTTATTTGTTTGCTACGTTGCAGTTCTGACGATCATTGTTGAAGGACAGCTGTTTGACTAAGCCATAAAAAACATAAAATGCCTCATTTTAAGTTTCAAAAAAATTAGATCAAGCAATCTTCCAACAAGAAATCGCTCCTCCTAATTTCGCAAATAATATCAATCAATCACTAAATGACAACCTTCATGGCCGTTGGATTGGTCGTGGAAGTGATTGTTTAGATTGGCCACCCCGATCCCCTGATTTAACTGTGTGTGACTTATTTTTTATAGGTACTTGAAGGAACAAGTTTATACCCATAGCTTCAATAATGATGAAGAACTAAAAAAATCAATTGAAGAGGAACTTTGAAGAGAAAGTACTGCAGAATTTTTGCGTAAGAGCTTATAATTCAATTTCTGATATCAGTGTGGAATAATTTTGGACTCTACTTTTAAGTTTTTCATTATGTCATGTTCTAGTTTCCAGGTAATAGCCTTATTTCCCTAGAATGCGACAATAACAATATTTTGCAAAACCAAAAAAACAATTTTTAAGGGTTTTAAAGTATTATTTTTAAATATGCCTACATTTTGTTTCTACAAGGGTTAGGGAGATGAAATTTTCCCAAAATATCTTTCCTACCTACTTTATAAATTGTGTAAAGTTTTAAAATGTTAGGTGCATGAATGGATAAGAAATAGGAAATAAAATTGAGTTTTCTGCTTAGCTAAAAAGATGAAAACAACACTTCAATTTATAAAGCATACAGCCCTTTATTTACAGGCTTTTATATAGCGTCCAAAATTTCTTGTTTTTATAAGTTCTACAAAAGTATTTGGAAATAAATTGTAACATGTTATGTTTAGAGGGTTGAAAATGGGGAAACCCTATTTTTACCCTTATGTAACCCCCACAAAACCCCGCTTACATGGTCTGCTAATGCTGGTTATGCATATATAAAAATTTGATTTTTTGCCTCTGGGGGGTAAATGAAAAAAAAAACGCTTTCCTTGGTCTAACTCTTACTATTGAACCTACGGTAATAACTTTCTTCCTAAGTTGGATATTTTATTTATTTTATATTATTTCCCAATGGCGTAGCCACTTTTAAATGAAAAAACATCCACAGCTTGAGATGACAGAAATAAATGTTTTATAGTTGTAACAAAAAGTAAACAGAATTTGCTCAAATATGTTTTTAAAGCTATACAAAATATTGAACTACTACTTTGAAATATTTTACCTTCTGTGTACGAATCAAATTCTTAAAAATGATTTGATATTAATTTACCAAAAACTTCTATCAATTCACAATCCCATGCCCATATTTAATCCCGTAAATACAATGTGAAAACCCCTTTATTCTAATATTAGATACGTCACTGTCAAGACATTGGTAATTACAGCCTCCCAAGCGCCAAGTAGCCCGGACCAGTCCCTTGGATACCGTGTCGGACCAGTTTAAGTGACATTTAAATCCAATTTAAGAGACACTAAAGGGTCGATGGGGTACAGAAGAGAGAGAGGGGGGGGAGAGAGTTTGCGCAAAGCTACCCCCCCTATTGACTGGGATAGACTCACAGAACCCCCCACTCTCCTGTCTCACTTTATATTTCTAACACGCTCACACATACTCCCCTCTCACTCTTTCACCCCTCTCACCCCCCTCTCTCTTACGTACTCTCTTTTTAACATCTCTCTCTTCCAACTTACCCTCTCTAACGTCTCTCCCCCTTCAGAAGCCGTCGGCAGATCAAGCCGCGTTTACACTCTGCGAAATAAACTACTATTAACTTCGGTCCCTTAGACAGGCTGTTGTTGACACGGGATGGATGAAATATTGATTAAAAAGTTAAAGGGATGGATTTCCTTTAGCCTTGTACAAAACTTTGTGTTATTAAGTATCGAGAGTGTATGTAAATAGAAATTTTTTAATAGTATGTGTATATTCATATTTTACTATATTTTCTGTTTATATATTTCTTGTTAAAACACTTAGGTACAAGCATTAAATACAATGTGCAATTTGCCTAGTTTGTTTAGCGTATCTTATTTGTTTGTTATTTAGTAGGATATGATTGTTATTGTTTAAGGACAATTATGTTGGTATGTTGAAAATGTTTTACTGATAAACGTTGGAATAATATTTTTTTAATGCGTCTTTGTTACATTGAACACTGATTTTATAAAATGATAGTTTACCCAAATTTTTTTAAATATTTAGATTTGAGTAATTCTTAGACATCTCCCCTCTGTGCATGAAACAATTTTAATTTAAAATGCTTTAGTCTTAATTTACCAATAAATATTAACAATTCAATTCAACAATTTATTTCATTGGCTTGCCTTTTTGCTCTATTCTTTATCCTCTTTTATTGTCATTTTTTATTGACTACTTTATACCATGTGTTGGCTTATGTATGATAATCTCATAATTTATCGATAAATTATGGTCATGGTCAGTCATGGTATTTTTGTTTTTCAGTATAACATAATTTTTAAGGTATATAATGATTGATATTTAATAACCTTAAGCATCCAATTGAGTTAAAAGATTCAACACGTAATAATGTGATACAGGAACTTTAGGCAAAAATACAATATACATTAAAAGTGATATTTAAAACCCCCATTCATATGTAGCTACATCCTCAAATGTTGTTTGGATTTGTTTAGCCTTGTTATTTTGATTACTATTTATCCTCATATACCTCATAAATCAACTGAAATGTGTTTGATATTATGACGTGTTAAAATATTAAGTTTTGCTTTTTAAGGAGAAACCTATACGTATTGTTACGAGGAATCGTTTATTCTTTGTCAGTTAAATATATTGTCAACTTATGTGACTACTTATGTTGTCAACTTAAGGTGAATGTATACTTATATAACTAGACCTAAATAGTTGTAATTTTTATTTTTATTTTTTTTATCCACAGTATGATTGTGTTTCATTAATTATTCATTACGTTTGCAGTATTATGAACAAGTTGGTCACATTTTTTATATAGCAAAGGTCTAGGAGCCAGAAAATATTTACGCAATAACAACTTTTTTATTGGTTAGCTATAATTTTGTATTTTAATTTCTACAGGTTTTGGAATTATTTTATGGAATTCTCAAAAGAGAATGTTAACAGTGAATAAGTCTTTTTGGGTTGGTTGAGATAAATTTAAGAAAATTATTTCGTATTTTGTAACAATTTATAAGTGTTTATATAGCTTTTATAGCAAAAATACAATATGATTATTCATTTTACATTATAACTTAATTAGTGTATAAATGAATACCGAATCCAGAATAGTCAAAACTGCAAAAGTTGTAATTAGCTTATTTTTCAAATCATATATTATGATATTTTTTATTCTTTACTAGGTTTATTTATGTGGACTGTACAATGTTTTGCACGTAATGCTGTTCAATAAGTTGATGATAAATAATATGTTCATGTTTTCTAATGTTACCTTATGTTTAAAAACTTCCAAAGTAAATGTACTGTGGGATTTTATGACTGCAATATCAGGAAACACTATTGCTAAAGAGCATCTCACCTAATAATAGGCAATATAATGCATCAACAAAATACGAGAATAGGTTAAATCATATTCAATACAAAGTCAAACGCTTTGCTATAGGTTATTTTCAAGTATTATCCAAGTCAATTATTTATACACATTAAAACAATGTTATTCAAAGGAGGAACTCCGGTAAAGGAGGGCGTAGTCTTCCATATCTGTTGAAACAAACAACCGAATGAAAATATCGATTATTCGATTGTTTCATTCGATATATCGATCGATATTTTCATTCGGTTGTTTGTCCCAACAGGTGCGGAAGTCTACCCAAAGGAGGGCTCAGGAGAGGTATACAGTTCAGAAAACAGTATGATTAAACAGTTTATTATTATAACAGTATTTTATTAAAATTTCATTATATCAATTTTAGTTATTCACAGTTTAATAATGATATATTTAAACTCTAATACTATGAGCAACAATGTGTTATGTGTATACGATATACGAAATGAGCGCAACCACCCGGTATCTCACACTCAAGCAAAGAGAAGGGCATGCAGACACACGTTCCGACATTCCAGTGACGTCATCAGGTCAAATGAGCGTGTAAACACGTCCAATGACGTCATAGTGTGCAGACACACTTCCTGAGACAGACTTGTCCAACACTATGACGTCATCATATCAAGGCAGTGTGCATACACATCCGACGTTCCAATGACGTCATCAGATCAGATGAGCATGCAGACAGGCTTATCGAATTTTTGGTGACGTCATAGTGTCAAATGAGTATGCACACTAATCCGATGACGTCAAATGACGTTATAGTTTTGATCGAGCATGTATCCACACGTCCGACAGCGAGGAAATCGGTAGGGAATGCATACACACATCGGGGAAAAATATAACGTCATAACTACGAGTTTCCACACACATTCGCTTGATGACGTCATATCGGACCACTTGGGATCACAACCTGTGTTTTACACTCTAAACAAAGATATAAACTATTTATATCACAATTTAATAGTATTAACGTCACTTCGGTGACGGACAGTCTATAAAACACTAGCTAACACATACGAGGGCAACGGAAATTATCGGTAAAATTTAGTAAAAATACAGGATAACTGAGTTAAGACTATATTACATGAGGGGGCCCCGCCATACTTGTGATCAGCTGTTCGTGGCCCCCTTTACAGCCCACTGATGTATCTAGCTACTGCTATGTACAATGCGAAGCTTACATTCAAGCACGAAGAGAAAATAAGCGAACGGTGACCATGGTCACGTGACCGGAAACGACCAATAGGAGCAAACTAATATAACATGTGACCTCAGACGTGAGAAATAGTGCAAGTTTATGTTTAGAAAATAAATATCAAAAAGTGTTGTTTGAAGTGTATTTTTAAAGGTAATTTAAAAAAAATATTCAGTAGTATTTTAAGGGAGCTGATGTAAATACATATTTCTCAATCATCATTGTAGGTTTCTTGAAACCGAAGCAAGCGAAAGAATTGGTTGTAAATTTTATTAACTTATAAATGTGTATTTGAAATTTGATTACTGTAGTAAATTTCTTGTTGGTAAGTAATTATGTGTGCAGTTAATTTGGTATGTAATATTTTGCAACATTTGTCGTATAAAGATTTGCATAATGTATTGTAATAAGGTGACCTACATATTTAGTTTTATTTATTTAGTTTTTCACTTTATGGTGTTCTCAATATTTGTTATTAAAAATATATAATAGGTTTACAATCAGTTTTGTCAAGTGGTAACGAAAGAAATCGTCATCAATAGTTTGGAAATCAGTTTGTGGTAAATTAAAATTATTATTTTTTTTTTATTTCGACAAATATATTGTGGTTTAATGGTATATCTAATTTAAAAACTCAAATTTAATCATTAGGAGAATATTTATGTTATATTAGTTTACTTTTAAAATATTGTACATTTAAATACTAGGATATTGGCATTTCTCTGAGCTTCAAAGATATATGAGTGCTAGAAAATAACCAAGATAAATATACCGGCATCAAATATCACAAAAACTTGTAAAGGGCAATTTACTTCAAATGCTTTTACTTAAAAATTGTGTGATAAGATCTTTTACAAATAATATACTAAGAAAATAGATTTTTCTCTATGAACATCGTTCTAAAGTAAATATGTAAACTATAGGTAGTTGTCATATTATTTTAACTTAACAAATATTACTCATTATCTAAGTAACACAAAAATTAAAATTTTTACAAATATTTCACACCAAAAGAATTTTACAACCAAATCAGCTCCACTGAGAAATGCACAGTATCCTAAAAAGTTACTACTTTTAAAATATCCTGAGCTACAGTGATAGTTCACAATACCTTCCATCGAAAGTAGATTAAAATTTGGAAATTCCACAAGTTTCGAAGCGTTATTGTCGAGCGAACTTTGCGATATTGGCAGTGTTTCATACTGAAGGGTCTAATACAAACTCGTACTGGGATATTTGCAACAGGTTAGTATATTTCTGAAATGACTATCCTATGAGGTCTACTCATGTGTGCTCATCACAACTCAACTTAGAGTAAATAACATAGTGCGTAACGGGGTAAATGCAGGGTTTAAGTATGTGTTTTTGAGGTTGATGGACTTTGAAGTTAATCCATGGGCCACAAGGGATTGTGTTTGGAACATAGGGTAAAAAAGGTTGAGATGCTCAAATGAACTGTAATATACTTTAGTTGTCAACTGTAGTTAATTTTGGTAACGTTTAGACTCGAATCGACAACGCGTCACTAAGACGACTTGTGATAATCAACAAACTTTTTGGATCTAAAATAAAGAAACCTTAAGATTATTTTTGTCACAAATGATAATATTAGTAAATCATGATAGGTTGATCAGAATAACTTTTGAGACTTTCCTATTTTTTATAGATAGGTTTATCAAGGAAATCTGTCCTGGGCTTTTTGCATTTGTACGTTTTGTAACAAAAGTTTCTACAAGTACTTCAATAGTATGGTTACAATATATTTGACTCGTACTAATCGGTTCATGAATAGCACAGTTAGTATTATCATAAATATCTGCTATCACTTGACACATTTTTCATAAGCCCTGCATATACCACAACTTAAAATAATACAGGTTAACAATGCATTTTACAAAGTAAAAGTTACAATAACATGTTTTAAAGGGTTGTGAACAAAACTGTTTGGAATGGATGTGTTTTCTCTAAGGAATCTTCGGACATTTTGTCCTCGCTGAAGCAGAACATGTTCTCTCTCAGCCACACTAGGTTATATACAGATTGTCGGGGCATGAAGATGTATTAGTACATTGCTTAACCGAGTCCATCACCATACTAAGCTTTCAGATAAGCTAACATATATCTAAAGTCATTGCACTATATAAATTATTGAATTGGCACTTTCAATCAAATAGTACAAAATGGTGGTTTTGTATTTCATTGGAATATTGCAATAAAGTAACCTGTGAGCAAAAATATTGCATGCCAAAAATGACCGGTTTGAATTTACAGGGTTAAAAATGGAAAACGAAACTTACAGTTTGTGTACGTATCTGGCGTTATTTCGAACTTTACATTAAACATACAAATATTTACATAGAGTACAAGTTATTTGTGTTCTCGAATATGCAATATCAGAGGAAATGTATAAATTAGAGAAACTTTAGTCACATCTTAGACTAATGAGAAAGTGTTTATACAGACACCTAAGCTATTAAAGCGGCCGTTAAGTCGAATATGGTGGCGAGATAAAATATTTTACAATCTCTTAGGTAGTGAAGAATTAGTTATGGAACCAGAAAAATGTCAAGCTACTAAATGGATAAGTAAAATTAAAATTGTGCACGCAAATTATAGATACAGTTATTAAGGTTGGGTGTATCTTCAAACACATAATGGAATGTAATTAATTTTCGTAATTTTCTAAAGTATCTTTATAAAACGTTATAACCAAGAGTTAACATTTTATTTAAACTTGATCAGGAACTTGATTAAAACTCATAGTAAACATAACCAAACGTAAGTAAGTGACAGTTATATTTATCAAAAGGTTATAGTTTAAAGTGTATGGAAGTAAAAGAATAGAAATTCGTAAAATACAATTAATAGATTAAGGTTTTTTGTGTGACTTATTCTGATTTGTGAAAGGTAAATATGGGTTGGAAGTAGAACATGGTAGCTAGGCTAAGAACTCACACTTAACTAAATATTTACAGGAAAATATTCTGATAAGCATACTGATTTAAAAATAACTGGTCAGATTATGAATACATGTAATGCTATTAGGAAAAGTTAAAGGGCATCTTTAACATGAACGAAACAAATTATACTCCGTAAAAGCTATAGTGATAACATTTGTACAGACTACATTGTTTCAGAAAGATTATAGACCAATGACAATACTGTATTTAGAATATTTAAATAACAGGGCAGATTGAGTGACACAACCTCAACCCAAAAAAGATAACTCGATGAACGACGAAACCACAGATTTAGATACATAAAAAATACAAAAAACCCACATACCAATGTTTCGAGGTAAATTCCAATTGTATAAGTAGATCATCACTCGTTAGAATTAAATTTTGTATTAATAAAATAAATATTAGTTGTGCCAAATTTCCACCATAACGTAAATTTTTATCCTAAGCATTGACAGTAAAAATCATTGATCTTTTATTTTGTTTTTGGGTGTTAACTTCCTTGTGTGAAAATACCCAAAGTTATGAGATTAGCTTTGATTTTGTTGTAATATGTATACATTATTTTTTTTAACCCTTTTCAAAACTAAACGATATAATAAAAAAAAATTCTATTAGACGGGGAGGGTTTTTGAATTCCAAGATTCTGAATCAACTACTTATTGGATTTTTATGATTTTTCTGTTGAAAGAAAGATATTCTTGAAAGGGAGGGAAAGTCGAAGCCATAATTTTAATTTGGGGGTTCAGTTTTTTGGAAATTTTGTTTTCGTTCCATAAAAGTATGGCAGCCAACACTATAATTTTAAATTTGTTTTACCATAATTTTTTTCAAGTAACAGTTGGTTTCAAACTGTCACTAAAATGTTTACGTTACAAGTTGTTTACAAGAATATTGATCGTCTGTATTAATGAACATATTTTTACAATTTTACTACAAGTAATTTTTTCCTACCTAAACTGTATATGATTTTTGTTTTCAGAAAACGTATAATAATTTTTAACTACATCCTAAACATTTGATACAATTAAATTTTTTCGTAAATATAATCTGTGTAAATATAAATCTATACTGTAAAAATTTGAATTCATATGATGGGGAAATATTTTTGCAGCAAACTATCGTTTTATTGTAAAAGTCATATTTACTTTACATGTTAATAGTTCTGTTTCTGAATGTTCGAATGTCTATCTTATGGCATACCTATGTTGGATAGTAATGGAGATTTCAACCGGTGTTGTAGGTATACAATATCGGTCTCCAAAAAATCTGTTTGAGTCCAAATTGTTGCAGGTAGAAACCAATAAGCACTATACCATATATCCTAGTAGTCAAAGGTAGTACCAATAAAACTAGGTACTGACTAAGAAATCCGAAAAAAAATTATAGACCAATTTAAGAAAGTTTGAGAATACGAAAGAACAAGTCGATACGAAAGTGCCGCTGTCCAAAAGTACAAGGCTAACATGGGTAGGTCATGTGTGGAAGAGAGAATAACACGCAACTTTGAACAGTCTATTCCGAGGAGTATTAATGTAGATAATCCTAATAGATCCTAATAATAGATAATCATAATGTAGATGTAAGAAGTTTTTGTCACTGCAGCATTAGTATTTTTTTCCTTGATAACGGGAGGAGCTTATCCACCTCCAGAAACGTTGTGTAGTTTTAAACACAAGATTCTTTGGAAAAGTCCAATTTAATGATAGTAAAATAATGTAGATGACCGCTTGGAAGACCAAGAGTGAAGTGCAAAGACAATGCAATGAAAGACAGGGACTGGGATCTACATTAGAAGAGGCATGTAATAGAAGAGGATGAAGGTGTGTAGATGACAAGGCCAGAAACCCCACAAAGTTTCAGTAGCTACGGAGAAAGTATAATTTAGGCAATAGTATGCAATGGAAGATGGTATTATAGATTTTTATGTCTACTGTATAAATCGGCTCCAATCTCACTTCAAGGCTTTTTACAGAGACAAAGTTACTGTTTTATTGTGAATTCATTGGTTTTAGAATGCATACGGATGTGCATAATCGGATGAAAAATAGGTGGCCATATTCTATGTACAAGGATTTTTTAAATATTAAAACTATCAGAATGTGTCTATATATGTAGGTTAATATCTAGATAATAATGTTTTTGAGTGCAGCTCTTGAGAAATTTTGAAGGTGGGTGAATAAAATAGTTTAAACTGAATACTTGATTCCCGTGCGTAGGACAGGCCCTAGTTTAATAGTAATATAAAGCCAGCATAATATTGGTTCAATGATTACTCAGATAAGTAAGGGAACACACCCCAGCCAGATTTGAAATTCATACAAGACATTTATGAAATATATAAGAACAAGCAATATAAATTAGTTAGTTATTATTTATCCTGATAACATGGGGGTAGCGTGCAGAGGTATACAAAATACGTAGAACAGTAATAGAATAAACTGAATTGTTTGTACTTTTATGTTGGGTTAAAATACTAAGCATGTTTGAAATTTGGAAGAGCCTAAATGCAGATATTTGGTGAACAAAACCACCTACCATTGTTATCCCAGGCTGATTCGCAAAGCAATTCTAATTCGTTTCGGTTTACATACTGCATCTTGGCCTTTCGATTATAACTACAGTAAAAACTCTACGTCGAGAAATGACGGCATTGGTACCAGTATGCTTACCAGAATGTGATAAACAATCTAAATACAACAATTTGTTAACTTATATGAATACACATTGTCTTTGAGACATTAATCTAACACTTATTCCTCCCTTACCGTAGGTTAGACCTTTCGTAACAGCGCCCGATGAGCGTTTTAACAGTTGTAGGCACGAGCATATGTTATAGAAATGTTTAAACAATCGTTCCCTGGTTATTCGAGTAGGACAGTGAACCGAACGATGGGTTTGAACGAAGGAGTGAAGGATGCAAAACTGTCAAATATAGTGTATTTTTAGGGTTCCAAATGTTAAACAGTTTATTAAGGGCTGTAAGTAAAACTATTATGATGATCGTAAGGAATATAACTTGTACGTTTTACTAAAAAGACAAAGTGTATTTTATATTTTTCCTCAATAGCTGAGACATAGGGATATAATCTCTAAACGTGTACATTTACCAGAATAACCAGGGACCCACTCGTCTTATTACTCTAAGAATCAAAATACATTTAAAATTACGAATATTAAAGTATTTTATAACAGTTTAAACACGGGTTTATGAAATCTAGTTTAACTTACACTCGATTATAAAAGTGTTAACAACGCTCCGTGTAGAGGAGCACGATAAATTCGTTACAGGGTTGCACTACGTTACATTTGGTTATCCGTCTTTAATTTATTACTAATGTACAATCGCTACATAAAAAGTTTCGACGTATGAACATATTACCCGTTGATCACGCACAAGGTCCAAAGGAGATTACGTGACTATGATGTGAGGCGCGGAACAGAGCACTGCGATGGTGGCTATGACTGTGAACAGGGTGAAGATGATGAGGCAGAGGCGATCGACCACCATGGCGGCGAACTTCCAGTCGTTGGTCACCTCCGCGGCCTCGTCCTCCTTCCGCAGTTTGTCGGTGATCACCCGCAATTCCTTGAGGATGAGCGTGAGCTCCCGGTGGGGGCCCAGGCAGGAGTGGAGGACTCCGCCCCCGTCTTCGTGCCCCCGCAGGAACGTGTGACTCGAAGACTGCAGCGTCCCGTGGCGAAAGTCGTCGTCAATGTCGAGCACGTTGGCCAACAGACTCTTGGAAGAACGCTCCTTCAGTTCCAACTCCCGTAGCTGCAGAGATTTCCGACTGTCCGACACGTTGTCGGCGTTCTGCAGACCGGGGCGTGACATGCGCAGAATGCACGGCAGCCAGTGGAGGAACAGCGATTTGATCTGGAACAGCAGGAGTTAGTTACAAACTGAGTTAGCTGTAGTTAACTATGAGGCAAGTCGATTACAATGAGTGAATGATGGTGATAGTAACTCATAGTGGTCAAAAGGTCACCGTTTCAATCCTGAGTAAATTCATAAGCTTTGATGGTTCGAAAATGGACCAAGATATACTTGATCATTTGGACTTTAGGAAATTTTCCAGACTATAGAACTTTAAGACGCTATTGCCAAAGCTATTATCTAGTTCATTTTACACTCATAGTGCAACCATGTTCGCTTTAAAATATGCTCAATGATACATCGGACGGGTATAAAATCAATCTATTCTTTAATACTTCAATACCTTTAGTTGAAATGGAGACCATACTAAGGTAGGTATATTAAGCCAAGTATGAATCGAGATGAGTGTAGGATGAGTGGTGCGATCTAAGTCTTGTTACTGACTAAGGCGGACAAGTTCCCTAGACAGGGGGGTGTTAATTAATAGCCCATACAGCCAATAGCAACTAAGGGGCTTACAGTCTACAGTCTATAGTGGAATCCGAACCACATGTTTGCATTGTAATTTACGAATTGGTGTAATTATCAGGATAGCACTGAGGATAGTCGTAGTACTCACTATTGCGGACATTAATCCACACCAGGGTGTATCGCATCCACAGTGCATACCTATAAATATCCACAATTCGTGAACCCCAAGTAGCTGGATTACAGGACGACGCCACCGTCCCAGTACGACATTGGAAACGGATTTAGGACAACAGAGAAGTGATGAGGAACAGAAATTTACCTAATAGTGGTTTTATATTGAACTGGAGGTACAGTGGAACATAAATATATTAGATTAGTGCCTTGAATTGGATTAAAATGTAATACATGTTTTAATAGGAGATGGATATAAGGAACGAAAAGTTACTTTATATGTACTGTAGTTAAATGGGGTTTAAAATGGAAATTTTGATGTTTAAGAACACATACTTATGTATATACACATGTGATATCATTCTGAACTCTGGTTGTGCCACCCAGAGAAAATAATTTTGGGGATGATATATACACTGTTTTATTACTCATGGAAATAAACCCATTTGCCTTTTTGTAAAATATTGAAGCTTGGTTTGTTTTCATTTTTAGGTATAATTTTCCCTTAGCCACTGGGTCCATTTTAACAACGTTAAAAAGTAATTTTATCAATTTAGCATGGTTAAATATGGAGAAACCCGAAGGTACAACAAGAAAAGAAAATAATTTCTCAGTTACTCTTTGTCCAACTAAGTTGTTCAGATATCGTTGTAAACTGCATGATATTTACAACATTTTACATGTCATGCAACTATTTTTCAAAATTAACGGTTTTTATGGAATTTGGCATCAAATATTTTTAAAGCTGCCATTTTTAAACGACTCGAGATTTTTTATTTATATTTTGGACAAACATAGTGTTCAATAAGATAAACATTTTTACAGAATTCCAACGCTGTAGCTCAAACAGTTAAGGAGTTATGAATGTTTTTGTAAAAACCACATACAAGCAGATAGACCGAAAACGGATTGAGATAGGACACATGTTATATTAAATTTTTTTGTTTGTTTTGACATGCTGAATAACGTGGCAAAGTTTGTTCATGAAGTTGCAAGACATCCTGTATTTGCTAAGTAAAATTGCTGAAAAAATAAATCATCTGTAAGCTAACGTTTATGGTTTGCAAATTTGGTTTATGCTATGAACGTACTTTAAATATTGATTCATTTAAATGTTTACGATGAGGGATCATAAAACTTGTTTTAAATTTTATTCAAAAACATGAAATATATAATGTGTCTAAGCATTTAAAGTGGTTATTAATTAATTAATTTACATTGTGCGTAAATCCAAGGCGTAATGTTTAGTACTTATTTTACTTGCAAAAATCAATTTACAAAAATACTTACGATTAATGCAATAGATTATTAGGAGATATTTGTTTACAAAGAATATTTTAACGACATTATACACTAAATTTGTCTATAGGCCTAACGTTTTAGAATTTGAAGAAGTAAATACAACAAATAATTTATACGTAACAGCAGTATAGTACCAGCGCGTAGAATTGGATCCATAATAATATAGTTTTATCCACATTATTATTGGAAGGATCTGTTATTCCCTGCTATTCGTTACTTGTTTATTGTTGCGAAGGAAGAGCTTTGAAGAATAAAGGTAATTGTATGCATAGCTTTTAATACTTGATTAGTTTACAGGATAAACAATACAATACAATAAGTTTGAAAAGAGTCTGTACACTAACAGGATTAAAATCCTTGAAGAAGAGATATTTTTAAATTTCGATAAACATTTATGACAAAACGTCAGAGAGAGGGCACAAAAAATATCGTGGAAAGGTCCTGGCAGGAACCCTTCCATAAAAGAAAGGACAGTTTTGGAAATGTAGCCCTTCCTTGAACTCGGTCAGACCGTCTCTTTATTTTTTACACTCCTCCACAAAACTTCTTCCCAAAACTCTTTTCATTTAGGATCGACTAGGTTTTGTTTTTAATATTGATTATTGAAACTGTTGCGTGTTAATTTTTGACACGAATCCTACCTGACTTCCCGGTAAAACAAAAACAACATTATTTTCAATTAGCGATATTATTACGTTACAAAGAGAAACTAAATATTTGGAGTAGGCTGTCAACACTATTCGGTTTTGTTACAGAATCGATAGCTTTCGTTAAACCCTCTTAAAAACTTTATATTTTAAAATGCACACATTTTACGAAGGGGTGGATAGGTATTTAATTTCAAACGAGATAGTTTAAAATACAATGTAACTAAACAAACCAGTTTCAACTAGAATACATAAATAAGTAACGACCTAAAATTGCGATATTAATCAATGATATTTAAGCAATCTAATCTGTGGAAATAAGTTGAAAAATGTTCGAATATATTTTAAGCTAAAATAGTTTTCTTTCGATAAGAATATACTAAAGTATATGATATATTGGGATCTTTAGATATACCTTCAATATATCTACACCCCTTCTGTTCACATTTAAAAGGTAGTAAATTAAAATGAAAATAAAGATAAGAGTGATCGATTTAATGTATACGTGTCTTGTTCGAAATTTAGCAAGAAGATATTTTATTTTATTTTTTTGTTATTAATAGTTAATTTGAGTCAAGAGAAAATTTTATGTTTTGTTGGTTAACCCCTCTTTTATTATGCTAACACAATCTACTGTTAAAATGTATTAATTTGATATAATATATCGTCTTCTTCCTTACACCTTACAATATCCCCTAAGTTTAGTACCCTTCTAAAATCCTCTTTAAATCCTTTTTACTCTCAACTCCTATCCATAATATGGAAAAAGTATTGTTTTCGTAAAAAGGTTTGAGTTTTGGGTATGGATGGAAATATACGTTTTGGGCCCCCTGAATGTTTTTTTACTTGGAATATGTGTGTTTATGTGTGTGTGTAGATCTGTACAGAGCTACGGACTACATTAGATTTAGATGAAATTTGGTATGTGATTACCAACCCACGGTATCTCCAGGGGTATTTCAATTTTTTGAAATTCTGATTTTCAATAACGGTTTTCCCATAAAAAGTCATAAATCAACGGAAAATCTGTTTTTCACAAAAGCTACTCAAAAGATCCTTTAATTATAATTTAGTACGTTAAGGTCTTCTTAACTCTCAATTTGTAAAACCTTCAAAGCTGTAAAAATTACGGTTTAAAAGCTATTGCAATTTTTGTGATTTTACCCATAAAATATCATAGCTACTCCCATCGCTTATAAGGCTTGTTGAGCAAAACACCTAATGGAAGAAAGTACGCGTCAGTTTGCTGATACCGTTTATTAGTATTTTGTCAAAAAAAGGTTATTGAGAATTAAATAAAAAAATTAGTTGTCTTTTCAAAATCGGCAACAGACTGGTTACAATATCAACTAAGTTGGGGCCGCTGCCGCAGTCGGGAGTTTAGGATCAATACTGGAATGGGGGTGGTCACAGAGAGAGATAGAATGTTTAGGAGGTTATCTCTCTCCCCCTCTCTCTTTATCACTCTCTCTCTCTCTCACACAGGGAGAGGGGATATATTCAGGTCACACCCTCCCCACTACTTGCCCTATTTTCTGGCTTTACTATGAAAGTGGTTTTACACATCAAAAGTATATCCTTTTTGTCAGTGCCATATTGAAACGGTTAGGTCTAAAAGTGTTATAGATCAAATAATTTCTAGTGGTCAAAAAGCTCTTGTGTCCTGTAATTTATTTTGTTATTGGTCATTTTGCTTAGTTAAAAATCCCACTTTTTTGGGACATCCTAAACATTATTAATGTTTATTAAATTTTTTATTTGAATTTGGTTAGGGGATTGTTTAAAAAAGGGGAAAAAACAGAGAGATCGAAATTAAAATGTGAATTTAAACTATATGCTCAAGAGTGTTGAACAAATAATTCATCAAAAAAATTTTAATTAATTTTATTTTAATTTTTTTTTTACAAATTTTACCAAAACCATCAAAAATCTGTTCATGAATAATCCTTAAAAATAGCTTGTAAGCCAGGGCTACAGATATATCTGTTGCTCTTCTTGTAAGCACAATTTATTCTCTAAATACTAAAAACATTATCTCGCAATTCAACAAGGGGATATTCAATAATACAATACAACAATACACTTGGCTAGAAAGTAATGTGGAACCTCGATAACAAGTCATACTTGATAATAAGTGCCATTTTTAAATCCCCTAGAATTTATTTTACCCCTAACCACATGTTATTGCAAACTTCGATAAGAAGTCAACCTTGATAACAAGTCTTATTTAATAATCCGCATGAGAGTCTTGTTATCAAGGTTCTACTGTAGTAAAATACGTCGTATGGATTATTAGTTCGATTAGCTGTGCTTAGCATTGCGTTAAGAAGATGATAACACGTCTATTTGAATCTAGTGGGGAATGTTCCAAACCACTAATTGACTATAAAACAATGCTTAGTACATTAACAAATAAAATCTAAATAGAGCAAAAAGTATACATTATTTATGTTTATTATTTTTTTTGTCACGGAGGTCATTCATATTTACTCTGTAAGGCTCTGTCTGGAAATATTAGACTTAGGCCTGTATGGTGTTTGAGGGGATTATAAGGCCATCATAAGCCTATGTGATGGATTAGTTCATTTTCTACCTTTGTGTAAAATCTCACGGTTTAGTAGTTTATGCGTTTATCCGTAACCACAGACATGCAAAAACACCTTCATAAACATTACAGTTTATCAGTTATATTTTGAATATATGATATTTAATTTACTAGGAAAATGTTGTTAGGAAATGGCTTATATTTAGAATGTGTGCCTTTTAGAAAATATGCACGAGTTAATATGTACTTAAAATCGATGGTTAAAACAAAGTATAAAATATTATGTAGAAAGTAATGCTATCTTAACTAATGAGATAAAACTTATTAGGACATTTATTTGCAGTTGTATAAAAATTTCTTCAGTGAAAATTCATAGACTAGGAATACTGGCATTCAAACTTAACAGCTTTAATAAAGTGGATACTTGAGGATTTTTTTGTAAACTATGAATACTGTTTTGGCACAAATACTATATTAGGTAAGTAGTCTTTCTGTTATAATTATATTTAGCTTTTATTACAGAACTGAACGAAAAAAATAAGATTGCAGGCACTGATTGGGTAACTATTAAAAAAACAAAGTGGTGTATTGATCAATAAAATATAAGACTATATTCTCAAACTGTGTTTTTATGACCATAACTTTTTGTGCAAATGTTCATTGTTGTACCTTTTAATCTTTGGGACCTCTTCCGTTAATTCACCACCACTAGGTTAGGTTAAGTTGTTCTAACTATATACTAAACTCTATACTAACCTTACCTAACCCTACCTAACTTAACCTAACCAAAGTTACTATTTACTATTTCTATTGTTATTAATATATTGCTCTAAAAACTAGTGGTAGTGAATTAACGGAAAAGTTCCAATCTTTGTTACAGTACAAACATCCTCGTCAATCTACTGTATCTACGTTACAGAAGGAAATTCAACAATATAGGAGGGGGGTTTCCTTATTGCTTTTATTACATGTAATACTTCTTGTACAACAATGTTCACAGTATGTTTAATTTTGTAGATCAATCTGCAACTGATTGCTATAATTAAATGAGAAGTTTTACTGTGTATGCTTTATATTATGTCCATTATTGATTTGATATTGAAAATAAAATGTTTTTTTTATGTTTTATAACTAACTTATTAAATGGTTGAAATCTTCTGAGGTTAAGAACTCAAATTGCCTAATTGCGATATAACGAATAACACTTTTAAATATACCTGATTCAGATTAGATTTTGATTTTATGACAATTTCTTCAAACGTGGTGCAAGAGTAAAATTTTAATTATATTTTATATCAGATGAGGTCTCATGACAATCAAAAAGCGGACGGTTCAATTATCTGAAAAGGTATTAGCTTTTTCACAACTTGGCGCAGCTGTTCTTGATCATTGTGCTTTTAATATGGTTTCTTCTAAAGAAACATCTGATCCTTATTAGTAACAAAGCTATATGGATAATCTCACTCTATTATACACTCACCTTGTATCCATATTCACCTTTAAAATGGATACCTAGGTATGTGTCACTGATTAAAAGAAATATAAATATTATAAATGGTTGTCAGGCTTAGTGGTCATATATCGTCAACATGAACAGTTTCTTTGGAATGCAAAAAAATTAAATGAAAAACTTCATAAGGCTACACGAATAAAATTAATACTTTAGCTTCACTTCTGTGAAATCACCTGTTTTCTTTTTATGTTTATCGCATGCAAAAAAATCATCATTACATTGTTTGCTAAGAATAAAGGACGTTTACTATGCAAAAGTAAAATACCATATTTTTTATTATTCTGACACAAAACAAACAAACAAACATTTAATTTGTCATTGTTTCATGAGCTGTTTCAACCTAGGAGGATTAAACATTAAGGAGAGGACACGCTGTAGTTTCGTTGAAGCCAGCGTACTGGGGAGGGGGGGGAGGCAGCGCTACTCTCCCGCCCCCCTCTCATACTTGGTAACAGAAATATCAATTAACTATTTAAAAATTAGACTTCATCATGCTACGAAAATTAAAAAGTTAAATTCTAACCGTAATATTAGGAACCTATTAAGAGGAAAGTCATATTTATGAACCAATAGTACGTTCAAAGGTGAGTAATTTACACAAGGATGACTTATTTTTTGGAATTCGTTGTCCTTGTTTTTATTTTTTGCCATACTTGTATTGTGTATTATTTATAATACTCTAACCAGAGCGCGGGACTCCGGTTCATGGGGTCCCGGGTTCAAATCCCGCCATATCACCAATGGATTTTACTGTTCATAAATTAAAACTCAAATCATGAGTAGTACTGTAGGGCCTATGTGTATTTGAACATTTTCTTAAAGAGAAATAAAATAAGTTTTAATCCTTTAAAAGAATGATAAACGCACTTTGGCGGTCAGAAGACGCGATGATTGTTGAACATTTACACTTTTTACTCGAAGTTTCTTTAGGTAAACAGATCAAATATAGTTCAATATGATATTTAAAAAATCAAGAATTTGATTGCCAAGAAATTGTTTTACTTTTTATGATTATAATTTAATTGTAACGGCTGTGGGTGAAAAAAAAAGTTAGAGCGGCTTTGCATTTTTTCTTAACTTTGGCTATTTAAAATCACCTGCCTAGCACATAAATGACTTAAAACTAGTAAAAAATTATATTAACTAATCGAGAAAACTATGAAAAATGCAAATTTAAAATGTATTTCATCACCCGAATTAAAATTTTCATTTTAACCTATTATTAGTAAGATTGTTTTATAAACTGGAAAAATTAAGAAAAAACTTTATTGTAATTATTTTTCTAAATACCAATTTTAAATATAGGTAAATATATATTTTTTATTTCCAGAAACTCTTAAGGAACACGAATAAATTGTTAATTTGTGTAGATACATCATATTTTTTTCAAAAACGTAATTAAAGTAATCATATGTTCAAAGTCCAGGTCAATTCTTTCAACTTTGATCTTCAATAATAAATAATAAATAATATTTTTTATAGGAATGATTGACACCGTTCAATAGGAAATTTAATTTACTTTAAGAATGCCATCGGTGAATAACACAGGTCTTTTAGTTTAGCGGCAATTTTAATTCGAAACAGCGCGCGTCGCGTTTTTCCCTATCTCTCCCATGTTATAGCCGAGGCTTTTTGCCACTCTACGGCTCCGCGTGCCCCTCTAGTGTTCTGCTAAAGCTGGCTTCACCGCAACACGTGTATTCCTATTCGCGTGCCCTCTCCTTAATGTTTAATCCTCCTAGGTTTCAACTTGCGACAAACAACACTGTCCTATTAAATAAATTTATGAAAATAAACAATGCTGTTATGTGAGGCTTTTCAATTCTAATAACTGAAATGAAACTGCTACTTAAAAAAAAACTGTTGTAGGTAATAGTAGTTTACCTACGACCGTTTTTTAAAGTAGCCGTTTCAGTACAGTTCTCAGAATTGAAAAGTATCTCATAACAGCATTGTTTACTTTCATAACAGCATAGTTTTACTCATAACAACACTGGTAACGGACCAATGAGGTTCAAGGATTGAGAGAGGAGAAGCAAAATTGTAATGATTCGAAATTCAACTAATCAGCTGTTCGGGCTAATTTAATTGTTGATTGGTGCAATTAGTATTTGATACAATGTTTCGTTGCATCACTGTCAGTGGCAATTAGAGGTTATAAACAAAAACATAACCTCTCTTAGAAGTTATGAGTAGTGATTTTTAGTAATTAAAACACCGTCGCAGGTAAAGTAGTGTACGCAACTCGCGTAAATAGTGTTAACGACACTCGTAGAAGTTTTTAAGGCACTTGCCAAGGCTCGTAACTTAAATTTTCTACTCGTGTCGTTAACACTATCTTTACGCAATCGCTGCGTAAACTACTATTACGCAACGAATGCGTAAAGTAAGAGGTTTTTAAGGCTCGTACCTTAAATGTTCTACTCGTGTCGTTATCACTATCTTTAGGCAATCGTTGCGTAAACTACTATAATATATGTTTTTAATTTAATAAACAGTATCAGCATTCTGACACATACTTTCTCCCATAAGTTTGTCAACAAGCTTTGTCATGGGTAAGCGGTGAGAGTAAAATATGATATTTTATAGTTAAAAATCATAAAAGTTGCAATAACTTTTGAACCAAAATTGTTACAATGGGGTGTTTTACTATTTTTTTTTTAGAATTATAAGGACCATAACATATTAATTTTGACCAAACCAGCTTTTCTCCAAAAATCTGATTTTCTCGAATATTCAGTGACCTATTTAAAGCTGAACTGTGCCTTACCTTCCCTTTATCATATGTGACGGCGATTCAAACTGTTTGAATGGTATCATTTTGGAGAATCTTATCTCAACACATGTTAAAGTAGACAAATCTATTATTATATTATTAAAGTGATACAATAAAAATATATGTAAATGGTCAAAGCCATTTAACAAATACATTTTTAGGCATATGGCACATCAAATTGAAGCTTAGAGTGTGTGGATTTGCCAAAAATTATTGGTTTGAACAAATGTCTTATGGGCTCATCCCCACAGGCCGATTTCCAAAGGGCTACGCCTGATATGCTTCCAAAGTTTAATTATTTAATTTATGTAATGAAACAGTTGGTTAAAGCAATAAACTGGTGTTTGTTTATTTACTCGAAAAATATGATTGTAATGCCTTATATATAATATTATATGTAGATTGAGGAAATAATGTGCATATTTTGTAAGAGGGGTATGTTTGATTTTAAAGAAAGGTTGTATAAGATTTGTAAAGTATTGCTCAAAGTTTCATTTTGTAATGTATATAGTAAGCTACATGTGGCTTGACTAAAAATGAAGAATTATGGTACTGTATAACAATAAACATGTCTCATTCATGAAGCCTCAATATAAAGCAATTGATGCTATTGCTACACTAAGGTATGTTGTTTTCATATTCTTTTGGATGTATTAACATAAAAAGTAGGTGGTTGAAAGTGAGTAGGTTGGTTTGCAATTTTAAATTATTTTATTTTTTAAATTAAGTCATAGACTTTATGTATTAAAAATACCCCCGCCGCAGCAAACCTGCCGACTAAGTGAATTTCCATTTGTCTTAATTGATTTTCAATTAAATATATTTTAATAACATTAGGTTTAACCAGTACTTAGGTTTGCTGCTACAATGAAACTAATAAAGTGTGTTTTTTTGTAAAATATTGATAGCTTAGTACAAAATAAATAAATTTGATCAAAATACAAAATATATCTATAAACAAGCAAACTACAACATTTGACAATATTCTCCATAAGAATAACATGGGAATTTTAAATTTACAATTTTTTTTAATTTTCTCCGTTACCAATAAACGAACAAAAATACTTTTATATACTAAATTAATTGTTTTTTTAAGCTCTTTAAAAAGGTCTAAAGAGAAATTGGGAAATTTTGTGTTTTGAGGGTCAAAAGTGAGAAAAACCAACTTTTACCCCATAAAAAAGCCCCGTTCCCATGGTCCGATCATGCTGGTTCGCGAACTCATTCAAGTTTATCCCGCTTTACACCTTTAAACCAAATTTCATCAAAATCGGACAAAAATTACTCAAGTTATCGTGTTCACGGACGTATATATATATACATATATAAAAATTTGAACAAATGGTGTTTTTGGCCTCTGGGAACATCAAAATGAAAAAGTAAATCGGTCCCGGGTCTAGGTCTTACCGAGCCACCTACGGTAATAGCTACTTCCCTATAGGGAAATTTGCTAAAAAAAAAAACATCAGCACCACTTTTACCCTTCATTGGTTGTTTAGGTCACATTTTCATCCTGTTGCAACGCACGGGTATAATGGCTTGTTTTCCTATATTCATGGTGAAATTTGCGAAATGATTTCCAAGACAACGGTAAAAAAAAACTACCATGTTTGATTATCAACGTTTCTCAAATGCTATTGCTTTTACACGTCTAAACACCTGCTTAAAACAAATAATATAAAATGTATTCTGTTTTATACAAAAATATACAACGATCAAAGTTAATTATAAGGTTTTAATGACACTATTGGCTATGGGAAATAATGAAAGCAATGGAATTTATTCGAGTTTCTATGATAAAATTTTAATTTTTTTTGTTAAGGAACGGTTCATATCCTGGTGCTGTTACAATCTAATGTAAAAATTTTGTTCATCATTAGTTTATGGTCCAATGACAAATGGAATCCGAGTTTGGAAACGATCCGTTTTGGAATCGAACCTGTGACTTTCAGCTTTTAAGGCCTGCTTACTCTGTGAGTGATCCATTTAACTATATTATATTAAATTTAACGATTAGCTAACTGTGCTCATACAGATGAGTGCATTCTCCAGTATTTAAACGTATATGCTAAAATAAACTGTTGCTGTGCCAACTTAAGATCTGCCTGAGGGTTTAGAGTACAATTTTATGTATTGAGAATAGTTTTTCCAAGGAGTCAACATTTACTATCTCGATAGCCTATTTGTTTGTAGTTCTTAACAAATGCTTGGAATATGCTTTCGAAAATAAGCTCATTTGATAACAGGGAGATGCATGTCAATTTTTGGAAATTTTCTCGTACTAACGTTTTCTATATTATAAAATTGTGTATTCGCAGTTTTTTACTGTAAGTAAAAACTATAAGGGAGTTTACCTAGAGGTAACTACTGTACTTATATATTATTCTATCGTTGACATTTTATACTCTAAGTGGCATTTTTATCCCGTTTAAATCACATTCACAACTACAATACTATGAAAGGTGTATGATGTCAAGGATAGAAAGCTCTATGAACGAACTGCTGTGTTCCATACTTGAACATTGACAATGCTCCCTTCGAATAAACGTTTGGTGACAGTTGGTCTATATAGATGGAATGTATACCTCAGAACCTATTTCCAAGGCTATTAGTAAATTTATATACATCCAAAAATGGATTTAGTTTTCTTACAATCCTGGCATGTTACAAATAAATGTCAGTGAATTGTCGGATATGAGTAATAAAATACAAATAATTATACTTACCCAAGGCGACATTTCATGGGTGTCGGCGTTTCTATGGTGGTAGTTGAGGATGAGGATGGTCGACACCACAGAAGACGCAACCATGAACATTATACAGTTGAAATATGTACCTGTAGGAGCATAAACATGCGTTAGTGTCGGAACACGCCTACAAAACGCGTGGATAACATGCTAGACATGCGGCAAGCAACATGCTGATAACGAGCTGGTAAGTGGTGAATGTGAATAATCGTGTATGTGACAAGTAATCGTTGTAGTTTTACCTAAGAAGCTGTTCAAATACGATGCGAATCTCGAACGAAAGAGTTTAAAAGTCGAGCAGACAGAGCCACCTGTGGAGCTCCGTTGCAACTACGTCCGACTTTGCTATTCACAGTACCAGTGCTTACATTCTCGTGCGGCCCCAGCGTTCTATCAATGTAAGCGTGGTAAAACTAACGCGATCTAGGCGGGTCTAAATAGAAGGCACATTGCGGAAAAGGTGAGTTGTTTTCTAAAAGCTGGGATACTTTATAGTTATTTGGGCTAAAATACCTATGCTCGAAGCCAGAGGGGTTACAAACTACAACAAAATTACTCGGATGGCATAATGTAGGGATATGAAACATTAAACACCAAACTGTAATTTTAGCCTTACAACAATCAAAAGAGAGTGCAAATATGAGTTTGGACTGAATATTATTGCACATTCGTTATTTGTGTTCTTCTACAATTTTCGAGGAAGATTTCCGTAATCGATTATACTATATCGATTACCATGCAGTAGCGTTGTTATGTCGTTGTTCTTCATTCCTAGGGTTCATTTGATATTCTGGTATTGTGTTGGATATATCTTTGACATTGCATGTTTGTTTTATTGTCCACCAGTGCCTTCATGCGGATGTTCTCGGGCAGATGTCGAAATCGAGCATTCCATGCGACTCAAGCCATGCCGCAGTACGAGAGAAAGAGATAGAGACAGTAAGAAATAGAGAAACAGACAGTGAGGCAGGGGAGGCACACATCTGAAATCCATACACTTCACACATTAAGTAATGAAATCGAAATAACTTAAAATCATTTGTTATTTTTTATATTGAATCGAACAGCATTATAAACGCTTATGTTATTTCCTAGTGACAAAGTATAATGTTTATTTCAGTCGTTAGTTACCACCGTTGCACTGAACGAAACACATACTTTGTCTGTTATATTATTACTTATATTAACATGTATTTATTTATATTGTTACTTGGAGGCAGAGGGGTAAACAGTTAGTTATTGTCTCGGTTTACGTAACATCATATTAAACATTGTTGTTTAAAGGAGTTTATCTTGTCATTAACTGGGAGGGGGAGCGGGTAGGAGAGGAACATGTTTAGTACATATTAAAGTCACTGCGACGGTTACCGTAAAGGTTAACTCCCAGAAGCATGCCAGGTCGAATCCTCTCTTCCATCTGCAAGAAACTAGATTAACTAAATTATCACATCATTAGTTATTCACAGTTTTAGAGGAAGGATAGGTTCGGGGAGGAGCCAGTTTTATTATACAAAGTTTATTAACACATTACAATTCTTAGAGTATCTTAAGACTACAGTAGTTTGATTTACAAATTTGTCTAAGTTTCGAGTGATTTTAGTCATCATTAGGTATTTCATATCAAAAACGTTTTATCGGTATTGTATGTAAAAAAAATAATTGACGTCACTGAAATACCTAACAACTCTTTAAAAATATTCAACTGGTTTAAATCCAGAACAGTGACTAGAGCATGCTCTCATGCACTTTTATTTAATTATTTTTTTATTATATTTGGTTATTTTATTGAATCGGTTTAGTTTTGTATTAGTCTGTGATATTTATTACTATTTAAGTGCAAAAATAACCTTTTACACAACAAAAGGCTCAAAGAGACATTGAATCAACTAATACGGAACAAAACATAAAAACATATACCAGGCTAAACAGTGATAGTCAAACTTAAGGAGAACTAGTTACATTTAAAATCAATCATAAGCCACGTTCTATGTACAAGAACAATTTTTTTTACTTTCGTTTGGTGCTTTCGTCTACTATGAAAAACAGGGAAGAGATTAAAGATCATGAAACATTTGTGTTATCTTAAGTAGTTTATGATTTCGGTAAAAAAAATCACCGTGATTGGACATAACCTGCGAAGTTGAGTATTAAAACGTATGATAACGACTGTTTAAATATACCTTTAGATTATGTGTTACTGTATTATTACGGTTGTAAATATTTTCGAAAGGTGGCATTCGTTGTATCAAGATTTACATAACGGGTTTATGTCTTATTTAATGTCCGGATCGGTTGAATTTAAAGCAGTTTACCTCAGTTTTAGACATTCAGTTTATGCAGATTATGTCCAGAGGAAAGACGAAAGTAGTTCTAACAAGCAAGGTAGTAGATTTGCTTTGAGCTGACCTAGTAGGGGAATAGCTTCTGATGTCTGCGGTAAAGCATCGGCAATCATGAGTGAAAAGACAGAGAGAGATAGGAGGATTGTGACCCCTGCAACACCAGAACAAAGTTCAGGGTGGAGTCAAGTCTGGGAGGTTCGCGCGACAACCCTAGCTGACTATACTCATCCAGATATGCATTTATTCCTCTAAGCCCACATTTTATAGCCAGGTAACCCCATAACACACTCTCATCCGTTATGAACAGTATAAAAAATTAGTAAGACCTTAAAGTAACTTGATCCTTGAAAATTTGAAACTTTAAAAATATGAACCCGAACATACATTTACCTACTACTTGACCTAGAACCTTCATTTGCTCACTACTAGGGTGGTCGCGCGAATGGTGGGGAAACGTGACCAGCGCAGCCTTGATGGTGTCGTAATGAGCAACACATAGCACACACTCCAAATACAAACCATAAAACCACATGTTATGAGAATCGTTCATAAATTGAAAACATAAGCATCCACAACGTTCATAGGCAACGTTGTGCATGCTGTACAAAGTATTTAATATGGTGGCCGGAGCCCTATGGTAGTGATTCATTCCCTGTATAATAATAAAAACATTTTGATGATTAGTTTTGCAAAGTAATAAACTTGATGTCAAAAGATTACACAACCCTTTGATATTTTTGTTTATGTTGATGGTATTTGTTGCTGTAGGGTTTAGTAAATGACTTTAAACTTAAAAAGAAAATATGGGTTATAAGCGTGAAGTACTGTTTGAATTAGTCTTTTGTGGGGTTTTAAACGATGAATCACCACAGTCTAGGGCGAGTTTTAAGGCGCACCTAAGACTGGCATCGCGTCTGAAACTTGCGGGAGAGTCTCAGCGACCAAGTTATGAAACACTGTCAGTGAAAGCAAGATAGTCACTCCTGTAACATAAAACCAGTTATAGCACTTGACTTGTGACTTGTCACATTAACTGTTATTGATTGAAAGCCGTTTTAACAGGTTCGTTTATGATATTGTTGTTTAGCTTTGAACTAAAAGTCTTTGTGGGTGGAGAAAGTGAAATATATATTTTGACAGATTAAGATGTTAAATATCAAACTGATTTGTTAGACTGCAATGTAGAAAAACTAAAATTAGTACCTTTTGACATAATTTTTCTTTGCAAGTAGACTAATTTTTAGAACTCTCAGTGTTTAAAAGTTTTCGGTTGTGATTCATTTCGAAACGAAAGATGTATATCATCCGTCTAGAGTAGACGCATAATTTTATACAGCATAACATAAATCTCATTTGTCATTGCAAGGTGATTATAAAAATTAAGCGTGATGATGTAAAAAAGAAAAAATATGGAGGGATGTCAATATGATGATGGTTAAGTCCAATATGATTTATTATGATGTAGCTTAGTGACTTTCCGGGAAGTGGCAGACACTGAAGATCTCTTGAAGCCTGAAACATAGGATAGGGAGGGATTAGGGAGGAACCCCGAAATTTGGGAATATTCCAGAAACTATCAAGGAATTAAAGTGGCTTAGACGCGAACCGCGTTTTGGTCAGTTAGTAGTGGGGTTTTGTGCATTTAGCGCTTTAAAAAATATTACCGAGGGATTATTTTCCGCAAAAGAATTTTATTTGTTTTGATATTTTCCGTGTGGATATCGTTTGCAATGTTAGTTGAGGCAACAAAAAGTAAATAGACACGAGAACATCAAATCGAAACATAAACACACCTGTAGACATGGAACACCGTACTTGCTGCATGCAGAGCAAGGATACAGGTTTTTGGTGCACGATTCCATGGAAATGCCTCAAATATCTAGATCTATTCAACTACATAGTTCCCAAAGACTGACACCCTGGTTTGAGAATTGTGTACGACTCGTAGAAAACTATGAATAAATTTATCTGTTGTGACATTATACGTATCCAATTGTTTTGAAAATTTATATATTCATGCAATTTGTACCGCCTGTATTCCCGTGATGTCCGCTGTGCTTCATCTAAGAGGCTAATAAATACAAAACATGCGCCCGACCTGGTGGAGGAAGGACTTCTGAAGCTTTGAAGTGGGAGGTAGAGTGGCTCACTTCTTCCAGAATATAGAAGCAGAAGTCTTTTCACAGATACACTCATTGCACACAAAACAGGTCCAAAAACCACGCACTAACTGTTTGTTCGAGGCTTGAAAATATCTTCTTCACACAGCCGTTTAAATGATAGATGTTGTCCACTGTGATATTTAAAGATCGTCTTATTAGCAAGTGTGTTAAGTACATTAAAGGTTTTTGACATTCGTGAGTTCCAATGGTAATCATGGTCCATTCACAGGTGAAAACAAGATACAACCTCGCTACAACACTTTAAAACTATTGTATGAATTAGCTTATTTAAATACTTAGAGGCTACAACGGCTGGAGACTTACACCAAACTCAATTTGTTAGGGCAATATAATTAGTGTAATTAACAATACATTCAAATTAGCGGATGTAAAAACTAAAGAAATATATCTTGGATGTAATTCGCAGCTTTAGGTTGCATGAACAAATTACAAGAAAATAGAAAGAAAACGACTTTATGTTCATTGATACACGTGAGATATTTATCTTTATATTTTATTAATCTCTGAATAATATTATTTCTTTTAACTGCTAACCAATATTTAAATAACCAAACTCATAAAACATTAAATAATCGTGACTACTTTTTCATTACAATAAACTCCATAAAGCTCAATTGGTTTTAGCTTTTTATTTGACAACGGTATTTAACACGTTTCCAACTAAAAATGACGTTTATCTATCTAAAGTGATGCATTATTTGATATTCATAACGTTAAACATGTGTTTGTTTTTAATGTAGGCTATCTTTTGGAGCTTTTGAAGTAAATGGTAGCTATTGCTGAACAGTAAATATGTACCGCTGTTGCAGGGAAGGAGCCTAATTTGTTTTTGTTTTATAAAAATTATTTTAAATAGTAGTGAATACCCAATTTACTCAATTCTAATCAAATTAAGAAAATCAATACAACATTCAACTTATTTTCATACGATAAATGTAAAATTATACCTCGTCACTGCCATATAACTGAGGTATTTTTTAATCATGAAAATTAAACGAACACTAATGAAATACTACATTAAAGCCAAATTTTTATATAGAATAATACATAGTTTAAACGTATAAAACAGCAAAATAGAAAGAACGAGATGTTTTACATGTAGAACCAATATTTTCGAGAATAATTTCAATATATTTCAGTATAACCTAGGAAGGTTCTTTATTATCATTAAATATAACATGATTTTTCTCCACTAAAATTATTTAAAAAAATGTTTTCTTTGGATTTAATTTAAAATGTATTACATTTTCAAAATTTCACATAGAGGTTTATCCACTAATGTCTCACTCCAACTGATTCAGTCTTGGCCTAGCACATGAGTATATCCTATATTCAATATTAACAATGCAATCAATCAGTCATGGCTGAAAATCCATCATATATTAGCAGTAAATGGTGTATATTTTTAATATAGAGGTTATTGGTTTGATTAAGAAGTGTTAAATTAATATTGTTTCCAATCAACTATGTTTAAGAAGAACTTATGAATGAAAAAAGCCATGGTATTAAAACAAACTAACACAATATTACAATGGTGTCTCCAAAGTTAAACTTAATTTAGAACTTCATTGCAAGGCATAAAAAAGTGCATAATAGTTCTCGTAATGTAATGTTGATTTCATTAGAAAGAAATAATTCGTTGTCAATATTGTCATCATAAAGTCTCTTCTTGGCAAATTGATTCAAGCCTTTCACCTAAATGCACCCAAAAAGGTTGAAGTCCCATTTATTTCCCTTGCAGCTTCTTACCTTTCCTTCTGTTCCACAGAGCTGTAAAACTCGGCACACAATATACAAATATACATTTAAATTTAGAGTGTACAGACTACTTAAATTACTTTACACCATTAGTAATTTAAGTTTTTATTTTAATTGGTCATTTACTTAGACACTGACTCTTTCATTTTCGACTGTTACTAACACTCCAACCAGGGTCCCAGAAAGCTTGTCTACTTTGGGAAATATATAGTCGAACAGAGGCGATGCATAGGCTACAGATGCAATATGGGGTAGCACTACATTCAACGAGCTAGAAAATCGCAAATTCCAAATAGTAAAACATGTCGGACGGAAAATATCAGGAACAGGTGAAAGAGGACCAAAGAATCCAAGGCAATTTGGAAAACGAATCGGAAGCTGCGTGAAAACCCAACCCTCTGCGATCCAAGTAGCAGTTAGGGGAGTTAAAGGGGTACAACACATACTACGTGTTACCTATAAGGGGGCGCTCTGACGTCGGGGGCATAGTCTCTGCCACCATGTTTAGGAAAAACGTTAGAGAGAGCAACACGGTGACATCTAGAACAAACAGTTGTAGTTAGGAGAGGATAGAAGAGGGGGGGGGGACGACAAGATAGATACCCCTGATTGGGACTGTAAGTGTTTTGCCCTCTGCCTCCAAGGGTCGACTAGAGGCATACCTAGCAGGGGCACGGCGTCCGAAGTCGCTGGCATCGTTTCAGCTACCATGTTTAGAAATACGGTCAATGAGAGTAGGATTGTCACACCTAAACAACAATATCCGTTCAGATTTCACAGTTTAATTATTTGAAAGCTTTTTATGTGGTTTACGAGGAACCTTTATTATCGGTTTAAACTTAAAATAATTAATATATAGTTTCCTGTATATAATAATGTGATTAATACTATAATATAGGAAAACTAATTTTGAGGGTTGTTTTAGGGATCTCATATTGTAAATCTTTCATCTAACTAGTGGACTTCTAAAGATAAAAAAACTCTTTCATGAATAATACAGATTGAAATCCATTACTGGTTTGCTGCAAATTAAAACTTGCTTGGTCATCCGGGTCATAGTTGTAGTAATAAGGTTTATCGTAATTTTTATGAGACCAGGAACACATTCCATGGATTTTCCTAACCTATAAAGGAAGTGGGGGTAGAAACATAAATTGTAAAAATAAGCGAAAAATTTGAAGTTTTGCAAATATTTAAATTGATAGCAAAATATAAGGTAATACATTAAATACATGATAAAATTCCATTATTGATTAACATTTGCTTAGACGACATTGTCTTTCAATAAAATTGATTTAATCTAAAACTGATTGGATATATAATTCATTTACTTCTCGAGCGGTATGATTAATTGATTAACACAATTCCAAATAGCGTCTTATTTGGTAGTCTGGAATTTCTGAAGCAGCTTGCAGAGAAAAATAATACTAAAGGAGTTTGGAACTTAGGATGGGAAGGACTAAAGGAATCTACCTTTTTTTCTATTAATTATATGTGATATCCCTTTCCCCACATGAACGGTCTTTTTTATTCTTATAAACAACGCTATTATGAAAAGTAATATTTTTATATTGGCAAGATATATTTACCCTCCAGTTTCAAAGCATTACTTTGCGACATAAACATTTATCTTAAAGTGTCGGAAAGATACAGATATGATTTGGATTAAATAAGATTAACTCAAATGTAACATTTGCATATGCAATCCAAATTAAAATATTTAAATAAGATCTATTGTACCTACCTATTTTATCTTTTTACTATTTATAGTGACTTCAATGTTTCAAGCAAAGTTACTAGAGGACAATGTAAAAAAGTGCAATTATTTATGGACAAATTGGGGTTTTAACAGTCATAATCCTCTTTTAATTTATGGAATAAATAATGAGTTAGTAGCTAGCCTAGTGGTTAGCGTTAGAACTGCAGTGCGAGGTAGATGTATTTGATCTTGGTACATTTATCTTTCAGATCACATTCCCTTAAAATCCTTAGTCGTTGTTTTATTTAAAATTATCCTGGCAATGACACTAACCGAAACAGTAATGCGTTGAAACTGGAGGCGTAAAAGCTGAAAATGACTACCTAAAGTAAGCTTTTCGCCACACTCGTGGGGGAGCGTGAACCCCAAAAGGGTCATTGAAGATATCATGACGCAGGGCACGATCAAGTTGACGGTGTAGAAGAGAGTCCTTCGGCGAATAAGGATGGCGAAAGTTATGTCCACGTAGGGCTCTGGGCAGCAGGCGTAGTTCTTCACGTTCTTCACTCCAGGCATGCCTGCAACAATCACAGGAACCCGGCCCTCGTGATAACACCAATCAAAACCTGACGGAATCATCATCGACATCGCAACATTTTTGAAAAAGAAAATTGTTCCAATGCAGCTCCCCTGAGGGATGCCATGGCGGCTCTCGCTTTGCTTCAAAGTATCTTTATTGATCACCTCGCCATCGTCAGGTTTTGTGTCAATCCTTATGGCTAGATAAGATGTAAAAATGATAGTGTGAATGTGTTACCTAATGATAGCTTTTCGCCCGAGTCCGGTGGCAGTGTAAAGCCTAGCACGGCCATGGAAGCGATGAGTACGCACGGGACTATTAGGTTGAAAAAGTAGTAGAGAGTCCGTCTTCTAATCATTATGATAAAGGTGATATCAATGTAAGGTTCTGGGCAGCAATTGTAGTAAATTTCGTTCCGTTTTCCCGGAACACCTGGAATAGGAAGGGACGCTAAAGAGGATGAACAAAACAAGCAGATAGACTTTTATCATCACTATTAGCATACATGTTCATTCATTTGTTTTAACAGTTTTGTTTAAAGAAAGATCTATGGTTTGGTTTAGTCAGTTTTTTTAGCATTTAGTTTTAGGAAAGCCACTAAGGTTTAGCGAGTTTGGTTACAGGTCTAAGAGGAGAAATCAATTTAAATTGGGAGAAAGGACGGGACTGTAGGACGGAGAGAAAAAGAGAGAGAGTGTGTGTGAGAGAGCCGATGTTGGACATATCGATTGCCGCCTGCCACCGGTAACTGCTGCTCCTTGCGGCTTTCCTATGAACTAAACTTGAACATCAATTTAATATAGACTGTTTAATTAAGGAAAAACTCGAAATGATTGATTTGACTTAGAGTACGTGTTACGATAGAGTGACAGATCGAATTTTTGAAAATTACAAAGCATGTAAATATGTGTTTAGTTGGAAAAATTGTCGTCCAAAGTTTTTATACTTCGTATTTTTGATCAGGTGAAAAGTGTAAATTATTGTAGTAGATCTGTATTACACGCCCTACCGTGATATTATAAAGTGTAAACTATTTTCGTTTTTAGAAGTACATTAAGGTTTTAATTCTAACCCGTAAAAATGTATCTGTGTTTATTGTATTTATACGAATGAACATGAGCACCCCATAAAACATAAAATCTTTACATTTATGTACAATTGTTTGGACTGGTTTAAACTACTTATTAATTTATGTTTCATAGGGTGTTTTTTAAACACAATTCTTACTACATATAAAAGTAAGAATGCACTTATGTTCCTAATGTCATAACTGCATTCTCGTAGGTATTCTGAGTAAAACAATCAAAGTATACATAATGAACTATTTACATCTGCACATAAATTAAGAACCTCTACATTTCCCTACAACTATACATAATTAAAGTATTTAATACTTCCGTCGATATTCTTGTATGTTTTTTCTATTAGCCTACCCAGGCAAATACAATTAGGCTATGACAAAAATTAGATTATCAGTTGTCTTTAAATATTTTGCTGAGGCAACATCTTAACTACTCATCATAAAGTTTCTCTATTAGTTTTACATTTTATTGAATTTTTCGTGTGTAATGGATTTACAAAGGTACACAGAAAATCAATATGCTCACTCTCATGTTTTCAATTAAAAAAGTTATTGGCGTTTAGTTAAAGGAATAAAAGAAAAAAACTATCCAATCTCTAGTAAACATGTTAAACAACTATTAATTTGATGTGTGGTTATTACTTTGGTGTAATGCAATTATTTAGAATCGTACCAAGATTTAACTTGGATTATAACCAATAAATCGTTTGGAAACTTTTACGCAGACACTGCTGATTTTGAATTTTTGGAGGAAAGATTTTAGACTAATGTTACGATTAAAACCTTTAAAAGAAACTGTAAAAATATAAGGTAAGATAAAAGGTAAGTTCAGAGATGCTAGAAACATCGAATTTCATGATAGGGCGATGTTTTCTGCTTTTAAGATGTAGTTAAAGTTATCTCTTTACTTTAGCTTGTTACTGTGATTTTTGTGTACATGATTTGTAATTTACATTATACTGTAAAAATATTGATTGACTTTTACTCTTAGTTTAGGCTTACCAATAGATTGTGTCGTAAAATATATTCTTAATAATTTATTTATACGATTCTGTTATTAATAAAAATTCTTAGAGCTTGCTTGAATAATGTGATATCAATATACACCCCTTCAAAATTATAGCTATACTAGTTATGTTATAGCTATATTATAGTTATAGGTAAGTTACTACAAATGAGTTATATCTTTTTCAACTTTTTTTACTAACTTATTTTGCAAAAAAAAAAATAGGCTTGCAACCTCAATACAAAACCCAGACCGCAAAGAGCTCATGTAAACTGTACTATGTTATTCTAAGTAATAATTGTATAAAAACCCTCTTACCTATTAATTTTGTAAAAAACATTTAACCTAAATTCCAAATATAACTCAAACAAAAAATGTATCATATTTGTCAGTTTTCATTTCTATCCCAACTGATATTTAGAGACATTCGTTAGAGTTATCTAGGTAAAACATACAATATGTAACTTGTCTTGTGCCTTTAGTTATAGCTGCATTCGTATATAGATTTTGTGAAAAAAATCGTGCAGCCCTATCACACCAAAGTGTTCATACATAAGTTCCTTCCAATTATCCTCCTGACTAACACTTTTGTTTCAAAAATATAACACTATAAGCTGTATATAAGCTTCCCTACGTTCAGTTGAATCAAGAACTCCATATAAGTTACAAGTGATCATAGAGCTCTTGGTAACAAGACTTTGGGCCTTGGTAAACAACTTGCCCTAACTATAGTTAGGCAAGTCTTGGGCTTCAGGAATCTTGTTACTCTGCCAGCTTACCTAGGAGATCCCACTCCCCATTGGTTATAAAACTGCTGATATCCCCTCCACCGTCGTCCTGAAGCTGAAGATCCAACTGAAAACATTTTCAAAACATTAGCAACTGAGTTATTGATAGACAATCTCTCTGTAAGAATATTTCATATTTCAACAGTTGTAAAACTATATTTTTCCTAAAATTACAAAGATCTAATGAAGTGCAGATTCTGATTCATAATCGACATTTTTATATATAAAACTAATAAATTTAAAAACATAGATCCATTTTTGACCCACTGCGTTTATTACACCCTGTAATCTACACACTATTATCTAAACTCCTGTGTTATATTATTTAACAAATTCAATACTATTAAAAATGTTTTAGATTTATTCAAGTAAAATAATTGCTAAAAAAGTTAAAAAATGAAAATTTTTTTAAGGTTTAAGTCGGTGTGATTAAGCATGTCAAAACTATTTATGAATGGAATTCTAATAGTATTTTAGTATTTAATTATTATAATAAATCATGATGATGTTGTTTTAAATATTTTTGTCCAAAAGTTTAGTTCCAAAAATACCCTGTCCTTAAAACAATGTTAGATGGTATTTGTTATTTTTCAAAACATTAAGTTATGATAGTTTAAGGTTACATACGTGTAATCAAAAAGATTGACTAATAGCAAAAATAATATTAAGAAAAACTACAGGAACTTTATACAGTTTGAGCTATTGGAAGTGTATAAATAAAGGAGTTATGTACTCGTTCTTCATATACCCTAGAAGAAAAAGTGTAATGAGGCTTGTGTTGAATGGGAAATACTAATTTACTTTTTATGAATTCATTCACAAACTATGACAACAACTTTATTCTATCAAGTTAAAAATATTTAAAACAGATATGCGTTCAACTTAAAACCCAGAGACAGTTTTTCGTAGTATGGATCATAAGGTGATAGATAAAGTTACTAAAGCCATAAAATAGTGTTATGCATGGATGAAATTAAATATTTTATATCAAATCGCCCCATTAGAAATACATACTCATCGTAGTGAGATAATACTTTGAGTTTATCCATTTTGAGAAAAACGTGCTGAGCAACGTTTGAAAAATTGTTTGTAAAGGAAGCAACTGTGATATAATAAAAAAAATAACTATCACGCTTCTTAAAAAATACTTACCTCACAGAATATTTGTACCTTTATACATTTGGTCTCTTCTACTTATGCCTGTCCACATTCATCCTCTACTACGAATGCTTCAACATTCAATCACCAATCCATAACTAGAAAGCTTGTTTCAAATATGTATATGCTTCTGAGACTTTTTAGTTGTCTGCATAAGGTGTTGGATAAACTTGGAATGTGGAACGTATATTAAGTTGCTTGTGTTGTAAGACTAAAAGAAATTATGGTAATTTTGGGATTATATGTGGCGATGTTGACTTTGTTAAAGATTATAAAGAATTTTGCGAAACATAATTTCTTTAATATAGTTTTAAATTTATATCATAATTCACATAAGACTTAAGAATTTATTTACTTGTATCTGGTTTTAAGTAATTTGTTTCGTTCCTTTCCTTAAGTAAAAAAAATCAAAGGCATGCTTTTCACAAAGTCAAGTTAGTTTTATATCTTTGACGTTTAATACAAGTGGACAGCCCACTGCCATGTTAAAGGTGAAGCCAGTTTTAGAATACACATTGAAGTACTATAGTAAAATGAGCAACCACGAGAGTGGTCTGATCAAATATAATTAATTGTAGCTTAGAGGACAAATCCGAAAGACAGCATCACACTCCGTATCTGGCTCAATGATGTCCAATTTGCATAAAAAATCAGTCACAGATCCAAATAGAAGGTATATCTACTTAACAAATAAATGGCTATGTTTAATTCATACATAGGATCAATATTAAGACCAAAAGTGGTTGGCAGCTGTTCCTAAAGATTCAAACACAAATGCAAAATATTGGATTCCTGCAAAAGACTGATGAGGACAAGACCCACAGAAACTTCACGTCACAGAGAAGTAAGGAACAGAGGATACACTCCACGGTACACTTAAGTGGTGTCTAGTCCTGGTGTCTAGCACTAGTCCTGGTGTCCAACACTATTCCTGGTGTCTAGCACTTTTTATGGTGTCTAACACTAGTCCTGGTGTCTAGCACTAGTCCTGGTGTCTAGCACTAGTCCTGGTTTCTAGCACTAGTCCTGGTGTCTAGCACTAGTCCTGGTGTCTAGCACTAGTCCTGGTGTCTAGCACTAGTTCTGGTGTCTTGGGAAAAGTCCCAACACTACCCTCCTCACCATCATGTACTACAACGCTTACGGCCAAGGAAGACATTATGCCCTGTGCGATAGGAATCCGCACAGTGCCCACCGTTTGAACTCTTCCTTGCCACAAGTACATTTCCGGCACTAGAGCTGAAAGTGCACGGTTACATAAGTGTTCCTCTGTACCTTACTTATCTGTCTCCTTCACGTTTACTCATACCCTACCTTACGCATGCTCTACCTGAAATCCATCATAGGTCCAGCTACCGAACTTCATCTCGCACTTCTGGTCGTCAAAAGGAAACCAGGTAATGTCAATCTTGCAAGTGCTCTTGAAGATGCCAGGAGGGACGTACAGACAGCTCCCGTTGTTTCTGACAACAACGTTGGTCGGGTAAGTGCCGTCGAACCCCTCGTCGGCACTGGACAAATAAAAACCCCGGGTAAGTCAGCGTACGTCACTCGCACTTCCAAAAAGGGTTTCCGATCCCTAAATTGTGTGGTGTGAAAGTTTGCGTGTGGGTAGTTAGGGTGATGACAATGTAAGTAACTAGTAGAGTTTAGTTTTTGGTGTCGTCCACGTCGTTGGTTGGTGATTGCAGTCAAATGTCCCCTTAATTTAAGATTCACGTTTTGTAATTAAATTGAGATGCATCTTTAGTAGCTAGACTCGTTGTTGTCTGTCCGGGTCGTTTTAAATATGAGTTGAACGATACGTGTCAATATATCCTGGAAGTAAAGATAAAACGACTGGAAATCATCGCCTAATGTATCACCGATCAAAAATTTAGATTGTACTCACACCGGCTGCAAAAATCCTACGAATAAAGATTAGAAAAGACGTTGTCTTGACGGGAATGTTTGTGCAGTTAGCCTCTAAGCAGTGTAGATTTTGATCCAAAACTTTACTTTAATATTGTAGTTAAGTAAGTAGAGAAGCCAACTTCTTCTTCGACTTCAGTGGATTCTGTATTAAATTTTTATAAGAGTGAAAAATGCTAGGTTTTCCTATTTAAGGATTATTATTGTATATTTACTGTAAAACTTTTACTCTGTGTGGTCTCACTATACTCAAAATGTCCGTAAATCAGTTCTTAATTTTCAACAGAAAACGTTAGTTTCTGTAAAGCTAGTTTGCTTTCGGCCATAAAAATCCTATATTTTTTGCAAATTAGATAGACCTAAATGTAATTGAATAAATTATTTTCAGTTAAGTGGTTGTCATCAAACAATATACTTTCGTCATCGTCGTGAGATGGAGTTTCAGAATAAAGTCTTCAGTATTCACAAAAACTGTAAGTTTGTTCTGTATAGTAAATAAGGATGGGTTCAGTCCTTTAGTTTCAGCAGGGCTATGCCAAATTTGACAATTCTAGGTTGTAAATTTGTGAGATAATGTGATCATCTGCCTGTCAGAGAATTTTCCTTTTTGTGAGTATTGAGATAAGATTATTAAATGAAATTATATAACTCATTACTATAATCATATTAAATGTTGTTGTAAACAATTTTGGGCGGAATCTAATAGAGTTAGCATTTTGTCAGTAGAGTACTAAATTAAAATTTAAAATGTAGAGGTAATTTGAGCTCTTACTATTTGACTTTCAATATATTCAAAAAACAAATTTAAATCATTAGAGACGGCAAGAAAGGATATAGTTGGGATTAACCAACGTCATTGTTATCCATCTCAAAACTTGAAACATTTTGACCAGTTTTAAGAATAGCTTAAAAATTAGTTGCATAATTCCGTAAACTTTCATAATTTTTCGTAAGGAATTAAAAAAGATGATCAATTCAGAACTTAAGTTCCTAAAAAACTACTTTAAACATATCGAACAATTCCCAATAGTTTTTTAGTGGAAGAAATATAAATTTAATATTATCTCCAACAACCTTGTTCCAAAAGGCTTGAAATAAAACCTTCCGTGCTATTTTTTTGTTAGCACGATTCTCCCTTAGTAAGTTTTATTTTAAGAGAATTTCCCTTCATGATAGCTGTCAAAGATCAACTGGTGAAATGCGAGTGACGTCATGATCGTTAAGAATGTTGAGGAAATCTAACACCAAAACAGGCGGGAAGAGGTCAGAAGGAACATGCATAATGATCGGAGAAGTACTGAAAAGTCTACAAAAACTCGTGTAAAATATCATCCAATCATAGTCTACATATTATGTTTATGTCAAAATTATATTCAGCACAAGCTGTTCTTAAATAGTGTTTTATACTTTTTCACCTATAAAGGCGTTAAAGCTGTTGTTTAGCTACAAACTCGTGAGAAATATATAGAAGATTAAACTTAAAACCCTCATTTAAATGTGCTTTTAAATTATATTATGTATGAATGAGATTTCAAAAGTAAAAGTAAGAATTTGTAATAAATTTATGGTGTAATAATTAATGAGTCTTTTATAGAAACATTTTTATTTTTTGCTGTAGTAAGTGATTATACGTTAAACGTTTTTTTTTATGGTCATTGATAGGCATTAAAAGTCACGTTATTCTTAAAATGGTATAAGCTCGATGAATCATAAGACTTTATTCACCTATATTAAAGAAAAATGATTTACAAATGCATTAAAATTCGCTTCAATTGTTCTATTTTAAGTTGCATCTTACAAAACTTAAAATCATCGTTAGAAAATTGCATCCAAACATTTCATGAATTAGGTAGTTAGGTATTAGTGTAAATACAGGGTGTCCCGGAACTCTCTACCAATATTTTAGGGCGTTGCTCCTGGGTAAGAAACATACCTAAATATCATATTTAAATTGTCCGGAAGTCCTTAGTTACTCACACAGCCACCATTTTGTTTTTTCCAGTTATTAATTTTTTTCTAAAAAATGGTTAAACATACGAAATGGAAACTTTGCACAAACATTAATGACAACTAGACAAAGCTACAAAAAAATTATGAAGATTTTTCAAATTCATAAAACAAAATGGCGACCATTTAAAATGTTGTTTCTTAAATAGCTCAAAAACCGTTGATTTTACCGCCATTTTGTTTTATGAATTTGAAAAATCGTCATAATTTTTTTGTAGCTTTGTCTAGTTGTCATAAATGTTTGTCCAAAGTTTCCATTTCGTATGTTTAACCATTCTTTAGAAAAAAATTAATAACTGAAAAAAACAAAATGGCGGCTGTGTGAGTAACTAAGGACTTCCGGACAATTTAAATATGATATTTAGGTTTGTTTCTTACCCAGGAGCAATGCCCTAAAATATTGGTAGAGAGTTCCGGGACACCCTGTATATAGCTTAAACATTAATAAGCTTAGTACCCTTTTAAGATAAAGTTATTTATTAATATAATGACCCAGTTTCGGCACTGATGCCATTTTAAAAGTTTTTTTTTCGAAAGCTGATCAGTATATTAATAAATAATTTCATGCTTAAGGGTACAGCAATTGGTTTATTAATGTTCAATCTTATGTTGTATAAAATAGTCCTAGTCCACTGTTTTTCAAACTTTAACCTATATTTTGCAAAGTAAAAGATATTTATCAAGATTTAAGAAACACCCATATTAGGAAATAGTACGGATTGGTCTGTCATTCAATAAAAGTACAATTCTTATTAAAGATTGTAAAAAAACATATCATAAGTATTCTTTCACTGTTAAACAAATTGATCAAAGTTCTGCAAAATGTAAAGGTTAAAATGTTTCCTGAACTTGGGAGTTTTACACAGTAAAATACACAAATTACATATATTAACTTCGGTGTAAAATTTGTGTAACGTAAATAGATTTTTAGTAAAATAAAAAAAAAAAAACATCTACCCTTAGTTATTTTCCACCTATAGTTATCTAGTGAAAATTATTTAACTTATTCTTCTTAACATAAGTATATTGAACTTACATAGTATTGTACAAATGGTTTATTTTTATTCTTTTCTATATGAAACGTAGAAGATCTTTTAGCTTAAAACAAATTTTAAGTACCAACAAATATACCAAAGAAATTCAATTTAATAAATGAACTAAATTAACATGAGTAATAAATTTTAATTTAAAATGTTAAAAATATTGAAACATTGTGTTTTAATGCGCATAGGCCAGCAATAAAAATGTCTTTAACAGCAGTTAGATTCGAAATCAATTATTATGTATAAATTAGATAATACCTGTATGTATTACAAACTCCAAGCTTATTTTAATAAATTTATCAAAAAAACTGAAGAAGATAAGAAATTATTTTATATAATTGTATTTTCAGAATATAAAATCAAATTCTTATGTTTTTTTTTAAATTGAGAGCCATTTTAAGAATACTTTTTCGGTACTAAAAACTACATTTTTCATTATTTCTTAAAGTGAAATTAATTAAATTAAAAAATAGTCTAGTTAAAATTTTAAAACAGTAAAATTTTTATGAAAAATTTGAAACTTAAAAATAAATAATTAAAACTACGATACTTTAATTTTAATGTTTAAGCATTTGCATTAAAGGAAGTTACGGAATAGGAACGTGAAGATAGGATCGAATGTGGGAAATGATAGTATTTGGAAGCTACGGACTATTTATTCGTTTTGATTAAGGGTTGTTTTTATCGGGGTTTATTCGCACCAAGAGGTTGAAACCTTAGTTTCGCCCCCACAATGCTGAAGTTGTCAGAACAACGTTAGCATCTGTCCGCCTCGAGGCGATTAGTGGTTAGTTGTGTTGATTAGTAGAGAGTAGAAATCTGAAAACATACTTGCCAAATGTTATTTATTTTGGACTACACTTTAACACATTTTGACCGTTTGCTGTAATATTTCAGTTTACGTTTTTAGTTTTGAATGTTTATCTGAAATATTACAACTGACGTGTTTGTTTAACGTTTTGTTTACAGTGTTTACATGTAGAAGCGAGGAGAGGAGTATTCGCATGCGGGAGGCGTGCAGGGCAGCAGTTTAGGTCCAAGCTTGTTTCTAGGCTAGCCACTGAATGTGCAACTCAGACTGATTTATATGTTTTTGAAAACACAAAAAAATTCAAAGTCTTATTCTATTAATATTGTTTTAGCATGTTTCCAAAAAAACACAAAAAAAATGAAATTGGTCTATAATTGTTAAAAGAATACTTTAAAACTCTTTTGGAATTTCGGAGGTTAAAATTACGTTTTTACTTTGTTAATATTTTTTGAATCACAGTTTTATAGTGCTCAACAAGCTGGGAAGGGTGGTTTACCTGTTATACATCAGCACGTCTGGTTTCCATATCCTGTGAGGTGGTATTCTTAAATCTTTGACGCCTCCGTATTCTGTAGAGTTCCACCTGAGATTGACATCGTTCCATTCCTAACAACACGAAAAAGTGTGAGAAATCTGGTAAAGAATATGGTAAAGTCCAAATTGAATTTGAAAAATATGTTTTTTACACAAAATATTATGCCTAGGCATACACGTTTGTTAAATCTGGATATTTTGATATTTTAAAGAATATATAATGCAAATTGAGCTCCTATTGCATCTATTGCAGCATATTAAAAATAATAAAGTCATCACGCATATGAATAGAAGATAAAATACAGTGTTCTATGTATTTAATCAAATAGTAATTGACACAAAATTTGATGAAACATTGTTTCAATTTAAATAAACAATTTCAAACCAAGCAAGTAATATTATAAATACCTTCATGAACTTACTTTACTAAAAAGTTTTTGCTATTTATCATAAACGTTTCATAGCTCTGAACAGGTGTTCATTTGAATCTTATAAATATCATTTTGCGATTAAAACATAAACATTCCTTAAAAAATATATTTTTAATAATAATTAATGGAGTGGACAGTTACTTAGGCATTAGTACAAAATAATATTGTATGTTTCTTACATAAGGAAATTTAGTTTTAAATATTAAAACAAAATCAGTTTTTATTCCAAAAATAATACTTCAAATTGTTTTAATTGATTTTTGTGCACACAAGTCAAACAATGCAAAACTGTTAAAATTAAAATCAACTCTAGTGTAAAAATGTAATGTTAGAACTACTTTTACATTCTGAACACAAAGACATTTCTCGTTATTTCGTAAGAATGCGCTTGCCAAATCTTCTAAATGTAAAATTAAAATTATTTTAGCCACTTACCTCATTCGGTATTGTCAAAAGAAATACACATCTAACAATCACAATCATTACAACACATATAAACGATCTTAGTGCTGCAATCTCTTAACATTGGTGCACGTTAGAACATTAGGAAATATTCACTCCAGTTATTCATCAGAAAGATTACAACAAACAGCTACCATGACCCAAAAATCTCTCCATATAACAAAGAAAGTGTTTTCATACATTTCATGATGTATATTGAATATGTTAAGGTGTTCTTAAGTATATAGTATATTGTGAAGATGTATGCAGCGTGAAAACAATTATATAAAGCAGACACAAATCAATAAAAAGTAGAGGAATGTGAATATGAAATAGTGATAATATTTCATTTTAATTTATGATTTACATCTTATAACTATGTACGAGATGATTACATAATTATTTGAGTAGCTAAATAAATTGACACAGTATTGGAATCAGTTTCAATGGTGATTTACAATAATAATTTTTTTTTTTCTTTGCATTTTAAGAGTTTTAAGCACTTTTATACAACGCTTAAAACAAAAGTAGCAACTCTTTATCTTTTTACTGACCAATAATGTTTGTGTTAAAAAGAATGAAAAGGGAAACTAATTTAAAACTTAGATTTAATTTCCAAGCGGGGGGAAACAAAGAAAGGCTTTACTGTTTTGAGGAGTATACTACTTTATGAAAAAAATCGCTATTAATTTTGTATAGGAAAATTATAAAAGTGAAATATATTAAAGTTTGAATTTATAAATATATTAAAAATTACAATTTGAACTAACTAGAAACATAAATTTTAAGGTAAAACGGAATAGCAATTCTAATTGAAACAAGAGCAAATCATTGAAATATAGTTAACTGCAACACAATATTTTTAATTAAACGCTCATTTCACAAGAGTTGTATACTTTTGTAAAAATTAGGTTACGGAATGATCGTTTTGACAACCAACTCAAATGAATAATACCTAACAAATACAACTTTTTTGAAAAGTAAAGAATTGGTCCGTACTTTAAATATAATTTACGTAAAATATTGACGTTTATTCCGCCTTTATTCTTTATTCTGTGATTTATCAGGTTGGTTTAGAAAGTGGTTTGAGTGTAAAGTGTAGAAGAGAACTACAACAACACAGTCGTGACGTCATCAAAGCTGGGAGTCATGCATCAGGTCCATGCTCGAAGATCAACTCTCATCGGTTTACGTGTTGTTTAGTAAGTCTTTTATCATGTAGATGTTAGGTTCTGCAGGTTTATTGTGACGACTGAGGGGTGTTTAGTCAGTTTAGGGGGTGATTCTCTGCCCGAATGAGGGGAGGAAGCATGCCCGGGTACATACAGCTAGAGAGAAAAAAAACAAACAGATCCCAGACGTGTCGGGGTATTTAGATGTGTTTTATTAAATTTAAACACAATTTAAATTCAACAGTTTAGGAATATTTAAGTAGATTATTTTTATTTTTCGTTTTAAAACAACTCAAGTGTTAAGTCCCAGCAGTTTATATCTGGGCATCGTATTTGTTTTTTCCTCTGTTGCGACAGTAATTTATTAGTTTTTATTAAAGTTTATAGTTTATTGATCGACTTACCAGTTTTAACCAAATGTTTGTTATTAGTAGCTGATTCTTCTCATCCTATCAAATCCATGCACAAAAAACAATGCGATTAATAAAGGGGCACACCAACATAGTCACATTCTGGACGGCGAACCGCGGCAGCCCCCGCGGTATCCAAACATAAAATTTTCATCAAAGACTCCACAAAAATGTTATTGACAATTAAAAGGTGTAATTGTTTTAAATTAAAACAACTGTGACATTACAGGGGAATAAAATACTCATTGTAGATTTGTCTTGTAAGAATATGAAAATTGAGAATATGAAACAATTTCAAAACTGACGCCTAAAGTCTCTGCCGAAGCTCTGTCTTCAAACGTGATTGTGACAAGAAAGTTGGTGTGCTCAATTGACTCCAAGCCTGTGGTACTAACGACTAGTATATATATATATATATAGTACTGTGTGGACTGCCGCGTTCCCTCGACCTTGCATACACTAAGACATATTACACATCCACATTGGTACGACTGTACCACGCTCTGTGGCTGAAAGCAAGAACTAATGCCTTGCCCACATCTTTCAACACACTTACCAAGTTTAACCACGCGTTTGTGGTTACTATTTGATTCTTTTCGTCCTGAAAATCAATTATTTCCGGGATAAATCACTAACATTTTAGAACCACATAAAAGGCATTCGTATTCTAAGCTCAAAATAACAGTAAAAAGATCTGGATGCGAAAAAATGACGGGATTTTTTAAATTTGGTGTACTCGAAAGAAAGGTGACAATGAGAGTTTCTTTAAAATTGGAGAAATGGGAATGGCTGTTGTTTGACCCATTGTTGGTGCTAAATTAGTAATAACAATTTTTTTCAACCGAACAAATATTCTCGATTCTACGATTTTGTCTTCGTTGGATATAAATATAACTTAAGTGTGGATTTATATCTTGGATAACACAATCTGCTTAAAAATCATATATAGAAATATAACAAAATCCCTAGAATACCAAATATATATAAGAATTAAGAAATCATATCGTCAAAAACAAGGTTGTATACCTTAATCATATTTTTTAATTTGAATACTATATATTTCATAATTTAATATCACATAATTGGTGAGGGTAGAAATTAAACCCAATATACCCAATATACTTAGTTTAAAATAGGCGACTCGATTTATATAGAAAGAAAAAACTTGCGCATCACAAAGTATGAAATGAAAACACGAAGATATAAAGTGTACTTTATCAATATTCTTTGTTACAGCTGTAGTACTTATGATATTTTTTAGTAAATTGTACACGGACAAAAGGAAACCAAGCAAACTGGAAACAGTCTCAAGCACTCGTATTATTTACTCGGTTTATTCAGGGATTTGTTTGAAAAAGTGGAGATGAAAACGGCTGACCACCGAAATGTGATGCAGAAGACGAAGCAAGCAAGATTGATCGGCGAGACGCCTGCAGATCAGCTTGATGAATAGTGTGGCTCAAAGATGGCGTCGCTAGTCTGGGCACGTTCTGACAAGAACACGCTTCCACGCGCTCGAGCCTTGCAGGCCCGAACATGTCCGAACACGTTTTAGCATGCTGGCCCACGTGGCTGTAATTTTTGAGATTTTGAATTTTTGTGAAGAGCATCAGTACCATATACATGTGCATTTTAAAATTAAGTTTGAATGCTCTTACGAAATGGTTTGTTCACTCTCTACAACTTAGGTAGGTTCAGAATATTATTCTAAGATATTTTAGGTCAATAAATCAATGACAAATCATTCTGATAGAAAAATGTAACTAAAAGGGCTTGGTTAATGTGCTTTGGAAGACTTTTTCTTTTAGGCTTATTTGTTCAAATTTGAAACTTAGGCTACATTGTGCAACAGCTTTTCCAGTAGTTGTTTGTATTGGATAGGGAATTTACCTTACTATTATTGTCAAACTTTCAGTTAATTATTTCAATTCAGTAGTGTTGTGAATGACTTTTGTTTACAGAATAGTCAATAGTCAAATACGTATCAAACAATTATGGTAAAACTTCAGCATGTTTTCTCAACAATGGTTTGAAAATGAACACCTTACATGGACGGCCGCAGTGCTATCGGCACTTCAGAGCAGACAAAGAATTATATAAGTGAAGGAAATCTTAAAAACAAAAAAAATAAAATAAAAAAAATATCTTCCTCAGTTGTAAATCGCAAGACCAATAAATTCTTGGATTTCTCTAACGTTGTTATACGCTAGTAAAAAATTACGATTTTAACCGATCAGATGATTTACAATATTATAAAAAGTGGCTATAAATACATTTTCACAAAAACCTATCAGAAAGTATTTAAACACAATAAACTTAACAATTAGCATTAGTGCTGGGTGAATCGTCAGCATGCTCGGGTGACTTACAATCTAACAAAACACGATCACATAGTGAAAGCAAAATGTGCTTGTGAAGCGAGTGTTGGAAGAGTTTCTTGTTGGTTTTCTGCACAGCTGATGTTAAATGCGGCGTTAGACTCCATCACATCCTCCAGTGACAAAACATAGACCTCAAATGCTGTGATTTTATGCCAATCCTCCAACAACTTACCAAATTCAACCAAGCGTTTGAAGTAACAATTTGGTTCCTTTCATCCTGAAATGAATTTTTAGCGAAACCCAATTACTACTTGTATAACAAAATTTTGTCCCCGGATTTTTTAGAGTTTAGTATTTTTGAATTTGTCTTTTATTTGTTTTAGTTGTGGTGATTTTTAGGGGACTTTAAATACTTTTAAATCGGTTATTATTTGTTTGGTTAGAACAGTTTAGTTTTACTTTTGTTATTTTTATACATTTAAACACTATACCGATATATGATATAAACCCTTGCACAAAATAAACACATTTTACAGTTCATCTAGATAAATTAAAGTCGTGACCACCCATAAGGTGACAAAAGTAATATTTGATTAGTATACACTGTTCAAGTTTAATATTTAAAAGTAGGCCTATATTAACCAACTTCTTACAAAATACAATAAATACTTTTTCCATCATTTCCAATTGTTAGTTGAACTTTTGTACAATATCCAATAAACATTGTGCTCCTTATTGCGGTTAGGTATTCAAACCATACGCAGTGTCAATTTGCTGTAACTTTGGAGTTTAAAGACAAACTTTATAAAAAGTTTACTCACCCCACACCTAATCAAACGTTATAAATACAGTTTATGTTTTCACACGATTTTTCTTTTTGTTGTGCGTAGTGATAGTTTCGAATATTTAGATAAAGAAACGAAAAGACCTGAACACTAGGTTAGATTTTGCCCTTACAAGTGCTGCTTTAGCGGAAAACCCCGGAACTATTTCGTGGTAGTTCGCCCGTTCTCCCAGCGTCTGCAGCACTGTACCATTCCGTATCGATCCAAGCGAGCATTTCATCACTTTAACACTTTCATTCAAAGTGAAACGAGGTAGCTAACGAATTAATGTGCAATAGGTTAATATTGTTTTTATGGTGGCAGAGATTTTTCTTGACGTATTTGTATGAAATAACCAATTTTATCTTTTGATTATTTGTTATCACTCCAAATCCATGGGGACATATTAGAACTAACTACAAAAATGCCATTCTAATTACAAGGATACGTTTATAAAGTTAACGTTAATGGACACATTAAATTACTTGGTATTACTTAAATCCAGTAAATTGAATCAACATAATGATATTTACGGTTTGAACAAGTAATTTGAATAAAACTTACATCCAATGAGTAATTTAATTAAAATATGGGGTCTACATGATACTACATAAGCTATTCTTGATATTATTAAAATTCCATTCTACACAAATAATTATATTAAGAATTAAAATATAGTTTTGGAAATTTATGTGATAATACTCTTTATTTGTATATATCTCAACAATGTAAACATATGATTAGGCTGATCTTTAAAATTTTATAATGTATAATGTACTTTTTATATTAAAAGACAACAATGTTTTGGTCAACAGGATGACTAAGCTACAATCGTCGTTTGGTGGAATTTATTAATATTTTTGATTTATATTTTAGTCTGAATTCAAGCAACGACTTTTGTTTGAAATAATTCAGTTATTCACTGCTATTAAATTACTTGGAAGAATATTTTCCATACAATAAGTATAATAAAGGTATCAATAAGTATAATAAAGGTATCAATAAGTATAATAAAGGTTTATTTGATCATAAGTAATTATGATAAAAGTACTTCATCCGACACGTCTAGATGTGTACTTACACTGCAATCATCCTTATATATAATACGTGAAGGCGATTTCTACGAAACACTACTCCTCCGTTGATAATGGATGGATTTTACAAACAATGTGTGAAATTAAAGTATTTTTTGTGTAGACGCCCCCTTTCACCAATTCCTGTAATAAAAGTCCTCGGGCTTCGCCCCACAGGCCATCAAAATCCCAATGTATTTCTTGTGAAGAAAAGATTTGGTTTACTTAATCAGACGAAAATCTTTTATTAATTACAGCTGTTCATAGTAAACACATGATACACACAAGAGCCTTCGTTTTTAGAGTGAGTTCGTTTTCAGTTTCGATTACTAGAGTGGAGTGATTCATTTCATTATCCTAAAGTTGACTCTTTTAAGTCATCGGAAATTATGACTGTTATTCGTTTTGAAACTGTAATACTTTGCAATTGCTCGAATTCGAGCAAAAAGATCACTAGTATAAAAATGATACTTGTCAAGTCATAAGGCTTCTTCGGAGACTAAGAAGATCGATATGACATCCTTGTTTGGATATCCTTATTTGACAATTGATTTGTTCCGTAACTTTCGTGGGCCAACGATATAGAAACAAGGACGCCATTTTGACTCTTTCAATATGCGAAAGAACCTCAAGAACATTGTGACTAATTGAGATAAAATACTATTGCCATTTTAGCACCTGTTATGTGTACTACCGACTTAAATGTTTACAGAATAATTTTATAAATTCTGTAAAAAGTGTTAGTCGCCAAATTTATCACTTGTAAAATGAAAAAGGTTCATTTAAGTTGGTAGTAGGTTGGCAGGGAGCTGGTCCTCACTGATAAACAGATGACCATGGTCTAAGAGGTTTACTTTACTACAATTAAGTTTAGTTACTTAGTAACACGATTTCGTTAAAGTAACGTTGTTAAACCTGAGTTTACCTTCGTGAAATTGTGTTTTACTTTGATCGAAGTAAGTAGTGTCTTAGAAAAATCTTTGAATTGCGAAAGCTCTTGAAGATTCGTGAGCTTACCTACGATATTGTTGTTAAATCACGAAAACTATAAAAAAATGAATTGAAGTGAAATGAACTAACTTGTGATTGACCTTTTTATAACATCAACTACAACATTACAACATCAGTGAACTTTTCAAAAAGTAATCTATATATTAATAGGCAAACATGTTTCTTTGAAACCTTTTTTCCCAGCTCGTGTGTATCGCAGGGAAAATCTACGCATACTGTTATAAAGATATTTTCCGGTAGATGTTCAGAATCCCTTTATAAATTAAAATAGGCTAAAAAGCACAGAAAATGAATTTAACTTAAAAAAATTGACATGGGCCTTATGGGTTGCTTTGCTGGTGACGAAATAACAACAAAATCAAAACAAATGGAAGAAATTGTAATCACATGTTTTATTTGCGTGGGGTGAAAATAGAGAAGTCTGTACATTACATATTTTTGGTCGAGTTTTCGATCGATGGACGACCTCTAGTATCCTACACTTTACTATTCAATACGGAAAACAAACAGCAGTTATTTGAATTATATGATTCGGAATTTCAAAATGATGCGGAAAAAAATTCAGTCGAGCTCCGAAAATCTTTGAACTCTTTTCATCTCCATAAGCTTCCTTTGAACCAGCATTAATTTACATTAGTACTTTATTAACGTATTGATAAAAATACCCCCGCCGCAGCAAACCTGCCGACTAAGCGAATTTCCATTTGTCTGAATTGATTTTCAGTTAAATATATTTTAATAAAATTAGGTTTAACGAGTACCTAGGTTTGCTGCTACAAGGAAACTAATAAAGTGTGTTTTTGAGTAAAATATTGATAGCTTAGTACAAAATAAATAAATTTGCCAAGTTTGATCAAAATATATCCATAAACAAGCAACCTACAACATTTGACAATATTCTCCATAAGAATAACATGGGAATTTTAAATTTACAATTTTTTTAATTTTCTCCGTTACTAATAATTAAACAAAAATACTTTTATATACTAAATTATTTGTTTTTTTAAGCTCTTCAAAAAGGTCTAATGAGAAATCGGGAAATTTTGTGTTTTGAGGGTCAAAAGTGAGACAAACCAATTTTTACCCCATAAAACCCCCCGTAAAGCCCCGTTCCCATGGTCCGATCGTGCTGGTTCGCGAACTCATTCAAGTTTATCCCGCTTTACACTTTTAAACCAAATTTCATCAAAATCGGACAAAAATTACTCAAGTTATCGCGTTCACGGACGTATATATATGTCTATATATATATATATATACATATATAAAAATTTGAACGAATGGTGTTTTTGGCCTCTGGGGACATCAAAATGAAAAAGTAAATCGGTCCCGGGTCTAGGTCTTACCGTGCCACCTACGGTAATAGCTACTTCCCTATAGGGAAATTCGCTAATAACCTTAAATCAAATATACTTGGTTGAATCAAATAGAAATTACCTGTTCAAATAATTATAAAAACATAAACCACAGAATCATCCAACACGAATCTATCAAAGAAAGTAGAGGTCAGATACATTAAACTTAAGGGAGTATAATTAGTTAAACAAATTTAAGTAACGCGGGAATGATTAATGTTTACACTCAAATGTTTACTTCGCAACTAACTATTTCTCTTGACTGAAGGTACACTGTTGTATCGAGTAGCGCAGATACAACACGCCTGTTTGTCCTGATAATTACTTTCAAGTAGAGGTGAAAAATGGCGGGGAATACTGTCAGTTTGTAATCGCGATCAGAACACCTGTTTGATATTTTCTTGTGGTCATGCCGTTGTGTATTTGCTCATTTACACTAGGTAGCACAGTAGTAAAACATAGATTTAAACAATTATGTTCTGTTGAGTATATAAGAATTTGCTGAGATCTTTGGCACGCTACAAAAATCCATAATGTATGTATGCAACTGTATAGGCTTTTAAAGTTTATAGTTATTTTCGAAATTTTTAGCGTAACCATGAAACATACAAAACGCTTCAATTTGATTGTTTTTTCAACTTCACAAAATTTTTTTGAAAGAAATTGCAAAGTTTTGTAATTCTCGGATAAGGATACACAATAAGGATAACAACTTTTCCCCCCGTAATACACGGGGTTTACATATAAATAAATTTATATATGATCAAATACCAAGCTGATGGTGATATTTGCTTTTGAAGACATCAAAACTATAAAAGTAAATCCATCCTGGGCCCAGGTATTATTATGAGACCTGCGGTAATAGGTTATTCCCTGTATGGGAAATTTACTAAAACGTCAAGTGAGTAGATTGTAAACACGCGTGTTCGTAATAAAATATTACAATGTCTTTTAAAACATAAAAATTGTATCAGTCATTAGTAAAACTAGACAATGGTCTTACTATGTTTTACAAAATATCATTTTTGTTTCTTGAATCTTTTAGGTAGTCACTTGAGGAACACAATCTTTTCAAATATCTCCTGTGATTTAACAAAACTACCAAAACGTTTATACTTGATAGAAAACAGAAGACATGTTGTCAGAGTGTCTATTAATAATTCAGATCTGTTTGGAAACTTCAGCCAAATCCCAAGTGCAAGACAGATGTTAGCACATCGTATTGGTATTGAACATGGGAAGTTGTTGTTAACCCAAATATACAGGATAAATACAAGGTTTATTTACAGCTCATGATGTGAATGTATCGAACCAATAAATTAATAGTTCCCCGAGCTATTAAGGCAATTGATAAATAAAGAATGTAGGTCAAAACTAAATAAAAAAAAAATATCAAACCAAACCACAATAATAGTGACCGCAATAAAAAAAACATAAAAAGTAATAATTAAAATGTTTAGCTTTATTTTTAGAAAGATTTTTCTGGCAGATACGTGGTAAGAGGAACTATGATACATGAATTTTATGGGAAAAATCACAAAGTTACAATAACTGTTAAATCGTAATTTTTACAGCATTGAGGGTTGTACCAATTTAATTAAGGTAAAAGGACTTTGACATACTAAATGTGCATAAAAATCGTGAAAGTAGTTTTGGTGATCAATATGATTTTTGTTATTTTATAGATTTTTTTCTGAGGATATCACTATTAAAAATCTGAATTTAAGGTGATTCCCTACTGAAATCGGTAAAATAATTAATTATTTTAACTTATTTTTACTTTGTAACAGGCTTTTATACTTAAGCCGTATAAAAAAATTTCATATTAAAAAAGTTGTTTATACCCGTCCTTAAAGTGGTGTTTATCGGGTTTCAAGGACGATTTTCAAATTTTATATTTAAAGAAAACTTTGAAAATGTTATAGTAATGTTCAGCATAAAATTCAATTTAATATTGCCTATTTTATTGTATTATAGAAACATTTTATATGTTTTAAATATTTTTAGAAATTTATTAGATTTTTGTTAATTTATAAATGAAAATGTATTTTACCAAATGGAGGGCCATAACATAAAAGGACTACTAAATCTCAATCAAAATAGTAAACGCCTTTTTAATAAATAAAAATATGATTTTCCGTTATTTTATCGATCTTTCTGGGAAACTCACAATAAAAAAACGGAATTTAATAATATTTGAATCATTTAAGCCTAGTCAGCTAGGTAGTTTTTGCATTATTCTAAAAAAAAGACACAGAAAATGGAATTCTGATAGATAAAAAATATATGCCGTAAATACGATAAAAAACGATACAATTGTGTTCCATTAACTTAAGTCTGTAGTCTATTAAAATTTGTAAGATCTACTTAATATTGTAGTCCAGTTTCTATAACATATAAATTAAAGCCTGAATTTATATGTTACAGACACTTTAAATACGACTATAAGAATGCAGTTTCATTTTCCAGCAGTGGTAAATATATATATATATATATATATATATATATATCATCTAATAGATCTATTGACGAGTTGAGGCCAGTATAATATAATTTTAATATCCGCCATCCCACCACAGATGGCTCCATTTGCAGCTGATCACGCCGGGTTATGTTGCGGCTCTCGTCTATTTCCCCGGGGGTTCGTTGATGATAGCTCCCGAATAATCACTTGTAAGGTTAAATTACTTGGGAGTTAACAATCAGTCTAGGAATGCACTTTTTGTTAAAGTATTGCTGCTCCGAATGACTTATACAAAATTTGGTATATCGATAATTTATAAATAAAAACTTAAATTCGACGTTTTTAAACGCACTAAAAAGTATGAAATAGTTTATAAATATGTGGAGAGGATAAATACTTGTAAGATTAAGATCGAAAAAAGTGGGGATTTTCTTTCTGCTAAACCTCAATTAGAAATTATAGATTTAAATCATACGAATAGCTGATGTACTTTGTGAATTTGTTTGTTTCCTATCGATAGCTACCCTCTCTTTATTATTGTCTATTACAAGTATTTATTCTCTCCACATATTTATGAATTATTTTCTACTATTTAATGTGTTTAAAACGTGGTATTTTAAAAAGTGTTTTTATAAATTATTTTATATTTTTTGTCTTTATAATGTCTTTATATTGTCTTTCAAGTTTCAAGTTCATCGGGAAGTTAGTTTAAAACCGATTGCAAAATTTTTACAGAACGGACAAGAAAGCCGTTTTGAAAAAAATAATAAAAAAATATAAAAACGTGTTAAAACTACCTTTGGCCTACCTTTTTAATGTTCAATTTGCTAGGTACATATTGTGGAAATATCTGTCTTGCACTAGGGTTTAGTCTGAAGTTTCCGCATAGACCTGAATTAATAATAGACATTGTGTCGTCTTGCCTTCTGTTTGTTGACCCAGTGTTTTATCACGTCATAAAATGGCGTTTTTTAAATAGAAAAAGTAATAAATTAAAAGCTATGAAACAGTTGCTAATTTTCGTTTTTATAGTGCACGTTTGTAGGATTGAGAAAAATACTGACATGAAAGTAAAAAAAAAATGAATAACAAAAAGTGAGATTTATATAGATTTGGTTGAATTTCGAATTACAGCATCTATCGTCATTTTTTTAATTTTAAAAGGTTATTAAAGCCTATGGTTGAATATGCAAACCATATATTGGTTTATCATAGCTCAACATGATTCAAACGCTTTTTTCAAATGATCTAAAATACCTCAAATTATCTAAGTAATTATCAATGCTCTGAAGAGAGGATCTTGTTTTAGTAATACACTATTATAGTTTCATACTTGTATATACCTAAGGGGACAAATGAACATCAAAGGAGTGTTTTGAGGAATCTACCAACATCAGCAGATGACATGGCCCTTTGAAATATAATATAGACTTTGGTTGTCTGAAACTACAAGAGAGTAATATAATAGAGGATTGTAATAAGGTCTTCAAATCAGGTATTATAAACCTCGTTTGAAACTATTTCCTTTTTACATAAAACTGTTCAATAAGTAGTAAGTACTATGCTTTATTCTAAAATCTCGTAATACAATTTAGGGGTGGTCATAAATTATGAAATTAAAAATATTTACAGATGGTTGCCAATAAAACAATTACATTAAATTTAAATTTAACGGAAGTGAAAAATTCAAATCTGGCGCTTGATTGTTGAGATAATTAGTCAGAGAATTTAATTGAATTCGTGCTCCTAAATGGAGAGCGTGCATTTGCATGTCTTCCCTCTCTTTTGAACCGCCTCACGATTCTGGCGGGGAATTACTGGTAAAAACAGCCTGAACTTATAGTTATTAAAATGTTTTATTAAATACATGAGTTATGGGAAGTCTCGATAATCTGTGGACAAAAATAAAAACTTATTTTAACTCGTGCTTTCTTTAGGGTGTGTGTACGACAGACGACTCAACAAAGCCCAAAGGATTGAGATTGTGTTCGACCAAATGAGTCAACTTGAGTAGAAACTTAAACAACTTCATATTAGTTATTAGTTCTTATTGCACGTTGGACCTCGACACCGGTTATACCTAATGATTACAGCACGATTTGTTGTATTGTAGCTAACTAGGCTGTATTTTTGTAAGAAACAAAGCCTGTAACTGTATGAATAGATTATGCAATGGTTTTATCCGTTAGAACTAGAAAAAAACCCCTAATGATCGGTTGAATTTTTTTGCTATTTCATCATAGCTGCGTATCAACTGAAATGTTACAGAAATGCGTATTTAAAAAATATACAGTACTTAATTCACAAAAAATTAGATGATATGCACAATATCGGAGTAGTATTATTGTGCATCACATCACGGCCCAAACGTAAAATACAACATTGTATATACTGTAAAAGAATCTTCAATAACAAGAACATTTTTTGTTAATTTGAATTTATTTACTCTATGAACAATTACTTCGATATTAGACAAAGGCTGACTTTGCCAGCGGGAGTAGTCACTACCAAATTAACACAGAACATCTGACAGCCTTCGTGTTGGGGGTGCTGTTGGGGGGGGGGGGGGGGTGAAGTAAATTGAATTTCCCCGTCAAAATATGGCACGTGAGTTTGCACCTTGCAGTTCTAAATCCTAAACTCTGTTGACTTACTGGAAATTAGATTCTGCCAACGTTCTAAAATTGTCCAAGCTAATCTATTTTATGCTATCAACTCGTTGTGTCAACTACAAGCGTTTTATCTCTTCAGTACATACAGTATTGACAGTGTATTCGTTTATTTAGTTAGTGTTTTGTAAGTTACAACTATACAATATTTTTATATTGTAAAGCAATCCTTTTTATGTTACTCTACTAATCAAGTTTTAGTTATCATATACAAAACAATGAAAATAGTTGGATGTTTCATAAACAATGTGTATTTGACTTAATTGATAAAAATATGTTTTATATTTACTTATCAAATTGCAGTAAAGTTACGATTTAGTTACTAACAGGCTGGTATATTTCGCTTTAGATTTAGTGAAGGGACTGATGTTTTAGACTGAAAATCATTTAGAACGTAAGTGTTATCACTTGGTTAATTACCAATTGTAGTTATCCAGGACTTGAAAATGAGCCAAAGGAGGATAAAATCTTGATCACCAGGAGTGACCAGCTTGATTACATAAAACGCTGATATATCAATGTACTTTTGTTTAATAATATGTAACCTTGGTTACACAAAACACTGATACCTGCGTTGCAAGATTGCATGGTAATTCAACAAAATTAATGAAAACCATGAGCATAAAACCAACTCTAATTGATAATGTTGATAAACAAACGTTCTAGATCATTTATATATATAAGAACAAGAACCAAACTCTGCAGAATTCAGTCATTATATTATCTTGTTTGATAATTTGTAACCAATTTATTCGTTAATCATGTTAATAACTACTGTTAACATCCAGTTTAGTTATTACCATGGTGTCTTTTGTTAATTTCTGAACTAATCGGCAAATTTCAACCGTACAAGTTTTTCTATCTGTTTCTGTGCAAATGAAGCCTGTAGAATGCCTATATTATGAAATCCTATAGAATCAGATAAAGAACTCTAACTCTTTGTCTACTGCTTTAAATATAATTTCCATGATGAAAACTACTAAAAATTCTAACACCCTCGATTTAGTAAGTTAATAAAATTACACATTTTGTTTAAACAAAGGTAGATAGAATAAAATAAAGTTTCTAAAAATTGTACAACATTTTCTACCACAATAAAGTCTTTGATGAGAATTATTTAAACGTGTCGGTTCAATAAGTTACATATTTTGCAAGTTATGATATTCTCTACAGTTTTGGCAAGATGGCGAGGGAGGTACAGAGGGTTCTGCTATCATACTGTGTAAATGAGCTGTCATGGCGTCTACAGTCTATTGTTATCTTGCAGTACAATACAACACTCGGCTCATACTGTCTACCATTGTCCTTCTGATGAGAAATACTCATTCACGCAACTTCCGAATATACATTGAACCGGAAGCAACTCACGCAAGAGGTAAAAGACTAAAAAAACCCTCTAGCGAGTGTTTAGTAACATAGTGGTTAGAAAAATTACATTACTTTCATTAGACACTCTGATGATTCTTTGTTGGCACTAAATAAACATAGAATTGGAAGCAGCCCAGGAAATTTTGATGTAAACCCCAAACAAAACCGGTTGTGGAAAACATAGTTTTTTAGTATAAGTGGGTAGTCGGTAAACTGCAGAATATCAATTATCAATCAATTATCAATTATTTAAGATGGGGGCGCCACTATGTGCGTATTTTAACCAAAATATAAGTGAAGGATGAGTGTAGATTGAGTGGCGCGATCTTGTGGACTTGTTAGTGACTAAGGCGCATATTCCTTAGACACAGCTGTTAATTAATAGCCCATACAGCTAATAGCAGCTAAGGGACCTACAGTTTATAGTGGAATCCGAACCACATTATTCCTTGTAATTAACGAATTGGTCTAATTATCAGGATAATACTGTGGATAGTCGTAGTACTCACTAGTGCGGACGTTAATCCACACCAGGGAGCGTCGCATCCACAGTGCATGTCTATAAATATCCACAATTAATAAATAACCTAAAATGAAATGAATTGTAATAGATCAAATAAAAATAAAGTATCTAGAAAATATATAGTAAGCTCTTTCAATGCTTGTATCTTGGCCTATGAATACAAATATACATTCCATCCCCATTTAAAAAGTGTCGTACTTGATGTGAGCCACGTACAGATTGTGCTGATCTAATCTCTACTTTCTGTCAAATACACAGATTTGTTAACAACGTCAATCTAATGGAATGACTTATGGCGAGCTACAGTAACTGTTATGACCCACCAACGTGGTCAGGCACAATAAATAAGGTAGAAAATATAACTTTAGACCCTAGCACATTCTGTGGCTGGCTCACATAACTATGTTCTTTTTTATAAAATAATTGGCTGCAGCTGTTCCATATATATGGGATGTATACTTCAGTAATCGATAGCCAAAGCTTGTATTTTGCTAGAACTATAACCTATGCATATGCAAGATACATGGAGAGTGTAATAGGTATACATACATTCTGTATTAGATAATAAAAGAAGAAGAAGAAGCTATTTCATAAAACCCTTTGTTTTTCTAAAACCATGTTAAATTAACGTCCTGGGAATCAAAAGTATCCATTGATGCTGCATTTAAATAAATATTGAGCTTGACGTAAGCTAAAAAAAATCTCTCTGAGGAAAATCGAGAAATTTATAACTTTAGATACGAAATAATTTAAACTTAATATTAAACTTCAGATAATGGTTAAATCAACATATCCATTTTAACACTAATAACTTGTTCAAAATACCTTAAACACTCTATAATCATAACTCTTTATACCACACTTGCAAATTCAAGGGACAATAGATGGTTTACATTTTATTTTGAAATATTGCTAAAGACTTGCTAAATAACTGGTATTGGGTGTGATTGGCATTGATTAATGACAATATAACTATTTAAAGCTAAATGTATCAAGTCTTATTATAAGACAATGAAAAACCAATCAGGAAATGCCTACTGTTGATATAAGTCACAATCTGCAATTTGAGATGGACAAATCGTTGAAATGCACGCCACTATTTGAACCCCTTGTGTCATGAATTGGATGCCCTTACAATGCGATTGGCTTTCTAATCGCCACTATTCTGGTTTTGCACTGATTAGTCAATCAATCTGAGTAAATATTTTAAATCTATTTAAGTTATTTACTACATATATACGAGTACATTGTACATGTATGCAATGTTGTTAATTGAGTAACTTAATCTTAACAATGATGAATCTGGAGCATGTTTAAAATCTGTAATTGAAGTATCGTGTCAATTAGTTTCAGAGTAAATATTTATTTAATTGTTTAAAGCTTATATTAACAAAACGCGATTTCTAATGAGTTCCTGTTTAGAGATTTGACATGTTTAATAAGGTGTTTAAAATGACTGAAATATTCGACTGTGCCTTTTAGAAACTGTGACAAAGTGTCAGAATAGAAATGCCACGAGACATTGAATTGAATTAGACCTAAAAAAGACGAATGGTACGGTAATTCTAAATACAAAACATTATTATCAATAATTTATTAGGCTGACTACTTTTGGAATTTCACATAAATCAATTGAATACATTTTATCGAAAGATTCAACAAATTTATTTATGGATATTTAAATAATTGTTTAACTTTGTATCGAAAGCAGGGACTCATCTGTTAATTAGTATTTACGCTTTCCTAAGGCCCAGGTAAGTGAATGGTTGTGGTATTTGTGTTGTAGTGAGGTACTCTGGGGAAATCTAGGGTACACCACGACCAATCGGAACACCGATAAACCTACCCTGGTCGCTCTATTGTTGCTGTGCTTGGGTTGGCCATGGCCAATAGATGTGTAGTAGGTTCATTGTAAAATAGACTAGATGTCTTACTTTCGTAATTTTACTTTATTTTAAAATCTGTCTCCAACCAAGCAGAAATGATTTTATGCTATGTTATGTAATTTCGAAAACATGAAGAAAAAAAAATATTTAAAAATATTCTCCACCGGAAAATACGGAAAGTTATCTATTAGTGCTAATACTAAATTATTGAACAATTATGAGTTGATTATTCCATCCACCGTTTATTATATTCATGTTAATGAGAATAACATGCGAATGACGTGACTGAAAATCCAACCAGATTTGTCATCAAGCATAAACGATTACCGGTAAAAATACATATACCTTATATTTTGAACTAAAATATACATGTAACTACACAATAACCAATAACATTATCCGTTAAAATTTTATTGTTTAGAATGATAGTCATATGGTTTTTGTATGATTTATTTCAAACACAATTCAGCAAGGGTCGCATACAGTTATATCATAAAGGAAACAATAGAACCGTGACAGGTTGACAGTTTGTGTAAAATAATACGTACCTCAGTTGTTACGATAACGTGGAAAATTACAGAAAATACTGTGTTGCCCACAGCTAAACCTAATGAAAGAATAATCATTCATATTTTTGTTAAATATCTCATTTGTTCTTTCGTTTGTACATTTTATTAATATGTTATGTATAGTAAATATTTTATATGTATAGTACTTATATGATATTTTTCATGTTAGAGCAAAGTAGTGGAGAACTGCCGGTTTTACCTCACTTTAGACACGTTTTTCCCATGTTATTCTTATGGGGATTATTTTTGGCCACCAAATCTAAAATCCTGATCTTTGCCTGCAAATCCCTATAAAAATTGTCAAACCTTATTTCTTAGTTATTCCCCATAAATATATTCGATATTAAGCAAAAATAAAAAAAAAATCATTTATTGACCCATGTATGTGTATATGTATAGTAGTATAGTTTGTCGGTGCCGTTTTTTGTGGTTCGAGGTTTTTGGGCCAACCCCCCCCCCTCACCCCCTCACCACTCCCCTCTGCCCCATGCACAATTGCTAGTACATCTACCATTCCCCTTTCCAGTTGATATATTATATTTCTATTTCAAAATCATGTATGTGCGAACTCGGCTCATGGCGTGGGCGCGCTCCTGACTCATGGTTGTTTCTTGCCTCTAGTGGTGACGTGGTGAAAATGTCACTCACTTGGGCTTGCTCCTTGCTAGTCTTGGATCTGTTGAAGTAATTTTTACAAATTTTTAATTTCTAGCTGAAAATTGATAAAATTTCCAAAATTTTGAAATTTTCAAAAAGTCTATAAATAGAAGTGGCACAAATTTTTTTTTGTTATATATAAAAATGAGGCCCACCTGTCAACACTGCTCCGTGTCGCTCTCTACCAAAAGTAATATGATTCGTCACTACAAGGCAATTCATCAAATGAATGTGTGCAAAGTTTGTGATTTAATCTGTGAAAATAACATGACTCTAAAATCGCATATATAACAAAGTCACAAGACTTGTAATTTTTGTAAGAAAAATGTTGTTGGACATTTTAAAAGACATGTTAATTCTTGCATGAAATGTCCATACACAATGATTAAATTTGTGGGTGAATCGATTAGAGCTGAACTTGAAAATAATCTCAAGTCTTGTCCTCTACCGATAAAATGGACTTTAGTTAGGAGAATCAAATTTATAAAATATTCAATGGATCAAAATGGTAAATTAGTTAATGAAAAAGAATGTATAGCAGATTTTCGAAGTCTTACTACCTTAACTATTGAGAAGAGAGATTTAAAGCCTCAAATTGAAAATGCACTTTCAAAGATTGATGCTTCCATACACAAATATCAAGCCCAAGGCAGTGGATGGATATATGACCATACTAAATATTGGCAGTTGCATGTTTACAAGTATAAACCCCTAACTCCAAAGTCATATATCCCCACACCAAAAAGTATTCAATCAAAACATGCTGTTTTAAATATAAAGAATTATGATAATAAATGCTTTCTTTGGTCGATTTTAGCAGCTTTACATCCAAGGTATGCAAACAATGCTGAAAGGGTTTCTAATTATGTACCCTATGAAAGTCAGTTAAATATGGCAAATATAAAATATCCAGTAAAAATATCTGATATAGATAAATTTGAAACACAGAATAATATAAGTGTTAATGTATTTGGGGTTGAATATGATAAATTTATATATCCATTAAGAACGACTAAACTGAATACTAGTAATACTCATGTAGATTTATTATTATTACAAGAAGGTCGTAAATCACATTATTGTTTAATTCGTGATTTTGATAGGTTAATGTTCCACTCTACAAAACATGGCCATAAGCAGCATTTTTGCAAGTTGTGTTTACAACATTTTTACACTAATGATATATTAGAACGTCATGTAACATATTGTAAAAGCTTTGACGCTCAACGAGTGGAAATGTCTAAACAAGATACATTACAATTTAAAAATTATAAATATCAACTTAAAGCCCCATATGTAATTTATGCAGATTTTGAATGCTTTATAAACTCTAATATACATATTCCATCGGGATTTGCATTTGTCGTAGTAAAAGATTCAAAAATTATTTCTGAAGAGTTGTACAGTGGCACAAATGTTATGGATGTGTTTTTTGAAAGATTATTTCAGGCTTATGATTATATTAAAAATCAAATGGCAATATATATTCCTCTTCAAATGACCCCTGAGCAAGAGGTATCTTTCCAAAACTCAACACATTGTCACATTTGTGAAAAGCCCCTATATTTTGATAGGGTGAGAGATCATTGCCATTCCTCTGGACAATACCGTGGAGCTGCCCACAATGATTGTAATTTAAACTATAAAGTAACAAAGAAAATACCAGTATTCTTCCATAACTTGAAAAATTATGATGGTCACATAATAATGCAACATTTGGGAAAGTTTAATAAACGTAAATTAAATTGTATAGCTAAAGATATGGAAAAATATATATCATTCTCTGTTGATGATTTAGTATTTTTAGATTCATACAACTTTCTGTCCCTTCCATTATATAAATTGGCTTCCAATTTGAACACATTTAGATTCATACAAAATCCACTACTACAACGTAAAGGTGTATATCCCTATGAATATATGACGGGACCAGATAAGTTCGCAGAGTCTCTACCCCCAATTGAAACATTTTACAGTTCTATAACTAAAGAACATATCTCTCCCAATGAATATGAACATGCTAAAAATATATGGACCCATTTTAATATACATAATTTACAAGAATATCATGATTTATATCTTAAAACAGATGTATTGCTACTGGCTGATGTGTTCGAGACATTTAGAGACCTATGTTTAAAGGATTACAAACTTGACCCTGTACATATGTATTCACTTCCTGGACTTACATGGGAGGCCTGTCTTAGAATGACAGGAATAAAATTACAATTATTCAAAGATATTGACATGCATTTGTTCATAGAAAGTGCGATTCGAGGAGGAGTCAGTATGATTTCTACACGTTACGCTAAAGCAAATAATAGATATATGGGTGAACACTATGATCCCAATCAAGAGAGAGTCTATTTAATATATTTAGATTGTAACTCGCTATACTCAACAGCGATGTGCGAGCAGCTACCTATGGATGGATTTTGTTGGACGAATGAGATAGACTACAAATATAATCAAAATGATGAGTTTGGATACATTTTAGAAGTTGATTTAAAATATGATAAAAGCTTACATGATTTACATAATGACTATCCATTAGCACCAGAGAAAATGAATGGCAAATTAATGCCAAATTTAAATGACAAAACTAAATATATTTTACATTATAAAGCATTACAAAAATATGAGGAATTGGGTTTGATTGTAACAAAATACCATAGAATTTTAAAATTTAGACAGTCTAAATGGCTTGCGCCCTATATTAATTTTAATATTGAAAAACGCAAATGTGCTAAAACTGATTTCGAAAAAGACTTTTATAAATTGTTAAATAATAGTCTCTTTGGTCGAACAATCATGAATCAACGCAAGTTTCGTGATATATATCTCAAGGATGAGTCACTATTAACAAAATATGTCACTAATCCAAGGTTTGACTGTAGCAAAAAGTTTGATAACAATTTACATGCTATACATTTAAATAAATTAGTTGTAAAGTTTAATAAACCAATATATTTAGGAATGACGATTTTGGATATCAGTAAAGTAATAATGTATGATTTCCACTATAATTATATGTCAAAATTTAAGAACAAAAGATTTCTAATGACAGATACAGATTCATTAATGTATTCTATAGTTACAGAGGACTTTTACAAGGAAATAGAACATGACTTGCACTATTTTGATACCTCTGGATATAGTAAAGACCATTTCTTATACCCTGATAAAAATAAAAAAGTCACTGGAAAGTTTAAAGATGAATTAGGTGGTCATATTATGTATGAATATTGTGGTTTAAGACCAAAGTTATATTCTTACATTCCTCTAAAATGGTTATATGAAGAAGACAAGCAAGCTTTAGAGGTGAAGAAAGCTAAAGGAGCTGATGGTGCCACTGTTAAACATCTCCTCAGACATCAACATTATTTGAACTGCCTTGCAACTGGGCAAGATTACTATGAGAATGTGACAAGAATTAAATCTATAAATCATCATCTTCAAACCTTAACCATGAATAAAAAAGTACTATCCTTTGACGATGACAAGAGGTTTATTCTAGAAGATGGCATCAATACTCTTGCGTTCGGTCATTATAAAATCGATGTTCAAAATGTGTAGATGTATAATAAATGCAAATGTTAAAAAAAATCTTTCATTTATTTACCCTTACCATCCTCTTGATAGAATTGGTCAAACATAAATCTATATTTGCCATTATTCTTTGACCTTTCTTTGTCTATTACGAAAAAGCCATATTTAGTTTTATCCCAACATTGATGACAGAGATTTTTAAATTGGTCAAATGAAAAGTCATTACCAACATGATTGTGATATACATGTTTTAAATTTAAATCATCTTGTTTGAATAATATTAGGAAATTTACATTATCACGTAAATGTTTGTGTACTTTGCTGTAAGATTGACACAAGTAAAAACAGTTAATATTTTTATGTCGACCCATTGAGAAAAATTGTGTAATATTTGGACTATTTATGTCATCAAACACAACAACTGACTGTGATTTTACATCATTTGGTGTGATTTCACAGTCAGTAAACGTGTGTAATTTCACTTCATCACACAAACTAAATATTTCAATTATTTTTTTATATTTTTCTTGTTCTAAAGATTTAGATATTAAATATAAGTTTGTAAATTTTAATCCTTCCTTTCTTACAATTAAATTGTAAATTACAACCGTCTTCCCACTTCCACTTGGACCGCAAATAACACATCGAATATTGGTAGGAAATAGACCCAACTTCTTTGGTATATTTTCCTTAGTATGTACTATTTTAAATTTATGTTTTTGTTGAATAAAAGACATTTTTTATATAATAAAAATGGTAAAAAATGATAATAAGAAAACATGTAAAAAGGGCAAAGGTTTATTCCTAAAGCCATACAGAGGTCGAGGGTTATTGAATACTCTTATAAATAACCTTCCATTCCCACTTCACATACCATCATATCGATACTGTGGACCTGGAACGAATATACGTGAAAATATAGCTAAAAATGTACCTCCAAAAAATAAACTAGACTCTTATTGTAAAGAGCATGACATATTCTACATGAATAATCCCGATACCGCTGCTCGGAACAAAGCAGACATGAGATTAGCAGACTTAGCTTGGACTAGAGTAACGGCCAAGGACGCAAGTCTTGCTGAAAAAGCTGCTGCTTATGCAGTGACAAATTTGATGAAGGCAAAAGCAAAGATGGGAATGGGATTAAAATTTAATAAAAAAGATGGACAACTACCAGCTGTTAGAGGCCGCAAAAGACGTGCCTCACTTCAGAGGGGTGTACCTAAAAAGCGAGCTAAAAAATCTAACACCAAGAGTAAAAGAGTGCGGAATAGTTAATTTAGACAGTTCATCTGGCACACATTGGACAGCATATCGTAAAAATAAAGATATTGTAATTTATTTTGACCCATTTGGAATCCAACCTCCAAAAGAAGTAATTAAATATTTTGAGGGATATAAAATATTCTATACAACTGATCAAATACAAGATTTAAATAGTTCTATTTGTGGAATTTTATGTTTATCATTCATAAAAAATATTTCTTTATAAAAATGGATTCATTTACCATAACATTTTCGGGTACAGAGCCAGAGCTAAAGTCAGTGTTCTTTCCTCCCATAGAATTAAATGATGATTATGTAATTGGATTGGTAGATTTTCAAAGTTATAATTCAATATTTAATGTTAAAAAACCACTAAATATTTTAACATATTACAAAGTAGAGAAAATAACATTACCAAAAGGAGATATCTCAGTTGATGATTTAAACCAGTTATTAAATGGCAAACTTAAAGTTATAATAGATAAAAATGGAGAAGCATTAATTAATACTAAATCCAAACTTTTATTCAAAGGGCTTATTCCAAAATTAAATCAACTTAAAGGCAAAAAATTAACCATTAGTGAAGGTGATGATGTTTTCTATTATGACCACAATGCTCCAGTTACAATAGAAATTTCTGAAGAAACATATGAGGTGGTTGAGCTTGCAAAGGAAATTCAAAAGCAAGTCCCAGACTTTTTCCTTACAGCTAATAATAAAACTATGAAAGCTACACTACTTTCTAGCCACGTGTTTGATTTTACAAAACCATGTTTAGGGTCTGTTTTATTGGGTTTTAAAGGTGTTTCTACTCCTGGTGTTCAGTTTGAATCTACAAATAAAATAAATATTAATAATGTAAATGTGATTAGAGTAAAATGTAATATTGCAAACGGGTCCTATTTAAATGGCAACAAATCACACACCATACATAGCTTTTATCCAGAAGCTCCTCCTGGCTACAAAATTATTGAAGTTCCAAGAAATATTATATATTTTCCTGTAAATAAGAGAAGTTTAGATGTTGTCAGTATTACATTTGCCGATCAGCATGACAAGGCAATTGACTTTAACGGAGAAGAAACTACAATTACTTGTCATATAAAAAAGATATGAGAATTTATAAGAATTTATCTATAAGTGTGCAAAATGCTAGGTTCCTAAAGTCAATAGGACTAAAGTTAAAATTTTCTATTAATAAAAATGGAAGATTTTCTAGACGTTACAGGGAAATCCCAATTCGACGATAGTGTGGTTAAAATTACAAATCACTCCTATGTTCCCCACAACACTTTAGCAATAAATAATTCTGATGAAATTCTAATATGTATTAATAATCAAGATTTGCTAACTCTCCCATGTAGAAGTTATCTGTATATTAAGGGAGAAATTGAAAATCATGATAAAGGTCATTTTATAAATAATGCATTTGCGTTCTTATTTGATGAAATTAGATACGAAGTCGCAGGTAAAGAAATAGACATTGTAAGAAACCCAGGAATTTCTAGTCTTATGAAAATATTGAGCTCTTATAATAAAACTACTAAATTGTCAAATGTAGCATTTGATTCTGACACGAATTTAAAAGAGTTCCATAAAGGTGGCAAGTTTAGTACATGTTTACCATTAGAGCTGTTAATGGGTGTATTTGAGGATTTTAATAAGGTATTAGTAAATGTCAAACAAGAATTGGTGTTGAAAAGATCCAAAAATGATTTGAATTGTATATTAACAACCGCTAGTGCTCCAGCCAGTGGCACTGCTGATTTGATTCCTAAAATTACACTTAACTCAATTCAATGGGTGATGCCACATGTGATACCATCAGATGGGGAGAAGTTACAATTACAAAAGATGTTATTGCAAAATAAAAATTTGCAAATTGCATTTAGAAGCTTAGAGCTGCATGAACTTCCATCATATCCTAATACCACAAGACATACATGGTCAGTAAAGACGTCTTCAAGTTTGGAGAAGCCTAGGTATATTATATTTGGTTTCCAAACAGCTAGGGATAATAGTGCACGAAAAAGAACTGATGAATTTGATCACTGTAAATTAAAAAATCTCAAAGTATTTTTAAACTCTGAATATTATCCTTATAGTGATTTAAATCTCGACTTTGAAAATGGAGATGTCTCTAAAGCTTATGAGATGTTTATGAGGTTTAGAGAGACTTACTATAATACTATTCCAGATCCTATGATTAGTAGGGCTGAGTTTATGAAGAAATATCCACTAATTGTAATAGATTGTTCTAGACAGAACGAAACAGTGAAGGAAGGAATTGTTGATATTAAATTAGAGATTGAAACTGCAGAAAATGTGCCAGCAAATACATCTGCATATTGTTTGATAATACATGATAAAGTGTTTGAGTACAATCCTTTGTCAAATGAGATAAATAAAATGTAAATAAAAGATGAAAAACATTCAACAAGAATTGGTTGACTCTGCAAATCAAATACGAGAGAAATATAGAGCTTTAAAACGTGGCAAGTTTCTAGAGGCTGAAGAGAGGTTCCAAACATTCCAACCTTTAATAGAGCCATTACAAGAATTAAAGAAAATCACATCAGAGAGGCCTCGAATGGAGATACTCCCAATGACTCCATCTAGAATATCAATGATACCAAGATATCAACAACAACAACCATTACAACCATTACAACCATCCACCCCACAGAAATTAGATTTTGGTCTTTTAGCATCAGACTATTTAGGAAATTACCTCAGTAAAAGCAGTATGACAGACACTACATATGGTATTAGACGAGAAGCAAATAAATTTTTTATTGGAAATAAGGAAGTTGATATTGGCAATGATGATGTTACAGTTGCAAATAAAACCTACAAGGGGACAAAAGGTTTATGGGAATTGTTAACGTTAAAAGAACCTGAGAACTATACTCAGGCTGATTTGCAAAATTATAAAGAGATTTTGGAAGCTACAAATGGACATTTAAAGAGTTACAAAGATGGTGCACCAATTTCAAGTAATAGACATACTAAATATCTTAATATAATTAAACCTCTATTTAAATCTGTTGGTGAAGGTTTGAGACAAGTGACTGGTAATAAAATAGACTATATTTATTGGGATGATCCTAATGAGCTTGTAGATAGGTTAAGACTTCTTTGGCTAAGTCGCCAAGCCGGTAACTCAGGAGTGGATAATGAAATAGATTCCATTATTGAGGAATTGAGAGAAAGTGGAATTATTTATTAAATAAAAATATGTTTATAGATAAATTTTATCGTTTATATAATCCATATAATAAGCCTGCAGAACCCAGGGCGGCAACCATGAGTAGTGAACCTACTTTAAATTTACAAGACGATAGTTGGAATTGTTTAAACCGTAAAATTGGTAATGTTAAAGATGGGGAGTTTGTAGATGATGTATCAACTTTGGGACAGACATTAACTAGAAAAGGTGATGTCTTTTTACAAGGTAAAACTAAATATGAGTTTTTAGAATCTAAGAATAAAAATTGGAATGCTAAAAAACAGAAAATTACTAATGTGAAAAAGGGTGAAAGTTTAGATGATGTGCCCACTTTACAACAGACTTTAATACGAACAGATGGTGGTACATTTGTACAAGACAATAATAATTATGAATTTTTAGAATCAGAGAATGGTGTTTGGAATGCTAAGAAACGGAAAATTACTAATGTAGAAAAGGGTGAGAGTTTAGATGATGTGCCCACTTTACAACAGACTTTAATACGAAAAGAAGATGGTAAATTTATACAAGATGATAATAATTATGAATTTTTAGAATCAGAGAATGGTGTTTGGAATGCTAAGAAACAGAAACTTAGCAATTTGATGGAAGGTACAGATAGTAAAGATGCTGTGAATGTTTCACAAGTTCCAAAAATGGAAGCAGGCTATTGGAGTTTTTATAATAAAAGGTTAGTACGTGTTAAACCTGCCATTGATGAAACTGACTGTGTTATAAAAGAACAGACTATAACTTTTGATAAAAAAGAAAAATGTTGGGATGCCAAAAAACAATTTATAAGAAATCTACCAGAGGGGGAACATTCGGATGATATTTGTCTAATGTCACAAGCTATGCATTACGATGGATCAAAATTTGTATATGGAGAAAAAATTTTTAATTTGATGGAATATAATCCTGATTTATTAGTTGCTGACCCCACATCTTTGAGTGGATTTAAGTATATAGATAATAGACCATATATACCAGAAAACTATGTATTTAAAAGAATGGAAGATAATCTATTGATTGGGGCTAATGGTGATGTATTTAGAGTTACAGGAAAGGATGATGTTATAAAAAATGAATGAAATTGCATACGAACTTCATAAGCCTGCAAGAAAGAATTTCATTAGAAGGTCTTTTAAAGTATTGGGTATAAACGAAACTGTACAAATAGATTTAATTGATATGCAAAACTATGCTAGAGAAAATTCTGGCAATAAATATATTTTAACTTTAATAGATACATTTTCTAAAAAAGCTTATGCTGCTCCACTAAAGAATAAGACAGGGTTGGTGGTTACAGAAGCCATTAAAACCATTCTACCAAAGGGGGTTAAAAACATTCAATCCGACAATGGAAAAGAATTTTTTAATTAATATTTTAGCAAACTAATGAAAAAATTAAATATTAATCACTATCACACATTTTCTACAACTAAGGCTGCAATTGTGGAGAGGTTTCAGAGAACTTTAAAGAATTGGTTATATAGAGAATTTAGTGCTCAGGGGAGTTATAAATGGTTGGATTTACTTCCAAAGTTAATTCGAAAATATAATAATAAAGTGCATAGATCTATAGGAATGAAGCCTAACCAAGTGAATATTAAGAACAGTAAATATGTGCATGAGAGGTTGCATGAAAGGACTTCTAAAGTAGTGCAAGTTAAAAAGCCAAGATATAAGGTAGGTGATAGCGTAAGGATTTCCAAGTATAAACATGTTTTTAGTAAAGGTTATACTCCGAATTGGACAGGGGAACTATTTACAATATCAGAAGTAAAGAATACAAAGCCTGTGACTTATATCTTGAAAGATGAAAATGGTAATATAATCAGAGGAGGCTTCTATACAGAGGAGTTGTTAAAGACCAAGTATAAAGACATGTATTTAGTAGAAAAGGTAATTAGGAGGAAGGGTGATTTATTGTATGTCAAATGGCTTGGGTTCCCAAGTAGCCAGAATTCATGGATTTCCACAAAGGATACCATTTCACAGCCCCACCACTAGAGGCAAGAAACAACCATGAGTCAGGAGCGCGCCCACGCCATGAGCCGAGTTCGCACATACATGATTTTGAAATAGAAATATAATATATCAACTGGAAAGGGGAATGGTAGATGTACTAGCAATTGTGCATGGGGCAGAGGGGAGTGGTGAGGGGGTGAGGGGGGGGGGTTGGCCCAAAAACCTCGAACCACAAAAAACGGCACCGACAAACTATACTACTATACATATACACATACATGGGTCAATAAATGATTTTTTTTTTTATTTTTGCTTAATATCGAATATATTTATGGGGAATAACTAAGAAATAAGGTTTGACAATTTTTATAGGGATTTGCAGGCAAAGATCAGGATTTTAGATTTGGTGGCCAAAAATAATCCCCATAAGAATAACATGGGAAAAACGTGTCTAAAGTGAGGTAAAACCGGCAGTTCTCCACTACTGAGCAACAAATTAATATGTACCTAAGAAATTGGATTTTATTTTAGCTATTAGGGAAAAGAAGGCATTACAAGAGGCACGGCGAGACCTAGACCTGGGACCGATTTACTCTTTCATCTTGAGGCCATTGGCCCAGATCACAAAACCAATATCAGTTTAGTTTATGTAGGATATATATATTTTTATATTTGTGTGTGTATGTAAACACGACAACTCAATTAATTCTGGTCTGATTTAGATGAAATTTGGCATAAACGTGTAGGGCTGAATCCACTTAAATCAGCTTGGGAGCCAGCAATATTGGATCACGGGAACGGTGTTTAGGGGTTTTGGAAGTTTTAAAACCTTTCAATATTTTACCATTGAAACATTAAAATGCCCGATATCCAATAAAACCATCACGTAGAGCTCAAAAATAAAATATTTTCGTATATTGAGCATTGTTGTAGGATGGTTAAAGAGAAAATGAAACTGAACATTTAACATTTCTATGATAGTTTTTATAAAATATTTAATTGAAAATCAATTGAGACAAATGTAAATTCGCTCAGTCTGCAGGTTTGCTGTGGCGAGTGTATTTTGATTCAAGTGAAATTCCGTTTGAAAGGAAAATATATGTTTATGTAGAAAAGCGATCCAAACTCCTCTGATATATTTTGGATACGTCGAGGATCGAACCTGTCTCTCCCGCTGAAGACGCTAACCACTGAGATAGCAATACCGTATACACCTCCTAATTTGATGTATGAATTAGTTACAAGTACATTTCATACCAAGTACCCGATTACTTTCGTGAAAAAGCGAATCACATATTTTATTTCTTGAAAGCCAATGATGAAAAGAAGCTATTTAATTCGAATTGTGTACATCTACGTCTTTGGAACTTTTAAAAATCTTTTAAAGGGAACGGTCCAAACCTTGTTATATACATAAACGTAATGTCACAATATAATTTAAAGCTATGGGATCACCTAGGAATTGAAAAAAATATACGCAAAAATCCACACCTAAAAAACCAATCCAAGATTAGCATGGAAGATATTTTGGACAATTGTTTGGGTAAAAACCAATAAGCATCGATGACAACTGAGTGGACAAATCCATGATGATTGGATGGTCGAGCGGCAAAGACTGATTGGCTATGTATGAAGGGTGATGAGACCTACGGGTAACAGGACCAATCCAGCCAATCTTGTCCTGCGTAAACCAATGCCTCACTGATTGCGGTACTGTGATTGATTTGATAGAATTTCACCATTTATAACCTGCAGTTTACGATTAGTTTCACACACGGTCTCTGTATGACTTTTTTGCGTTTTTCCCGTTGTTGGTGTACAACATTTTCAGTTAGTTATTAGTTTTCAAGCTGTAAAAATAATATAGAAATGAACTGCAAACGTTTATAGCTCTTTTTCACTATATGTCGTAAGACCCTTTCCTTTGTAAAAAAGAAAAAAAAATCAGTCAATATTTAATACCCACACTAACTGCAGGTAGGCCTACATACTCATTACGTATAAAATTCACAGCATTTATTACTAAATGTTAAAAATTACAAGATTGTTTACTTTTTGTTGTCAGTTAGTTATTGTGGGTTTACATGATTAAAATCAATTTTCGTATTACTGAATGTTGTACTTTTAATTGTATAAGTGAATACACGTTATACAACTTTTTAACCTACTTTCTCAACTGCTGACTGATTTACTCAGGTTTAGAAATAAACTAAAAGCCTATTAATTGAAGAAGGCTACTACTATTGACTATTGATTGGACAGAGTACGTGATTCCAGTTCTATTCAACCAAAAAATCTAATTTCTTTGGTTAGTTGTCCTTTTACCTTAATTAAGAGATGTTCAATTCCTTCATTGTAAAGTGACGTTTCCAATATATTTTGTAATTAAGGACTTATGACTTATGTAGTTAAGCATAGAAAAAACCCAAGTGTACCCCATGAAACCCGGTTCCCATATTCCGATAATTCTGGTTCGTGACCTCTTTTGAATAATGTAGTAGGCCTTTTTACACCTAGACACGGTTTTTACCGAATTTGATCAAAATCGGATGAATTCTTTCTAATCGATTTATTGTGCTAACGGACACATACACACACACCAACACATATATATATGTTTGAACGTATGTTACTTTTGGCCTGTAATGACAAAAAATTAGTTTTACGTTACGTTCCACTACGTCATGTTTAATAAGCTATACGATGTTTTGTTATAGTTTTTAATTACATGTAGCTATATGGCGTGTTATTATGCACTGTATGGTGTTCTTTATAAAAGATTTTGTCACGAGGGCATGGCGGCTTTGGAACGGCGACAAAATGCAAATGCAGCCTCTATATTCATCGTCACGAACTCAATTATATTCCTCACTAATTATACTGACGATTCAGAGAATATTTTAAACCTGTTACTAATTGGTCGGTATTGTAGTTCAATGTTGTGATTAAAACGCAACGAGGACGATTATATGTATTATTACAAGAGTTGTTTAATGACAAATTTTATATACAGTATATATAAAAAAAAAAACAGACATAATGATAACATTACAAAAAAAAAATATATATATATATATATATACAACTGTATAAAACTTACATTCATATGTTTAAAATAAAAAACAAAATGATTTTGAAGGTTTATAAATGCACATTAACATTTTATGAAAAATTTAAATTGTCTTTTGAGAAATTTGAATGATTGATTGAAAAATCTTTTAATTATGACAGCTAGAGGAATTTAGTAGTCAATAAAAACCTTTTTTGTATGCAATAAGCATGATGGAGCGAATCTTGTACATTTTGATTTACATATCTTATACATATAGAAAATGAAACCTCTTCAAGTTTGCATCAGTACCTGATAACACAATTTTAATTCATTAAAAAACTTGCATGCATTCACGGATGTCTGATATATGTATTGGCATAAGAACTAGAACAAGTGCCAAATTCGAAATAAGATTGTATTTATTAATTTTTGCGTTTCAAATTTAAATGCACGTATCTTTTACGTTTTCTTTACGAATTCTGAACAAATAGGAGGACGCATCGTTCAGGTATTTCCAAAAGTAGTTAGTGAAGTTGAAAGTCTAAGGCAATACTTTGCAATTTTATGTTATATATGTAATTGTAAATTTCGTTCAGACAAGTAAGAAAAGAAGTAGGGTTGACCTCTGTCATACATGTTTCAATTTTATGACGTAAATCAATTAAGAACAGTGAAGCTAAGCAAAGGAGATTTTAATGGTTATATTTATGAAATTTCAAATTGCTGCTCTGTGTAATACAATAGTCATTTCCAAAAAGAACATGGTAAAAACCAATCAAACAACGTGATAGATAACCGAAGATGAGTGAGTTAGTGAAGATCGAAACTTGTTGATATAGAAATTAAGGAAGAAAATAAAATCTTATCTAGGAAAGACACATCAAAATTAGTATCGGGAATCGACATATGATGAATAAATATACACTCAAATATGGATACAGCCAATCAGTTTATAGTCAGATTGTTCTATAAACACAATATTTTGTATATATATAGTGTCATCGAGGTGAATTAAAAAAGAATGCATCTGAAACCTTTTCAAGTGTCTAAATCTCAAAGAAGATCTATTGTTTTGACAGTATTTTGCTGAACCAAATAACACAAAATGATTCAATAAATTACTACTAAATAATCGTTTTTCCTTTGCACACTTTTTATTCTATTTGTAAAGTCCACACGAAAACTGTATTTAATACAAGACAATATTTTGAAATGGCGACCATACGAAGGTAGGTATTTTAAGCCAAGTATGAATTGAGATGAGTGAAGGATGAGTGGTGCGACCTTGTAGTCCTGTTGCTGACCGACATGTTCCTTAGACAGGACTGTTAATTTACAGCCCATACGGCCAATAAGGGACCTACAGTTTATGGTGGAATCCGAACCTCATTTGTGCATTGTTATTTACGAATTGGTTTCATCATCAGAATAGTAGGCCTACGTGTCTAATTATCAGAATAGTACTGTGGATAGTCGTAGTACTCACTAGGGCATACGTAAATCCACACCAGGGAATATCGCATCGACAGATTATGCCTTAATATCCACAACTTGTGACCTCCAAGTAGCTAGGACGATAATATACTGAAATGACGAAATTGAAAAGAGTTTGCACTGTGTAAAGTTGTCAACCCACCATAAAACATTTCAATAACGGATTGGAAAGTTTTCTGTAAACTTCAATATCCAACGGGAAACCGTTCACGCGTGGATGGCCGCTGGCTTGGATGCTTGGTGCAGCATTTCACCATTTCCAATTTAAATTCTTACGGACGATTAAATCTAATTGGAAACTCGGAATAATGACTGTTGCCATTAAGGCTGGTTTATTTGACAAGATCGACGAACGCTTCGGGAACTAGATAGAAGAATTTTAATTCCAGATCAATGGTGTTTAATTTTCTTTCACGACTTATTTTCCGTAATTAGTAAACTTAACTTTGCCGCTCCGTAAAAACCGGTATTGTCAATTAAATAAAACATTTGAAATTTAATTTAGGTGCTATTGCTTACGTTTTATCTGGCTAAATTATATAAGGATAAATATTCATTTACTGCTACAACATTATCACTGTGTCTAGTCGAATTACCTTTTCTTGTCCAATAAATGACGTCTTACAAATCCACTGATTTTTGAAAATTCAAATTAATTACTTTATGCAACACATCATTTCGGTAGGCTGATAAATATAAATATAAATAAAAAATGATTGTTCATTCTGTTATACCAAAAAACAAAAAAATAGAAGAAATAAAAATAAGTAAGTATTGTTTTCCTCTAATAAACGAAAAAAATGCGATTATCTATAGACTATAAAGTTACAGCACTATTACTAAACATGTTAAATATTTTAACTATTTAACTAGTTAAAAGGGATTTTTAAATATTTTTTTCTTTCCAGGGTACTTAAATATAAAAAAAATCTTCATATAAAAATAAGAATACGAATGTCTTTTATGTGATAAAAAATTTATTGTATTAAAAACAGTGTTTCAAAAAGTTAAACGGCGTTAGTTTAAAAATACCATAAGATGACATAAGAATATATGTAAAGCAGATTAAACCCATTTTTACTTAAAGTAAAAAAATACTTACTAACAACAGTACACCTTAGTTTAATTTCAAAATACTAGTTTAAACTTCATAAACACCGTCATTGTCAGTATCATTGACCTTAAATGATAACCTTGAAAATTAACCAGTCTAACAACCGAAATTTTTTGAGTTTTTTTTTGTAACTCGATCCAAATATAACGAATAATCCAGGACCAACGTTCTAGTCTTACACCATGGCTCAGATACGATTGAAAGTCTATGACTTGGAGATCTAAACATATATCTGAAAGCCAAATCTACTTGTATATAAACCATATCCAAACGTATATTTACGATAAAAAGCTATTTCTATGATTGAAATTGAATAATTGAAATACAATTATAGCCAAAAGCAGATTTTATAATGCAGATCCAATCTTATACCTACGACTTGAAACTGAATGTATGTCTATGTCATGATACCTATGACTCAGTATACCTAAGGCTTTTGATATATAAGACTTGAAACTGATAATACAGCAAACCTATATCATGATATAAACTTACTTTGGAGTGATCGCACTAAGTAAAGTTTTCATGGCGAATGTCACTCATAAGGTAAACTAATAGTACACTTATGAATGAAATCTGATCTTATGTCTATGACTCTAAATCCATGACTCAGCACTATTTGTATATATTCAACTCAGATTTGATAGTATGCATATGATTCTGAATGTATATATTAATATTACTCAGAACTGGTCTATGAAGTAAAAACTACGAATCAGACCCGATAGTATATGTATGACTTAGATGTGATCTTAAAGCTAAGACTCAGAACTGACCAATAAGAATATGATTTATGATGCCTTTTATAACATTCGAGAATCAGAACTTATAATAGCAATAATGAATCAGAACTGACCCATGCAAATTTGATATGTGGTAAATCTTATAGCATCTATGAATCACAACTGATATTATAAATGAGTGAGATCTTATCAGGTTTTTAGAAATCGGATCTGATTGTATATCTATGCCCCAGAACTGATCTATAAGAACATTGTTTATGAGATAGACTTTTTGTTACAATGAATTAGGTTAGGTTAGGTTGGATTAGGTTAGGTTCGGTTATGTTCGGTTGGGTTAGGTTCGGTTGGGTTCGGTTGGGTTAGGTTAGGTTAAGTTAGGTTGGGTTAGGTTAGGTTAGTTTAGGTTAGATTGGGTTAGGTTGGGTTAGGTTAGGTTGGGTTAGGTTGGGTTAGGATGGGTTAGGTTAGGTTGGGTTAGGTTAGGTTAGGTTAGGTTAGGTTAGGATGGGTTAGGTTAGGTTACTGATGGTATATATATGACTCAGATCAGATTCTATCGTACACTTATGACTCAAAACTGGTCGTACATCTAGGTAAAGTGAGTGAACGTACCACGTCTATGATCTGCATTAGTGTAAGGCCGAAACTCAGCTGCAGAGGGTCCGACTCGTTGGCCACAGGTCGCTCCAATACGTTGTAATGGTCAAGGAGGTTGTGCAGTAGACGTTTCTCGTGAGGTCCTTGTAGCGATTCTGGAACATGTGGGTAAGATTAATAATGATTCAGAGGGAAATAGAAGGAAATAGGGAATAAATCGGGTGTGTTGCTAGCCTAGTGGTTAGCGTGTCGGACTTCGGTGCAGGACGGGTCCTCCGGCACATCCACTAAACATTTATTTCTCTCAACCTCTCGTAAAATGCCACTGGCTTAAAAAAATAGTTCTAAGATGGTTATGATGGTAGGTTGTCCTTACTTAGGTTGTCGAACTTTTAATCGTAGCCACGTCGAAAATATAAACTTCTATCTCACCACTATAATATCATTACTGAAGGAAACATAGTCATTGGTACACATAAGCGGTGTCTAACACTGGTCGCTGGTGTCTAGAGCAAAGTTCAACACCATCCCTTCGACCTCATACAGCGCTCATAGTGGAGATCCTGTGTTCTGTGTGATAAGATTTGCAACACAGCTCGCCACTTGGGCTCTTCATTGCTCGTCACAAGTATATTTCAAGCACAAAATAATTGAGCTGAAAGCGCACGGTCGTCTTATAAACATGTTACCTCTACCTTACTTATCTGGAGTACTGTTGTTTGTAGTGTAATTTATAAGGAGCGTAACTAGTCTTAAAGTAAATGACAAAGTCACACAGACAATCTCACCCCTTTTCAAACTCACCTCGCATCCATTTTCACTTTAGAATGAAAGGATTTAATGTTAACCATAAAGGTAAGTAAAACTAGATAATCGACGAACATAACTTGGATTAAACAATTTGTAAATATTCTTCGTTATAATTTAAAAATAAATAAAATCATTGAAAGCAAAAATTCAGAATATCTGAATAATTGCAATGAAAATCGTAGCAGGTAGGTCCCGTTCTCATTAGTCCCCCGTTAGATTAGGTGGGGATGGTGGGGGTCCACACAGACCTTGATTACTTGTAATGACTTTGTTGTTACGGGACACCCTGTATGGTGGAACAAAGCAAGCCTTTGTCTCTCAATACCTTTACAAGTCTTGGTTGCCAATTATACTCTTGTCTTCCGTTGTTGTTAAACATCGTTTATAAATAAACCCGTTTGTCAACCGTATTCATTAAGTCAAGGTTACACATAATTACCCGTACAATGGTAGCTCTTGGGTTGAAGTTTGGTTGGTTTTCGAATATAGAATTGATTGTTCAGTGAGAAAAGGTACTTTATGGCCAGAATAATTGTATACTTACTTGTATTTTTAGACGCTAAGGAGAGGGTGTTCAAAAAGTGTTATCAATCTAATATGAACTTAAATAACAACTATACCTCAGAATAAAGATTTTCTTTTAAATATTTTTGTTTAGCTAACTTATATATAATAGTTTACAAAAATAAATATTTTAAGGCTTCACGATTGTTTTCACACCAAATAGTTTGTATAACAAAATGTGAACCATATTTAACTTTTAAAAGTAAAACAACAATTTAGTTTGACTTTCATAATTTTTAGGATAACAAAATAATAAATAATAACAATGTTTTTGTAATTTACAAACATAATAATTAGTCTAAACAAAAAAGTCAAGCAATTCAAAATTCCTAGGAATTCAGCATTAGAATCACTTTATACAAAACACGATGCTGAAAATTAAAATATAAATATTGTATCTTTTGATTAAATAAAAATATACATGTAAGTTCATAAGAATTTGACGACTATCAATAAAATATACGTTAGTCATATTTGTAAACACTATTTTTAGTTTATTAATGGTTACACCTCCACTAAACATATGACGAGCTACCGCATAATTAATATGCGGAAAAGTTGCATAACTAATGCACGTGGAAACTGATACTTGTGCTTTTTGTAAATAATGATGTTGATTAAGAAAAACAAATAATGAAGAAACAGCGAGCGCATAGAACCCTAGTGGGGTGATGAGTGTGTAACGGGATGAGGGGAGGGGGAGTTCTCGTTAGAATCACATTTACAACAGACGTCGACGAGCGTAATTTTCTTATTAAATTTATGTAGTTATGGGCCACCCTGTGTGTCATAAATCCTTACTTAACTGTGCAGTGTTCAGCGATTGCAGCGCTGTAGCGAACATAGTTCAAACTAGTAGTTGTTCGAATAAAACCTCAATATTTTGATACTCCCTTCTTTTATATCAGCTGTAATTGAAAATTCCCCCCTTTTTAGAGGCGTAAAGTGACTCTTTTCGAACCGAGCTCAAGTTTAATGACCGAGGTGAAGCCGAGGTTGGAAAATAAGTGAGGCTTGAAAAGACACTTTTTACCCATGTGATGAGACTATATTTTTTTCGTAATTGCACTATCATATAATCAAACAAAGTTAGAAAACGAAAATACTTTTCATGCAAAGATAACCTCTCAAAACGACTTCTGACTTGTTTTCAATATTTTTGATGGAAACGAGTTTGCGATAAGAATGCGATTGAATCATTTCGTCTATTACGATTGTGTTAGTGTACTATCGATAAGTCGAAATATTGACAAGAACAATTTAATCACGGATTGAATCAATCGATACATATTTTCGATACATGCGCAGCTACAATCAAAGTATACAATTGAGTTTGCACCATTTGACTTTTACTTCCTACGGACTAGAAATGCCTTTTACTCTCTAGGGAGTAAACTGGTTAGTTTAGACCTGCATCGAATGTGTAAAGTACACTTTTTGCTGCACAATGGCTTCTCTGACTAAAAAAAAAAAAAAAAAAAAAAAACGATTACTTATACGTTAGAAACATAAAAGCTAAAGTAAATCTACGAAACAAGGATGAAGAAGAGAGAAGCTGGGAGATAGACAAGTCAATTTGGCCAAGTTAGGCAAGTGGGACAGGCTAAGGGAAGTTTTAAACAACTTTTAGAAATTGATTTAGTCTCGAGCCAAAGGACGCTTGCTAGGGAAGGGATTTTGATTAATAAAACATTGGTTTGGGGTTTTTATATTTAACGTGAAACCATACACATTTTCAATACAAGATATTTGAATAAGTTACTGCGAGTCACTTACTAGACTTAATTCTGCCTGAACAGCCATACATATAAAATACTCGTACATAAGATTATTATTTGACCCATTTTAACTGGTTTTAAACAGTTGGATCAAGATGGTCTTTCCATTTGCCAAGAAGCTTATTTAGTTAAATTTACCAAGCAAAATTAAAGCAATGTATTAGACCTTTTTGGGCTAGATATTCTCAATTGTTTCCCTGCTTCCAGATTGTGTCTTAATTATCTCGTTACGACAACCAGGTGGCTTTTGTTGAAAAAATCTACAAAAGGAAAAAAGTTCTTTTTACCTTTTACACAATAAAAACATTCTTATAAGATTCCCAATAATAATCTAAACATGGATATCAAAGTAGCAAGAAAATAGGCTCTATTATGTGTAAGTCAACGAAAAGTGAGAAGATAAAAATGTAAATGCAAGGAATAGTGTTTCTAAGTGAGGAGACCGAAGGAAGTTAACGTCAATAAAGCAGTAGTTGGAATATTTAAAGTTTAACGTGATCACTGCTCTACTTTCGTAAACATAAATTTACATAAATGTGTACACTGGGTTTATGTATGTAAATTATTTTCTTCAATTCAACAATTTTCGTAGAGGATACAGTATAATAATTACCGTCTATATTTCACTAAAGAACCACATACAAGTGAATAAGTGCTTATTACCATTCTCTTGCCCCCTCCTCTATTAATGATTATTCACTTGACAGTGGTAGATTGTTCTACTGATAACTGACTAATTAAAAAGGGGAGACTTCTTTAAGAAAGAAAGTCCTCATCACACACACTTTTTACATAGGTGGTCATAAGATTTCGTCAGACCCCAAATAATTATATATCGGTCTTCCCCACACATATCCAAAATTTTCCACCAGGCTGAAACCACTGTACTTAAATTCTTTTTGAAACCAAAACCGAAATCTGTTTCACACAATTCCATATTAAAGACACATAAAAGTAGATGATTATTCTATCACGAATGCTAGAAAAGACCTGGTATGGATATTAAACATAAACAAATAACGTTTTTGGCCCGAAAGTAAACAAAACCATTTGTTAATTAATGCTATTAGTATAGGAGTTTTGTTTACTTTGGGCCAAAAACTTTATTTGTTTATGTTTATGATCCATACCGATATTTTCCTAGTATTCGTGATTACTAGTTAAAGTTAACAAGAATATAATTGGCAACCAAGACTTGGAAAGGTAACAAGAGACAAAGGATTGCTTTGTTCCGCCATACAGGGTGTCCCGTAACAACAAAGTCATTACAAGTAATCAAGGTCTGTGTGGACCCCCACCATCCCCACCTAATCTAACGGAGGACTAATGAGAACGGAACCTACCTGCTGTTCTACCCTTAAGACTGTTAAAATTTTGTTTTAAAATAGTTTAATTATGTGTTGGAATGATTAATACAGATAATAATTTTCACCTATTTTTTGCCCGTTTGTCAATGCCATAGACGAACAGGGATTCTAGCTACAATGTTTTTTATTACTCTGTGGGAAGATTCTACATAAATTGTTTTTAAAACGATGTAGTTTGACGCAAAAAACATGCGTATCTTTATCATATTATGAAATACTGTTAAATTTTATAATTATTTGTTTTATTTTGGAAGCGTTGAAGTTTTTTTTCGTTGATGTGACATATTTGTGTAGTTTCATGCGGGATGTTTAGAACTTGTATTTTGTATGGTTTGTAATGTATTGTATGCAGGGTGTTTCTAGCGAATTTTCCTTATAGAAAAGTAGCTATTACCATAGGTGGCACGGTAAGACCTAGACCCGTGGCCGATTTACTTCCATCATTCCGATGTCCAGACGCTAAAACAGTGTTCGTTCTAATAAATATATATGTGAGGTTTACAAGTTTTCAACAATTAAATCTTTTTAATACCCTTGCCACTCAAATTATCTGGACATTTTTACCTTTATAACATAAAAATGCCCAATTTTTATTACAGCCAACTTGTAGAGCATAAAAAAATAAATAACTCTGTATATTGAAGCGATATTGTACAACTAAACATTACAGAGCAAATTCCCAAAAACTGTACATTTAAGATTACCACGCTATTCTTATGGAGAAAAAGAAAACTGCCGTAGTTTGCTTGTTTATGGATATATGTTGACCAAATTTGTCAAATTTAATTTTTTAATCCTATACCATTAGCATGTGGTGGGAAAAACTGTTTTTACCTCCTCCGTGGCGTAAACTATACTCGTTATAACCAATGATATTTAAATGGAGAATAAATACGTCTTGTGTATGGAGATATTTTAGTCAAAATCAGAGAAATTGAAATTCGTTTAGTCTGCAGGTTTGATGTGGTGGGGCTATTCTGTTTTAGTTTTGACTAAGTTGTATGTGCGATATTTTGTATTTGTTAGATTTGTTGTAAGGTGGATACGTTGATTTTTTTGAAATCGTTGTATGCTGTATGAAGCATGTTTTTTATTTGTGAAATTTGTTTTGTACTATTGTGTACGGCTACAGTTCTTCCACCGATTGTAATCCCACTTACAGTACTAAAGTTTGACTACACAAAAAGCCAAAGTGGTGTGATATTTTGTGAACAAATTACCATCCGAATCAACATTTTTTAAGAGTTCACCCAACCACATCAAAATCAAAAATTATAATCGCAATCATAAATCTTTTTTCCATTGGGTCTCGATGCTTCTAGGTATCAAATGAGGCGACAAACCGATAATGATTTTCATAACCAGTGTCAAAATGCAACAACAACTTGATTATAAATTAGTTGTAACCTTATCTTAAAACCCCAACAAAATCGTTTGCCAACAACGTGTTTTCGGGGAAGATATATCGATGTTCTTTAAGACATATAACAATCAGGTGCAATAATTCTTCGCGTTCCCTCCGCGACCCAACACCAAGTAAATCACTTTGTTGCGATAGTTTGGAACGAACTCGCGCCACTTAGCACCAAGACTTGTCAGAAACAACTTTCAGTTTATGTTCTTAATGGAAATGTTCACGACACAAATAACTTAGATTGAACTGTCAAAGAAAGTCTAACAGATAAGTGGAATTTTGTAATAGATTGTGACTTTGTAGTGATGTATGGGCTGATGTGCTACTAGTAAAATTTGAAAGTTTACGTTGTTTCGAATGGAACTATTTAATGGGTCTGAACGAAAATAAGTATCGATATGAAAAACATAGATAATGTATGAAATGGCTTCATAACTTTTTGGTGTTCTTAGAAAGTTGACAATACTCATTAAAAGGCTTTTGAGTTTAAGATTCCTATACGATCAATTACGATTTGGTATGCGATTTCGTGTACTTGCCACTAAAGAAAAGAAGGAGAAAAGTTAAAGACTTTTGAAGACATTTTGTTATCTGGCTCTCTCAATCTGCAAATGAGTGAAGATTTCCGTTCTGCGTATTTTTTTACTACTATCACAAGACATAAAGCTTCAAAAAAGATTCTGAGTAAAGATGGTTCATTTAGTATCTTCCTGTTATCTTTATTTGCCCTCAAGTTTCTTCGTACACTCTTAGTACGAATACTATTTTTGCTCAACTTCAATTAGTTCCGAAATTCCTTTCTTTTCTCCTTAATTTTATTTCATTGTAAAATTGTTCGTTATATAAAACCGTCTTCGTTTGTAATTTTAACAAGTTAGGGTACTTCTCTTCGTCTAAAGAATTTTCTTCTCAGTTAACCATTGATGCTATAAAGTTTGCGATCTTCTTGTAAGTCTGTAGTCGTTGATGAAAAGCCTTATGGGTTCATCAAACTTATTTTTTCTTATTTCGGTTTTGATAATAGTATTCATAAAATTTAAATGGATTTTCACAATCTGATTTTGTGTTTAGTGCATTATAATCGTGTAATGTTTAATCATATTTAAATTATAAATATGATTATGATTTAAGGGAAATCAGATTCCATAATGAGTATTTGTAATTACATTAGTGACTTGCCTTTTCACAACACATATCTTCCTAAACATTTTAAATCTAATTTTATAATTGCAGCTATGACTTAAACCATCTTCTGCCATGAATTAAGAGGCATAGATGTACGCGTGTATGAGTATTTTAAGACGAGTCAATCATCTACCCAAATAGGTCGCATGGCCTAGTTCAACGTATGAGCTGCGTAATCGTCTTTAGTCTAAATAAATTAACTGGAGGGCCAACGAAACCAAAGAACTAAACCACAAACTGTGAACCTTAATGATTATGTTAGCAGCGTGGTAAAATTGTTCACCTCCAAATACGAGAAATGCACACAAAAAATAATGCTAAAAGGTTTGATTCTGGGCTTAGTTGCAATTTTTCAAATGGATAAATTAATTGAAAAGGAAAAGCAACGTTCCAAAGACACCATTATAGCAAAAAGACCACGGTCTGGACCCTAACCTTTAATTTGACGTGAAAAGCTATGAGACACCACAAACGTAAACTTCACTAATAAGCGTCGAAATTAAAATTAAAATTCCTTTGTAGCTTCGCTGATACTTTTGGATTGGTCCTTATCTAATATGGTTAATTGGTTAATATGGTGTTGGAGGGACACATCAGAAACAAAAAAAACTTTGCCCCTTGGTCAGAGGGCATACTTCAACAGTACCTCCTATATATATAAGGGTTATTATTAATTGAATAATTAATAATTGTGTTCCATAGAAACCTTGACGTAACTGAGAAAATTTCAAATCAAAACAATTTTTTTCGATTAGCTACACACATAACACTAAAAACAAATAACTAACAAGATCAATGTTATCAATACATAAAATAGGTTTTAGGCATTAAAGATTTTAGTTGGTAAAAATTGAAAAGTTTGCAACTGATGAAAAGCTCGTTTGTTAGAGTGAGTTATGAAATGGCACTTGCAGCCTTGTAAGTTAGGAACTCTGTGTTTGCTTCTACCAGATCCTACTCGCCTGAGGAACTTCTGCTCCTCTTCACTACAAAGTTCAATTTATATTTATATTTAAAATCTGGAATTTTATAAATTCTTCCTTATTCGTTTGAAAAATGTGAGTATACGGTACCCGTGGGCGAATTACACATTTCAACAGAGTCCAACACTTATATCCGATGCAAAATGATGAATTAAATACCTCCCTACCTTGTTGTTTACGCTCATTATTTAGATGAACAAAACTACTGATTCAATTTGTTGATTGTAGTTATCTATATATTAATAGACAAGCATGTTTCTTTAAAACCTTTTTTCTCAGCTCTTGTGCATCGCAGGGGAAATCGACGCATACTGTTAGTAATACGTTTGTCTGTAGATGTGCAGAATCCCTTTATGAATTAAAATTGCCTAAAAAATAACCCCAAAAAATGAATAAATAAATTAACATGGGCCTTATGGGTTGCCAAGCTGGGGACGAAATAACCACGAAATATACACAGAAAATCAAAACAAATTCAGTAAATTCCAATCACATGTTTCATTTACAGCATGGGGTGAAAATAGATAAGTTTGCACATTTCATTTTTTTGGTCGGGTTTTCGACCACGAGGCGACCACTGTACATTCAAGAATGATTTATTCAGTTAAAGTAGCCAATGATATTTATAATCCATTTTCATAAACTGTTTGTCTTTTGTTTACCATCTGACCGTGGTTTACCATTCTACTGAAGGATTGTATGTTAATTAAAATTCACTTTTCAAATCGTTATAATAAAAGATTATAATAAAGATTGATAGCATAACTGGACTTTAAAAGTGAACTAAAAGTGAAGTAAATCAAATGCTAGGGAGGCGAAGCCCTGAATAAAATTAATTTTTTAACTACCATTTCCTCTTCTGCTAGATCATAAGCTTGAAAATCTCACGAGAAAAAAATAAAAATCGGCTAAGTAGGATGGACGGAGCTAGATTTGATAAAACAATTTTACTTTAATGGCGAAGACCTATCAAAATTACTTTCCTCAAAGTCATATCTCGAATTCTATCGCATTATACTTATTGAAATGGCTGCTCGTTCTATATACCGTACTTGTTACACGAAGCCAATAACCCTTGTTCATGAAATTCTAAAATGATATATTCTCCTTCTCAAAGCTCTGGGGTTGAAAATAATTAATTTTCATATTGGTAGTATCATTGATTATATACATAATATACGTCCAATGTTATATAAAAATTTTAAGCCAAGAAAATCTATTAAGTTCAAGACCATCTTACCAGAGGATACTAGTGTATTGGGTTAAATATTAAATCAATGCAGTATCATAGCAAACAGCTGATTGATTTATCAATTGACACAGAATATTGTCATAATTTGGTACTATCTCAACAGATTGCACCACATTTTTTGGCCTTTAATATTTACATAACAAAGGAAGTCTGTATTATTTACATTCGATAAGGTACCTTTAACAATGGACATAACTAAACATTATATCCATGATAAAGTTGTGCACATTTTCAGATAAAAATTATCTTAGTTGAATTGAACCCCGAAGTGTACTGATGTAAATTACTCATTTCTGTCTTTTACAAACTTCTTAACCAACGTGTCAATCAAGAAGCAGAAAGAAAGCTAACATTAAGTACAACGGTGACTAGTTTCAGTGTTGACTATGTTATACAGGGTGAGTTTTAAATGAGTCCCCCCCCCCTACTTTTTTCTACATTTCTTAAGATATCAACTCCGGACCACGTCAGATCATTGTAGAATAGTAAGTACTTCATTTTGACTGGGTATACATTTTTGGCCGCCATCTTGGATCCGCCATATTGGATACAAAGTTTTTTTTCAAATGTAAAGGTAGGGTTGTGACCCATTGTTTTAAACTAGATTTTTATGCTGAATACGATGCTGCAATCAGTTTTTAAAAATCTTGATCCATTCTAAAGTTATGAGAATTATTTTTAGCCCATTTTAACATAGTGCATTTAGAAACTAAGAACATAAACACAAAATAGTGCTAGATAAAGATTTATGTATATTATGTGGTGTATACTTATCTTTATCTAGCACTAATTTGCGATTATGTTCTTAGTTTCTAAATGCACAATGTTAAAATGGGCTAAAAATAATGTTATAAAAAGTTCTCATAACTTTAGAATGGATCAAGATTTTTAAAAACTGATTGCAGCATCGTACTCAGCATAAAAATCTAGTTTAAAACAATGGGTCACAACCCTACCTTTACATTTGAAAAAAAACTTTGTATCCAATATGGCGGATCCAAGATGGCGGCCAAAAATGTATACCCAGTCAAAATGAAGTACTTACTATTCTACAATGATCTGACGTGGTCCGGAGTTGATATCTTAAGAAATGTAGAAAAAAGTAGGGGGTGAACTCATTTAAAACTCACCCTGTTTATCAGAAATATAAAGCTGTCAGTATTAAATAAACATGAAAGTCGATACTTAATTCAACAACAGTGTCAGACAACAATGGTCTTTGTAGCTATCACAATAGAAACTCAGAGACAGCTTAGTAATGCATTATTCACAATCTCAATGTCGTCTGCAAAGCACAAAATACATCATTATACTTCTAAACATAATATTTTAGTTTTGAGATTTTTAACACCATGATCATCACAAATTGCCACGAGTAAAATGTATAGTTATCTATTTTGGGATAACATGTTCCACATATTGTGGTTCTGTATAAATGAGATTATTCTTATTTACGTAAGACTTATTGACCTGTATGAAAACGTAAAAAATAAAATTTTATGAAAGTGTTAAGAACTACCGGTTCCTTAAAATCATTTTTAAGATTTGAAAATTAACAAAACAATTATTGACTGAGATTATACGAATTACCTAATGAATTGTATATACTTTGAACAACACGAATAAGAGTTATGATCAGTAATAAAATAAGTAAAAATGTAATGTATTTGTAAATGAAGCAGTCAAATTCTAAATTAAGCATACTTCTATAGGCTATAGGAACATGTTTAACTAAAATATCGATAAACCATAAAGTATGAGGCGTTGAGAAACTTTTTAACTAACCAGCTGATTTCCTAGCTAGAGTTTCTAAAGAATACAACTATCAATAGTTGAAGTTGATTCCCATGGAGAACATATTTTGGTAATTATGAACCTAAGCTAATCATGCGACTTAAAAAAAAATGTTTGTTTATTTGACTAAATTAGGCAATTATAGGCACTTTTGGGGCAAACGCCAATTTCACACCAAAATTCGCGTTGCAAGATTGCCTTATTTTGGGTCGTAGGTTGTCCTTTATACGAATTTGGGGATGTATTAAGTGTTTTGAAGCTAGGTAAGATTTGAAAGGTAAAGTTCATGTCATAAGGAACAGAATTGTTAGTTTATGTTACCTGCAGACTGTTTTTGTACAATTAAAGCACTGGATAAGACACTGCATAATACTGTTTTAAACATTTTTACCTTCAAAGGACGTAATGCAGTCACGAATTTGCATAAAGGCCGACCTACCATCATGACATGTCTTTTCTGACACCAAAAGGAATTAGCCAAGTTATGGAAGTTAGGTTAGCTTAAGTTTTGTTAGGCTATGTTTGGTCAGGTTAGGTTGGTTTCGGTTCAGTTAGCTGTTATAGGCCATTAAAAACTTAAATTTTAATACCCACATAGCCTCTTTAAATTAACTTGAATTGAACCAACTAATCGAGTTTTTGGCCGTACCATCAGGGTTTTGGCAACCTTAAAACGAAAATTTCGGGGTAAAAAAGGTGCTTACAATTGCCTAATTTAGTCAAATAAACAAACATATTGTATACATCGTATGAGTAGTTTAAGATCCTAACTATCCTTTTTTTACTTGAAACAAAAACATACACGTTTCACATTCTTTTAAGTTAACTTACGCTCAAATCTTGAGACAAAACGTGACAATGATTAGAGCCAACGAAGTCATCTCACTAAAATATAAAGCATTTTCATTGATTTTAGCTGAAAACGACTAATTCAAAATTGACGAAAATGTAACTTATGAAGTCACCTCACTAAGATATACAGCATTTTGAATGAATTTGCCTGAATAAGTTGATCTTTGACGAAAATGTATCTGATGAAGTGTATCGTGCAAAGTAAATACATCTCTCAGCTACAAACAACGCTGGAGAGATCAAAGTCTACAGATGATCAAACATCGTTATTGTTGTTGTGATCAAGTCTCTGAACCTCTTGTCTCAAAGCATACAGTGTGTAAATTAAGTATGGAAACAAATCTGTATTTTTAAAACCGAAATAGATAGAAATATTCTATTTGTGGCAATAATAGTTAACAAAGATTCCGCAATTTTTCACATGAAAAATATTTTTTTACCCCCCTAACAGGGTAGGTGGTAGGGGGTGACTTATTTTTTTCAAATAGCAACCCCTATTGAGTGACCCCTCATTTTGAAGAGTTTGTCAAAAGAAACACAATGACGCAAATCCGAGGTGAATATCTCACTCCTAGCCCAAATGGCGGATATTCCAAAATTTGATTTATTGTACGTGAAAAGCACCAATTTCACAAATAATGGAAAGAAATCTGTATTTTTAAAACCGAAATAGATAGAAATATTCTGTTTGTGGAATTGATTGTTGACATAGGTTCCGCAATTTTTTTAATCAACAATATTTTTTCAACCCCTTTAACAGGGTAGGGGGTGGGAGTGACTTATTTTTTTCAACAACAACCCCTATTGAGTGACCCCTCATTTTGAAGGGTTTGTTAAAAGAAAAAGAATGACGCAAACCCGAGGTAGATATTTCACCCCTAGCCTAAATGGTGGGTAATGAAAAATTTAATTTTTGTAAAAAAAGCCCATTTTGGAATATCCGCCATGTTAGCTAGGAGTGAGATATTCACCTCGGATTTGCGTCATTGTGTTTCTTTTGACAAACCCTTCAAAATGAGGGGTCACTCCATAGGGGTTGCTATTTGAAAAAAATAAGTCACCCCCTACCACCTACCCTGTTAGGGGGGTAAAAAAATATTTTTCATGTGAAAAATTGCGGAATCTTTGTTAACTATTATTGCCACAAATAGAATATTTCTATCTATTTCGGTTTTAAAAATACAGATTTGTTTCCATACTTAATTTACACACTGTATACTAATAACATGAGGTGTTGAACTCATTAAAATGTTAGTTTAACTCAATAGCGTGTAAAATATTTAAATCTTGACCTAAACGTGTTTTGGCCCGTTACGATTCATCTACAGGAGATTTAAATTTAACACTTCGTTCAAAGTTTTTTTTGTGTTTACATAGTTTTCTGTGATGTTTGCTTAGGCGTGCGTGCACACTTGGCAAGTGTTGAAAACGTGTTTAAAATTACAGTAGGCCTACTTAATTACGTAACTGCACAAACATTTGACCTACTCAAGAGCCACAGGCTACAACAACAAAGGTAATCAAGTATAATTCAAGTGCTTGAAACTTGGATGAGAAATAAAATATGCGTAATACTTTCCGTCTCCTTCTTTTACTAAATTTATTTTAAAACATAAAATCAATCGTCGTGGAACAGGAAAACTAAAAGTCGACTTGTATTGTATAGTCAATTTTATGAAGTATCGGAAGAAGTTTAAAACAAGTTTAGAAAGTTGTTTTACTTGGAGAAAGAGAGCTTGTTATAGTGTACAGTCTACAGATTTTTATAGAAATGCTTTATAGAAATGAAACTCTAGATACAGTTAGTTTAAGTGATGGGTAATAAATCAAATCCATGGTTTTGAGTTGCCTAAAATCGAGTATTTATGAATAAATCAATTTATTAAAGGGATATTTATAATTTGGCAGTAAGGCTCTACCATTTTACAGTTATTACATTTTTAATACGAATCCTGTCATATTAATTCACATTTTTAGTGTTTATATAACTGTACTTACAAAAATATTATATTTATTCATTGAAAGGAGGCTATACCTGATTTGAACTATAAATGAACCATTAAGAAGGGAGATAAAAAATGGGTGAAGGGTATAGAGGCATAACAATTAATGATTGATAAATTTTAATAAGCTAGGCTAACTTTTATGATATTAAACACAGCTAGCTAAAAAGAACGTCAATTACAAAATGTTATCATCTTAAAACAACTTTTGTCGAGATAGGAGGAAATAGCCGTTAAAGAGTAGACTAATAATCAGGATTTCTTTTTAAACGGGCAAAGTTGATCTTTTACTATAATATAAGTTTTAATTGGCTTAAAACTGTATAAGTTTAGTCATACATTAAACAATCCTCAGTTTTGTTTATTTTAAATGCACGTTGAAGCTAGTACAATATACCTCTGGTTTAATCATTTTCTATTATAATGAAAAATTACTACCAAACTATTTTATGTAGTTATAAAAATTAATATTTTAGTTGTTGATAACCTCATACACAAAGAAGTAATAAAAGAATGTTACTTCTCTGTGCCTCGTAGTACTGTAATTTAAGAGATAAAAGCTAATTTTAAAATAATTTAAAATAGCCGTCATTAAGTAATGTTAACTATAAATTACCCTCACATAGAAACTATCTTTTATCTATCCTATCACATATTTTAGCGAATTTCCCTATAGGGAAGTAGCCATTACCGTTGGTGGCACGGTAAGACCTAGGCCCGGGACTTTTACATTTTGCATTTTTTTACATTTTTACATTTTGATGTCCCCAGATGCAAAAAAACACCATTTGTTCAAATTTATATATATATTTGTAGATATTGTATACATAATTGTATATAATTGCATAATAATTGTATATAATTCTATAATTGTATATATATGCCGTGTGTCCGTGAACACGATAACTTGAGTAATTTTAGTCCGATTTTGATGAAATTTTGGTTTAAATGTATAAGGCGGGATAACTTGAATGAGTTTGCAAACAGCATGATCGGACCATGGAAACGGGCTTTTATGGGGCAAAAATTGGGTTTTCGTTTTGACCCTCAAAACAAAAAATTCCCAATTTTTCTATATACCTTCTTAAGGAGCTTAAAAAACAAATAATTTAGTATATCAAAGTGTTTTTGTACGGTTATTGGTTACGGAGAAAACTCAAAAATTTATTTAAAATTCCCACGTTAATTTTATGGATAATGTTGTAGAATTTTGTAGTTTGTTAGTTTATGGATATATTTTGATCAAACTTGGCAAATTTATTGATTTAATACTAAGCTATAATTATTTTACTTAAAACACACTTTATTAGTTTCCTTGTAGCAGCAAACCCTTTCACTCGTTAACCTAATGTAATATATAGATTAATTGAAAATTAATTTTGGCAAATCAAAATTCGCTTAGACGGCATGTTTGCTGTGGCGGGTTTTTTCACGTTATATGAAGGAATTAGTTGGAGTTAGTGCACTCAAACGTCACCGAACAAATGCATACATAAAACGGATTGTAAACTATGATACGACTGCCTGCACTATTTTATGTAAATGGTAAAAATAAAACAGTTTTTCGATTTCAGTATTGAACGGATAGGAATAATTATGATTTGACGAATTATTTTAATTGTACAAAGCAAGTAAATAAAATTGGCGAAATAAATGTGCATACAATAGGTAGACTTACAAAATTCAATATCAGTGTCTGTAACCTCAATCTTCTGTTATACTCTCCAATAAACTAAACGCCTTAAACTCGATTCGATACACAGATCCATAAATAGACATTTGGACATAAAGAAGGTAAAAGCTTTTCCGACCAATGGCACATTTGTTGCACAAAAAGCTTAATAAGTTTTGTGTTCGAGATCTGAAATTGATATGTTGTTGGTCTTCAAACGACATATGACGCTTCAATGTGTGAGAGCTTGTGTAAAACTGATGTTGTTACCTTTGAAGTGAGTTTTCAAAGAATTTTATGTTACTCTGTAGAAACGTAAGTAGTTTATAAGTGTGCTTTAAATAGTTACTTGTGTACCAAAAAACAACACATTCAAAAGTGAATGTCAGCAGAATTTAGGTTAAAAGCGATGCATCAAAGGATTAGTTTTATCCCCACGTTTGAAGCGTTATTAAAAAACGTTATTACAATTAAAATTTCAAGACTATCTGCATTAGTTTATAAGGGTTTACCTTACCGTATATTAATTTCAAGTCATAATTATGTCTTTATATTAAACAACCCTACATTATGTTGGCCTATCTGGCATTCCAAATTGAAAAACTAAATTATACAGTAGACAGTTCCATTTTTAAGTTTAACATCATGACCACACCCCAATTGTTGTCAATCTTTAATATGGGTTTTCACTAAGGGAAGCAAAATTAATATGTTTTTTACTAACGAAAAAATATTAAATAAACTATGTTAACAAGGAAATAAATCCAACAGATGCAAAACAAAATGTAACTAGTTTAGAATATATACAAATGTATAACAAATAAATATTTTATGACAGCAACTTCTGCAACGAAGACTTTTGCAATCGTTACAACGTCAGAAAGATGCTGAATCTGCTGACAGTCATTCATCTGAAGCTAAAACTTGACAGTTTTGCTTCATCCCTTAAACTTAAGACATTTAATCCACCAAAATATCCACGGATAATAACGTATATTACAGCTTGTATAATAGTAGGTGGACTTAATTTACCAACGGAAATTGTATCCAGAAATCCCATGCTGCATTAATAAGTACACAAGTTACATAAATTGCACTTTAAGAGTGGATCGATGAGCTTATAGTAGTTAACGCAACGATCGCGTAAAGACTACTAATTGCACCAATCGTTAACAAATAAATTAGCAAACAGCTGATTAGTTGAAGCTTGAAGGATTGAAATTTTACTTCTTTTCTCTCAATCCTTATACCTCATTGGTCCGTTACCCGTGTTGTTAAGTAAAACTATGCTGTTATGTAAATAAACAATGTTTTCTAATGAATTTAAATAAAAATCAACCTTTCGGATTGTTAATTTTTTTTTCGTTTTCACCATTTATTTATCGTTCTTTGGGAACGGACCGAGCCGTGCTCTTTTTACTCTCTAATGTAGACATTTCTTGCACACATTATTAATTTATAGCTCAATAACAAAATGAGAAATAGATAAATAGTTTGAACAAGTAAAATAGTATGAAAGCCAGCAAATAACCACACTAACCGGGCTCCATACAAGAAAACAGTTGTAAATAAATTATAAACAATTATCGTGCTGATGCACACATGAATATATTAATTTGATTGGGTGGTGTGTTTAACCTTTGGGGACATTTGAATGAAAACGTAAATCAGTCCCGGCCTTACGTAGGCCATGAGACCTACGATAATATCCTATTCTCCATATAGGAAATTCAATAAAATTAAAATAAATTATTTCATTAAAATCTTACTAATTAGTAATTTGTCTACATAAAAATACGTACGTATTCTTATGCTGGCACCCCTAACATCACTTGTTGAGTGTGACATATTTCAAGCCCAGAAGGGGAATCGGTAATCCATCACTCAGGCTCCATCACTCTAATTCCTCAGAGTCCCTCACTTTACCCCGGCCTCAATGTTATTAATCGTTTTTTAACCCAAATTTGCAAACGATTTGTAGAGTTGAAATATCTAAAACGAAGTCTTAAAATTTGAAAATTCATAACGCAATCCCATTGGGCACAAAAATCTCACCAGTTTTGGGATTCTGGTTGTTTAATTGCAGATAATGATGGTATTTAACTGTTAAATGATTATTTGTATGACATTCTTACAGTAGTTCAGTGAATGGTTTGCATAACAATTATTCACCATAACTAACAGTGTGATTTGCCAAACGAATATAAAAAGTTATAACGAGTAAACGTAACGACTGTAGTTAAATTATCAAATATATAACTTACTATGGTCAGTAAAAACCTTAGCATTGTCGCTACAAAATATTGATAGTGTAAAGAAACAATCAAATTGGATTTTTTCCAATAAATATTTTAATTAAAAAATCACAGAGAAAACATTTTTTGAAAATAGTGTCAACAAACTGTATGAAAATAGTATTCAGAATTCAAAGCAAAATATTTCAAAATCACGTTTCAATATTGATATTTCATTCTAGCCTCTTGCATTGTAACAATTCCATACACGAAACAACTTTATATTCCGCCAACATCGAGGATATTAGTTATATGTTTTATTCGCACGATCTCTCCATTAATTGGGTAGTTGACGTTATTGAGTTACAGTATAGGAAAATTTCATTCGAGTAAATCTGTTTCAATGAGTTGCTTCAAGGTCTTGTTTTCAAAGGAATGATTTCATTACTACTAAAACTCTACTCGCTGCATACTTCATCTATAGCTTTTGATCCATAAGTTTATAATCAGAGGCTTTGTAAGACATTGCAGCTAAAATAATGATAAAAGAATCTACATGAAAATAGCTTGTAGAACTTGTTAATATAAAAACATATGTTTTTGAAAACCTATATTACAAGATTCATCTAATTTAAAATGTACTCGTTCCGTACTAGTGACTCTAAAAACATACATGCTTGTTTTTTGTAATTTTTTCGGCTCATTGTTTTTATAATAGTTTAATGATCAACATCCAAGCCTGTTAATAATGATTGGATTGAGGCAAAAAAGCTACCAGGCAAGAAAAAACGATTAAACTCTTTTCTAAAATAATAGCCCTGAACTTCACACAACTTTTTCCTCCAGTCACCTGACAAAGTGAAGTTTCTTGCATTGATTATGGCACATAAAGCTGCAAATTGCTGCATATACTTATATTACTTCTGGTGCACACTTTTTACTTTTGCCACGCAATTCTTTTGCGACACACCAGTATTCAATCAAACAAAACAAAACGGCGTGCTTTTATTAGGCACGTAATATGTTTACGGTTGAAAATAAGTTGGCAACATTTAAAGATATTACGACTACGATCAGCTGTTACAGCGTTTCCCATTTCGTCCAATGTTTGGATTTAACCTAACCTAAAAACGTGTTGTACAGTGTTTGAAAGACTAATTATTTATTTGCTTTATAGTAACTGTAGGAAAAATGTGTAACCATAGAGTAAGGTACCAATTATGGGATGGTCTATTGTCTGTGGTGTAACGCTAGTGCAGACTGTCTTTGCTGCACATGAGAAACTTTCCACACATGTGCAGCAAAGTGCCACTCACTAGTTACACAAATAACTATATCAACGTAAAAGCTGAGACTCGTTTCACAATTATTTCCTGTCACATGTCTTAGTTTTGGAAATAGACGGGGATTTAATGAAGCGAAAACTTTCAGAAAAGCTTTTAACCGTACTCGGTCGATTTTAAGTGCATTATTGGCTTCCTCACTTCTGTTGAGCGTTTCCGCGGATGCAATATTTACATTTTACCTCAGCACAAAACTACATTTCGTCTCTTTGCATCCATAATACCTAGTATAGAATGAAAAAAAAATAGTGAAACCTACTGTTTAAGTTAGTAAAAACGTACTTTGAAAGTTTTAGATGCTAAACAGTAAGGAAGTTTATTTAAAACGAGTTTTAATGAAAAATCTACAGTTACAGTATCTCGATAATCATTCCAGTTAGAGAACGTTCTAAATTCAGAACAAAATCAAATCAAATAAAAAAAAGTTAAAAACGTTATCATTTGAATAAGACTATGGAAATATTACGGAAAATTTATACATGGGTGTTATCATGTTGTAAGATTAAAATAAATGAAGACAAATTAGTTTTTTTTTATTTAATAAACATATAAATACAGATTAAATAGAAAAAAAACTTATTAAAACATTGAGAAAGCTCCAATCTATTGAAATAAAAGAGAAATCAATTAGTAAAACCTAAAACTAAAAAATTATATTATATTATTTTATTTTTGTTAATCTTTGTACAAGTTCTTAAGTTTACATACATTGTACTGTAACGCAGACTGTTAAGTCAAATTAGTGATTCGTAAAATCAAAATCCGATCTCGGTACAGTTCAGCTGAGAACCTAAAATATACTATGGAAAAAATGTCAACCAGTATAAAATATTAATTACAAATATTTCATTCTATGTAAATATGTATTTTCCTTTATAGTTATGTGTATTTAGGAAGACCCTACTACTGTTTTACAGAGCATTGAGCCTGTATAATACAGATCATAATAATTTATGATAACGACAAACAAAATTTCATAAATTTGACCTTTTTTGACCTTTCATAACTTATGAACAATACAAATTGACAATTTTGTATATGTATCTCATTAACGAAATACACAGCATATCAAATTTTATTTTCATATTATGAATGTTACCTTTTTTATTATAACTCAACTAAGCCAAACTGAACTGAAATAACCTAACTTAACCACAAGAGGCAGGTGTAAAAGATTCTTCTTACGTTAAAAATGTCATGGCTTAAAGTTTTCTTACTGAATGCATACAATTGATTGATCACGTAAAAACAATACCAGATACGAAACATATTTTGAACTAATAATCATCCGATAATATATCGTAGTTTCTCTGCGGAACTGTAACCTTTAAATCTTAATATCTAAGATATTAACTAATATTTTCCACCACATGCTCTGATCTTTGTTATCAATTATTTTCTAACAGTTAAAACAAGCTAATATTATCCCATTTTCAAATTCGAATTTACCAATAAATTACCTGAAAGCGAAATACGTAGGATAGTCAAAGTTCACTTCCAATAAATGAATAATTATATTTTCAATCAAGTTTTCTGAACTGTGAGTTTAAGTCAAAGCTTTATCCATTTTGACAGTTATCTCAATTCTGATACAAACTTATACAAAACGGTTTGCACTTAAATGCTCTGATAGGCGTAATATTTAATCGCCAATATAAAGGTATAATGCAATAAACAACACAAAATGAAGAGATTCAGGCACTTATTGAGAAAATGACAAGTACACTTCTTAATTAAGACCAAGCTTCAGAACACAATGAAGACAGCACTTTTTTCCGTGGTACATCTGTGTCCCTAAAGGCTTGTCACTATTTCAATATGAAATAAAGGTATAAAGGTTTAACAGAATATAAAGGTATAACAAAGTTTATAAAATGGAGGTGTCCGTTGAAATGAATAAATATAAATTGTCAGATGGGTCAACGGAATATTAAAAATACATAAATTCCACTGTTTATTTCTGTAAACAGGATTACCAAAATTATAGATGTGGCAATAGACATGCACTTTTATAGAGCTATCCTTATTTCATTTACAAAATTGGATGTTATTAACTGTTTTTAGTTTTGTTTAGAAGAGGATCATATTTTTCCACGGATTTGAAGCACGGAAAAGCATATGTTACCTATAAAAATCTCCCACAAGGTAATGGCAGCAGAATAGATGTATATACAGATTTAAATAACAATAGTTAAAAATTACCCAGTGAAGATAGACAACTTATTCCTCGAATAATGCTATATTTGAGTAAAAAATAGCCAAGTCAAAAGGTGGTGTACACTAGTAAAGCATAAGAATTATTCTTAATTCACAAAGAATTATTCTTAAATCACAAAGAATTATTCTAAATTCACAAAAAAATTTTCTAAATTCACGAAGAATAATTCTAAATTCACATAGAATGATTCAAAATTAACATAGAATTATTCAAAATTCACAAAGAATTATTCAAAATTCACACGGAATTATTCAAAATTCACAAAGAATTATTCAAAATTCACAAAGAATTATTCTAAATTCACAAAGAATTATAAATTCACAAAGAATTATTCTAAATTCACAAAGAATGATTCTAAATTCACAAAGAATGATTCTAAATTCACAAAGAATTATTCTAAATTCACAAAGGATTATTCTAAATTCACAAAGAACTATTCAAAATTCACAAAGAACCATTCTAAATTCACAAACAATAATTCTAAATTCACAAAGAATTATTCTAAATTCACAAAGAATTATTCTAATTCTGCGTTCAGTGAAGGGTGACAATGGAAAGATAAGAGGTATTGCAGGCTGGCCACGGTCGGTCTGCAGATTGTGGCTATTGTACTCGCAATGACCATTGTGACCGAATAATGGCATCGGAACACAGGCTATCGCTTTATCTATACCAATGGACACAATTCTTTGGCTTACGAATAATAGAGGGAATTGTACACTTTTATTTGTAATTAAAATAAATATTTTTTCCACTCCGTAATTTTTAAAGTTCGTATTTTGTTCAGCAATAATCAACCTAAGTGATTATAGGATTAAACTCTAAATTTTTATTTATATAGACTGTTTTGCTATGGTTTGAAAGTCGACTAGAACTCATTTTACGTTGACATTTGTTCGTTTTAACATAGAATCATTTATTTTTCTGCTTGAATTTATTGCAATAAAGGTTTTGGGAATTTAATTATGTTTTATTACTCCCTCTTAACAAGAAGAATGATAAAAACTATATATTAACTATAGCACTAAACAGCGTATTGAAGTTATAGGACTTTTAAATTAACAACAAGTATACTTTGTGCCACAATGCTGAAGCAATGTGCAAATCAAAAATTTAAACATGAGCCACAGCAAAGCATAGTAAATTTTTTTCAGCTCACAAACTAAACTACAATATTTATTTTCAAAAATGCCCCCAAAAAATTTTGTTGCTATAAAAAAAGATGTGAACCGTTTTACAATTTGACCTAAATATTGTTTCCATGGCAACCGTTAACCCCACTAATGTAACCCGCAGTCCTGAATGCCATATGTAAAGCTCCAAAGGGGAATTTAAGCTGCGGCAGGGAAGCCCAACTCTGGGACCTATATCATCATGCAAGCTTAATCAGAAGCTTAACTGTTAGTTGGAGGTGTGTTTAAGCTGTTTTTGATTTCTTTTTCCTTCGGGTTTTTTAAAATAATTTCCGCAAAGTACATTGTGTTCATCGGGACTGGATCTGGTGATACTTTAAGTATTCACAGCTTCAAAGTAGCAATCAAAGTACTCTAAAGAATTAATATACTGGCTGAAAGTTTGTATTTAGTCACAATTGAGACACAATTTAGACTTAACTGAATTGTGTGAGTTAACTTACTGGTCACAGGTTTATGTGCGTGACAGGTTTGATTCCAGCATGTCCAAAAAAAGTTTAGACCGCTTTCTCTTGTGTATTGTGTCAGTTTAATTTAAAACATATCAAACATAAACACAAAAAAACTTAATCAAAAGTGCTTACGTGAGTAAGATGATCAGTGCAGCTCTGTTACTGTCTAAGGCCAGCTGTTTTTACTCATGAGTATTTACGAAATTCCATATGATCGAGGCAAACTGAGTTCAGTTTTGAAGCATACACATAAACGATTATTGTCAGAATCGGAAATACCTTCGGATCCTAAGGAAAGCAACCAGTTATGCATCCACCATAAGTAACCTATTTAGAAATATGAAAGTATAGTATGCATTTGAAGTTTCTTAAAATTTTCTTGTTTAGCATACTTATCGAAAAGAAGTTGTCTATTGTTACTCTTTTAACAATATACATAAAGCAAAAAATATTTTGTCTCTATTCATGTAATTTGTTGCTTTATACTTAAAATCATACTTAATCATTGGGTCATACATTACCATTTACAGAACACAATTTTTTTGGTGCTTACCATTTATAGAACACAAAAACAATGATATTCGAGTTCGGGTTGCATTAGTTTACGTACTTTCTCCTAATAAATATTAAGGACTGTACCAGTGAAATAATTGAAATTCAGAAAACGCAAGAACGTTTACCAAGTAATGTTACTGAGATGATTGAATAATATCATGACATTAATAATGTTTGTTACTGTGATAATAGTTTTAGAGAAAATGTACGACAGTAGATTATCCTAATTTCACCTCAACTAATAATTTTCTTGCCAACGTTTAAAAATTGCCACAAGAGTTTGAAAGAGTATTTTCTCTAAGACGTCGGTCTTAGGAAATCATTTGTCGTTAGGCAACAAAAACGATATATCAAGAAAAACTTAACAAAAAAAAAATTTTACAAGGCAGAACGGAGACCTTAAGGATTTAATGCAATATACTAGTGTCACTAGGGTGACGGATGGTTTAGCCCCGGCCTTTTATAATATTTATGGGGGCACTTATTTTAAGCAGATTGTCCACTCGTGATGATGGTTCTCTTTTATGTTTATCCATTTAAATTCTTCATGTTTTAAGTTCATTTTTATTAAACTTGTGGAAGTTGAGTCATCAGTATAATTTTAAAATATCACGAAACATTCTGAGAGTCCTTATATTATTCCGGATGGATTTTCATCGTGGGATATTTTATTTCTCATTGATAGCCTATAACCTCTGGGTTATTTCATTTAAATCAAATATCCATTAAAGTACTTATTGTTACTTTACATATTCATATTAGGATATTATTTGTTAAAATTTAGAAATATTAGAAAATCTGAGTAATTTACTTACTATCCTACCAGCACGGCGTTCAATTATTCAAAATTCATACCTCCCACCAGCTTTAAATAGGTTTTGCATATGTAACAGACGCTGTAGCATGGCTTAGAGTGTAAGACGGCGGAGATAATTAACAGTTCCTAACGATATTCATATTCACTGAATATTTTAGACATTTAGATAGTAGCAATAGTATATAAAATTTAAAATATAAATATTTCCCGTTTATTTGTCAGAATCATTGGCTTAGAATGGTGCAAGTAGACCTTTTATTGTAAAAACAGAATTTTTCCAATGGGTACGTTGGTTGAAATCATCGACCAAAGAATAATATTATTCTTTTATTCTTAATATTATTCTTTGGTCACTGGTGGCAATTGAGTGAGCTGATCTCATTATCAGTTTCTTTTATCAGATTGAATCTTATGTTTAGCCTATATGCTTTACTTACAACATCACAATGACTGAAAAATAACATTAAATTATCAGAGGGCAGGCAGTTAGCTATGTGAGAAAATAGCAAACAATTTCTAAACATGGTTTAAAGCTGATTAAATTACAAACAGTACCCCTGCCCGTAATATGCAATGAAAATGTCTTCAAGTGATCATTTGATGATGGGGATGTGATTAAACCATGATAATATCAAATATATAAATTACTATTTAATCAAATGCTATTAAGCATAACTGAAATTGACTTTTCGACTGGCTAGACAAGCTGTTTAATTAGTAAGAGCCATTAGTCTTTACCACAAGGCCTATTGTAACAGGTAAGAAAATAACTAGAAATGTGTGATAAAAACTATTGGAGCAAAGCTATCATATTTTTAAAGTTTGCAGGGGTATAAGTACATTCTTATCGAAACATTAACTAAGATTTCATGCTACAAGATTTCGAAGGGCACAAACTAATTATGTAGCCGATGATTCATTATGTACATCTGGACCTGTAGAACTTTCCCTGGCTATACTATTGAAATAAAACATCTTTTACAATATCGTATATATAAAGATGTGTTCAAAGTATCCTTCTCTGTTCCCCCCATTGACCCATGAACCCCATTGAAGGTTTATTCCCTCTTTCGTTCCACATGACCCGTCGTTCATACGTGGTAAGGTGTCCAATAAGTAAACAGCCAAACTAAAAAAAATAAAGAGAAAAACAAGAACATGTTTTCCACAAAAAAGGCTAAATGGTTGCACGTCATTATGTCACACTTAAAAACTAATATTTTATTGATTTAAGCTATTTTTCATTATATATTTTTGAAAACTTGTCGTTAGATATAAAATTATAAATTATAAACAAAAATGTATTAGACTAATTTTCATAAAATCAGCCATAAAAAAATTAAATATAAAATATAAAATGACCGTCATTTTGAAATGGACCAAGTCAACTGTTTATAAAAAAGGTCTATTTTACCTTAAGATACATAACAATTTTCGTAAAAGATTTGTCGGAATGACTTAAAGATAAAAATGTTTATGTAAAAACTAAAAAATGGTGGATATCTGGTTAAGGAAGCCACTTTGAAAAAATGGCTTTCCCGATTTTTTTGTTTTTACCCATAGAACCTTTTAATGGAGGTTGACTGTTTACATACGGGACACCCTGTATAAGCTAATCTAGACTACACTATAGTGTGAAGCGATGCACACGTTTTTGCAGACCCAAAATGATTATTTCAGGTACTCACCATCCAGCAATTTTACAATTTACCTAGAACAGAACCAAGACGGATTAGTATGATATACGTGACAGTGCAAAGCCGAATGGCAGTCATCTACTAGAACATCTCTGGGATCTGGTCTGTCTTAGTACAGTATAAAGGATGCGTCGAAACTAACGAATCTAACTGTCTAGTGTAAAAGCCCAAAATTAACATAAAAATTCTATTCAAATACATATAAACTGCAAATCGTCATATGACTATGTTAACTAGTTATTTTAATAATTTCTACCCCTTAAAATACAGTATCTTTTATTTTATAAATCTTTGAGTATGTAGCTTAGTCAATAGCACGACGGTTGTAAAACCAACACAAAAATGGCGTGGGTTCGTGTGCTGACGTCTTGAAAAGTGATCAATTGACTTTTTGTACAAACGTCCACCTGATTTGTTTGATACGTTCCACGCAAAGGTCTAAGATACGTGAGGAAATTTTAAGGTTAAACTTAAGGTCAACTTAAAATGCATAGGTCTACTTAAGGTTAATACTCAATGCCTCCAAAATAGTGTTAAAGGTAAAGATAACAAATTAAAATTGTGATTTATTTACGACTAGCTGTTACCCACGAGCTTTACCCCGTTTGACTTCATAATTATTAATAAAACTATTGATCGGTTAAGTTAAGCTGAAATAAACAAAACAGAATACAGTAATACAAACAAATAATCATACCTGGTTTTAATAAGGTAATAAATTGAAAGAATAACAAACAACTAAGTACAGATGAGGTATGTTTAACATTAGATTTTTGGAAAGTTCCTTTAAGAAAGGAATTTCGACTTTAAAATAAGCAATTTATGAATAATGGATAGTTTTGCGCAAGGTTTCTTGTCATGGCGAACATTTTAAGTATATGGATTATGGGGGTGTGACTTGTAGTTTTCTCAAAGGCTCATGGGTACTTTGGGATTTATATATGGATTACATTAATGTGAAAAATATGCAAGTTTTCAATGTTTTAAAACACATTCTATTTTCCTACCTCCTGTTAGTTTTACAATGCAATAGCTTATATTTAAATATATTTTCCCGTCATATTAATAGAACAAATTCCTTTTAAAAGAGGAAGTTTATAATTTTTGGTTGTTAAGTAAAAATCCTAATTTATCTTAACAAGTTTTTATTTATTCAATATTAGTAAACAAACTGCATGAAATCATTTAAACTGGTCGTCCAGTGGTCGAAAACTCGACAAAAATATGTAATATGACTTCTATATTTTCACCCCACGCTGTAAATAAAACATGTGATTGGAATTTATTCCATTTATTTTGATTTTTCTGTTTATATATTGTTGTTATTTCGTCACCAACATGGCAACCCATAAGGCCTATGTTAATTTTTTGATGTTAAATAAATTTTTAGAGCTCATTTTTGAGCCTATTTTAATTTATAAAGAATTCTGCACATTTATAGGAAAATATCGTTCTAACAGTATGCGTAGATTTTTTCCTGCGATGCACTTGAGCTGAGAAAAAAAGGTTTTGAAGAAACACGCTTGCCTATATATATATATATATATATATATATATATATATATATATATATATATATATATATATAGAATGTAACTGCCCTATCTGCCCTATAAAACGTTTCAAACGTCCAGTTACTACAATTTAAGAGATTAGCACTTTAAATAATTGTACCACTAAATAAAATGGAAGAACTAATTCTCGATCTGCTGAGTAGTGGGCGTAATAAGAAAACTATATTACATCTATTTGACACAAATAACGTTATTATTATGAATGAAATTCAACACAGATAAAGTAACTATAAACATGGATATTGCAAAATATTTTTCGGTGAAAACTTATGCTTAGCGGAACAAAATTGTTATTTCGTTGCTCAAACGATTGCTCAATCCGATATTGCAACGGAAATCAGATTATACATGAAAGGGTTGTTGAGCAGCACTCGAGGTCGTGATACCAGATACAGCTTGTGCTCAAGTACAATAGTTGGTATGTGGAATGCTACGGATCAACGTACTTAAGTATAGTGTACTACACTTATCGAATAACATACTTACCATAAACATAAAGCACTTCAGCACCTCATAAAGCACCTTCAGGGTATGACATATTGCTACATATTCACACTTGTGTAATAGGGACACAAATAAATATTTAAATACAAAATTGAATTAACGATTAGTGTAAAAGGGTGGTTTTGTAGCTTTGTTGCTGACTAAAATCAGCTGTTTACTTAGTCTGGGTCATTTTCCGAAAGTTTAATGTTGAAAGACCAGCTGTTATGTGAACTATCAAAAAGCTATTGAATTTGTTTAGAAACTAGCTGGTGATATTTAGTACACTTTAATCTAGGCCACAAGAAAATATTATTACTCAATTGGCATTTTGTAAGGTTTTTAAGGTCAAAATCATGGTCTAGTTACACTGTAACATTGGTATTTTGTCATCAATTGATAACCCATTACAAATAACATCTTTGTCCTTAATTCACGTCGTTTGAACTCTCATCCTTTTCTAAGGACATAGGCTAACCAATATTACTTGGTTTGAACAAGGGATAAACAAATAATTCAGTAAAGCCAAAAGGATATACATACTACAAACTACTAAGAGCACTAATTTCAAAGGAACAAAACGCAGTAACACAACTGGGTTACACTGTAACAAATACAAAGTCCAAATTACAATAAGGACGCCATGTTAGCTCCATCAGTATTCAAGTCATTCCCGGCTCCATTGTCTGAATATAATAGGCTTCGGCAATGGTGTCATCGAACCATTTATATAATGGCCAGTATCAGAGGCTTATGAAAAATTAATGTTTGGGCTTAAAATACATCTTTACAATGGGTATTGAATGAAAATAGTTTTTGTTTGATTTGAAATTGTTGAGGAGTCCTATTCCGTTGATTATTATACATAATGAACGTTAATCGGTAAGATTACATTATGATAACTCCTTTACAAAGGATATTGGAAGAAAATTGTGTTTTCAAAATGGTTTCGGGGTTTTTTGGAAATTGTTGAGATAGTAGTCCATGTACTCTGTTAATTCTTATAGATCAAGTAAATTGGTAAACTTACAAAGATAATAATTATTGTGTAAAGCTCATAAAATTAAGATAAGTAAATTGGTAAACTAAAGATAATAATTGTGTAAAGCTTATTAAGATTATTAAATTAAGATAAGTGCCACAATAGTACGGTTGGTATTTGGGATAGATATTGAGGACAATATTTACAGCATTTTCAATTGTTTTGCATAGTTCAATTCATCGAACAGGTAAAAATATGCAGACATTATTGTAATTGGGCAGAGGAATATTATTTAGGTCATATATACAATAAAATTTTTAGAAGTACTTGGAACATTATCTTTAAGCATCGTTGGGAGTAATCCCACTGTATAAATGTGTACTAAAGCTCATGGATCAATACTGTATAGAGTATAAAATTGCCCGTTTTTTTAAACGTACATATTAATTATCGTAAAAGTCCATAGTTTTAGTCACATTATGACCACTTAAAATATAGGTTGGTTATGTAATAACACACAAGTTATTAGGAAAGTAAATAAAAACACGTCAAAAACACTTGAAACATATATTTACACACTTTTAACACACAAGGTGGTAAAAAAAGTAAAAAGGGTGGTAAAGTGGTGATCGATTTCAGCTGGAAATTTCAATGATCAAGATAGGTGAATCGAAATTGACCACCATCTACCATTCTTACATATTTAACACTTTATTTGTTAACAGTTTAAGTGTGTGTGTTTAAGGGTTCTAATGTTATTAAACGTATCTTTATACATACATTTTCGTAAATTAAATTACACGAAAAACGCTGATCAAGATGTTATTTAACAATTATGCTGTAAACATATACAAACTGCAATATGACTCCTGATTGAAATGATTAAATCCTTTCGAAACCACGTTTTCTATTTCAAAGGGAATACACAGACCAAATATTGTATTCAATGGCATTGTTACGTCGTACAGACACAGCTGGGACAACAATGGACTGTAGGAGGGTTAGATAACACTTATCTTCAACCAGTTCATTGCACATGACCGGTAGGTGGCATTAATATATAATTCAATTTGTACATCTACTTTGTTGAAATCTGTCTATTCGAATCTATATTTACCAAGACAAGTCACTTTTTGCACATAATTACATGTATATGAAAACAAGGTGAGTGTGTATGTAATCAATCTAAGTATCTTTAATACTTTTTATGTGAAAAATCTCTATTTGATTCTACAAGAAATCTAAAACTATTAGAACCAAGATAACAGAATGACTAAAATCATTCTTACGGATTCTACAACAATGGTTTTACAAATTATCTGACCCCTCAGTAAATTTGATTTGGCTGATATTTTCAGTAGTGGCTAAGTCGTTGATATAGCCAAGGATGATTAAACTTGGCCATATATTGATACTTTTAAGCACAGTGTGTGTAGTATGGCCGTTAAATCTTATACGCACAATCTTGGCTATGTTACTGCTAGTTTGTATTTAAATTGCTAAAAATCATAAGATTATTCCTCATGAGGATTTTTATTCCTTGATACGCTCTAGATACCCTTTATACTACTCTTAACTATATTTTGACAATTTTTAAACTCAATTCACAAGCTTTGCTTTCCAGAAACCTCACGCAAAACATTTACTAGTTGTATTTGATCAGAATTAATTACATTTGATTGTGTTTGGATCCAATAACATACACCCTCTATAAAATTGCCATAGTGGTGAAAATATTAATACATTTAATTGACAGAGACAAGGTTGAAGGGTGTGATGGCGGTCAGGCCAGCTTTGAACATATGTGGTTTGATTGTGGCTTGTGGTGCGCCTTCACCACAGGATGCCTACTATACATTACAACACTGCAGCTCAAACATGTATGGTGCAATTTTAATACCTATGGGTGTACCATGTAATATTTTTAAGGATTAGTTTTATTTGTATTGTAAGCTGAATATATCAGTAGGCTAAATTTAATTTTTCAAAGAGTTACTACATTTTTCAATGAAAACATTGAATCCTCGTATATTAGAAAAAATACATTTAGATTGTAGATGATTTGTTTTTATTATATTGAACAATATGCGCCAATTGGATTTAGTCTTGAAAAAGTGAAGATTATGTAATACCAAAATGAGTTGGTTAAAAAACACCTGTAAAACCCGTAAAACCTATTGGCTCATTTTTCGTAAATAAATAAATAAACTTCATAACAGTAAACATTTATACAAAGCTTAAACATCACTTTTTATTTTTATGAAATATTATTCAAGGGTCATACATTTTTTTTTTCTTTTCATAAGTTTACTTAGCCACAAAACAGTCGAAAAAATAATGTATAGACTTATCTATATTGACCCCACGCTGAAAATAAAACATGTGATTGGGATTTGTTCCATTTGTTTTAATTTTCTGTTTATATTTCGTTGTTATTTTGTTACCAGCATGGCAACCAGTAAGCTAATTAAATCTTTTTAAAATTTTAAATTAGTTTTCTTGTGCTTATTTTTGAGACTATTTTTATTTAAAGGGATTCTGTGCATATACAGGAAAATGTCTTTCTAACATGCGTATATGTCCCCTGCGATGCACACGAGCTGAGAAAAATGTTTTCAAGAAACATGCTTGCGTATTACTATATAGGATATTAATAATAGCTACTTCCCTATAGCGAAATTCGTTAAAAGCCAAATCTAAATAAAACATTTATCATTTTTCTCTGTAAAAATTGAAATGTACTAAAGTTATAAAGAAAACCAAATCCGGTGGAAAGTAGGTCAACGAAAAGTGAAGTAGGGAGATAAAAATGTAAATCCAAGGAATATTGTTTCGGAAAACTCGAAGACATTAGCGTCAATAAAGTAGCGGATAGAATATTTTACCCCTAATGTGATCATTGCTCCACTTTCGTAAACATTTACATAAACATACTTGACTGTTTTAGAGACTTGTTTTTGCTAAATAACTTACATGGTTTCTTAGTGCGTACAAAAGAAATCTATTAAACAATGTAAGGCATACCTAAAACATTTAAAATTGAAATAACTTGTTGGTTTTAAATAGTTGTTTACTCAAAATATACAAAAAATACCCAGATATTGGAAAAATCTTGTCAGTGGATATTTTAATTTTAATTTTTAACTATTCACTATATTAATTACTTGAATGATAACTGTTATTGTAGCAGCTAATAGGGAATACTGAAATTTTCCCAGTAGGACTTTTGGGGTCCATACCTCAATTAAAAACTTTAAGATTTACTTTATATATAATTTATCTTTTTAACTAACAACACATAGTAATTCAGAACTCTGTGGAAGGTTAGAAAGTCTTTGCTTCAACAAGCTTTTTTAATACAACAAAATGTGTATATATTTTTAAAAGAAAGTCAAGATTCAAAAATAAGTAAAAATACAAACTTTACAATTGGTAATAGATGCAAACCTTGAACTCAAAAGTGTTACATTTTCTCAGTAATATCCTATACATGATTGTAACGAGAGGACAACAATTGTGACCTAATTTGTGGGGGAAAATTGATGCTGCACTTAAAAACGACTTTTTGCAAAATTGTAGATTTTTAAAACCCAAAAGACTAGTACAGATTTTAAATTTGTAATATTATCAGTAAAAAACGTCTCCTGAATTTCCCTGACCAAATAATACAAAAACTGTTTTCATCATAAGGTCATTTGCAATGGGATTAGAAGTGTAAGCATGTTTGGTGTCTATGCTATCCTAACTACATAAACATACATACACAGGGTTTAAACTCAGGTGGAGGTAGCTACATAATTTATCCATCCTAGACACGACGTCTTCAGAGAATTCAAGAGTGATGTATCATCTTAACAGTGTTGCCACCTGTGTCCACTCAACACATAAATTCCCTTAACAGAATTAAATTTCCCCGAGGGAAAAATTGTGCAATTACTGCAATGAAGTATTTTAAAATATGGCGAATTGAATACCTAAAAAATCTAAATGTTAGAGACGATATGGACAAGTTATTCAAATTAGTATACTGTTAATACTGTTCGATGAAATGGCAACCATACATAAAAGGTATTTTAAGCCAAGTATGAATGGAGATGAGTGTAGGATGAGTGGGGCTATCTTGTAGTGTTGTTAGTGACTAAGGCCGACATTCCTTAGACACAGCTGTTAATTAAAAGCCCATACAGCTAATGGCAACTAACGGACCTACAGTTTCTAGTGGAATCCAAACCACATTTTTTCCTTGGTATATACCTTGTTATAGTAAAACATTAAGAGGAAACGTGTAGCAAAATAACTTTACTAAGCCAGCAACGTATTTTATGCATTTAAGACGGAGTATGTATGCAGAAAGTTTAAAATTGAGTTGATGATCTGTGTAAGTTTATTAGTGACAAAAATAACTGTATAAGTGGTTTATTTTCTAATCCAGAGTAATAGCTGTGAGTTTTAGAATACAACCACGTCTAAAATAGATATTTTAAGAATATAACATTGTTACTTTTGAATATTCAATATTTTACAAATTGCAATATATATTGTAACAGAAATGTATTTATAATTTACATGTACACCACTGATATCGATTTACAAATGCTAAACTTTAATTGTCAACATTGTCATGCTATCTATTTACAAGTTTTAGCGCAATACTTTAACAAAACTTTGATTCCTCAGGTGGCACAAAAAAGTAACAAAATGTCAACTTTATCGCAATAACAGTAAGTGTTTACAATGATGAAACATAATGCATACAACATAACATACAATCAGCTTGTTGTTACTGAATTGTCATGTTAATGGCCACGTATGATATTACAAATTATACATGTCACTGACTATTGATCATGCTAATGAGAAATGTATGTCTCTATTATCTATCCCAGTTTAACAGTGTAATTTGATAATTGGTGATAGCGTTATTGTAATTGCTTAGTTAATATTGACCAACATTTGTTTCTAAGTAAATTGATAACTAATTTTGTGACTGGTGTTAACTGTAATTGGTAAGGATTAGTGTAGGTTGTTTTTCCAACTCATGGTAAACCATTGACTCTTGAATACTTGGGAAGCCATATATTTACAATTGTTGCAGTTTTTTCATTCACATGCAATAACTAACTGAAGGGCCCTTTTCACAAATTTTATTTTCAAACTATTTTGTAACTGAGATAGTAGTGTGCTTCCAGTTTTGTATATATGTTGAGCATGCACCCAAAATGCCACTTTTGGTACTAATAATGTAAAAGACTATTACCAAAACTTCCTTTTTATGTGCCTAAAACATTCTTATACTATACAACATTTCATTGTGTGTTTTCATTAAAGAAAATATGTATAAACAGAAAAGCTACATAGCTGAAGATACATTAATCATAAGATATTCTCCGGTGGTCCAAAGTTTCCATTAGCAAAGCTGTAATGGCCCTTGTATAACGGGTTTGGTTGTAACTCTAAACTGTATTGACCACTCAGCCTAGCTTGGTACACGAGATTTTTCAAAATTCAAAGTCTCATATCAATTATAAGCCACGTATGAGTATATTTTTAACGGGTTTACAATTTAACCAAATAGATAAGCCTATTATAATTTTGTAGGTGACAGAATGTGGTGATTTAAGATCACAAACCTATGTTCTATTAGACTATATTTAATGATTTACGATTTATTGTACAAGATATCCAATTTTAGTGTCAATTCTTTTTACCCAAAACTTAAGGTTTTTTGCTTAAGTAAAGATTAAGGTAGACTCTGACTGGTCATGACATTCGAAGGTTGTTTAACACAACTAGAGACTTAGCGGGATTTGAACCTTGCTATTTTGGTAGATGTCCACCACTTCTAGAAAGTTCTAGAAGTTCGAATATTCAGAAATAATAATTACAAGCACTTCGTAAGCGAAAAACTAACATTATTAAATGAAATATTTTGGAGTCATTAATAAATTGTGTGAGAGGTTAGGTAGGACAAACGTCTGTAGCTTTATCATGTGAAAAACCCCCATTTCGAATACATCACAATAGTTTACCCCTTAATTACATAAGGGATGTAAACTTTAAACAGCGATGTCGTGGGTTCAAATCCCAGATGTCACTGTTTACAATTCATCCATACTGTTCAATTTTTTACTGTTCCGGCTCATCCGTTGCTTTTCATGATACTTTGAATCATCGATTAAATTATTAAACATTCTACTCATACCCCTGTCTACTACTTTAATCTATCGTTGAACTTTCAGCTCATATGAACTTGCAAACTAAAGAGTAAAAGAAACCACCCAATTTTTGTAATAGTCATAGCTAGAACGAAAAAATCCACTCGCAAATACAAGTTATCTATCGGAACATTTGAAATAAGAAAACACAATAATTCACCGAAAGAGCTGGAGTGCTATTAAACTAATGCCTAATGGCAGTCCTCTATAAGTTACAGGCTGTGAATCATCAGCTAATTGGTGCGTTTGGCTCCGATCCTACATTCTCTCCCATAATCCACTGGGGCTGAACCATTATGGCATTGGACGGTCGATTATGCCATCTATTTGGTTTGTCCGTACAAAAAAGGTTTATGGCTTGTAACTATCGATTTTTCCATCCATCTAGTTCCTTGTACAAAAAAAAACCTGTACATTCTTTCAATTTCTTTCCTGAGTAGAACCGGAAGAACTGACTTTGCTAATCCTGTCAAAGAATAATCCATTAAAATAATATATTTCTCTATACCTTTTTTAAATTTCATAGCTATTGTGTACAATGAGTTATTTTAAAGTTTGTCTCGGTTGAAAACTTCGATTATTAAATATGGCTTACAGCTTGTCATGGCAGTGAAATCTACTTGTTTTGTTACAAATTCAAAGAACGGGGAGTGAGCTAACCTGGTGTAAGAGCATGAGCCTTTGGTCCCCAAGGTCCCGTGTTCAAAACCCAGCAATCACAAAAGGCATTTTATTTCTTTATTTATTTTATTTTATTTCTTTATTTTTATTTACGGCAAAATCGCCATTTGTACAATCAATTACATGCATAACAATTTGTGGATCATTAAATACTATTAACATGCTGTAAGTTTTACATCTTGCTATTTGGTTATGCTTTATGAGTACATGCTAACACCACTAACACTAATGATTCGCAACTGAGTAATGAAAGATGAAAAACAAATATATATACTATGAACATACAACATCGGCAAACAAGAGAGAAAAAAAAGAGAAAAAACATGCAATGGTCTTAAATTGAACTAACATTAACAGCCTGCTTCACTAAATGCAGGATCGAATAGGAAAATAAAAAAAAGCTTTAGATATAAACTGCGATTCTTAAAGCCTAAAATTGTCCCGGCTAGAGCGTCCAAGGATTCAAAGGTAGGACTAAAAATATAGTCAACGAAATAAATGTAGAGCAATCTAACATTCATGTAAAACCATGTATCACAGGATGAGATCAAATAAAAATAGTCTAAAATGAAACACATAGAAGTAAACATAGTATGAACTAATTGGTACAGTAGTTAAACAATTATTTACTAATAGGTATAAAGATAAACAACACAGTGAGCTTAATTATTTATTAGGTACCAGGTATGCCGTGTATAAAGAACAGAACGGAACGCGTGTTTATATAGAAGTATGCAATGTTTTTAATTAAACTCAGCGTTGTGGTTGAACCTTGGTTTACACACTCCAGTACACTAATAGGACAAGCTTTTTAATTACAATCCAAAACTAAAAGCAGCGCGGATCTACATTATACAACTCTTTTGAAAACCTTTTTCACTAGGTAGATCCTCGACGAAAACCTTTTTGCAATTAATACTTTAAAAACTCTGTTGAGATTTCAATAAAGTTTAGAGAAAAATTAAAACTTGTTTTTAAGTTTTTGGATGGATTTTCCTTATTCTGTCTTCAGGTGGGTCACAACTTACATAAAAGTTGGATAATCAATATATACTTAGTTGGTAAATAGTTGGCCTATTGGGTCTGATGATGATTGAAGTGTCCAATCGAAACCGATCACCACTGACCATATTTTATGTATATTTACCGTCTTTTGAATAACAGTATAAGCGTAAATATATGTTTTAAATGTCATAAGACGTTCTTTTATTTACTTTCCGTAAATGAAAAAGATAACCATATCAGTTCTATAAGATAAAGTTTATTTTGCCAGTTCGATTTAGGGTTCTTTGATTTGAGAAGATTATTCTGCATGTAAAAATAGAAACATGCGATGTTAAAATGGGTCCAAAATTCTTTTGTTCCGTGCCTTCTGCAAATTATTCGAGCAACACAATAATTGCTATTAAGCTATTAAGGCAATAGGACTGTTGTTTTCAATAACAATAATATCTTATGAATATCAATTGTTGTGAAATGTTAGTATTACATTATAAAATACTTCTATGTAGAGATTAAATAGCCTTCCATAATGTCTAAGTTAATAGTTACATAGTTTTGTATTCCTTGTAGACAGTTTACACTCTCACTAATAATATGTTTGTATATGAACGAACAAATAATTTATCAGTAACATTAACATAATTCTATTAATTTCATTTTTGAATACAGCACACACATCTTTAAAACGAAAATGACTTTCAAAGTTGATATTTTAGTATTCAAAATGTAAATGGGCTTTCCCTATGCAACTTCACGCAAAGAACGCCAAATAGTTGGACCAATGCTTCTTCGGAATGTCGATATTAAAGTCGCTCTCCACGTCAATAGCACACGGTTATTGGAAGGCTTAAAGTGTATTGCTTTAGGAATATTGTAGTGCAAAACCAACACGACCTTAGTAATATGTAAATGTATAATTGTATTCACGTTTAGGGGTGTACGATAGTAAGAGTTAAATATACACTACATTTATGGTTTGTATTCGTTGGAAATTATAACGTAATTGTATTACCGTAGTTGTAAAAATTGAGTAATTTGGAAATGTCACTTTAGCTCTCCATAAAATACTGATTCTCGTAAAACACTTTGTATATAGTTAACTGGTGTGTAGAATTAATTGTTTAGGAATACTAACCCAATTATGGTTTATGCTAAACCAGGGAATACCAATTCCAGTCTATTATAGTTACACAAAGTAATAATGTATTTGGATGGAACACTTCATACATACAGTTTAAGCTTTATTTCTTTTGACGAATGCAGTTACAAACATCATGCTATAAGTTGGCCTTATTATAAAATAACTTAGGTCTGGTTAATTTTATTCTGGTTTTTAAGAAATACATTTGTTTCCAACTTCCTGTAAGGAGTTATCATGTTACATGATTAAAGTTTAAGTAAGAACATAGACTTAAGAATGAAATATCTATTTTAGATAAATGTTAGGTAAAAATGTTTTATTAAAATGTTACCAAGGTCAATACAACCAGACAGGAATCCGGTAGTTGCATCGTGTAAGTCACTGTATGTTTTATAGCGGACACGCATTCGTTTATAATATTATATTAAAATGTATCATTCACGTGGAACGCTGTAGATAGGCTTATTCAAAGATAATATAGTTAAATTCCTCTTGCAAAGTGGTCTAAATTCTATTTCCCCCACACTTTTCCTTCTTTTAATATAAACTCAAAAGATGCTACAGTTAGATTGTCCTTGCAGTTTGGCATAGTTAAACGTTGGAAAGACATAAATAATTGAGACCATCACAATATATTTGACACTATTACAGAAAAAGTCGTGTTAACACTTTTGATGAAACAACTCATTACAACAGACCTAATTTTTCAACTTAAACTATAATTCATAGCATTCAACATAGTTACAGATTCAATCTCAACTTCTATCTGCAGTAAGCTTTTACTAAGTCAATATGGAACACGTTAAGTCCCAAAGAGAAGTGAAGGGAAGCAACAGGGCGGAAAAGTGCAATTTACATAATAGCGGCACTTGCCAGACTGTCTCTTTCCTTAGGTCTCTAAACGCTGGCACTTAAAGACACTTTGCCTTGCACTCACATAGGGTTTTCTCGGTATTGGTGTGGACTAAACATACTCCCTTATAAATGCGCTAACGTTTATAACTAACTGCTAGTGAATCAGTTAATGAGGATTTTAAGGTTATGCAGGTGTTTTGCTGTTCGAAACCATTTTAACTTAATGACAACCTTCCTGTAGCTTATGTGTGGTATTGCGTAGAAGAGGGAATTCAGTTATCACCTAGTAATTAAAAGGTCTTCGTTTCGATCCTGAAAAAAATTAAAGACTTTGATGAGTTAAAACTGGACTAAAATCTACTTGGTCATTGGGCTTTTAGCAAATAGTCCTGACTACAAAACTAGTTGATCTTAGTCAGGACAATGCTGTAATTCTCAAAATGTGAACATTCATACTTAGGTCCTCAAATGTCAGAACAGAAACGGTATGGATCATAAACTTAAGCAAATGACGTAACTGCTCCAAATGTCTATACCATACCGTTTCTGTTCCAATATTCGTGCTTGACTCCGAATATAAGAATCCTTGTGTATCTGTGTCGTATCCATTACTTATTGCTTTGCAATTTTGAACTATTTTATGAGGCCTATGGGCTCTTAAAACCTTTAATTTGTTCATCCGCATATGCCTTTGGCCTGTACGTAGAACAATGTGAGAAAAACATAAGGGCGGATTGGTAGAGTACAAGAATTGTACGTGAAATATATGTAATGTAAAATACATATTAAAACTTCTGTTTCCAACCGAACAGTGTTAATCACTAAAGAACTTATCAAATGTGTTAAAGAGTACAGTATCGATATATTATTTAAAAATCAAGGATCGAGGTAAGTGAAATATTTTGTAAGGCGTCAAATTCCATTAGGAAAATGAAATAAAATATGCATTACATAATAAAATTTATGAAAAATGAAAAGTATATTTAGTGTTTAATCCCTTGAGCTAATGTTGTAATTCAGTTACGTAAAGCTTTCAATATCCCAAAGGAAATTGATAAATTCAACTCGGTTCTGTTCATACCTTCCAATAGTCTATTTATGTACATTCACAAAATGTTTTGCCTCAATGTAAACAGTAATTTTCAGAAAGAATCCTTAATTGGTTAATTGGTTAATTGGGTTGCAATCAACAATGTATATTTGCTTCGTGAGGTAAATTTTCTGAGTGGCATATTAGAATTTATGCCAAAAAGTTCTCTAATATTAAGAGTCTTGATTATTTACCAACCCTAAATTATAAGTAAGGTGTTAGTAGTTCGTACTATATCATGTACTTCGTCACAAACCAAATGTAGAGGCACGGTCACTCAATAATGCCATGTAATCCGCGTCGTAATATGCGTACGTAGTCTAAATTTGAAAGCAGAACATCTAAATAATGGAGTAGTTGACCTTAGGTGCTTAGTTATTGAATTAAATCAGCTGTTTTTCATGACCATCATAGGAAAGACGAATGTTCAAGGATAGCTGGGTCTTGTTTTGAACAATCAAAAACTTACTCATCTCTCAGAGTCAAACTTGTGACCTTTTGACAGGGAGGCAAGTTTTATAACCGTTCAGATTAAATTTCATCAGCAGTTCAGCGGTGTTATGGTTTACCGGGTGAAAATTATTTAAATTAAAGAGGATGTAAATAGATTATCATGGTGGAAAGTAAGATGTCTAAACGTTTGAAAAATCAATAACAAGTATTACTTTATTGTACTGATTAAGCAGAGTTTATAAGAAGGTTAATACTATTAAGCAAGTTAACCCGATAACCTAATAATCACTTTTTGCACACAAAGTGTAAGTATTAAAGCATGTATGCTTTTTATATAAAGCATAGCTTGCCTATAATAAACATCATTTCGAGATTCGTCTTTCACAAAAGAGGACATTTTACTTATAACGAGAAATATGGTGGAAGCTTAAAAAAATTGAAAAACAGGATTCATAAACTTACCAAAGTAAACCAACAGTGCTAGTATACACAGAATGTCGTGTTACCTAAAACAGAAAATAATCCGTTAACATTACTTATGGTGAATAAAATTACAAGAGTTACAGTAACTGTTAAACGAATTAAATGTTAACAGTTTGTATTTGTAATTGCAAAAAACAGAAGTTTTTCGTCATAAAATATAATCATACGTCTGAGGAAACTAAACCTTTTGCAAAAGAATAATTTTATCTACTGATATGTAGATTAATGTGAACCAAGTTTAACTTGCACTGAAGCTTGAACTCTCGAAGATACACAAAAATAAATAGGGCCAAAAGGAGGAAGAGGAATTGCGTAAGCCTTAAACATTGGGTGTTTTCTTCTTCTCTCCTGCTTTCCATCGGTAACCGGCAAATCCCTAAACGTTTTACTCTGAATTCAAAATTTAAATGTACATAAAGACATACTCTCCATAAATTATCTTTAATTTACAAGATTATCTTATCTTTAATTTGGTAAGTCACTTAATTACTTCCTTTAGACAGCTTGTTCTTAGCTAATACACACTGGGTATTGAAAATATGTGGTATCATATTGATCACTTAGATTAAGGCATCACTTTTTTAGGGACACAGCTAAGGTCATATTGTAATCCAAATTTGAATGGAAGATGAGTGTGGGGTGCATATATGACCTCTTTGTTAGTTTTGTTGGGTCAAAAATCATCTGTTTTTTCAGTCAGGTCAATATGATGAGTGGAGTCAAGTAAGGAATATACTGACAAAATTCTATTTTCCGTCACTATTCAGTTTCCTTTAGTTCTCCGATCTGAAAAAGCACCACGTCGACCAAGAATGGAATGGGGTCCAAACAATCTTAGGGTGTTTGCATGGTAAAATCGTAGTGTTAATAACCACATAGCAAAATGTTTACCTTTCCAAAATTGCATAGTTTGATTAAGCAAAAGCACTGAAAACTTAAGCACATCTATTAATTAATTGTTCCATTACTTATCATGACAGCGAAAAAATGTTTAAGTGTTCTCATTGCCCCATTCTGTATGATTAAATCATAGCTAATAAAGAATCATAAGTATATAAGGCAAAAGTATATAAATAGATAAACATAAGTTTCTCTACTAAATTTGTATAAATTGAAATGGCCAAAATATTTGTTAATAGGTTTATATACTTTTGGTATAGTGAACTTCCGGAAGTTGAATAATATATATACATTTTAAATAATATAGAGTATTGTTTCATTTTATTTTTTCTTTACAAAAAAGATTTGAACCATATTACAGTTAAAATAAAATAAAACTATGTTTTCCATTTTAATGTACCTAAAAAAGGTGGTTAGAGTTAAATCATCCTTTGTAATAGCCAAATCAGAGACTGTAAGAGGTTATAGGTTAAATTTAAAAATTTTAAATTGAACTTTATTAAATAACATTGTGAACGAAATCAGTTTTCAATTGAGGTCGAGAGAACACTCAGTTTGTTTTCGCCCATTAGAGAATCCAGACTTGATGGTACTTGGTGATGTTCTTAATTACCCCAAGAGATTCAACATATCTGTTTCTCCCTAAGAAAGATATATTTATGGTATAGAAGTAACTCAAGTTAATTTAGCACAAGCAAAAATACAGTTTTCATTTTTATTTGTAATTTAGAATGTTGCTTTTAGATGCATTTTAAAGTTTTTTTTTGTTAGGGAATGGTCTGGTTCAAGCCCTGACCTTGTTACCATCTAACCTTGAACTTTTGTTAAAATTATACTTGTGTTAATTATAAATGGTATAGTTTATTAAGGTAAAGACACCATTCATAATTTAGTGATTTCTTGGTTAAAAAAAGACCAGCTAGGATCCAAGCAGTAACCTATGGATTAGATTTTTTAAATATCATTATAACCTCTTAGCTATCCCGACATTAATTATTCAGACTCAAAATATTACAAGAATTTATGTTGAAAGTATTTTAAATTGTAAAAATAAAAAAAAATGCTAAACAGTTTACTGATTAATATCCATAGTGTATAATTTAATCAGCCTACATATGGCTTAACGAATTTAATTGTTACTCAAGTAGAAGTATACTTTAACAATCTCTGTCAAACTTCAAACTCAGTTTGATATTCAAATACACAATGGGATTTATATTTTAAACATACGAGGTCCGTTGTAAATTCTGGGGGATTTAAAAGGATTTCAAGCTTTGCCTGGACTCTCGTTTTTACTGCTGACATTTCTCTTGGGGATGGTTTATTTACTAGCATGGCAATTGTTTTGTAACTATGTCCAGCCAGTCACTTCCACTTTTTATAAACAAAATTACCTTTTAGATGCACTTTTTAAAATCAATGATACTGGAATTTCACTAAAAGGTTGAAGAGATATCTTAACCCAACCTTTCAGGGAAACCTTGCATTAAGTTTATGCAATACAACTACACGTATTTGCTACACGTTCATATAGTAGGCTATAACTCGATATTACACAGAGAGCCATTAGGGTTATATTTTCAGATTTTATTGATCAATGTTTTATTTTATATTTTACGTTTTAGACGGTTTATTTCCGTACGAATGTTTAATCCTATTATTAATAGTAATTATGGAATGAACATAAGGTGTCTGTTTGAGTTGTATATTTTTTTTACAAATTAAGTTTAAATACATAATGAAAAAAACATAAGAATGCATAGCAGTGTGAAACGTGCTTCTACAATTTTCCACTGTTTAATCCATATATAAATCCTAAAGTACCCATGAACTTTTGAGAAAACTAAGTCACACCCCTATAAACCATATACTTCAAATGTTGAGAAACATACGCGTGAAACTATTATTTTTCATAAATTGCCCTTTAAGGTCGTAATTCCTTTATAAAGGGAACTTTATACCTAACGTTAAAAATACCTCAGCTGTACTTATTTGTATGTTATTCTTTCAATTTATTACCTTATTAAATAAAAATCAAGTGTGATTATTTGTTTGTATTATTGTTGGCCTATTCTGTTTAGTTTATTTTAGCTTAACTTAACCAATCAATAGTTTTACTAATACATATGAAGCCAAACGGGGTGAAGCCCTTCAGCTAGTTACTTTAAGGTTGGGAATAACAGCAAGTGAAGTGATTTTTATGTTTTCAACAGACACCATTTTACCAAAATATATGATGAAGTAGGGCATTGCACTAAAGTTCACTTAGTTATTCAACATTTAACCAGTAGAACGGCTTTCTTAAAATTAAATAGTGAATTTGATTCATCAATATATTTTTACAACGAGTGCTTCAAAAAACATGTGAACCGTCAGAAGGACTAGTAAAAATTACACAGCAGGTTTGATTCAGCAGTTTATATTAAGTAAGATCGACAACAGTTGGTTAGATTTATAACCTCCATTTCATCATGTTTATAGCTCCATAACATGGGTGATATAGCGTCCGCCCAGCAGGCCAATGTAATACGCTCTCTTTTCCCCACAAACTTATACTTTATACCATTATATCAAATAAGTTTCGATATAAAACTTAACAACTTTTATACGTGTCCTTATGATATAAAATTTATCACAAACTGGATGGTTATCTTTCTAGTTGATGAGGAAACTCCAAATACATATTGTTGGTAATAATTTTAATATATATATATATATTAATAAATTATTGAAATTTGTAGCAATTAGTAGTTACAAAATTATTACATTTTACTGACACTGAAAGTCTTGATGGCGTTTCAAAATATACTAAGCATATTATATGTAACTATATATTTTATAGTGTATCTTAAATATGTGAGTGTTTTAAGTGAGTGTTATTGAGTAAATTTAAATTGGAAACAGTATAAAATTAGCTTAAACATTTTAGTTTTGGCTAGACCTACATCATTATAGGAAAACACGATACCTTTAAATTTGGCAAGCTGTGTGCACGTTAAGGTTTAACGTGCTTAAACGCGTTTAGGACGTGTTTAATATGAGTCCTAAAGGATAAATATTTCTTATTATGCAATAAATTACAGGCATATATTTATAATGTTGATTATTTCGGAAAAATTCTTAATTAGTTTGACATACAATTAGTTACTGGTAAAGAAATATATACGTTATGTAAAGTAAAAGGCTCCTAAGGATCTTCCAATGTTTTAGGAACGTTAAAATATGTATAATTTTGTAAATTCAATTTTAATAACTTCATAAATATAGCATTGAATAAATAATCAACAAAAATTACAAAACAATAATGATCTTAATTTAGCAATGTCCAGTTTAAAGTATACTGTCTAGTTTAATAAGTTAATACATTTTAAAGCAGCTCATTGAATCTCTTTGGGTGTTTAAGAAAATAAGTATTAAATAGTTGGATTAAACTATCCAAATATTTGTAAGGAGCTCTCAACGCACGCACTTAACGTTTACACATAACACAAACATTTCAATTTATTAAATACACTTCTCTTTTACATAACCACCGTCTTATTGTGCTCTAATACGAAATGAAAAATAACTACGCGCAGGCATCTTTTCGAACCACGTGGGCAGTTCAGTAGAAAATGTACTGGTTCTATATCATGCTGCAGATGTGAGAATCGGGGCAAAATATGGCGGGAACGTGGGCGAAATTTGGCGGGAACGTGGGCGGGTTATATCGGCTTGCACTCTTTCACAATATGGCAGTAGGTTCGTTTTGATCTTTTGTCTCAAAAGGTTTTCAGAAAATGATAAACCTCTTTTGTTACAGTTATGAAGTTTCGTGTTTCAAATGTAAGGGGTAAAAGTGTGAGATGTTTTGCCGGATTTCTTTAATATTTTAATGTTGGTATTTATATAATTTTGAAAATGATTACAGATGGATGGAAAATTTTTTACCGATTGTCGGTTAAAGGACAGTAAATCTGTATTCGATCATAAACGGTAGAATTATTGTTTTATTTACTTATTTTTATGATTTAACTAACGTTCAAATAAATCTCTCAGTTTCGATGAATTAATTTTTTCTGGTATAAAAACGTTGTTTTTAAATAATTATATGCTTCCTTTAACTATTGTGTAAACATGTAGCAATACCATGATATTTGGTCAGAAGAGTTAACAAAAATATGTAAATTAAAGATAATAAATCTACATAGATAGTTCAAATGAACTACTGGATTCAAATAAACCCACTAAATAAAAATATTGTAGTGTTTTACTTCCATTCAATATTTTTGCAATAGTTACAATATTTGAAACGTTAACTTAACATGATCAAATAAATGAAAAATTAGGTAAATCACTTATATTTTTAGATCATACGTTCTTAAATAAATTAGATGGCTATGGAGAAACATACTATTTTGCAACAATAAAACATATTAAGCATATCTGATGGAGTGTCAGAACGAACAGAGCTTCACAAGCTAGGGTCTTGAGTTTCGTGAAGTGTAAGAGATAAGGTTCCTGGTTCTGACATACTTTATCATTCCAAGTCCACTGTCCACCGACATTTGACTGTTAGAAATGTCTGTTATCATTTGATAATAGTAGTTTACGCAACGATTGCGTTAGTTGCGTACACTACTTTACCTACGACCGTTTTTTAATTACTATCAATCTGGATTTAATTACTAACAATAACTACTGATAACTTTTTAGAGAGGTTATGTTTTCGTGTATTGTCATTGCCAATGAAAGTGATGCAATGACTTGTTGTATAATCAGCTGATTTCCTGTAATTACGTGTTTGTTAAACTTCGTTAAATATTACATTGCTAGCAGCATTCTTACCATAAATAATATTGTATCAGGTACAATTCGGCAAATATTTCATTTATTTTTGGACTTCCACCAACTTAATTAAGAATACGCGAGTATCAACATGAACAAGTCGGATAAACAATTAAATTGGTCAACTGATCAGCTGATCAGCTGATTAGTTGACGTTCGAAGCATTACAATTTTAATTCTTTTCTCTCAATACTTGAACCTCATTGGTCCGTTACCTGTGTGGATATGAGAAAACTATGCGGATATGAAATGAAACTATGCGGATATGAAAGTAAACAGCTGTAAAGTGAAACTTTTCAATTCTAAGAACTGGACTGAAATGGCTACTTTAAAAAACGGTCGTAGGTAAAGGTAGATTTACTTTTTTATACCATTCACATAGTCGATATCGTAAAATTGTTTCCAAATTAAATTTATTCTGTTTTGTGCGTAAGTTTGTTTCAGTGTACTGGAATAAGATGATTGAAAACCCTGGTATTGTATTATTGTATTATTATAGTAAGAGATTCAAATTAATGAAACCATGGCTAGTACCAAAATGGTAGTGCAGCATAGCAATATGAAGTTCGTGAATTTGAGCCTTTCAAAAAAGTGAAGCTTTTTGTTTTTCCGAAATAAGGCCTAGATTCGACTGGAATTGTTCGTTGCGTTTTTAGTGTATTTCCCATATAGGGAATAAGCTATTGATATTTTTATATGATCCTGTTTTTGGTGGGATTGAACTTGGCCTACATGTGTAATTTATCTCGTCTCTCGTACAGCCTTAATTCACATTTGGGTTATAATATGCTTAAGTCCCCATCTTATAATTGTAGAAAACGTGATGCTCTTTAAATATCAGTAAAGAACTTCACTACAAACACAACACTATATTGTATACGGATTCTGGATAAGCTGTTTAAAGGAAGAGTTTACAAACGGTGACTTACCAAAGTAAAGATAAGCTTAATTTATGGAGAGTGCGTCCTTATACAAATTTAAATTTCAAATTCAGAGCAAAGCGTTTAGAGATTTCCTCAGCTAGCGATGGAAGTAGGAGAGAAGAATAAGCTCGAGGTTTTAAAGCTTGAGTAATTTTTTCTCCTCCCCTCTGTTTCTTCCTCTTATGTTTTCTCATTCTACGATATCAAGCTTCAGTGTAAGTTTCAATGGCTAATAGTAACATATTAATCTACAAATGAAAAACGAAACACACTCAATAGTCTTTTTCATAGTAATCGCCAGATGGAAGCTGTTTAGTATTACATTTTTAATCCCTAAATTACTTTGGGCTTCAATCTGATGGACTTTGAGAATCAATGTGTTTAATCTGGCAAAGCAGGTAGATAATATCACAGATACTGTTATGGGTCAAAACAATTAACCAATATAACGTGGAAGGCAGCAGTATATAATACTGTCTACTGAGATAGTAGTAGTCTGATTACCTTTTGCTATCTACCATCATAATTGTTCTCTTTATTGGGACTTGATTATTAAACATTAACATTTTCAGGATTATATTATTATTATTAATTCTGAAAAGAAAAACAAATATGAGCCGATGACTCCATATTTTAAATAAATATATGATTTAAAACATATTGAAGTAATAGGTTTATTTATTGGATCAAGATGTGCCATTACAAGTTTTATATTTTCCTTATTCAAAAGATTTAAATTGAATAGAAACGTTCATTAAAGTAATTGTCCATTGTGGCATTGAAAACTTCAATATCAACTTTAAGAAATCATGCATACTTCAACAGATCAAGATCAAAATTATTGTGTGGTTTTAATTAGTTATTTTTTCGGTTTAGCCTCAATTGTTGTACATAATCCTTTGTGTTCAGTAGCTTGCTTGATGGAGCAAGAAGGATGTAATTTATTTAATGAATAAACTTCACATTAATTGGGAATTTTTGAGACAAAATGGCTGAGTTGCTAATCTTGCGTAGTCACCAAAAATAGGAAATATTTCTGTAATAGTTCAAATACATACCGACTCATTGCATTTATCATAAAAGAGTAACAAATAGGTATTTTCAAATTTTTATTATTAAATATATAAATGAACCTAAGATTTTGTCTAGCTTAGATCGTGGGTTCCCCAAAAAACATGTTTATTCATAAAGTTAAAAGGGTTTCTATGTGCATAAACTTTTCGTCAAAGACTTGATGCCCCTGGTTTGATCATAGATTTACTTGGCCTTGCATACGAATGCCGCATCTTGGTTTATGAAGTCTTCAAAGACTGAGATTTAGCTTTCAAAGGCGTCTTTATCTTATATATTACACTCCATGATTCTAGCTAGCTTTAAGTGTTATACTCTTATAAATTGTCAGATTAGTTTCTATATAAAAAGATTTTGAATGTTTAGTTTAATCTGATGATTTAAATTAAAGAAAGTTAGAATCGACGAAAACACACTATCCTTGCTAAAACCCCTTGTAAGACAGTAACGTATTTGTACAGAACTTGAAATGAGAAATTGTTTTAGAAAACAAAATGAGACTTAAAATCAAAATGTTTAGATAGCTCCAGTCCTAAATAAACCGAGACTTTATTAAATATATATCGAAATGTTTTTCAATACTCTAACGGGAATAATAACCTAAATGTTTCGTTTAAAACGATAAAGCAAGCGTTTAATATAGTCTATCATAATTGTATCGGTTCATTGAATCCAATTTAATCCATTCGAGCTAGTAAAACATTTACTCAATGAGGCTAAACTTGTAATAGTAATCACTCTGTCCCAACGATTTTGTGCTAGCCAAAAACTGAAAATGTTTAAGAATGAAATTGTCTTGTACAAAAGATAAGCTAAATATAGTGTGCACGGTTGTACGATAGGTAACCATTAATATTAGCCCGTGGCCTGTTTGTACGTCACATACCACTAGTAAAATAATTCGGTGTCTTGTTTAACATTTGGAGCTCAAATTACCACGTAATTGGGTTATGAATGTTTTATTTATCTTGTCACATTCATCATTAACTATCCATGAAATTAAAAATCATACGAATGTTATACAACATATTACTAGCTTCATCTGAACTAAATATAGTTGATTTAGTTATTCCTTCACTTTGAACACCAAAAGATTTCCTCGTTACATCGTTAGTTATGAATAAAATTATACAGGGTATCCCAGAAATCTCTATCAATATTATAGGGCATTTTTCCTAGGTAAGAAACATATCTAAATATCATATTTAAATCATCCGGAAGTTCTTAGTTACTCACAAAGATGCCATTTTGTTTTTTCACGTATTATTTTTTTTCTGAAAAGTGGTGTAACATACGAAATTGAAACTTTGCACAAACATTAAAAAAGTATGACAATTTTCCAAATTCATCAAACAAAATGGCGGCCATTTACAATTTTGTTTCTAAAAAAAACACAAAACCCGTGGATTTAAAAAAATGTTACATGAATAACTTTTTAAGGCAATTTGAATACAAACCGATTGACACCTTATTTATTAAGATTGGACGAATATTAACTGAGATATGGCAGCTTTAGTGATACGTGACCACTGGAGGTTAGTTGCAGCGCATACCGAGGCATACGATCACGTATCACTAAAGCTGCCATATCTCACTTAATATTCGTCTAATCTAAAAAAATATGGTATCAATCGATTTGTATTTAATTTGCCTTAAAAACTTGAGAGGTGTAAGATTTGTATAAAATCGACGGTTTTTGAGTTATTCAAGAAACAAAACTGTAAATGGCCGCCATTTTGTTTTATACATCTGGCAAATTTTAATATTTTTTTGTAGCTTTGTTTATTTGTCATAAATATTTGTGAAAAGTCTCTATTTTGTATGTTCAATCACTCTTCAGGAAAAAAAAATAAGTGAAAAAAAAATGGTGGCTGTGTGAGTAATTAAGGACAATTTAAATATAATATGTTGATAATATGTTTCTTACCCAGAAACAATGCCCTAAAATATTGGTAGAGAGTTCCGGGACACCCTGTATAGTTAAAAGCTTCTGTTAAATGTAAACTTAATCCGTCGTATGTTGAATCGTTGATTTACAAATGTAGCGAAATTTGAATTGCACGTATGAACTCTAAACCTAGATCAATTTCCGTTCCCAATGGTTCATTTCTGCTTGATTAAATTGATTGCCAAACTTCACTCTGCCCAATTTATATTGATATTGCATTTTAAACGTGTCATAGCACTTCCAAATATATTTGAAAGAATTTCTTTTACTCAGGTAATATTCAAAGTCCACACGTAGTCTTTTTTAGTACACTAATCTAATTGTTAATAAAATAAATTAATAATGATTCAATAGTTATTTATTTACAAGGATTGAGATTCACTTAACAATATCAAATAACATATGTGTTTGGTTTTTAAATGCTATCAAGGTAACCTTTATTTTAATTATTAGATATAACAATTTTGCTGAACCTACAGTAACAATCGATAAGGATACAACTGGAACTATCAATCTTAGACGCAACTTCAGTATAAATTGTATATTCAAATCTATAGAGACATGTACTGTATGCGTATATATGTTTAATATCCATAGGATATTATATAGAGACTGGTTTGAAGTCTGTTTTAATCTATAGTACTTATCTTATTTGTATTCCAGCAATTATTAGTGGCATCTTTGACTAATAACACAACTATAGACTTCATCATCCCCATGTTAAATTTGTAGCAATTTTTTATTTTATAAATCGTCGTAGTTGATGTGAGCCTCCGTTAGATTGCTCTGATGTAAATTACTAAATTCTGTTGATTATACAAACTTTTTACCAAGCAAAACTTAGAGAATGTCTTATGGTGAGCTATAGCGACTGTTAAGACCCATCAACATGGTCAGCAAAAAAAAAGGTATAAAATACTATTTTAGACACTAGCGCATTCTGTGACTGGCTCACACAACTACGTTATGTTTTTAAGATATTGGCTACAGCTGGTCCATATAGATAAGAAGTCTACTTCAGGATCCAATAGTCAATGTAGCATTCTAAAAACTGAAGCATAGTTTTAGATCCACTACCAAACTATTAACATTTATTCTTCGTTTCTCTACCCATATATTGTAACCCTAAAAAGAAACTCTGTTTGCAATGAATTAAGTCCACAGCAAATGTGAATTGAATTGTTTCGACTGACAACTTAAGACATCACACTTTATACTAGTAGTATATTTCCGAACCAATCAATTAACTAAGGCCATCGTTACTTAGGAGATCTCAAGAGATTGTTGATACCAGCTTCGACTCAATAATTAAATCATTAGCCTTAATTGGAACAGCGGAATTAGCTAATGTATTAACATCGGAAGCAAACATATTACAAAATTAGAACCATTCAGTGATCTCTAGTGTGATAAAAAAATAGGTAATACTTCTTGTTACATTGAATTTTTATTACCTTATCTATCAAAATTAGGCTATTTTAAGCACTTTTTACCCTGGGCACTTTTGGGGGAAACGACGATGTCACCCTGAAAATAGCGTTTGAATATCGTGAAAAGCACTAGAAATCAATGGTTGTTGGAGATTGAATTTTTTTTTTACTTTTATGTATTTTTTTATTATTTAAGTTAGTCCATTTCAAACACTTATTCGGCAAATGCCGTTTTTACCCAGAAAACCAGGTTTGAAAAATTATAAAAAAATACCTTGTACCAAAAATTAAATATGATCCAACCTAACTTAATTTGACCAAATATAATCTAATCTAACGTAACCTGACCTAACCCAACCTAATCCATGCCTAGGTTAGCAAAGTGTCAAAAATTGCCGATTTAGGGTAAACCAAGGTAAGGTAGGGTTAGGTTAGTAAGGTTAGTATTAGATTATTGACATATTTACCGGTCAAATGTTACAATACTTAGTGATTTTTAACGCTTTTCACGATTTTCGATTGCGTTTTTCGGGGTGAAATAAGTTAGGGGTTTTCCGAAAAAGTGGAAAAGGGAAAAAGTGTTTGAAATTGCCTTAATAACGAGAAAAATACCAGACGCCTAAAATCGTCGATTTGTAGCATTTTCTACATTTTCAAACGCGATTTTCAGGGTAAAATAGGCGTTTCTCCCAAAAGTTCCAAAGGTAAAAATTGCTTAAAATAGTAAAATTTTGGTAGACAAGGCAAAAAATGCAATATAACATAAGTAGTATAAGCTCAGTATTACCAAAAAGTACATATTCTTATATTTTTGCATAAAAAATGTAAGGCATATGAACTAACGTTATTATACTCGTATATAACTTGCTAAGTAATTTTACAACTAGGATAGATACTACAGCTAATCATAGAAATGTGCAATTTAATATTTTATTTTCAAAAATTTCCTAATGCAAAACCACAATATAAAGTTTCCTCAACTGTAACTCATCTTACAAATTTCTTTCTAAATAAAATAAACTTCAACCGCTTGAATGCATTTATACGTTTATTCCACAGCGTAATATTTCCGTGTTTTTTGTCTCCAAACGACGAAGAAATCTTCAACGCTTGATTGTTTGCCGACCAAATGTTGCTGATGAATCTATTGTTGATCATCAGTCGTGATTCATCTCCAACTGATGATCAATCATCCGTCTGTCTGAGAATACATTTCGTCAACGTCATCAGGCCATCTGATATCGATAAAGGGGGTGAAAATTTAATTTCGTCGTCTCATTGATTTGATATTAGATATTAATTTTGGACGAGCTTTTTTGATTACATAAACCTTAGTAGGAATTTGTAGTATTCGGATGAAACTACTTTATTGGTTATGGTAAATAGTAAGAGCTAGCGAACTATCGATTACTGTTTTAAAATGTAGATTCAAACCAAGATGATAACGCTTGGGAAGGTGAATTTATCCAAAACTGCAGCTCTTATATAAATTTAGAGTTAGTTCTCTGTATTAGCTAAGTTAGCTAGACTTTAGGGAGATAAACTCTGCACATATAGCTTACCTTTGCATTTAAGTTTCAATAGTTAAGGAGATAAAACCACATTGTAAAATATTCAAACGCATTTATTGTTTATATGTCAGTTAAATAAAATCACTAAATAAAAATGTTCGTACCATCCTTCCCAATTATTTATATATACATATGGCAAAAATACATTTTCCAACACGTTTGCAATGTAATATAATGATAATTTATTAAATAAATATCATCCTTCTTGCTCTATCACAAGCAAGCTGCTGCTACAAAGGATAAAAAATAAAATCTTTGACCAAACTAAAGAAAACATTAACTAATCAAAAAACACAATAATTATTTTTATCTTGACCAATTAGAATAAAAATGATTTCTTAGGATTGATATTGAAGTTTTTACAATGTTACAATGGAAATTTTCTTAAGAATTTATCTGTCTAATTTAAATCTTTTCCTGAAGATATAAAAACTGGTAATCATCCCTCTTGATCCAGTAAATAAGCCAATTACTTTAATATCTTTTAAGGTTATATCTTTCTTTAAAGTATGGAATCGTCGGCTCATACATTTTTTTTTCTGCATCGATTTCCAATGGTTGTTCTTCACTTAATTCGAACCTTATGGTAGGGTCAATAATAAATCCATTACTCCCTTCCTTAATTATTAAAATGTCGATTCTTCATTTAGACTCACCTTTTGCTACGTAGTCACTTATTCGTAAACAGTGAACTTACGTTTACGAAATAAGTCTACTAACATTTTACTGATAAGGTGATACCAAATATTGCTCAAAAGTTCTCCAAACGGAAAGAAACTCATACTGTAAATGCATAGGTATAAATACATCCAAAAGTATTAGAAATATACATCTGCTACTATGATTGTGTAAAATCACCAACAATTAAAATACTGATCAAGATTTTATCTTATATTGATTCTTTTGTAAAGGCAATCCCTTCAAATATGTTCAAGGATAAAACAAAAAACTGGATCAGCTGATGACCAATTTCGGCGGGAATGTGCGATCATCTGATTACCAATTTCGGCGGGAATGTGCGATCATCTGATAGTAGTAGTCATTTTGGGGGTTCTAGGACAGAGGAGGGAGGAGTGTAGACCACGTGGGTTGAGGTAGGTAACCTCACTTTGCCTAACCTAACCTAACCTTACAGACAGAGACTGATCCTCTGATTTGGATGACCTTTTTTTTGTGTAGATATAAAGAACGTTAAATCAGTTCTCATTTGGTATACTTGTCGTATAATAGGATCTCACGGTTGAGATCGAAAACGACGACAGCTTTTGAATCTCATTTTATATAGGACCACCAATAGGTTCTCAACTGCACAAAAATGGCGCCGATTGCATCATTCGGTGCTCATGTTTTCACTAGAGGATTTGTATGAAGATGCAGTATTTCGATCTCAATGTATACTGACACGCCATTTGAAACTCATTGTTTTCATGTTGATTTGTACGTGTCTTTTGAGTTGAGTCGTTCCGTGTTTAGTGACGTCACTTGTCTTGGGATCATGTGATCATGGAATGTTCTAGAAACATTACCATAAAAGGAAATGCCACGTGATAGGTCACGTGATCATCTTGGAACGTTCGAGAACATTACCATATATGGTCATGTGTTTCGACGATTGTGCAACAGCCCGCGCGGTCTTGCGTCAGTCTTCTCTGAGAGGTGGTTGTGAGAGGTGCTATTTTTCGAGTCTTTGAAATTGTGTAGTGCGTGAAAAGTAAGTTTTCAACCATTTATAAGTGAGACGAGGATTTGCGGTGATGGCTAGTGTCAGTGCTACGAAGCGATCGTTTCCTAGTGACAACGAGAGTGATGACGACAGCCTTCCTACACCACCGAAGCGTCGTTGGTTCCAACGTTATAAAGACGATATTGAGGAACAACAAGGTGCTAGGGAAGAACACCGTTTGGATGTTGCCTCGGTCTCTGACGGAGAACATCATGTGTCACCGGTTGTTCAAAGTGCTACCAAGCGGTCGTTTCCTACTGACAACGACAGCGATAACGAGACCCGTCCTACATCACCGAAGCGTCGTCGAGCCCAACATAGTGAGTTGGATATTTCGGAACAACTACAAGGTGCTAGTGAGATGATGGACATTCAAGAGCAGGAAGAAGATGTTTCGGATGTCGTGCAGGTTCTACCTGTCAGGAGAGTCGATACAAAAACATTAAAATTCTGTGATGTATGTCACCTCAGTATTACTAGGAAAAACTGGGCCCGTCATACTGGGAGTAGAGCTCATCAAGCGGCGTGGATACAAAAACAGCAACTAAACCAACCATCCGTCATAGTTCAACCATCCATCATAGTTCAGCCATCCATCATAGTGCAAGTCCCACGTAAGCCTCCGCCACCACCTAATCTTGAAATCATCCAATCTAAAACGGCGTTCAGAGGTCGAATGAAGACGTTTGAGATCAATAATGTCAAAGTAAATGGTTACAAAAGTGTTGAAACTTTTATCGAAGATTCCAAAAAACTTATAATTGAAAAGGTTCGTGATGAGGGAACTTCATTGAAAATCCAACTTATCCTTAAGGCAAAGTTCGCTAAAGGGATTACGGAAAAAGTCGAATCTGATTTCGAATTCAAAACGAAAAACATCATCATTTACGAAGATTCTAATCTATCAGATTTGTTAAATGAGGCAAAACAAAAACTATTGACTGAGATGGAAAGTTTTAATCACAAAGGCTCCAATTGGAACATGAAAACGATTGAATGTCTTTTTTTACATATCAACCGACTTAAGCCTTTGAAAGGGTCTAGTTACATAGCCCTGCCAGAAAAAATTCGCTTGAAACGTGCTGTTGTAAACATAAAAAACAACGATCAGCGTTGTTTCATGTGGTGTTGTCTAGCAGCACTCCACCCTTCAAACGTACACCCGGAGCGGATCGACAGCTACACTGCTTACGTAGATGGATTTCTCAAGTTATTTGATGGGATAGATTTTCCAGTCAAACTGACTGATGTAAAAAAATTTGAAAAGCGTGCAGGATTATCGATCAATGTATACGGTCTTGAAGAAAATAGTGATGTTTTTCCCTTGTGTGTAACAGATGAAGAAAAGCCCGTGCATGTAGACCTGTTGTTGGTTAAAGATGGAACGAACTCACACTACTGTCTAATCAAAAACCTATCTCGTTTAGTTCGCAGTCAAGCTACAAAACATAAAGGAAAATGCTATATATGCAGACGTTGTCTTCAGCACTTTCATAACGAAGACAATTTGAAGACACATATGGAGGACTGCTCTAGACATGATCCCTTAAAAATAAAGCTCCCTACCGCTGGAAAAAATGACAAAATAAGATTTACGGAACACAATAAATCAATGAAAGTTCCTTATGTCATTTATGCTGATCTGGAGAGCATGCTCCTCCCGATTTCTACTTGTGAACCATCGGGAGTTGATGAAAACGGTGCTAAGAGATCGTACACATACAGCTATCAGAAACACGAAGCTATAAGTTTCTGTTACTATATCTCTGGCAGTGAAAAGCCTCCAACGACATATTTCGGGGAAGATGCTGGACGAAAGTTTGTCGAGGCGTTGAAAAAGGAGGCCGTAGAGATAAAACAAATCTACGAAAAGATCATTCCAATGAAACCACTGGAGGAAGAAGAGATACGTAGACATAAAGAAGCGGTAACCTGTCACATCTGCCAGGAACCTCTCAATGAAACCGACAAAGTGAGGGATCACGACCACCTCACCGGTTTGTATCGAGGCCCTGCCCATTCCAAATGTAACTTATTGTTTACTAAGCCCAAATTTATTCCTGTTTTCTTGCACAACCTTTCTGGCTATGACATACATCAGTTCATCAAAGAAATAGGACGACAAGGTGAGAAACTCAAAGTGATTCCCCAAAATGATGAGCGATATATATCATTCACCGTTCAAGTTAGGGGAGGGTTGGAACTGAGATTCTTGGACTCTTTTAAGTTTTTAAGTGCAAGTTTAGACCAATTGATTAACAATTTAACTACAGATCAGTTGGAGCATACAAAGAGATTTGTCAGATCATCACAGATAGAGTTGGTAACAAGAAAAGGGGTTTATCCCTATGACTTTATGGATAACATAACAAAATATGATATGACAACTCTGCCGGAACTTCATGATTTCAAAAACAAATTAAATAAGTGTGATGTATCAGAATCAGATTATGAGCATGCTCAAAAGGTTTGGAATGAGTTCAACATCAAAGATATGAGAGAGTACACATTGTTTTACAACAAGATTGACGTCCTCCAGTTGGCAGATGTTATGGACAACTTCAGAGACGTTTGCCTTCAAACATATAGTCTCGATCCAGCATGGTACTTCACAGCTCCCGGATTAGCCTGGTCGGCGATGCTGAAACTCACTGATGTAGAGCTCCAGTTACTAACCGACCTCGATATGATTCTAATGGTTGAAAAAGGAATTCGTGGAGGTGTTTCGCAGTGTTGCTTGAGACAAGCTCGAGCCAACAACAAGTACATGAGTCAAGGCTTCGATGAGAACAAAGAACCTAGCTACCTGGTGTACTTAGATGCGAATAACCTATATGCTTGGGCTATGTCGCAGGCAATGCCATTCGGTGACTTTAGATGGCGAAAAGATACTGAAATAAATGTTTTAGACATCAGTGATGACGCGGCCACCGGCTACATTCTCGAAGTTGACCTCGAGTATCCCGAAGAAATTCATGACCACCATGCAGACTTTCCACTCGCACCTCACCCCATGATTCCACCTGGGTCAAAAATATCCAAACTGGTCACCACTTTGTACGACCGATCTAGATACGTTGTACACTACAGAAATTTAAAACAGTATCTCAACCTCGGAATGAAACTAAAAAATATACATCGGGTTCTTGAGTTTTCTCAAAAACCGTGGATGAAACCATACATCGATTTAAACACTAACATGAGGACCAAAGCAAAAAATAAATTCGAAATTGACTTCTACAAGCTTATGAATAACGCGGTATTTGGGAAAACTATGGAAAACCTTCGGAATAGAGTGGACGTTCGTCTGGTAACCGACGAACGACAGGCGGATAAATTCATTGCCAAACCTACATTCAAGAGTAGGAAAATATTTACGGACCATCTTGCAGCTGTGCACATGACCAAAACATCACTTCTTTTCAACAAACCGATTTACGTGGGGGCGGCTATTCTAGATGTGTCGAAAACCCTTATATACCGTTTCCACTATCAAGTGATGAAGAGCAGATATGGTGATCGGATCATACTCGCCTATACTGATACCGACTCACTGATTTACATCATATATACAGAAGACTGGTACATGGACATGAAAGAAATGATTGACGAGTTCGACACGAGTGCATATCAAAGCTCCAACCCTTTTGGTATGCCTCGAGTAAACAAAAAGGTTCTCGGAAAAATGAAAGATGAGCTGGAAGGTCTGATCATGGTTGAATACGTTGGTCTGAAGTCAAAAATGTATGCCACTGACGTAGAGGAAGGTTTGAATTGTATAAAAACATCTAAAAAGGCTAAAGGAATCAAGAAATCAGTGGTGGAAAATGAAATCACAATAGATGACTATCGCAGATGTTTGAAGACTCTCGAAGATGTGTACAGACAAATCAACAGCATCCAAAGCCACCTGCACGATGTTTATAGTACGACACAATTCAAGAAATCACTTTCGCCAAAGGACGACAAACGGTGTGTTCTTCGAGACGGAATAAGGACGCTACCCTGGGGCCATAGAAGAATTCCTACTGAATGTACATAAAAATGTAAAAAAACTATTCCTGTAAAATATATTTTTTTCGTGTTTTACACTGTTGTTATTTATTACCCTGGTCTGCACAAGGTTTTTTGTAGCTCTTTCTCATAAAAAGATCCAATTATTTCTTCACCACTTTTATCTTTGATTCTATAGGTTATTGGAAAGGTGTCTTGCACTTTGGATATGGTAAATATCTCTCTAGTCCAATTGCGACTGTATTTATCGGCAAACGTATCTTTTTTTGCCACAATCCTCACTCTGTCTCCTAGTTGAAATTTTATTTTTCTAGGTGTATGAGGAATATTGGAGAACCTCTCAAGCAATCTAGGTACGTCCGCCTTAGTAACCTCTGCAGGTTTCATACAAATTGTACGATGGACACTATTGTTGTACTGATGTAACAAGTCTTGAACTATGTCTAACCACCGAAAATAATTTCGAGTCTCGAATATAACCTTCATTTTTTCATTCAACGTACGATTGAACCTCTCAATGATTGCACTCTTTTCCTCATTTTCAGTATGATACATTTTTATGTTGTACGATTGCAAAACTGACTTAAAATCACGGTTAAGAAATTCTTTGCCCTTATCGGTGTGTAACAGTCTGGGAGCGGTGTGACCGTTGACGTCAATTGCTCGCTTCAATATGAGCATAAACGATTCCGCTACTTCTGCACCCCGTTTGGTCATCAACGGCTCTGACCAGGCGAATTTTGAAAAGGTATCAATCACATTCAACATATAATTATAGCCATCATTCTCACTGGCATACTTTCTCATGACAACCAGATCTGCGGCCCACAGATCGTCTATACCTAGGGTAACAATACGTCGTCGAGGAAAGTGCTTGATCACTGGTCTATGTACTTCCTTGGCGGCCATACTGGGCTTAGGAACTTTGACGAAGGCGCCTTTACGCTGACCGCAAATATTGCATGTCGTATTTAAACGCCATTTGTTGTTAACGGTTTTGACATACTCCCCACTGTCTTGAGACGTGGTTTTCCTTTTGCATTTCATACAGTAGATTTCCATTGGCTCTTATATAAGTGGGAAAGACTTAAAAATGAGTGAACTGCACAGACACAGAATTCACTTGTCCGACGGTCAGAAGCGTAAGCTACGCATCGCGTTTAAAAAGCGTAGAACTGCTATAATTGGTTTAACTAATGATAGCCTCTCACGTGGAGCGGATCATATACTGCTTAACGAAGCACAACACAAGGCTATTGAAAAAGCTATCCGGAACAAAACCGGTCTACGTCTGGCTGTGAGCTACGATCAGCTTTTGAAAAACAAAGAGGGTGGTCTTTTGAAAGAGATGTTGGAAATGGTTGAATCAAAGGTGCCATATGGAAAACGTTTCATATCTCCATTGATACGACATCAGGTGGCACCGATTCTCAAGAACCGATTCGTGCCGTGGTTGAAAAACCTGATCGATAACGAGCTAGATTCAATAATTGAAAAAGACCCCAAGGGAGCCGGCCTTAAGCGATGCATCAACAACAAGCTGGACTCTCTTTTAAAAAACCCGTAAGATCGTTTGAACCTATGTCACTGGGAGAAATAGAGCTTTATGCTAACCAATTAGGCATCCGTGGCTTTCGAGGAGTGTTTATGAGACAGATATTACCCGAAGCCCCTATGGAGTTTGAATGTGGAATCTTGAATCTGGGTAATATCGATTCTTCTGGAACCCATTGGACTTGTTATGTTAAAGACAAAAACAAAAAGTTCTATTTCGATTCGTTTGGAAACGCACCCCCACCACTAGAACTAATAGACTATTTAGGTTCAAACGATCTCTTCTATAATGACATTGCTGTTCAAGAGTATAATGATCCACCTATCTGTGGTCATTTGTGTTTGGAGGTTTTACGACGAAACTCTAGTGATGAGCCTTGGGATGATATCATAAGAGCTATACGGGATGATAAATATGTATGGAGTTGGTGGTGGCAGCGGAAGATTCGTGTTCAATAGATTCGGGGACGAGGTGGACTACCAAAGCTCAATTCGTCAACAAATCGAATCACAAACAAAGTCTGAAATTAGGGATCTTGTCAAATCAGGTCTTTCGAAAAAGAAGAAAATGATGAGAACACCTAACGACGATTCGAGCCATGTAGCATTAAACAATAGACTTGGTAAAATAGAATCTACGATGAACATCAAGGATAATTTCATTGGTTTTAAAAGCAAACGTTTGGTTAGCGTCTCCAATGCAATTGATAAACATGATGTTGTAAACAAATATCAATTGGATACTGTCAAATCAACGGTGGATAGACTAACAAAAACATTCGATGTTTCGAACCCTGAGGTGGTGAATTTAAACGGACATCGAAGAATAGGAAAAGTCAGCAGATCAAAAGATCTTTATGACGTGATCGTAAGGAAAGAACTAAACGAGTTAAATGAAAAACTGGTTACATTCCAGACAAACCTTAACACGATATTGGTTAATATACACGATGACATTATAAATTTAAAGAGAGCACAAAATGGTAATGATATAAGTGACAAAGATGCCGCTAGTGAAAATCCGGGGCAAAGGATGCCAAATGACATTCCATCCAGAGCACCCTATCTGCCTCAGTGATGGTAGCAAGTGCCGACTAGCTCTAGTTAGCTTTATGTCGGAGAACTACATAAACAACGTGTTAGAACCGGGTAACATATATTTTTGGGACAGCGATATTTATCTGATCTCGACGTCATTTACGATCTCAAGGGGATATTGGACTATTGAAAAACTAAATGAAAAAATCAACGAATATATTACTGCACTGAAACTTAACGTACCTACCAACCAATTTTCAATCAAAAGGGAAAATGATCGTATTGCAATAACAAGTCCATTGAAATTTTATCTCGACGAAAAGGCGGCTTCATTCCTCGGATTCTCAAGTCCTGGAGAGAAACCATTAACCGAGCAGGAATCGTTTTACGATGCCAATACGCTTCTGGTTGCGCCAAACGCACCCAATTTCAGGGCTGTAGACGCCATAGAGGTACACTGCAACATCGTAGAGCACAGTTACATCAACCACGATGAGAACAGACACAAACATGTGGAAGCAGAACTGTTGTACACGTTCTTCCTGAATGTAGCACATGGCTACAAGATATATGAAGTGCCAACGGAGAAGTTGTACGTTCCTCTGAGGAATGGCTTACAAACGATCAACCGAATCGACATCACTCTCCGAGATCAAAACAATCGCTTGCTTCAAAACGAAAACGTTGAATGTGTAATAGTTTTAGATTTATATAAGTCCTAAAATGGATATCAATGTTTACTGCATCGAAGAAGGATCCATAAATAATCTATTACCACACCCATTAAGATGTCTTATAGTCGGTTCATCAGGGTGTGGAAAAACAAACCTATTGCTCAATTTTATCTATAACGTTAAGGGTGTAAAGTTCAAAAACCTTTATGTGTTCAGCCGATCCATTGATCAGCCAGCATACACACAGCTACGTAAACACTATGAAAAAGTAGAGCACGCACTCGGCACAACTATTGCATACTTTTACTCAAACTGTAGTGACTTGATACCTCTAGACGAATGTAAGTCCAACTCTTTGGTGGTGTTTGACGATTGTCTTTTAGAAGAACAAACAAAAATAAAAGACTATTTCATACGAGGGCGTCATAAACAGGTATCTTGCATTTATTTGAGTCAGAGCTACGGGCGGGTAGACATGCAAGTAATAAGGAATAACGTTAATCTTTTGTGTATATTCACACAGAACAAACACTATACACAAAAGATATACAACGACTTCGTTGGATCCGATATGATATACCAAGAGTTTGTAGGCATGTGTAAAAAGTGTTGGGCGGAACCTCACGGTTTTATGTCAATAGACACTACTAAAAAAACGCATCTAGGTAAATATAGATGTATGTTTAAGGAAACGCTATATCCCTAATAAAAACATTTTTGCATCAAATACGTGTATTTTGTTACATTAACGATATTTTATACGTAAGAGCGTATTTACACTAAATGATAGTGTTTATGCTAAAAAACGATATTTCAAATTAAAGAGCGTTTCTGCGTTAAATAAACGTTATATTTTTATCGAAAGCGTTTCTACACTAAATAAACGTCATATTTATGTAAAGAGCGTTTCTACAATCAATAAACGTTTCACATGTACATGTTGGAATAACGATGTGAATCTTACGTTGTGTTTATGTGTTACTAAGTGCACAATGGATGCAAAAGAAGCTAAGCGACTTGAGACTCTAGAAAAGAATCTCGTCAAAAAATTTCGGACAGCGGAACAGGAGGAAAAGAAAGAACGAGCTAAGAAACTAGAGGAGATTACAAACTCCCATCCCAATACACATGCAATACAAGACATCACAAAACCCCCAACACGAGTAACAAGTAAAACGCGAGATGAACCTCTGACAGTTGAAAAAGCTAGACAACTGGAGCAACTGCAAACCACTCTGCAAAACCAGTTCGGAGAAATACATGTTAGGGAAATGGAGGAACAACGTGTAAGGGAGAAAAAGTACGAGGCTATCACCAAAGCGATTAAAGAGAAAAAAGAAAAGGATGAGGTACTGGAGAAAAAAACAAAAGAAATGCTGAAAAAACAAAAATACAACCAGCTAATGAAACGCAACTTTAGACCATCAGTCTCTAGTACACCAGACCGAGTTGGTTATATCGGTTCCACTCAATACGATGATGATGAAGATGAAAAAATGGAAGTAGTTGCGGATCAATCAATAAAACAGTTGATGGATACCAAGGTCGTTAATCTCGGAGTGGTCGGAGCTAAATATCTACCACGAGCTAGTGACTCTCAATTCGGCATTTATTTCGATGAGATAGATGAGCAACTAAAAATCGGTTCTGAACCGATTGGGTTTGATTATGATGATATTATTGTAAACAACAAACGATTTAAAGGTACTGAAGGACTTTGGAAACTTTTAACGAAGAAAGGGTTTGTGCAGTCTAATGAATACACATCAAACGATTGGCAGACATATAAAGATATGCTTTTGATGACAAACTCTATCTTCCAGAAAAATGATCCTACTACACGACGTCCAAAATCTAGTTCAGGACAAAAATGGCGGAAAATGATAAAACCTATTTGGGACGAAGTTATCAAACCGACCGATCCGATTGAACAAGATATGGACAGGGATGTATTGACAGGAGCCGGTTTAAAACGCTACCATGACGGTCCGGTTGAATATCGCTACATCAAAGACCTCAACGAGCTCATCAACCGTCTGAATTTTATTTACGCAGAGGAGGTTGCAGGCAACAACAATTTTCACAACGAAAAACTATCTGTTGTTAAATTCATATCCGACCGTATGCAAGAACTGATTGACCAACCGAACGGGGTCAAATACGTAGTACGATGTTTGTCAGCCTTGCCTGAACGCGCGATAGAAGGCTCGGGATTGTTGAACGACATCATCAACAAATTACCTGTAGAACTACACGCCCCGCGTAATTGGAAATTCGATACGTATAACTTCTGCGGTCCAGGCACGAAGCTCGCTGAACGATTAGGTCGTGGTGACAAGGGTGTGAATCCTTTAGACGATGCGTGTAAACAGCACGACATATGGTACAGAGACCACCGGAAGCCCGAAGACAGATGGGTCGCAGATAAAGCGTTACAGAAAGCGGCGTGGGATAGAGTGACGTCTAGCGACGCGGACCTTAACGAGAGGAGCGTAGCCCTCGCGACCACGGGTGCGATGTGGTTGAAACGTAAACTAGGGATGGGTTTAGGTACATCCGCGTGTTCATATCCCTGTAGAAAAAATGGGTATATATAAGTGAGCAGCATGGACAACGCTTGGCAAATCTTGTCCCGCGAATCGAAGGCACCGAACGGTGTACTCACCGACGAGCTCGTTATGAAGTTCGATAGGTACCTCAACTGGGACCTGTTGTCAATTCACTATGATTTCTCCATCGATATGCTACGTATTTACTTTCATCGTGTTGACTGGGGTCCTATTCTGAAGAGGCAAAAATTCAGTGAGAGCTTTCTTCGTGAGATGGCACCAAACTTTGAGCATGCGTGGTTTGCTGTCAGCAAGCACCAAATACTTTCCGAGTCGTTCATACACGACTACGCAAACAAAGTCGATTGGGAATACATTAAAAAATTCCAGATCGTTTCACAACAGTTTTTGGATGATCACAAAGCTTACATGGAAGAGGAGTTCGATGAGTAAGCCTATATATATATACCATGTAATTAAAAAATAAATAAAAATAATTAGCTTATATTTTTTTTGTTCTTCTGTGTTATTAAGTCATTGTAGACAATGGAAGCACTGTACGAACGTTTCTCCACCGGAGTGGTGAAAAGCGAGTACCGAGCTGTTATGCCGATATCCGAGTTGAATTTCAACACACCAAACAATTACACAATCTTCAAACTCGATCACGGAGACACGTTTTACGACTCGGCAATTCAATATCACATCTGCGGCGAGGTAGTAAAAAAATCCGATGGTAAAACATATGATGCGACTGCCACTATAGCCCTGATTGACAATTTCATACCATACCTCTTTACAAGAATCGAACTGAAAAAACACAACACAACAATCGATGTAGTCGATCATCCGGGAATTACAAGCACTATCAAAAGTATTCTAAACTATCCTCAATCGATGAAACCCGCTTTGCAAAACTGTGGGTTCGCATCAAGATACTCGCTTGGTGGTGGCAAGTTCGAAGCGATTGGAACCTTAGCGCATCTCGGGTTAGGGTTCTTTGACCACATGCGATACCCCATGTACAAAGGCGGATTCGAGATTGTATTCACAAGAGCTGAAGATAACGACGCTCTATACCATTGGAAAGGAACCGGTGCCGCAGCTACCGAACCTGAGGACGGCAAAGTGAAAATCACTTCCTTCGTTCTCAGAGTTCCCATAGTGGAATATACGTCAACTAGCAAAATCCAACTAATCGATGGTCTAACAAAACTTAGTGAAAAAGATGAGTTGATCTACAACTATTATCAGTGGCAATGTATTGACAAAAAGGGCGTGTTCGGATCTACGTACACATTCGACATTACAAACGTTTATAGAAACGTATACAACCCTAGATTCGTAATCATGTGCTTTCAAACTAACCGCACGAATGATCAGAAAAAGAACCCAGCGCAATTTGACAGCGAAAATATAAAGAACTTTGCAGTTAAAATAAATGGTCAACGTTACCCTCAAGAACTGCAAAACGCTGCAATCCTCGAGGGACGTTGGAGAGTGATTTACGAGCAATTCATGAGATATCGTAAGGTGAATTTCGATGACAGCTCAATGATCATTGACCCAAGCGAGTTTATTTCACACTACCCACTGTGTGTTGTCGACACACATCTTCATCCGATGAATACAGACCGTTCTAGAAGTGACATTCAAATAGAATTCGATTTCACAAACGCAATCGCATCACCATCGGCCGATTCAGGCACTACCGCATATGTCATCGTAGTCTCTGAAAACGCGTTTGCCTACGACATATCAAGGAACATAATCAAGGTGATGTAACTGCACATTTATATAAGTGAGAGACATGGCGCAATTGGTAGATTTGCTTAATGCGTGCCAAGCACCCAAATACACTAAAATTGAAGAGCTGCGACATGAGCATCCCTACAGAATAGTGGAGTTGCAGCGAGTCGTGACGAGATACGGTCCCTCGGTAACTGCTACTGTCGAAGAAGACCCTTGTGGCAATCTAAGAAAATTGTATCTCCCATGCAGGTACAACAACGTTTTGACAGACGTCATGATTAGAAACTACAACAACGGTGTCAATGAAAAACTTGCTTTGATACCCAAAAGCCATGGTCAGATCGAGTTTACAACAATAAACTAATATAACAGAAATAAAATACGCAAAATAACTGAAAAACACAAAAAAATATTTTTTCGCCTCCGAAGGATTGGCGTGGTCGGAACCACGTGCTGAGTCACTCAGAAGACACGTAAAAATCAACATGAAAACAATGAGTTTCAAATGGCGTGTCAGTATACATTGAGATCGAAATACTGCATCTTCATACAAATCCTCTAGTGAAAACATGAGCACCGAATGATGCAATCGACGTCATTTTTGTGCAGTTGAGAACCTATTGGTGGTCCTATATAAAATGAGATTCAAAAGCTGTTGTCGTTTTCGATCTCAACCGTGAGATCCTATTATACGACAAGTATACCAAATGAGAACTGATTTAACGTTCTTTATATCTACACAAAAAAAAGGTCATCCAAATCAGAGGATCAGTCTCTGTCTGTAAGGTTAGGTTAGGTTAGGCAAAGTGAGGTTACCTACCTCAACCCACGTGGTCTACACTCCTCCCTCCTCTGTCCTAGAACCCCCAAAATGACTACTACTTCTGATTACCAATTTCGGCGGGAATGTGCATGTAATAAACGACTCCAGGCCATCACGTGGAGTACTCGGCGGGGGTTGGCGGCAAAGCCAGACAGAAAACTCCATTCTACGATTCCAATAAATATTGTCAAACATTTTATTTCAGTCCGCTGTTTTACTGCCATTCGGCCAATGACAAAGCTATAAAATGAATCGTAGAGCAGTTCTCTTTAATATTTTATATAAAACACAAAGTAAGTTGGTTTATGATAGAGCCCTGTGTTGTGTTGGTGTTTAAAGGTAAATGCCAAAACAAGCAAAAATAGCACGTAAAGAACCCTGAAGAAACGTTTGAAACACATGACATGAATAACTAAAGTATTGACGTGACTCAAAAGCACAAAGATCTTTTACTGTATTGATATTCATTCAAAGTATCAATCTGAACATGAAAGACTGATGCCGCTCTAGTAAAGTCATAACTGACCGCTTGGTAGACAAGTAAAATATAACATCTATCTTTGATTATTCGTTTACAAATAACGAGTAGTTACTTCTGAACAAAAGACAAGAATTTCATATTGAATTTTTATCAATAAAATGTATTAGGCTATAGAACTGGACGTTTACAGCAGATGACAACAAGAGGCTTATTCGTTATTTATTTCTAGGTGTTAAATGTGTAATATAAATCACAGCACAACAAGCCATTTAATTCGATTGAAAATAAAATAAAATAATGATTATCTTCTTTCGTCATAAAATAAAGATTATCTTAGTTGAATTTACCTAAAATACTGTGTGCTGCTGTCTATTGATATATTCTGTTGCATACACATTTTTTTAACCAAACTTTACTACATTATCATTACCATTTATATCATTCTATTAAGAACTTAGAGGGACTTTTCGTAGCATTTCTATTAAGAATTTCGTAGCATGTGTGTCTGAGACTCTTTCAGATTATTTTAAACTAAGAATCTGCCATGTTTTCTTCATATAAATTGCACGTCTAGTTCGGTATCTAAAAGGCAATGGCTTAACTCAGCCCGAATCTATCAAACAACTCGTGTACCAAGCTAGGCTGAGTGGTCAATACAGTTTAAAGTTACAACCAAACCCGTTATACAAGGGCCATTACAGCTTTGCTAATGGAAACTTTGGGCCATTGGAGAATATCTAATGATTGATGTATCTTTAGCTACGTTGTAGCTTTTCCATTTATAAATATTTTCTTTAATGAAAACACAAAATGAAACGAATTCCAAAAGATAGTATGAGATCGATCAGAATATATATTTTTTAACCATGAACATTGCCTACTACAGCTGTTCCATATATTTCATTTCCTGCTTTAAAATGTAGCCAGTTGTAGAATAAAGATGATCGTAGTTGATTTTAGTCACTAATGATATAAATAACTAATATCCGTAAAATACGTCAACAGTATACCAAGCAAAACTAAAATCGCTACTAAAATATACTATTTTTTACAATAATAGTATATTGTAGCACCTTGTATACTAAAAAACTATAACATCAACAAAACCTAAGGTGAAATAGAATCTTTGGCCCCCACTCAGTAAGTGGCCTATTCAAGTATTTTATTTAAGTAAAAGATTACTAGAGGTTCTCCATATAGATGATACGTCTTGCCCGGTACACAAAATGCATTGCTATTGTTTGATAACTCACATTTTACAGGCTGTGAAAATATTATTGTCATACGAGAACTATGGTAGATCTAATAATCATCTGAACAAATAATTGATCTGACTATTTGTTGACTCAGCCCGACATTGCAAACCATTTCGCATTCCACCGTAGAGAGGGAGGCTTAAATCAGCTGTCAGATGACTGACGGACTAATTCTCTCGTCAGTTGCATGATTAATCAGCTGATTGCTTGGTAATCTTGCCGACCCAGCTTGGTAGCTCTATTTACCATGCGTTGTTACCAAGCTAACTTATTCGACCGCGTACACTGAAAATGATAGTATGGTATACATGTATTGTAAAGGTAACTGTGAGGATTAAGTTAATTAAAATTAGTTTTACCCCTGATGTGTTACTTTTATATGAATTTAGCATATTGTTGTAAGATTTAGTATAGTCTTATGTATATCCAGATTGGAAAAGAACTTTATAAAAGTGGGTACGATAGCAGTTAACAATGTTTAAAGCTAATTTCGTATTGTACCTAAGATCTTATGAAAACATTCTGTAAGAATAAGTTATTAAATTCACTAATAAGTGCTTAGCTGAGATGATTATCTTACTGAAATACTTTGAATCATCACTATAGTCTATACATCAGTTCTTTAAACTAAAAAAAGACCTTAAAAAGTGGGAATCATTATGTGTCTGACAGCAAAGATATATTTGAATCCAATAAGAGTTCAACTTTGTTAGTAAAAGCGAAGTTTGAAAGTTCAACAAAACTTACGTCAATCACTGAACGGGGAGAAAGGCTACAATCTAACTTCCTTCACAATCCAATACATTTGATTCCACTTACCTCAGGCCATTCACAATAATGTTTGGACTTGTTAGCGTTGTTGGCTACAAAAAAAGTTATGTTGAACTTCTATGAACTCATTTGGTTGTGTTTATTGGACAATTAATACATTTTAAAGGGCGTTTTAAAAGCAAAAAACTAGAATTTCACCCCCTCAATCCCCATTATGATTATTTATAAGACTGGTTGAAATCACAACATAATGGATCATAACCTTTGAAAGCCGTATATTGCTATAACCAAATGGTGATGTCTTTTTAATCAAATGAGTGTATTACTTCCCCGTTACTTTGTCGTACTTTTAAGTAAACACAACTTCAGGTTTAAGGTCAAGTTAAACTTAGACCAAACACTTATTATCAATATTTCTCTTACCTTAGAAATAGAGTTGATGTAAGGGATAAAAACAAACTTATCACTGACTATTTGCAGTGAATGGTATTCTTATTACTGCCTACATAAGAATAATTCTTTAATCAATTAGGCGTGCATACATGCTTAAAATCACTCCGATCCATACAGAAATCTGGCTTAGACTGAAATTAAAAGGTAGATTATAAAATAAAGGTATTATATCAAATATCATTATGATTTAATGTTGAATCTGGTTAAGAGCTCTCGGCTTCTAATAAGGATTTTACGATTGGCTTGTTTGGCCGAATCAGCTTATGAGCTTATTTCCTTACTCCATGATGTATTAAAATGAACTTGTACGGGGAACTTAATTAATTTATGATATTCTTATTGAGGGGCAATCATATTAATATTGAATTGAAGAATAATGCCTGAATATGTCATGAATATAAAATGTGCCTTGATTTGTATATGTACTTATTAAGAGATTGTTAAAAGATTGTTGTGCATCTATACATTTTATTTATTTTTTATGTACATTAGTTTTAAGTTTTACATTGTAGTGAATTTGCAAAATTAGATAAAACTGAATGATATAGCCTAAAACGTTTCGCGAACTAAAAAAATTAACATTAACAACCTACTTAAAATATCATGTGGATGGTTTTTACCTGAAAGCACAATTAATTGTTTTTAATAAATTAGAGATTTAATGGTTAGGTTTAAGTTTAAATTTTAGCAATATACACGATAAGTAATAAAATTGTGTATTTGATGCAATGCTTGCTCATATTCTTAATTTTTTTCTGGATTTTAATAAGTTTACATTATGCAAATTCTTCAAAAAATCACCAAAAGAACAAAAGTGAGAGTCAAATCTCGTATAAGATTCGCAATAATTCTTGAAATCGTTTTATATTATTATGCTATCAAATGTTATTTCAGGATAGTTATAGAAACCTCCATGACTTGCACATTCATTTGTGAGTGTGAACGAAGGTCTGTTTTAAAGTATTATTAACTTGCATATAGTATTGAAAATACAGTATATCTACAGTAGTAAAATATACACAAAATTAACAGTTTTCAAATACATAAAAAGTCTTATAACATAGGCCATACAAGTCATTTGACACTTCTATTCAATAAACCATTATAAAACATAAATGAGATAAATATTTACGCAAAGGTAAATATTTACCTACCTCCCTTAAAAAAATACGTTTCTAACTATATACTTTATCACCACTTTGAAAAATCCCCTACGTAAAAAAAAAAAAAAAAAAACTGTTCTACGTAAGTTTATGCAAAGACGAGAAAAACATAATGACAACTGTATATTTATTTCCCTTTCGACTTAGAGTAAAAAAAAACATTTGATAAAAATTTGCTGCATGAAAGGTATGACTAACGATCCTGTATTGATATGGTTCATTGTTAATTAATCTTTGGCAGATGTCTCTTACATTTGCTTCTTAATGATGGTGCGGAATAATAATTTATTATTGTTTGGAGCAGATGATTTTTAGCAACACTGTATGTTTGCCGAGTATCCCTTAAAAAAATTGCGTATTTCACTGAATTTATTTTTTTTCTTCTCTAAAGTGGAAAACTCACTTTTTCAAACATCTGTAAAGTTATGAGAACAATTGTTAATTTTGGAATTTCACGACCTATTGTTATGCTTAGTAATGATTACCAACCCATCAATTTTCTGGTTAGCGAATAGTTCATGCTCTACTTTAAACCAGACGACCGATTCTTCGATTCTATGAAATATCAGTTCTGAAACCAGATGTCACTTGGCCTAATCACCCCCTCCCTTCTGTGCACCATTCTGAATTATATTATTTTAATGCTTGTAGTTAATTTGACAACCTATAAAAAAAGGTTGAAGTTAGTTACAAGACCAGCGTTTGGTACTTTTTCGTTAGAGCCGTTTCGGAAAGGGTTTACATGGTTAACCCATGTAAAAATGTGCGATGTTAAATCTAAAGTAAATTTCATTGGAAGTTCAACTAGAGACAGACATATTAAATTAGTGCAGTAGAAATAATCGAAAATATAGCTTAAGGTGGAACTAATTGCAACACAAATGATTCTTGCTGTGAATGGTAGGTAGTATGCTTCTAATCAACATACTAAAAATATACATCCGTACTGTGGCGCAAAATACGTTTTTTGGCCGCCATCTTGAAAAAAGTGTCAAAAATTTAATATTCGTAAAAATAACTTTTTGGGTATCAAATTATAGGAAATTTAATGCTGAAAAATGATATAATAGTGGTTATAAGCACTATTTAGAAATACGATCGTAGTACAAAATACCCCCACCGTAGCAAACCTGCAGACTAAACGAATTTCCATTTGTCTTAATTGATTTTCAATTAAATCTAGTAATTCAGTTTAAAAAAATCTTTGTACAACTAAATCTAGAGTTCTACTGGATCAATTTTATAACATAATGGGTCATTGGAAAGGAATTCGTGTAGATTTTCAAATAATTATTGAAGTTTGATTTTTTAAGATTTGCTAGGTGAAACCCGTCAACGTCGACAATTAGCTTAGGTACTGTTGAGTTTGCAAGTAAGATCTTTTTAACTATAAATCGATGATAGATAACTCCATTTTTAAACAATTTGGGTCGTTTATAATTTAGCAGTGTGCTTTAGGTACGTCCGATCTCAATAATCAATAATTCCAATGGAATCTGGTATTTCACTGAAGATTTTTAGATAAAACATATAGGATAATGTAACTGCTGGAATACATTTTTAATTGAAGTAAAAATTGAAAAAAATCCAATTTAATTGTTTTCGTAGGGACGCCGGTTGTCCACGGAACAGTTCAATTAAGTTTATAATATCAATAGCCCCGATAATATGATCCCGATCCTAGGCACTGCCACTTTCCGTTTCCAGTTCTTCCATTGTAAACAAAGATCGCTGAGCAAAACCGTTCAGCGCAACATATAGCAGATGCTATACGAAAAATATATGTATATCATTGCTACATATGGCAATGTTAGATGTAGCACGTATTTCTTTTGATATTTACCGACTCCCGATGGATAGCACAATTTTAGCTATATATAGCAGGATCTGCTACATATAGCAGTGTTATATAGCACTTTTGTAAAGTTACTTTTTCTACTTCTAGCAAATGTTATATAGCATTGCTAGATTTTACACAAATCTGCAATGTAGCAGGTTTAGCTACATAGTGTAAACCCGGCTTAAGGCCAAAATTATGAAAATCTGTCTGGTAGAAGAGCTAACCCGACTCGGAAAAGAAAAACCAATTATTTTTATAGATGGCAATAATTGATTTACCAGTATGCATAATCTAACCATACGAAAAATGAGTTGATAATTTAACAGCTTATTGTTATATTGTTATTTAATTAAATTTTCTTTGATTAAATATTCTTGTTAACAATTTGCATTTGTGTTTAAAGAGTGTTTCTTATGTTAATTGTGTGGTTCTAATGTTGAGCTTAATATGTACCAAATATTAGTGAGTAAAGTGGTGTATGGATTTCATAACCATTATTTTACTAGAGACCGTTGCATTAATATAACCACAATGGGCTCTGTTGCTAGTCTATTAAATAAATAACATTAGGTTTAACGAAACGAGTACCAAGGTTTGTTGCTACAAGGAAACCAATTAAGTGTGTTTTTAGTCAAACATTAATTGTTTAGATAAAATAAATAAATCTTCAAAGTTTTATCAAAATATATCCATAAACAAGGAAACTACAACTTTTTACCATATTCTCCATAAGAATAACATGGGGATTTTGAATTTCCAATTTTTTTAATTTTCCCCGTTACCAATAATCGTACAAAACCCCTTTGATATACTAAACTATTTGTTTTTTAAGCTCTTTAAAAAAGTCTAGAGAGAAATTGGGAAATTTTACGTTTTAAGGGTCAAAAATGAAAAAAAAAAACAAATTTTAAAAGTATAAAATAACTTATAAATAAAACACTTTTCAAATGCCACGTTTTTAAACGCACCTTTTTTCGCCCATAGTGCATCACTGTAAACAGTATATTTTAAATTCAACCATTATATTCTTTTCCAGCATGAAATGCTCTATAATTTGATACCAAACCAGATTTTTTAACAATAATTTAAAATTTTACACTTTTTTTTAATGGCGACCAAAAAACCGTATTTTGCGTAACAGTACAAATGTATATTTTTAGTATGTTTTTTATAAGTGTATTACCTACCATTTCTAACTGGAATAATTTCTGTTGCAATTTGTTCCACCTCAAACCCTATTTCTACTGCACTAAATGTCTTGTGGGAGCAGAGCCTTAAGCTGATGACTACATAGTCAATGAATGTGGCCTTACGGTTGGATGTGTGGCCCTTGAGGATTTGTTTGCCTGTGTAACACAAATGAGGGCTTCATTGGATTACTATTTCGATTTAGCTCTATGAAGGATAAAACCGTTATCATCTGTTGCATTTCTGTAAGTTGAAATTTTTTACACTTGTCGCAGGAGTATTTTACACATTAGTATTAACTTTTCAACTAACAATTTTAACTGCTTTATGAAGCAATAGGATTGTTCTTCCTGTTTAAATAAAAGGACATTGAAGTATTTACAAAACACATTATTGAAGATGTGTTTGTAAGTCAATATATTTGCATTAGGGAATCAGACGACGTTGATAGCAACGAATCGAAAATGCTGTTTAAGTTTTGTTAGTGAACAATTAATAAAACCATAACGTAGCTATTTATTTTAACTGATTTTAAAAGATGTGCGTATAACCTTTGGCTATTGTAAGCTAAGAAAACAAGGCTTATATTTAGTTTTAAGTTTGGAGACAGAAACAAAAATATCTAGCTAAAAACGTTCATTACATTGGCATGTATATGCAAATATTTTTGTTAATAATATTGGTCAAGGAAACTTTGCTTTCAAAATAAAGCAATAATTTTCAGAGTTTTACATCTTAACTTTTTTGTTTTGTCTCATTGTATTTTAATGTTTTCATAGACAAAAAAAAAACATAAACATATTTAAGTTTTACATAGATGACAACGTAGGCCTATGTATTTGTAGTTGTTTAAGAGACGCTTCAAATAAGTACGTTTTAATTACTAGGAATATATATTTAAGAACAACTTTTATCACAATAACGATACTAAGTAATTAAATAAAAAAAGTAGTTAAGCCTGGAAAAACATTTTGATTTACTAAAAAAACTATAACACTTTTTTAACTAAAAATCCTTTATTTTCACCGCTAATCCATCCAAAAATAATGTGCAATTAGTTCCTTACACTCTCTGAGTATTTTGCAAAACAAAATTCATTCCAAGAAACGAATGTTTATGAAAACTACCCAGATGAATGACATGGACAACGCCCCTCGGTAAATTTGAAGTTAAAACAAAGGTTGGCAAAGGGGTGATCCTGGCCAGCCCACCCTTGTAATAGATGAGGTCGTTATAAGTTACGTAGGTCCTTTGTGAGAGGGTAATGACCAACAGGAACCCCACTCAAGGTCCTGCAGGAATTACTCCTCTTAAGTGACCTTATATAGCCTTTCCAGGACATTTGTCTGAGGACAGCCTCTTAAGAGGTTACAGCATTTACATTGTGGTTGTTAATGCAAGGATAGAGGGGTTTCTAAACGAAATACTAATTTTTAATTAGTTTTAAAATTTTCTGATATTTAAATGTTTAGATTTTTTTATTCCGGTATGCCGATGCATTATTTTTATTTGAGGCTAGAGGTACCAAAAAATATTTAGTTTTTTACAGCAAATTTTAAATTTAAAAGCCTAGCCTACCTACAGATTAGTGTAGTGTAAGAGTTGATTATACTCAGATGTAAGCTTACTGAATGTTTTACATATGCTTCAATTTAAAGGTACAACACATAAAAATACAATTATTTGATGAAAATAATAATAATAAACACAAACAATCTTGATTATACAATTTTTTTAAACTCTGGCAGGATAATAATTGTATAGAGCTTTCAACATATCAACAAAGAATATAAATATTGTCATTGTTGTTGTCCTATTGATGCCATGTATAATAACCAATATATTTTTCTCAAAGCCTGGTTGAAACATTCGACACAACTACAAACTTATAATTACATACAAATATATCAATGAAGTGTGAATGTATTTGACAAAAATTTCAACAAAATCAGCTCTATCTGTTTATGCATACATGGGAGAGCACATGTAATTAGATATATAGTTGTAATAAGTGATTTTGTATCCATCACCAATAAATTTAATTTTGAACGATATCATTCCTTAAATTTTGAGTTTATTACAATTTCGAATAGTTAGTATGAAACACGAGATAAAACATATACACAAGTTTTAGCTAACCTCATTTCAACCTACTTTTGCAACCTGCTGTATGTAACAAACAAAAAAGGTAAAATATCAAAAAGATAAATAATTCAGGCGTGATTAATATCAAAAGAGCTAAAAATGTGGCTTTGGATGTCGAATACTAAGAAAACTGATCATCAACGATATTTATTGGATAAAGGGTTTTAAATTACTTCTCATTCAAGTATGTGACCTTTAACCAACTTGATTTTTCGTAATTAAAAGGAATAAATAAGGAAAGTTTTACGTTATTGGAAAGTTTATATTTTTTATTTCGTTCACTCAAGTCGTACAATAAACGTTTTCAATTAAAAATAAACATTTATGTTTGCATTTTATGTTTTACCTTACTTTTTAAGTACTATATTATTGTGTTTGATTAAAAAATATTAGACGTCAGTTCAAATCTTTAATGTGCTATTGGTGGTTTTGAGATTTAATCTTAACGCATCGTTTTTTAGTATTCCACATTTATATGATAGTTTGGCGAAACATAGACAAAATGACAAAATAAATCTTCACACCTGCCCTGCACACCAATATAACTATATAATACAATACAGTATGACCTATATAACTTAAGTCCAATAAGAAAAATGAATTAAAATACAGTATGAGGTCAAAAATTGTATTCTGATATGACCCAGATTATTAGAGGACATCACAGAGCACTTTCGTGGAATTTTGTACCCTAAAGCCGAAAATAAGGGGAGAACACTAGTGCGCGGTAAGCTTACAAATGGGTCTTGAAAAGACAACTTCGCCTTGGTGGGACGTGACCAAAACTGTTGGCAAACCAGAATATTATTTGATGTAGAAATCCAGAGCATTGTGTTTTAACACGTTGTAAAAGTAAAATAGATAGTTTCGTAAAGTTTTACATATTGCTCTGTTCCAATTTTCAATTTCGACTAACACGTCTTATTAACTCTAAAAAAATAGTTCGTTTAAAAAGGGTAATTGTAGGTTTTACTATTAATAAATGGATTTACTTTAAAAATATTATCATATTGATTTTAGCCTTCAAGGTTGCATTTAAATACTGACAAATTGGATATTGGTATAAACAAATTAATTTCTGTAGCATTAATTTAATGTCATTAGCATCTAGTAATGTGAATTTCAGTGTTCCCAAAACGTTGGATTTCTATCATCCCTCCTATATTCAATTCTCATTTCCACGATCTACACCCGTATTCATGCCATAGCGTCGCTTAGGACAACTCAAGTAGTCATAATCAGGCTTAGTACATAAAATCGTGTAACTTCACTGAAGATCAACAAACTAAAACATAATTCTGCACACGTACACGTACATTTAGAACATGCATATTTGAAGGATACTAAAGGAACATCGTGCTGTAATCTTGCCTTTACTTCCTCCCAGGTATCCTTTTTACCTGTAGTTAAATTCCAATTTTTATCGTTTTGAATTTACATGTTTTCGCAAATTTATTACCTTTTTTACGACTTATTGAAGCGAAAGAAACTTTTTAATGATCACATGTAAAAAATGATTTTTTTAGATTCTTATCGTAATTTTTATAACCCTAGGTATATTTTAATTTATTAGAAGACTGGTTGCAATACATGTTATTTCATCTCATATGACGAATGAGTTGATTGATCAAGCTTCACTCAGCGCTGTATCATACTCAGCGCCCAGCATGGGATGATGTGATATCACAGCGGGAGTAGCAGGGATGTCAGACAGCTTTGAATCGGGGTCAGTCAAGAAAATCTATCATAACCTCAAGTGATTTAATAGACAGTGATTTATTTGTATTCTTAGTACAATATATACATCGCAAACAGTACAACTTGAAAGTGTGAAGCTATCAACATGGTCCTTCAAAAAAGAACCTCATGGTATTATTTAAGTGTTTACCGAGTTGAAATAAACTGTGAAATATTTAAAAAAATCCAAAATATGCCCTGGATTAACTGAAACTTTGTAATTTTTTCCTTAAGTATTTACATGTGTTTTAAGCTTCCAAACAGTAGTTAAAAATTAATTTATCCCCATCCATTGCAAGCTCTGATATGTTAAGAGCACAACAAGCACACAATCATTGGTAAATTAGTTTTAGAGTGTTGAGAGCTTGTACCGTAGAGGCATGTTTAGAAACATTAGCGTATTTAGCCGCCATCTTGAGTTGACATCTTGGTTTGGGTAGAACCAAGGTCCCTCTTAAAGCACGTTTACCATCAACCAGAATACGAATGGATTTTAAATTTTGTTTAATTATGTTCCAGTTTGCTTCAGTTTAAAATATTCGTGGATTTATTATAGTTTAAATAGCAATGCTAGGCACAAGGATCTCTGCCTTCAATATAGATAGAACCGAGTCTTTCGTAATTACTTATAGGACTTCCAAATTCGGCACGATTCATGTAAAAACCCCTTTTGCAAAGGAAAACCACTTAACATAAAATTGTATCGTATACAAAATTAATCAAATGTTGTGTTTCTGAAAAAAAACACGATCTTTCTCAAACATTACGATTTTAAATCCTATTTGCTTTCATTTATGTTATATATATATAACAAAGGCCCATGATAATGATATTCGAATAATTTTGTGAATAATAAACTTAGTTTCATAACTACATAATTAAAGAACACACTTACAAATCATAGTTTGTTCACATTGGGTTTCTCATACCTGAAATAAAACAAAACCGTTAATATGATTAGTTCTTTAAAACACCTGTAAACTTACACTTGCTACTTAACGCGTCACTTATACCTATTCTCTATACCTTTTAATCTGCATTAGCAAAAAAACGTTTGTTCGCCTTCATATAATATATATTCTTTTTAGTAACAAACTGCAACAGAGTTGTTTTAAGTGAACATTTAATATGAGTTGATTTACATAAACTGACAAATCCTTTAGTCAAACATAACCTCTAATTATACATAAGGTTTCAGTTTATATTAAATATCATACACCAAACCCAGATCGCTTTCATACCCTAATTACAAAAGTTCTACACACAATACATAATATTGTAACTCTCACACCCCTTAAAATAAAAAATAAAATAAATCTATATAGTGGTCAGCAGCACGATAGGCCTGGTAATATACGTGATTTAGATTGCTTGAGAAATTAATTGTACATAACTAGAGTTAAGGGGATCTACTACAGCTAATGTATACGAATCCAGAGTTCATTTATGTGGGTTTCGTTGTCCCCTTTACATTATCTACGATCGTATGTTTAACTCCCTCTTTATCAGTGTCTTTTCATCTTCAATTTCACAGATTCTTTTTGTCTTAGAAATGTATGTTAGTAAACGTATATATGTTCAAAACCATTTTTAAGCCAGGATAATGTATATTTACACTTCTTGAACGTTCGTCTATAGCCTATGGTTGTTTTTCACATTACTTTAAGCTAGGCCTAGGGGTTAGCATTATAACATAGAAAAAATCCATTGGTTATTGGCAGAAAATTGAACACGGGAAATCAGGGACCGATGTCCCGCACTCTACCACTTATCCTGCTTGTTCTACAGGACGTTGTATGGAATGCAATTTTTTGCATATGGCTCCTCATCTATATCGTACTATCAATATCGTCTTACTGAAATTGTTGAGTGTTGATAGCCTCGTAGAGAGAGAAGATAGGGTTAGATTCTGGCATAACCATGACGGATTTAATGGATTATTTTAAAATTATTCCATTGTAATACACAATCTATAAAAAATTTCGTTTATTCCATATAATAATTTTGTATATAACATTATTATGTGTTTCACTGGAAAACTGGCCGATACTTTTAATTACAATCAACTTATTAAACAGCTATCTTAAACCTAACGCAACAATAGATTGCAGTCCAAATATTTACAGTTTGACAGTGACACGTAAGATTTCGGCGCAGGTAATATTCCATCTTACATTCCTCGTTCTGGTCGATATTGCCAGACGAGCCTTGAGCAGGTAATATCCATCTTCTCTGGAGACGATTTGTAATTCACCTCGGTAGAATGTGTATTGTGGCTGTAATATTCTCTTTGCAGACAGTCAAAAGCCAATATCTAAGCCTTTAGGCTGCAATTGTTAAGAAACCTTTGTTACTTTGTTTGATACTGAAACAAATCATTAAGTCTGTAAATTAAATACTGTGTACTAGTTGCAAAATAACTAGTTGCAATTGCTGTCGAAATGTATTCTGTAAGACAATTGGCTGTTTGATAGAAAGATAACGCTGTAATTGGTCTGTAGTCTGCTGTGCGACCTAATTTCTTTCTCAATGGCTTGGATAACATTATTTTACAATTTCTCGTTAAGAGTTCTTTGTTGATTATTTGTTAGTCTTGTCATTACAATAGTTTAGAAATTGATTTGTTTAGGAATGTGAGCTGTAATTGTAGGTTGGCCATTTTGATAACCAGGCAGAAAATAAATCGAAGGAAACATTTACCATTAAATATTCCCATTGTATGTACAGTGGAATACATGTTTTATAAACTTAAACAATCCGGACTAACTATTGGGGCTCCAAGGCGTCCAGACTATTTTTCAGTTATCAATTATTTGTGATGAAGTCTCAAAAGAGGGTTCAAAGGAAACAGTAAAACTTATAGCTTCATGTTACCAAGTTAAAACAAAAGAGAATTCCACTGTAAGGGTTGCCTCAATTTTTATCACTCTTATCAGCAAACAACGCCCTATCATACGATTAATTACCTTACTGGAAACACTTTGGAACAAATTACCTCCTTAAACTCGGTGTCAAGGGGCGTTTTCTTCTTAAATTTTTGCACTTAAGTTTTCCTAATATCTAAATTTTCTTACAGGCAAGGAGTGTCACTTTTATAAAACACCACTTTTAAGTGCGTTCCAACATAAATACTTTGTTTAAAATCAATAAAAACTCTGATTTGTACTTTTATGTTAGGAACCCCTCCCGAATAAGTCACATACTATGCAGATGTAAATAATAAGATATAAGCCAATTATCAATTATCAATTCTTTTAGATGGGGATGAGATGTGAAGCTTTGTTACTGACTAAGATCAGCTGTTTCATCAATCAGGATAACTTATTTAAAGCCCATGATCAGGAACAGCTGGGCCCGGTTTCGAACTTTCAAAAAGCTACTGAATTTTTCAGGATTGAACCAACGACCTTATTATTGTTAGGCGAGCACTCAGCTACTCAGCCAGTCTTATTGAAAATCCGGACCAAATTATATAAATATAATAGGAAGAAAGATCGTGGTATTACAGAAAACATTTGGGTGCTTTAAAAAAATGGGTTTTTATTACAGGTAAAAATGGAATATTTGTGTATGCTGAATGTATTCTCTAATTTTAATTGAGTAAAGTACCCAACTGCAACCATCAGAGATTACCAGCATAGCTGGATAAAATATTGTCTAATTGAGTTCGGTGTCTGGACCAAAGAAAATTCGTATTAATGGGGTCCGAACTAATGGGTTGATTAATTATCCGTCTTGGGACTGTCTTTAAGTAAATCTAAAATAACAGAAAATATATTAGAAATAGAGCAACGTGTCACTGTTCATTCTATAAGGGAGTGACTGAGTATTATACCATGTTGAAATTATGAAATAATATTCCATTTTCATGTTAACAATTTTACACATTAACTACCTATTTCCAATATTAACACTTAAATGATATAATATTTGCTGTACAAAACAGAAAAATGCTCTTATCCCTACAACTCAATTCTGAATAAAATCAGAAATTTTCACAATTATTTCGTGTTAACAGTTAAAAGTTGGCAATACTGCTGTCACCCGCAGACACCGCGACTCAACAACACATGATGTGAATTAGTGTGTGTTAACTCCAGCTCTAACTATAACATGTGCTGAACTTTGCATTACACTGGGTTAAACAAAGACTTTCTTTTTGGGTCTGTTCTTAAGCAACAGATGGCAGTGTATAGTGTACGTTAAGTATACAATACTGTATACACTATACAATAACTTACAGTACTTGTAAGGCAAATATACTTTCCTTGAGTCATAGGCTGAGTGCAATGGACATTGTGTCATTTCCTAATGCCGGATTTGTTTAATGTTTGTTCATGTTTAAGTTGATGATTTCAACTGAATGTCTCTTGAGGATCGCTTTATATTGACCTTAGCTGGTGTAAACAGACTTATTATACTTTTGTAAAATCAGTTTTTATTTGAGTTTTATATTTATGACATTTGATTCAATTATCAATCTCTAAGATAAAGGACGCCACGTGGGTATTTTTAACCCAATGAGTGAAGGATGAGTGTAGAATGGAGTGTGATGATCTGTGTCGCTTTGTTACTGACTAAGATCAGCTGTTTCATCAGCCAGGATAATTTATTTAGAGCACAATAATCAGAAACAGCTGGGCCCAGTTTCGAAACATAAAAAAGTTACTGGCTTTTCTCAGAATATAACACTATTTTCGATTTTCTTAAAGTTAACTGTACTTATGGGAAAGTTTTTGACTTTTAGTGTGAATATTCAATTCAAGTAAAATAGTTTTAAATATGCTTAAATAACGAGAAACGTGAAGAACAAATTCCCCTATACAAATACCAGAGAACTAACCTTAACAACGTGTTAAAATTATTTATGAAGATGATAAATCCATAAAGAATCAGTGTAATATGATTTTATTAATTAATTTATGTAAAATATGTATTTAAAATAACCTCAGGTTGAATAAAAAAAATGTTTTATTGAAAACTATTTAAATAAAAATACATTTGCTGTAAAAAGTCAGTTTTATAAACAGTAAACACAATAAGTTAAATAAATATATGTATTTAAAAAAAAATATACACCGAATAAAAAGAGGGTTTTTTCGTACTTTTGAAATAAACCTCTAGTCAATTAAACATGCAGTCTAATGAAACTTTAAAAAATCTGTTGATCTACAGTATATTTTTAAACTCAAATTTAAACCTTAGAAAAACTTAAAAATTCATTAATTGAAAACATCAGCCCATATCTTACTTTAAATCTTATTGAAACAAGAAGAAGGCACTCTATAGGTTTTGTTTACAATATTCGAAAGGAAGTGACTGATTTAAGCCTTGGAAAAACTTAAGAATTTATTAATTGAAAACATCAGACCATATCTTACTTTAAATCTTATTGAAACAAGAAGAAGGCACTCTATAGGTTTTGTTTACAATATTCGAAAGGAAGTGACTGATTTAAGCCTTGGAAAAACTTAAGAATTTATTAATTGAAAACATCAGACCATATCTTACTTTAAATCTTATTGAAACAAGAAGAAGACACTCTTATAGGTTTTGTTTACAATATGCGGAAGGAAGTGAGTGATAAAACTTTGGACAGACAGTATTATAACTTGTTTCATAACTGACAGGATATTTCCTTCAAGACTTCTCCCATTCTCTCTGTCGTTTCAGATTTAAATAACGCATTATTCCTGTAGAGAATATTGGAAATATTCAGCAAGACATGTAACACCAAAATTGCTTAGCAGATGATAACATTAGAATGTGATTGAAATGTGCGATAAGGCAGTGGCAGTATTGATTTGTTGTAGGTGTTTGTCCTGGTAAAAAGTACCTTTTGCCGAATAGTCCAGGCAAATTAGACATATGCTCCCCAAAAAATCGTCTAAAGCTGGAAAGTGTTTTAATACCTTTTGGGGGTCCCAAATAAGAGTCTTGTGAGTTTGCGACGGATTCTGACGTCTGCTTAAGTTTTGGGAGTCGAAAAACTATGATTATTTTGCACTTTTTTTCAGTTTTTCGCTTTTAACTCATAAGAAACGAATCCTACGGAAAATGTTGTTCAAAGGTGTCTTTTAGTACATTAAATTCTGCGTCGATTGGTGTTAAATGCGTTAAAATCGGCCGAGCCGTTTAGCCGCTGTAGCTTTTTAAAGTTGGATCATTTTCATCAACATGGCCAAAAAGTTGATTATTTGACCAGTTTTCGGCTTACAACTCCTAATCGACACTTGCTATACAAAAATGCACCTGTAGTTAGTTTGGAAAACACAAACTTCTGCGTAATATGTTTTTTTACCAATCAATAATGGTAATTGATTGCTACCTACTTTGTATTGTCGCCATTTCATTGAAAAAACATATTAAAGTTAAAGTTGGAAAATTTCACTAAAATTAATATTTTATATTACAATTTTTTTCAATGAAATGGCGACCATACAAAGTAGGTAGCAATCAATTGCCATTATTGATTACTAAAAAAATATATTACGCAGAATGTTGTCTTTTCCAAACCAACAACAGGTGCATTTTTGTATAGCAAGCGTCGATTGGAGTTGTAAGCCGAAAACTGGTCAAATAATCAACTTTTTGGCCATGTTGATGAAAATGACCTAACTTTAAAAAGCTACAGCGGCTAAACGGCTCGGCCGATTTTGACGTATTTGACATCAATCGACGCAGAATTTAATGCACTAAAAGAGACCTTCAGACAACATATTCCGTATGATTCGTTATTTAGGAGTTATAAGCGAAAAACTGAAAAAAGTGCAAAATGTTCATGGTTTTTTGACTCCCAAAACTTAAGCAGACGTCAGAATCCGTCGCAAACTCACAGGACTCTTATTTGGGACCCCCAAAAGGTATTAAAACACTTTCCAGCTTTAGACGATTTTTTTGGGGAGCACTCCCTATATTTGATCTAATTTGCCTGGACTAGAATTTATTATACTAAAATTGTTTCGTAAAAAGGTTATTGGGGTTTGATTAAGACCAGTTAAGTCCTCAATTACGTACTAAACACATATTATAGCGTGGCTGAAAAATAAAAATGCAACCCCCATAGCTTTTGGACCTCTTGAAAATTTGAAATCAGTTTGCTGTAACCTTCTTCGAAATGAGGGGCTACATTAATTATGGTTAGTTTTGAACATTTTGCCCCTAGTTATAACGGGGTTTGCTCAAAATATTCAAATGGCAAATATAGTCGAAATTGGTATCATTTTACAGGTATTGACAAAACTAAACAAATTGCATAAGCAATTCACGGATTAAATAAAAAAAAGTTACCCGATATTGATTAAGAAACAGTAACGACCAAAGCTAAAAAGAAATATAATGTGGAAAGCGTTATTTAATTATCTAATTCCTATAACCGTTTAATTACACTTGAGTGGTTATAAATTGCAATAGTTGTTGTAACCTGGTTTTTTAGAACTACTTCATTAGATACTTTTAAACTTTGTCCAAGCTTAACTAAACTTTATTTTACTTTGCATCGTTTATTTAATATATTTTATCCAATTTAAAACTAGTTTGAATGTTCTCAAATAAAATTCTTCATCCTAAACCAGATAAAAAAAGGTACAAAAGATGCTACTTTAGTTCCTTTAAGTGGATATTCCTACTTCACAAGTCAACATTTCTGGTTAGCTTAACCATGATTTTGAGGAATTTTATAAACTGTTAATTTAAAACAAAAAATTGCATAGATTTCTAATACACATTTTATTGATGCATTATCGTCATAGCATCTTATTTCCCCTTGTTAAATGATACACGTATATTTGCGTTTACACTGATATGAAATATTCATCAAATATACCTGAAGTTGTAAGATTTATAAGGAATCTAAAAAACCCCAAATCCTTACCACCTTCATAAAAATCATAATACAACAATATTGTGTCTGCACTACATTGTTTGTGCAAACACATTGGAGTATTAATGAGGTAATTAAGTGGCAAGTGTTCATGGAACAGTAATTAATCGTGTGATAGCGCTGCTCTGTTTACTGATAAGCAATAACAAGCTCCTCCTCTGTTACCATCACTAACTCCAACATTATCTTCGTTAAGCTTAACAGGATCAATAATACACATGCTTGTGTCTGTTTATAGGAATAAGTGGTATTTTTAAACCATGTATTCACACATATACTTATGACTCGGGCACTTGCTTGGATCATGTTTAGAAAAATAAGGTAGGCCTAAAGTAAGTGTGAGTAAAGTAAAGTAAAAGAAACTGTATCGGCAATTAAATACATTCTTTCTCCCATTAGCTTCTCAACAGCCTTTATAGTTTGTAAAAGGTGGGGGTAACCACCAAGATTTATGTGGGAAATAGCAAAATTTGTAATTTAATTATTTTTCATCCGCAATTTTACCTCAATGCGCGTTGTACCCTTTTGTTTAGAGTTTTTGATAATCGATTTTATGCCAAATAAGGGTTGAAATTAGGTTTCCAGGTGTTTTAGTACCTAACAAATCAACAGTCTTAAGAAACCTGATCTGAAGGGAAAAAACGTAGACCTACAATATAATATACTTTATTTGAACATGCGAAAACATCATGTTAAGTGGAATTTTAATGGATTCCTAATAACACCAACCTACTAGATAACTATGCAAAAATACATATTTGCTGTTTGGTGATGAAGAGAATAAAACAGGGATAGCTTGGTTTTACATTAAACAGTGTTTTACAGTAGCCTAATATTTGTTATTAGGGTTTCGTAAAAAAAAAAATAATTTTATAACAGCCAATAAAGGCTACATCGTATGCTAAATCTGTCAATGGTTTGTGTCTTTGCTATTTGATAAAAGAAAATCGTTATTCACATACTGAAATTACAGTGTCTTATACGTTAATTAGACGTTTTGTACCGCATGTTGACAACATTGCCATCATTTGCAGGCAAGAACACATGTTCCTACAGATGCTGTAATTTACAATGGGTTAACTCAAGTGTAATCTCAAACACAAGTTAAACCAGATAAGTCAGTTACAGCTGTTAAAATAATAGCTTATACATGGTAAACGTACCTTTGTTAGTGCAAACATTATTAATTCTTTTATTTAAGCTTAAATTTCTGAATAAATAATGAAAATATATTCATTTAGGGATTTTTGCAATGTAAAATATAAAATTTAAACTTCAGGGAAAATTACGAAACAGATTTCTCTATCATACAAACAAAATTTGAATTTTTAAAAACACTTGTAAATCCTTCTGAATGCCTAAATCCACTAACCCAGTCTCATTACACAAAATCGTCTATTCTTTAGATGAAACCATTCTGACTGTAGAATATTAAAACTAATTGTTTGCATATTCCTACAAAATAAATTAGAGATAAATATTCAAATCAAAGAAATATTTCCCTGATGTTAATCTAATAATAAGGTCTATATCTTTTACAATCAAACAATATTATGGGGAAAACTAAAACAATATTCACAATTTCAATAACAATTTAATTGGGTTTAATGTTTTCGAGAATGTAGCATTTTTTAATCAGCTTTTGTTTGTTATCAGTGGTAATGAATTTGATACTTTGATCCTTTCAACTTTTATTGTATCTAGTTTGAAATAATAATAATTATTAATATTGGATATATTAAATATACTTGGATTGGGCAATGGTAATTTCCAAAATTAAAAAGATTAAAACAAGTGTAATATTTCTGTGCGTTATGTTTTTTATTTAGTAGATTTTTTTTTGTGTCCAAGTAAAGAATTGTTGTTAACATTCCTTGACAGTTGAATAAAATTACGGTGAAATAACGTTTTAATGTGAAGATGTACGTATAAGTTTTTGATAATTATTTCACAATAATCGGTAGGTAGCAACTTGGTTAAATCGATATTCCTTTGAGATAATAATATCAGATAAATTAGTATATACTTTACCAATATGGGAAGAAAACATATTAATTGAGTTATTGGTGTATCGATCATAATATACAGTTCAAAATATTATAAATAGGAAAAACATTTTCACATAAAAACGTATTCGTTCTTAAAAATAAGTATTTTATTTTTACAATCGGGATTAACTTAGTTCCATTTTTATGTAAAATAAAACGATACAGTTTTTTTTTAATTTTAACGAAAATGTAGATATCATGAGCAATAGGCTATACACAAAAGACAGGAAATATTTCCTTAATGTATGTCTAAGAAAGGCTTCATTATCTCCAATATGTTAACTACATCATATTGGATGCTTTTTAATCACTATTATGTTTCTCCTTTTAAATCTAAGTCATAGAAGTAGATAATGCTCTATTATTTAGGTAGAGACTCATATAAAGTGTTGTATGATTTATGTAGACACTCATATGAAGACGTTTCTGTACTGTTCATGTCACAGAGCGAGAATCAAATAACCGCCCTCATAAATCTACCACATGCGGAATTTTGTGCTTTTTGTTGACACGGGAAGTCCTTCTCCTGGATGAAAATCCCACACGTCTCTACTTTTTGATACGAGAAACATTAGGGAAGTTTTTCATACAACCTTATGAAATATTTTTGTAAAGAGTTATACATTGCACAAAATATACCTTAAATATTTCCTTTACTTTGCCAATTGATACTGGTTAGCTAATAAATAAATAAAATTTTTTAACGTTGATCAAACCAAAAAACAATAAACGTTTAAGAAATAATTTTTCGTATAAAACTGGATTGGAATAAACTTTTTTTGATATTTCGTTAGTCATAAGTTCTGGGAAAAAACAATTCCAATTAATTAAATATTAAAGCTACTAAATCATTAGGGTTAATTAACTGATTTAATGGGACATAAACTATTTATTTTTGCACAATGTGAGCATTAATTGCTGTAACTTTATGAAGAAGAAAATATATTATTTGCTATAATACTATGAAGAAAACATATCAAAGGCACAGGTAAAACCAAAAAGTTCAACTGTTTTATAAAGTTTTCCCCCATGGCCATTTAAATCATAATGTCACAGGTTTTATCACAGTGTGGTGGTCCAATATGTTATTCACGATCAATTGATAATGTTATTCAACAAAAGGTCGACATAAAATTAGCAGCGTTTTTACCGTCAAAAAATAAAAAAGGCAAAAACATTAAAACAAGCTAAAAATTAACACTCTCAATAAATTAAATAAATGCAAAAAGTCAAAATATATTTCGAGAAACATACGTATATTTGGCAAAGGGTGAAAATATGTCACGATTTCACTTTTTGTAATTCCACACGAAAAGTATGCCCTCATGTATTGACATGTGAGCTGAGAGACGAGCTCCAAAAGTTTAGTAATGATGAGGGACGGAATATAATGAGGACGTCACTTCATGAATTCTCCTCGTTTATTAAATTTTAGATAATCCTTAACCCCTTGAAATTTAAATACCATAAAAAATATAAAATCAATGATAAGGGTATTCACGTTGTCAAAAGGCATACTTATTGTCGGGACCACGTAAGTTTGCAGTTGAGGGAGGAGCCTATTTACCATATGGTTTTGAATGAACCAATGAGAACAGTGCGGTGTTGCCAAATCTGTTAATACCAGCTGATTTTAATATATTGCTTAGTATATTTTAGTTTTGTCAACGGACGATGTGGAAACGTCGCACTAGCCTTGTCTTGTGATTGGCTGCCACCAACTGCAAACTTACGTGGTCCCGACTTTTTTCAGCTTTAATTAAGTGTGTTTAGCTGGATAAAGAATAGTCGTACACATTAAAAAAAGAAGTATAAAAAATATTGCACTCTTACAGCTTTGGTACGTTTTTATAAACACAAATCGATCATACTTTGAGATACAAAACAATTGAATACATTTACAGTATTAAATACTTGTAATGATAACATAAAATACCCCAGCCACAGCAAACCTCCAGACTAAGTGAATTTCCAATTGTGGGATTTGCAAAGGATGATTGATTGCAAAGATTGATGTTTTATATGTGAAAATTAGGACACCCTATTTTTATCCCAGGAAAACTCCATTTCCGTAGTCCAATCTTACTGGATCATCAACTCGTTATAATAAACGTAGGTTTACAAGTTTGTACACAATTTCATCACAATCAGATGGATTTCAATCTTGTTATTGTACCAAATGAAATATAAATATGTACATGAATCTGAACGGATGGCGTTTTTGGCCTCTGTGGACACATATTCACATATTCTATTTTCATTCTTTAGGAAAGTAAAATTACGACTGACGTGTATTAAATAGGGAACATGAAATAAAAATTTTTTCACGAAGATTTTTTTTAAATATTTTTTATGACTCTTTAGGAAAACAAAAAATAAAAATAGAATTAGTTTTCTATATCAAAGGCAATTTAACAACTTTTTAGGGTACAATTTTATTTAAATACTTTATGTGTCACGATATAATATGGTCCAGTTATATTTCCGGTTTGAGCACGCTTCCTTAGCGACAGATCAGCTGTGGGGAGGACTGACGTCATTACTCAGAATCTGACGTCATTATTTTGGACTTTGGAAACCGCGAATCGAACTCACACTCTCAAACTAGGGAAGCTTCCCGTAACAAGAAATGCTGACGTATTTTCCCCTGTGATCACGTACAACGTATAATCTTGGTTAGATAAAAACCTTTCCAAATATGTAAAAAGGTTTGTTAACCAAAAGTGCATTGTAAACTGATTATAAAGTTTTTCCAAACATAATGAATAATCTTACTAAGTAATTTACTTACAAAAAATATACAACGTCAAGAGTAATGGTCTTGGCAAATATATTTAATTACATACTTATAATTAATAATTTTTTTCTGTGATTGATATGAACAACGTTTTAATATTTTTTTATAAGTGCATATAAAAGAAATATTTTTACGTACAATTTTTTAGTTACTAGTACATAAAGAAAAAGTTGTTAATATTTTTACATAAGTTTATAAATTTATGCCTTTATGTGTATTAAAGATTTAAAGAATTTTAATTAACTTATTGCATAATTATTACTATTAATTACCTTGAATGCATTTTTTTTATTCGAACCACTTGCGTTTAACCGATTTAACTTAGTTAAAAGCTGGTTTTAAAAACAGTTTTACGATTAAAAATATTTTTAAGTTAAATATTTGGTTTCTAATTTGCTTCCATGAACAACGCTATCTTTTGTTAGTTCTCTAGACTAAAATTCTACTTTCAATAAAATTTGTTCCGGTCAACAATACTATTTTTACGGCAAGCATAATTTCAAATACATTTAAAAAAAATTACAATGGTTTTCCCACACAAACTAAGTTCAAACGAGTTTGAAAATTTAATCCTTATACTACAAAATTTATTTCAATATATTTTATATTTATCTTTTAATCTTAATAGAATTTCGTCAAAAGTCAATTTTATTTTCGATGAGAATAAAAGTCTTTGTACATTTTCATCGTAATAAAGACAAGTTAAGAAGGGATTTTGAAACGAACTGTGAATTATTATGACAAGATGAAATATAACGGAAACGTGTTCGGAAAGATAGGACAGAACGTTATTTATGAGTGAGATTACAAAACCAATCAAATCTGTATGCTGGAGGGGATACTTTTGTATAATACTGTATATTTGTAGAAAACACGTTTATATTATTTATCGAACTAGTATGTTTGATAACATTTAAGGTTTATTTTTATTATTGGTTTTGGGAAATTGTCGTATTTAATAGTAAACTCTCAATAGACCACAGAAGTGTATACAAAGATTTATTACAATCCTTCACAAACTGTTTTATCCATTTAAAGTAAGAAAATATAAAAATATTCGTGCTGCCATTGGTCACCAAAATTTTTCTTAGCGTATTGATTATTCAAATAAAATAAGTATGTCTGGACTACCATAAATCATACCGAAATATTATGTCACTAACTGTAAGCGTTTTAACCTTTTTTCACCGGGCAGGTTCGATATTTGTAGAACTTATGATTGTACGGGTAGCTGAGTGGTTATGTGCAGTATTTGCCTTAAAAAAATTAGGGTTAGTTTAGGTTAGAAGTTAATAGTTCGATTAAAAACGAGATCATGACTGTACTCAGATGCCATTTGTCGTTGGGCTATAAACTAATGGCGCTATCCAGCAAATAATTCGACCTTAGGGAAATAACAACAACAATTATGATAATAACAAGCTGGGTTTTGGACTTGTTTCCTTTCAAAAGTTGACATAATTCCATTTGTGTAGATGGTCACAAAAAGATTGTTGTAGTTGTAAATAGGTACCAGTAAAATTTTTTATTGTTTAACACAATAAATTGATTTAGTGATAAAAATAGAGTTTTGTACGTTAATAAAATTATACCAGAATACCTAAGGTCATAAGTATGAGCAATAATGTTTTAGAAGCAACATTTGATACACTTTGTTTATTGCTTCATAAGGCATAACACGAAATGAAACGTTTCTGCTGCAATTGTTTAGTTTGGTCCTTGATAAAAAACATAAATATTGATAATTGTTAGGGGTTTTGAAGTTATTTTGAAATTGAATCCAAGTTACAACTTCGGTTTTTGTTGAAATGGTGTGGTATTTTAACTATTGAGTAGTGTCATTTGAACGACTAAATCGTATACTACTAGCGTAATCAAGAGCGTGATGCATATCCAACAAACTGTACGCTAACTAATTTTTATTGCATCAATAACTAAAGAATTTAATCGTTCTGCAAAAAAAAAAAAAACAATTGAATCATCATTCATTAATAAACTTTTTATAAACTTTCAAAGATTTATCTATATAATATAAAATCCAATGTATGTTTGTTTGTATGTATGTATGTTTGTTTGTTTGCTTGTTTGTTTGTCCTTTATGGACTCCGAAACTGCTCGATAGATTGTAATGAAACTTTCAAGCATTATTAAGTATTATTCAAGGATCGTTTGTGTGAAGTTTGGTGCAGATCTGTCAAAAGGGCTCCACCCTAGTGGCTCTGGAGTTTCCCATGTTAACCTTATGAGTACTCATATTTAAATGGAATTAAAGAATCTTAACAGCTGGTACAACTAAACTATTTGATTCTGTGATGTTCAATAGCATAAAAAGTTAATAGATTTACCAACAGGGTGCAGCACTACTGTATTATTTTATAAATTTATGACAACAGCTAATTTGCAACCAAAAGGTGAGGGAGCGTAGCGAACGAACTTCAGCCAGTACGTGATTGAGCCATGCGAACGAGCTCATCTTAAAAATGAACAAGCATTTGACATAAAACCACATTAGGACAGGACAACGTCTGTCGGGCCAGCTAGTGACTTTATAACCATACATTTCTATGGTTATACATAGCAGGGCTTAGGATATAGATATCTCTATTACATACATACCTCTACATACGTACATATCTACATATACATACATACTCTCTACATACATATCTCTCTATATATGAATATCTCTAGCCCTGATTCTAAAGAGTAAAGTTATTTCAAAATTTGGTATGAGCGTTTAAGGGTTGGTATTTTCTCACTTGTCTACGATACCTCCAGAAAAAGCTTTCGTAAGCTTCTTGTTTTGCTACAGTCGAACATCTGTTACCAAGGTATTTAAACTGGTCTGTCGTTGTTAAGATATTTCCCGCCTGATTCAAAGAAATATAATCACCATGCAGCCTGCAACAATTCTATAATAGATTACATAAAAAAATTTCCTAAATTTAAATCTTTACTATAATAATGTATCAAGGACAAATTTACAGCTTGCTTTACTCCAGGCGATCATATTTACCTTAAGAATAGTGACTGAAACCTAGGTCAGGTTAGGTTTAGTTAGGTTAGGATAGGTTAGTTTAGGGTAGGTTAGGGTAGGTTAAGGTAGGTTAGGGTAGGTTAGGGTAGGTTAGGTTAGGTTAGGTAAGGTAAGCTTAGGTTAGGGTAGGTTAGGTTAGGTTTGGTTAGGTTAGATTAGGTTAGGTTAGGTTAGGTTAGGTTAGATTAGGTTAGGTTAGGCTAGGTTAGGTTAGGTTAGGTTAGTGAATTAATTCATTTGTGAATTCATTCTCACACGTGAACACCACTGTTTTCGTTGCAGTACCCAAGTTTTCCTTAAATATATATACCTCTGACTCTCGCCTGATTCAAAGAAATATAATCACCATGCAGCCTGCAACAATACTATAATAGCTTACATAAAAAACTGTCCTAGATTTAAATCTTTACTGTAATAATTTACCGAGGAGAAATGTACAGCTTGCTTTACTGCAGGCTATCATATTTACCTTACCTAGGTTAATTAGGTTAGGTTAGGTTAGGTTAGGTTGGGTTAGGTTAGGTAAGTTAGGTTAGGTTAGGTTAGGTTAGGTTAGGTTAGGGTTGGTTAGGTTAGGTAAGGTAAGGTTAGGTTAGGTTAGGTTAGGTTAGGTTAGGTTAGGTTAGGTTAGGTAAGTTAGGTTAGGTTAGGTTAGGTTAGGTAAGGTTAGTTTAGGTTAGGTTAGGTTAGAGAATTCATTCATTAGTGAATTCATTCTCACCCGTGAACACCACCGTTTTCGTTGTAGTACTTAAGTTTTCCTTAAAAATATATACCTCTGACTCTCCTTGGAAAACTCAACGCTAACTAACTACACGTGGGGGAAAAGCTCAAGTAGTTTTTGTAGCTCAACAATTTAACGAACATCAGTTCCAGGTATTTCCCCGTTATGTTGGTACCACTGTCAACGACAACGACACCAGCAGCTGGAGATTTATTGTTGCAGTTATTTGATCCGTCGTCATCAGTTTTCCGATAACCCGTGCACTTTATCACTATAAAGGTTAGTGTATTGGAACTAGAAATATTACAAGAAACCGTTTGGCAATCCTAAAAAAATCATAGACAGTGGCTGAGTTTCAAGCTCAATCGTGAAATTTTTCAAAAATGTTTATTAAGTTAATATTATTTTAAAATTAAGTTTAACAATCAAAATATTAAAAGTGACAATAAAAGTGTTTAAATGTTAATTAGATATTTCTAATTATTAACTAACTCATAAATAAAAAAGCTATGCCATAACATATATTTAATACATTATAACAGTCTTTTGCAACGTAGTGTGCCCAAATTATGATACTAAACCTTTTTCAGCTACTAAAAACCGGTAATTTTAACAGTGATTATAATTTTTACGTAGTTCATGTATTCAATGGTAATATTATTTACCATCATGTGATATTATTTGATACTTAACTTATATCTTGTAACATAACCAAGAGAGGAACTCTGTCGAGTCAAATGCTCTCGACCCTTCCTCAGACCAATGGGCAGAAAACTTTGTGAACTGAGAGAGATACGGGAGAAGGATAGTTTAAAGCTACATTAGGCCTGATTATGTTTCACAACGTCTCGGAACCATGGGAAAAGAGTAGGAACACCTCCGATATTAATTACACACTGAAAATAGAACCTTTATGCAATTTTGGACTAATATTTTATGGTTAGACAAAGTAAAACTAAATGATTAAAATTGAACAGTTAAGAGGATACTCATACATCTATTGCTGCGTAGCTTTTAATAAAACCTATTGCATACAATGTGTTAAATATATATTCACACGTATGTACTTAAGAATTAAATGCAGTAATACAAACTCCAGTGAAATAGCAGCTGAGACCATTGATTGCACCCTTAATTTAATAAGCTATTTTCCACTTTGGTCCAAACTAGACTGAAACTGAAATTTATATGAAAACACTGTTTAACAATTTTCAGGGTTAGTTAGGGTTAATGTTTGTGTTTAACCTTTTAGTGAACTGTAATAACAGTAACCTGTTATAAATACTAGACTTTTTACGGATGGACAGAAAACAGTTCTTCACAAATTTTAGACATTATAATTCTTTTATGTTTGTAAAATAACATTAATAGGTAGAAAATATACATTGTTTTCTTTTTAACCACTATTTTGTTGTCTGAAACTACATTTCACTCCTGAAAATTCGTTTAACTACTATTACGAATGCTGTTTTAAAATTAAGGCTTTTCTCTAACCTATAATAAAACACGTAAATTATTTTTTCTCCCAAAATGTTAAACCAACCAATATAATGTCGATCTAGTAAACCATAGTACAAATATACTAATGTCCATAACGAACCACAGTTAAAAAGAAATAAACACTTGTAAAATACATAAACAAAATATTTATGTTACAATATAATTGGTCTTGCCAATTTATACAGAGCGGCTTGTGTTTCATTGTCATTGAAACGTATTCCATTAACACATATACTTGCTTTGATCATTATCTTGAACCCTAGATAGCCATTGTTGCAAATCTTATTCAATATTATGTGACCAGGGATTCAGTAACGCAATACATTGTAGTTGAAATATAACTTCAATCTGTATACCCGAAAAAAGCATAATATTTCATTTGAGTTTCTACATTGTATAAATGTATTCTTATCAATTTTACCTTTAACAATTATAGCTTAAAATACCAACTTTTTATGGTCGCCATTTCATTGAAAAGTATTAAAGTATTTAACTATACAAAATCAAATGCAATTCATAAATAGCATCATCATGTAATGTTGAAATAAAAAGTAAAAACCTTTATTAAAGTATTGTAAACAATAAAAGGGATGGCAATGCCTTAATATTTTTTTCTTTTATTCTATACCCACACAAGCTAATATAAATTATTAAGTGAAAAATAATCGTGTGTGCTATATCAGGTGCTTAAATGCCTCCCAATTTGTATTAACCCACCACCTGTCATTAAAATAAGGAAATCCAATAACACTAATGCGTAACTTAAATGCACCCAAGCTGTGCAATGGAACCAGACTGACGATTTTAAAAATGACACCAAACTTGATCGAAGCAACAATCATTAGTGGTAAGTTTAGTGGAGAAAAAGTCTTAATCCCAAGAATAACAATAATTTCATCCAAATCACCCTTTGAATTCAAGCCACTACTTGCGTCTTGCTTTCGCAATCACCCTTTTACAAGGGCAATCCCTGACTATCGCCGGTTTCAATTTAGAAAATGTATGCTTTTCACATGGACAGCTGTATGTTGCGAGCTCAAGTGGTGGTAGGTACGCCTAAAAACGTATATATCTATACACCTATTGAAAAAACAAAATACATTGTTCATTAACTGGCAATTAATTAAAATAAATATTATACTTTTGTTTTAGAAATACATTTTTACTATTCATCCTAAACAACAAACTACCATATGAAATAACAGTTGTTAGCGCAGCAACGCGCACCGGGTAACTGCTAGTGTTGAATAAAAAAATTCTGAAATCAATGCTTGCACGGATCTCTTTCCTAAACATAAAAGTTTTCTTTGGCATAGAAACACTAACTTAATAAAACTAACTTGATACTTTTTTTAATTTTTTTTTAAACTTTAGATTTTTTAAAGACACATTTGGCATTGTACCCGGTGTAACGTTTACACGAGTCAACTCTCGTTGTAAATTACAGGAACAAATCCTTCTGCAATACAGTTTTGACAACATCTGGTAACAACATGTCAGGCCAGTGGAGGTTATTTGTACAAGCGGCGACGAGTAAAATGTCAGCCTCGTCAGTTATTGCGAATAAAACATATTATTTTTACATTCATCCGATTTTTGCATTTATTTTGGAAGTTTTACGGAAATTAAAACAATCGCTGTAACACTGAATAGTGTTAATAACACTGAAAAGTGAACTATTTACCTAACCAAAATTTTTTTCATTGAAGTAATTTCTTTCTTTAACTATGAGTCTTTTTATTGCCTAATGATCAAGGACAATGAGTTCTTTTTTAACCATCAAAAGCTACTTACTTTTCATAGGGTTGAACCAACAACCTTCTAACTAATAAGGGATACAACCATAAGCTATCCGTATATTTAATTTGTTTGAAATATGATAAGATTGCTTATTTAGGTGTGAATATTATGTAATCTGAAATTTGTTATACTGTCGACTACATGGTAAATAAAAACTGATAGCCCCGTAACTGTAGGTTTCCTTCTGTGGAAGTATTCCCAGAACCTGAGCTAACATATTATACAATAAAACAATGGGTCAAAATTACGTACTTATCGAGATATCCTTCTGTATATAATTTTTACTGAATCATATTTAGTCCCAGCGTTGACTTTTTATTGTAATTTTACAACTGTACATGTGTAAATGCTACATCGTAGTTATACAGTAATGTGTTTTGAATGTAAAGTATTAGAACGTGACATATTCTGAAAAATAATTACCATATTAACAATCACTTTATGAATAGACGCTATTCATTAATTTAATCTTTATAGTATTTACTAAATACGATTCATATTTTACATTTTTAAATTTTACATACACATTAAAATCCTTGAAAATATTTAAGTAAAATATCCAAATCTGGCATACATTTAAAAAATAATCTATTTTGAAATGACTAAAAGTCAGTGAGTAATATTTATAAGGGAAATCGGTTAACATTCTATTTCTAAACAGTACTAAACAATAAAATATCCAAAAAAAATGTAGATATTTATCGAAAATAAATAAAAAAAAACAAATCATGCTCAAAATACCAAACACCCCAAAAAAGATATGTTACGAATAAACTCAATGATTCAGAACTTCCGAGGATTTAAAAGGATTACCCGGTGAATTTACAAAGTTTCATATTATGAAAGCAGCGCATTTCCCCAAACAATATTGCAACCGATGTTTTTATTTCAGCTGCCACTCAAACTGGAAAACATAGCTGGCAAGTGGGTAAACGTGAACGGGATAACGATGAATATGTCGGATACTGCCAGGATATGTTGAATACATCGTTTGGATACTTGGATACTGTATAGAACAATAGAGACTGCCTTCGTTACAATAGTCGAAAACTTAGTTTCATAAAGTTATGTTTTCATGTGTTTTTTGTCATTATTTTTAATTGATTCCTTCCTAATAAAACATTTTATTAGTTTTTATTATTTGGAGCGCATTTAGTAAGTTACTGGTTTAGGGGATAGAACGCGGGACTGTTGTCCCTAGGTACCCGGGTACAAATCTTTCCAGTTATCAACGTCTGGTTTATCTATCATGTGAAGAGTTGGTCACGTTGGTTGGAACACACATAAATATGTAGGCTAATCCATCCCGAGAACATTAAAATAACTATAGGAGAAGGAGAACTTATTTTTTATGAGAAATCTTTCCACAAAAAACATACAAATTTAACTATTTTCAACAATTCTATGTTGAAAGGTAACACATGAAACATTTTGGTTGGGGGATTTATGTTTGGATAAACTATTAATAATATACTGAATAAAATGCTTTATTTTTTTGAAACAGTCAATATAGCCTCTATATATAAATGTGAAATAAACACCACGATAAAATTAGTTTTTAAAGTATTTAACAGCAAGGAAATGAGATCGATTAAATTATAATTCAAGACACAATAATTTGAAATCAACATTAAATAAAGAACCCTTTTTGCAGTTTGAAATTTGAGTTCGCAAGCTAAAACTGTACACACTCCACCTAATACAGGACTTAAAAAACTAAATAACTACTACGTTTTGTTAACTATTTAAGTTAAGTTAAAACAAGCCGTTATTAAATTCTTGATGAAATTGGTTCGGTTCGAATCCAATTGAACAGAGCAAATAAAATGAGTTGAAGTTCAACTGTTTTGTTGTAATTCTGTTGCAATTGTTTTACTTGAATGCAATTACTAAATTTATTCATAGTTATTTTTTTTAGTAACAGTTAATATAAGTTATACAGTTATTACATACATTTGTGGAATGTTAAAATATACTATGATTTCAATAACTAATTGTTGCTATGTACCTTTTTTCATTATTTCTTTTATTTAACTTTTGTATATAGCTGTCTTTGTTATTATTGCAAAAATTCTTATATCTGTTAATGTTATTTAAAATTGCCTTTAACCCTTTAGTGTAAGAAAAATACTTAGTTTTTTCATGTTTGTGAGTTATCATGACGTAATCGCTTAACACTCAAAAGGTCGCCGGTTTTATCCTAAGAAAAGTCAGTAGCCATGGTAGAAATGGTTGGAAACTGGACCCAGCTGTTCCTGAAATTGGGTTCTAAATAAATGATCCTGACTAAATGAACCAGCTGATATTAGTCAGTAACAAAGCTACACAGATCATCTCACAGCATTCTATACTCATCATAGATTTGATATGTATTAGATTGGTGTTAAAATACGCACCCAGGTATCGTCCCAATCTCAAATGATTGATAATTGATTATTTACAATTAGCTTATTTATATCGGCATAGTATGTGACTTACTAGGGAGGTGTTTCATAACATAAAAGTACAAATCAGAGTATTTATTTAAAACCAAATATTTTTGTTGGAACGCACTTAGAAGTAGTGATTTTATTGAAGTGTAACTCCTCGCATTTCAGAAAAATCAGATGTTATGAAAACTTAAGTGCGAAAATGTAAGATGAAAACACCCCTTGACACCGAGTTTAAGGAGGTAATTTGTTCCAAAGTGTTTACAGTAAGGTAATTAATCGTATGATAGGGCGTTGTTTGCTGATAAGAGTGATAAAAAGCAAGACGACCCTTACAGTGGAATTCTATTTTGTTTTAACGTGATATCATGAAGCTATATGTTGTATTCCTTTGATTTCTTTTTTTTTAGGAAAGTCAACTGTTTTTTAAGAGTCCCCTGTTTGAATACATGGGTCAGTTATATATCTATCAATTCTCATTCTCTAAACACGTTTAATGTAGGCCTATATATCTGTATCGGTAACATAGCAGTATAGAATGACAAAAGTTATTAAATATATTTTAAGATAAAATATACACATTTGGTGTATTTCGCTCACTAAAAAGTAACCGACATCAAATACAATAAAACTATGCTTTAGATTTTACAATATAATGAGAAGTATGATTCTTTCAAAATCGATAATTACAAAAGCTCACCTCGTGTGAAACAGTTACAAATTATAAACTAGCTAGCCCCCAAAAATTGAGAGAGCCACCTGGTGTAGTGGTTAGAGCGCGATTCTTCGGTCCCTGAGGTCCCGGGTTCAAATCCCACCAAATCACCAATAGATTTTATCTAAGTGATAATGTCGCAACCCCTAGGTCTAGCCTGAAGTAATGTAATAAAAATAGCAATAAATAGAGAGTACTAATAAAAATAGAAGTAATAAAATAATTCCGGGGTCGTGCCTAGCGTCCTAGAAAAAAACAAACAATTTGGTTAAGTGACAACTAAATGATGAGAAGATGGCTGATTTGAATGACAAGAATTTTAGACTGGTTTCATTCCTATCACATAAATATGTCTACAACTAAAGTTTCAACTATTATTACTAAGGTGTATATATCACTAACAACAATTTATTGATTTGTAAATAACTGTAACAAATTAAAATCAACTTTTACTAAATCCAATATTTTTCTTTATTTTCCATTTAGATTAATTTTGTTTAATTTGTTAGTAAATTAGGCTTGGCTAGTAAATATAAATTCATAACTTTTACTGTTAGTAATTTAATTTGGTATAAAGGTAATGTACAAGATAATACAAGGTAATAGGCCTATACAAGACAAAAATATCTGCCAATGTAAAAATAACCATTGTGATTCGAATCCAACAAATGTAAAAAAATATATGAAATCTTAGAGTGTGGATTTTAGTGGTAGGTTATCAGGTATTATCAGCTGTACTGTTCGATGAGACTGTTGTCAATCCACCCAATTTTTAAATAAAAGAGACGATCCAATAATAACAGGGTGAGTAGAGGATAATATAACGTAAATTTTAAACGCAATAAACATCTTTAAAATTTAAAACTAAATATTTTTAAATTTTACTTATTACCCTTGTAAAAAAAAAACATCACAAACAAAAATAGCTGAACTGAAATTCTGCTTAAAACCTGTGCTCAGAAACGTACTGCATTGCGAACAGTTTAAAACTTCTTGTGGCTAATGCAGTTGGTGCTGAGGTTACAAATTCAACACCGTCGACTGTTATTAAAACAGAAGTTGCTTGTTTGTATTTGAAAATCTAGTGATAATGGTTTTCTCATTGTTTTAGTTTGTTAACTATTCAAAGATAAAGTTAATCAACGAGGTAAAGGTGATTCTTTTCACCCAACAATTTTCAAACTCAATTGCCATCACAGCTATAACACCTATCTAACACTATAGCGAACCATATAGTATGATACCGAACCAGACAGTATAATACACAGTATAAGTTATAGGTCACGCCAGGATTGACTGCAATAGTTAGATAGTTACAGGTGGTTTGTCCCTAACTAGAAATCATTCGTTTGTCAGTTCAGGACGTTACTACTGTGCTATTGGATTTAACTAATAACTATAGACAGCTTATCTCAATTCGGTTTTATACTAACCGTATTTTACAACAGTTAACTCAGTGATTGAAGCAGAGGTTATAATTATTTTTCAACACACTAAGATGTTTTTAGACGTTTTACAAACGTTAATTGGAGGTTGAAAGCTACGTATGCTATCCATGCCAGCTGTCATCGTCAATATAGGTTTTTGCGGCCCAAAGACCGAAAATCAGCTGTTAACTTATTTACTCAAAACAATAACATGACATAACCTTAAAAATGCAGTTGTGTTAAACGTCAGTGTGCATATATTATACAGTATATTTTTTCAATTTTGTATAGAGGGGTGAAACATAGCGTTCGTACCACGAGCCGAAAAGGTTTTGCAGCTCTCAATCGTTTAAAAAATTATCTTGCACTGGCAAAACCTCATTTTTGGCCCTAGGTACAAAATATACTATAACCTTTCGTACAAAGGATAGTGAATCATTGTAATAAACACAGCACACACAAGTTGATCATAAAATATACTTAAGACCGTCTTAAACAACGATTCTCTTAGTACACTGTATCAGATTTTTCCTACCATAGACAAAAATAATAAAATATATACTGTCAGCCACGCAGTGGTGACCATGATTACCACAGGTGCTGGCGCACACCACTGGGAGCGCCGTGTAGTTACGTAGCGCGTAGGCCACAACTACATGGCACACCCAGCGGTGTGCGCCAGAACCCATGGTAACCGCAGCACAGCTGACAGTCTATATTTAATTTATTTTTGTCTATGGTCCCACAGACCGTCCTTAACAATGATTCGCTTAGTACACAGTATAATTAATGATTGGTTGTTATTACTGTACACATTGGATTAAGTAGGGTTATTTATTATTAAAAAATTGCTCAAAGTAGTCCTTATGTTCTACAGACCGTATTGTACAACGATTCACTGTGTACGCAATGATTAAGGAATTGGTTGTAATTAGTTTGCCTGTTGTACAAAGGAAAGTTACTCATAATGATGACCACAACTCACACTAGTTGGTCTTAAAATATACTCCAGACCGTCTTTCACAATGGTTCGTTAAGTACACAGTATGGTTAATTAATAAGTCGCAATTTCTGGCCTGGCCTATTGTACCAAGTAGAGTTACTTATTGTGATAAAAATAACTGAAAAGTTAGTTCTCAAAGGTTCTACAGACTGTCTTTTACTATGATTTACGTGGTGTTCTCAATTAATTAGAGGGTAGTATTGAATTAGCGGAACAATTACACACAGTAACTTTACACAAACAGTTGTTCTCTTTAATCAAAGTAACCCCAAAAGTTGTTTCTACGTTGAAACTAATAGTTAACCTTATGTGGGTATGTAATTGTTGATTTTCCTTATCAATTTGCGAACTGATAATTAGTGCTTAACTAAGAATACGCTTGACAAATGATTATGGATAACATTTACAATTCGGTCACAATTGACTTCCCCAAATGACTTTTACTGTAATGATACTTCATTGTTGGATGACAGCATAGAATTATGTATTTTGGAGGTTAGTTGGTATTTTGTAAAACCATTTTGTTAAGAACCAACAATTATTCACGTTAGAGCATTTTGTAATTTATACATTTACTTACTCCTGCTGTTTTTACATACGCTCAACCTTAAAGGATATACAAATCATATAAGCATTTATTTTACCAGTGTTTTAAAAACTTTCTTTGACATATGTTAAACAAAGCATACTTAAAGCCTGTCAGTCATGTTTTCACGGTAAAAACTGCCATGGAAAGAAAAATGAAATTTAAAAAGTCTTACAGGTAATTATCCTGTGCAGTGACCCAACATAAGTAGACTTTACCTGCGTATTACTTCCGGCTGGGTGGCCACTTTTTGAAACTGTAGTCATGTTAAACTAAGTAGTTTTGATTAAACTGAATTAAATCTTGATAACTAGATCAGAAACTAAGATGATCTTGGATCAAATAAACATTTATTCGTTATTTTATTTTATTAATGAGTAGATTTTAAGGTTTTCTTGATAAATGTATAATGTTTTTTTAGTTTTCCTCCATTTCTTAATGTATTGATTAATTTGTTTAAAGTTAAATTTAATATAAAGTGTAATTTTATAAAATAACCCCTATGTAATTATAAATAATAGAATCACACAATGTAAAAATGCTACACAATGTAAAAATTGTAAAGAGCAATAAATAAATAATAATAAATAAAATAATAATAAAGATTTTCTGACTGCTTGTTTCTTTTTAGCGAATTCCCTTTATGAGCTACATAAGCTATTACCGTAACTTAGGCCTAGACCCAGGACAGTATACTTTTTCATTCAAACTCATATTCGTAACATCTCCTTTTGCACTATAACTTTATCCAATGTTGATAAAATTTCGTATAATCGTGTTAACCTACGTTTATACGAACAAGTTCACGAACCAGCAGACTATGGGAACGGGAATTTATTGAAAAAGTGAGGGTTTCCCATCAAATTTAAAGCTCAAAACAAATTTTGCATATTTCAAAAATACTTTGTAGGGCTCAAAAAACAAATAATTTTGTACATAGTTGTTGTACAACTAATGGTTACGGAGAAAAAAAGCAAAATTTCTATTCTCATGTTGTATATTGCGAATATTGTATTTTATTTCATGGTTCCAATAATACGCAGCAAATGCGTATTTAAGCCTGCATATTTATGGATATATTTCGATTAAATTTAGAAAGTTTATTTATGTCCTAATAAGCTATTAATATTTTGCTAAAACACACCTCACCTTCCTTGTAGCAGCAAACCTAAGTAGACACTACTTGCTAAACCTAATGTTATTGAAACCGGGTGTAAGTCTGATATTAAAAGGGAATACTTTAGTAAAAGTCCTATGACACAAATTTAAACTAGCTTACTCTGCAGGATTGCTGCAGCGAGGGTATTTACCTCGTATTTGGTTTTTCATTGGGTTTTTTTATTTAATTTTTACGGTTTACTGTTTTGGGTTTAGTCATCCATATTTAATAATGTTTTAGTAACTGAACCATACAATTGTAAAGAAGAGTTTGTTTTTGTATAGCTGAGTATTAATTTCAGAACGCAAAAACCACCGAACCGAATTAGCTTCAAATCTTACTCAAAGGTAGATCGTGTTCTTGTCCATCACGGTCAAGCAATTTTCTTGGAAAACCATTAAGTTAGGTCCAGTGGACATGTGATGTGTGGATATTTTTTTTGGGGGGGGGGGGGGATACATAAATCTTCATGTTGATGAAAAGAAAATTCACCATGTTAGCCTTCTCATTGTATGGGTATTTTATTCGTAAAAAGAATTAAAATAATTCAGGAAAGCCCTAATTAACAATTATAAATATTTGAATGACCTAAACAATATTTTTAGGTCCTAGTTTAGATTATTTTACATGCAATTCAGAGATTGTTTGTAATTGTATGGTATAGATCGAATTTTTATCAGTACATGTGTGACATAGTTAACACCCTGTTATGGCACAGATGAACTAACTAATCATTAACCTAGGGTTAAAGGGCCAATGTAGTTAATTATGGTTGAAAAGCGATGTTATCGTAACTACACTCCATAACGCTGCAATGATCAACAATCACAACGATAAGTACCAGGTTCTACCACACTGAAAACAACAACTCGTTAATAGTTTCAACTATTGTATACGTCCAATTTACTAGCTACAACAAAGTTCTAGATCTGAATATAATTCTATTTAAAATAAAACAAGCATATATTCAACAATCATTTGAATATATGCCCAGATAATTTGAATTTTAAAGTAACACTTCAAAAAATGGCTGGCAAAAAATTGAAGTTAGATACGTCACAAGATTTTTATCTATTCGTTAGGTCAAATAAATGGTTTCCTCCTTAACAGTATTTTATAGTAGATTTAAAACAAACTAATACATTTAAGATACTCTTAAAAAGACGAAAGCTAAGGTATGAAAGGTATGACGAGAACTAGGGTAAATATTGCACATCACCTCGCTACATAAAAAGCACACATGTTCTACACGCTGATGTTTTGTTTCTGGTATATTGTGTCAATGAATACTACGTGCGCTTCTATGTTAAGAATCATTGACTATGTTTGTGGGATCAATCCTCAACTAATTGGACCACGACTGTAGTGATTGTGACCTTTAGCGCTTCCCTTCTCCCTCTAGCCTCTCAGTTCCTTTTGATATGACCTCATTCTAAAGAACCAAAAATGCTCTATTTAAAGAACGAAGGGGGATTTTATCCGTCGCAAAGCCTATAGACGACTCTTTTTGGTTGAAACAAATCCTTTTCCAAAGAAATTTGGATTTGTTAGGTATTCCTATTAAGATGATAGACACTTCTTGATATGCGATCCGCAAGAAGAAATAAGTTGAGCAAATTTTCCTCTAAAGTAAAGGGATTTACCTACCAGCTTCTCCAATGTAATGAGTAGGTGTGATAATAGTAAGGGGATGCCAATCGAGCTCGTTTCCCTAGGTGGTATGCTTGTCTGCACATCACAGAAACTTCAATGACCTTGATCCTCAGCTCTATACGGGGATTTAATTTTGTGTAATGCAAAAGCTGGGTAGGTGAGTGGATGTAGCACTCTTCTAGCGATGATAAGTTTGATGTTTTGACTCTGAGAAAAGTCAGACGCTTGTTGATGGTTCAAAACTGGTCATAGCTGTCCTCCATTTGGTTTAAATAAATGGTATTGACTTAAAAACAAATTATCTCGGTCAGAAACACAGCTTTCATTTCATCAGTAAAACCGTTATGCATTAATTGCGGCAAGCTCTCAAAGGGCTCAAAAAATATTCCTTAGTTGACCAAGCCCAATCCAGGTAGGGTTTGAGTTGCCGGCAGAAGGAATGTCCTTGTTTACATGTTATCTTAACCTAACCTAACCTAATCTAATCAATTATATACTCAAAGAGTCACCAATTGGAGCAGTTTGTTATGAAACGATTCGGGTGGCTTCCTGGAGTAGTTGGTGCAATTCAGGAATACCTGGCGCAATTAATGCCCGCCCAATACAACAATCATTCTTGATTAACCTCAACATAAGCTAACTGTGTCGGTGACTTCGACGTATGCGTTTAATCTATTCTAATTTGATTTATTTTAAAGTTAGAATATTATTGCTTAATTTACATAGCACCGGGAAGCCATAAAACATACATTTTAAAATATTATAATAAAAAAAAGTGTAAAGAACCAACTGGTTTTGTAATATTTTAAGGAGCGGTGTATCTTTAATATTTTCCGAGGAAACAGAAGTATGAGTAGACTGTCCAATAAGGTTGCTGTGATTCCCCCTTCACAATAGCAGTCTTGTTTTCTGATCTCTTGGGGTCAGAGTCACAGATTTCCCTTGTCTCTACTATTTTCTGTTCCTGCCAAACATCGCTGTTGTCTGGACTGTTGTGAGAAATATTGATTTGTACAATTATCGGCCAGAAAACTCTTAAAATTTGTGACTGCTGTAGTTAAAACTTAAAGATTTTCCAATTAAAATATTACAGGGGTGCTTTTATTGTCATAATACGGGTTTTATTGTTAAATTTTCGTTATGGTAGTGGTATTGCAGATTTTTAAAAGGCAAAGTCCCATAGTTGCAACAGTGGATATTAGTTTATAAAATGTTTTTCATGAAAACACCTTGGTTGACAACATTCACAACATGGAATATTGTAGATAAAATATTTGCATAGCTTCTTGTCACGATCCGTCAGTTTCGTTTTAGTCCTTTGTTTGAATACGCACGTTCAAACTCATTGTTATGGAAGCTCACGATTTTCCAGTGAAGCAACCAAAATATAACAGTGCTTCAATGTCAGAGACGTTTTAAAACTCATGAAACCTTTCCTAAAAATTTATCTTTGTCTAAAAGAGTACACAATTTTAGATGAAAATATATCCTTTTACAATAGTTAAAATGTATACAGTTGGATACTACGATATAAATATTGTCTAAATAAATTAATCAAAAGCCAAAACCCTTTTTCCAGTTGCAGCTTTATAATATGCTGTCTTTTTCGAGTAATATTTAAATAGTCTAAGCGTTATGTGAATAAATGGCTTTACGACTAAACCTTTAACAAGACAGAGATTTTTTGGAATATGGTATATTTAATTTTTAAATATATATAAGTATAATATTTTAAGTAATATAAAAAAAATGTTTTTAGGGTACTGTGGTATTTTGATTTACTTAGTAATATATACTGTATATATGCTTTAATGTGGCTTCAAGATTGGCTTTATTAGTGACTAGCTGTACCCGCGGGCTTTGCCCCGTTTAACTTCTTAATTTTCAAGATGAGCTCGTTCGCATGGCTCAATCACGTCCTGGTTAAAGTTCGTTCACTACGCTCACACACCTTTAGGTTGGAGCTCCTTCGCTGCACTCACTTGCCTTCAGGTTAGCTCGTTCGCTACGATAACTCGCCTCCAGGTTGAATTTTGGTTGCAAATTAGCTGTTGTAATAAGTTAAAAAAAATAATAGTGATGCACCCTGTTCCTAACTTCCATCCTTGTAACTTTAATGCTATTGAACATCATAGAACAGAACAAACTTGTTTAATTGAAACAGCTGTTAAGATTCATAAATTTTATTTAAATATGAGTACTCATAAGGTTAACATGGGAAACTCCAGAGCCACTGGGGCGGAGCCCGAGAGTCCGATCAGAATAAAAACAACTTAGTTTTCCTATTTAATGCCCAAAGAATCCGTGTACCAAATTTCAGCCTCCTAGGTAAATGGGAAGTGGGAGAATTAGTGATGAGTGAGTGAGTGAGTGTGTCAGTGAGGGCTTTGCCTTTTATAAGTATAGATTAGTCTGATGTCATTGTACCACCGTTTGATCATTCTCTCCTTAAATAAATAACAATCATTCTCATGATAATAATACGGAGTAATAATTGACTGTTTATATTCTTGCTCTAATTAAATTAAATTAAAATTCAAAGTTGTTACGTTAAAATTCCATCTTTGACATTGAATAGTACGAGCAGACGTAAAATCTTAAAGTAAAATCAGAAGTTTGTTTTGAAGGAAGAGTCGTGTCGCAAAAATTTATAGAAAAATGTATTTAAGACTTGTTTAACTACTAAAAACTAAAATTTTAAAGATTAGGAGTGCGTAGGTTTATAAAGTGTTAAAAAACTTAAATATTGCAATTTTAAAATTTTTGTATACAGTATTGTAAAAAAACATTCTGTAATACCAATTTAACAAAAATAATGCGATTAGAAAAGGCAATGCTGTAACAGCACCGCTTCAAGGATAATTGTTGAGTGCAGTGACCGAAAAGATCACTCTTATACTGACGTCAACTGTTTTCCTGTTTGGAAGCTACCAATTATAAGATAATGGCAAAAGGAATCAACTTCTAGGTGAACACATTTCATTTTTCAAGACAAACCTACTTATCAACACGTCGTCAAAGTGGACATGTAACATTATTACGTGTGGCGCTATCTCGTAACCAGGCATTCGCACTGAACCATTTCCAAATCCCATTTATTGAAGTACATAAAATGCAGTTAATACTGAGTAGTAAGTGCAGTAAGTTGATGTATGTGTCCTTACTTCAGGCATATATGTTGGCTTATATTTTAGATGATTAACTGTTTTCAAAATATAATGCTAAGTTATTTACGTGTTTACATGTTTACATGACCTCTTTGAACTCCATGTTTGAAGCAATACTACAACTTGTTTTGTCATATACGAATTTTGTGTTGATGGCTATGTTTTACACAGACATAGTTTTCACTGAAGAACCGCACCCTTGACAAAGTCACAAACAACTGAATGTGCAAAAAACGGGGCCTGGCACGTTCGTATTTAGAATATTTACTTAGATTTTATTGTTTACAAGTGACATTTCCTTGTATGATGATCAATATTTCGTCTAAAAAATTAGTCCTAGAGAATAAAATGGAAATAATAACACGACCTTATTCAATACACTTCACCATTGAAGAGATTTGTCTTTCGGTCATACCCTGAAGACAGGGCAAACACAACAATCAAAGTTTAAATTCTTAACATCGCTAGATTATTTGGAATCTTATTTCAACTGTTCGGAAGTGTTATTTTTTGGTAAGATCGATCTAAGATACCCCAAGATATTATAGGATAGAATAGTGGTTTATTTTAAACCACCATATACATTTCTGGTAAATAGATTAGATACTTTTCACGTTGAACCTAGTCCCCTATCCCCATTGTCTCCACCGGTGTACCGCGACGTTAAGTAATTTGGTCGGTGTGTTTCGGAGTAATGTTTATGTGTGTGTGTGTGTGTTTGTGTGTGTGCGTGAACTAAATGTGGAACTGCAGACACTATTGTTTTTTAGTAAATTAATTACGACAGAAGATTTGACAATGAGGCAGCATTTCTTGAAACTAAAGTCATGCCTGGAACGACTAGGATTAATGACGTGAAAAGGTATTTGAACTATATGTTAGTAATATATATCAATCTAGAAGGCATTGATAAAATACATTATATACATATTTTGGTCAAAGCAGTACGCATGTGTCCTGCGATCATGCGTTTGTCCATAAAAAAGATACGACACTTAAATAATTCATGGTTTCTGCAAACGTTGATTTTTTATATGCTTCTTGAATGTAAAAAATGACGCATTAAGTGACGATTTTGTATTAAATAAGTATCTATTTTGCATAATTATTCTTTTACATGTGAATCACAAAACTAGTTTTTACTTTCAACTACTTACGGTGATTTCACCACGAACAATGGACTTTACCTGAGAAAAACACAGAAATTATTAGTGAACAAACAATGTGGGTTAATAAATAATATCTTATGACTGGTAAAACTTGAATGTCTTATATATTTACCAAAATGCAGTATATTGCCAGCAAAATGTATATATTAAAAACTATAGCCTATTAATATTGTAGACTAAGGTGAAAATGTATCAAACTTATAACAAATAATATTGTTTGTGTAAAATAAAGTTAATGCAAAGTAATCTCCTACTTGAAACTGTTTTCAATATTCGAGATGAATATTATTTCCAGTAAAACCAATGCAGAAATCCACTTAAGCTTGTAACATTGGTCGATGACGCGAAAGATGAAATCGTTTGAATTGTAGATTTATATTCTCAATGTTACAAAACCCCTTGGATTTTCAGAGTGTGTACAAAGTTTAATCCCATCGATGTCACGTTTATTCTTACTTAACACACATTTATATCTGCTACACTACACGATTAAAGTAATTTATTCTTTCTTGGAAACAACGATACAATCAGAATACACATATTTATCTTAATGAATAATAAAGTTGGAATTAAGGAGACGATTTTTGTAGCATATTCTCATAAAAAATACATTTATCAAGATTGGAAAAGCTCAAATCTATGAAATAAAAATTCAATTAGTAAAGTGATAATAATTAAAGCCTATTTTTTGTAGTGGAGGTAAAAATTGGTTAATTTGTTTTCGACCTATGTTTATATGAGCTTTGTGTTTAAATTGATGACTACTATCAGCCAACGAAGTTTGTGACACCCCTTTATGAACACCCTGTATAAATTTACATGTATATAAACAAGCATTCAAATTTTTAAAAATATTGCAAGTACATATGCTTAAACGGTGTTTCTGATCATACCGCATATTTTTTATCAGCCTAACTTCTTAAGAAATTGCATGGAAATCAACAAAAAAACTCTTTCCAAGCAACTAAAATTCATCACAATCCTTAAATTAAAATTAAATCCAATGAAAATAACATTTGAGTATTCTACACTAACACATTTCATTACCACGATACATTCAAATCAAATAATTTTATTGGGCCAAATTAACAATGATACAGTTTGCATTAGCCAGGTCAATACAAATTACTAGTCAAATCAAATAAATGTTTAAATGCTCATTGAGATGTAAAATCGAGATTTACCTCGACAAATTACAGCTCCAAGTCGCACCTTTGATAATGGTCTTGGTGAATATGTTACCCAGATTGCGTTCCCACATTGCTTCGTTCCCGATGGGGCTTTTAGTCAAGGAGCGAAAACACTCTGGGGGAAATCAAATATACCGCTCAGCCGTCGGGGGTATTAACTACTCTTGTGGTCTTATTCGCCGCCTCCTAATAGGCGTTTGTGTAGCGATTCCTTCTACTAAAGGGACTAATTGTTTTTATACTTATTTGTGTGTTAAATAGTTTAGTATTTTATTGTATCTACTCCGGTGGAGTTTTGTAAGAGGTATTTGATTTTATATAACGATGATAGCTCACAAACAGTTAGGGAAGTGGTCCAAGTCTATCAAACAGTTGTGTATGACGGGGATTGGACCTACCCCAATACGTATAGCGTCTCAGTTTCCTGGTCAGAAACCGATGAGAACCTCTTTAGCGAAGGAGTGGGGGGCGTGACGTCACTCTTCTCTTGAGGGAACACCATTACCACAACGATACGAGGTGAAGTCATCGGTGTTCATGGCGTACATGTTACATGTTAGCGTACTAGACTGATGTCCATGAGGTATCCAGGTCGAATATCCCCGATGACCTTAACTATTTGTCAACGATTTTGCTTAGAATACGATTAATTTTTAACAATTTGAAGCATTTATAATTTTACTAGCTGTACCCGCGGGCTTTGCCCCATTTAACTTTATAAGTGAGCTCGTTCCCATGGCTCAATCACGTTCTGCTTGAAGTTCGTTCGCTACGCTCACTCAATTTTGGGTTGGAGCTCGTTCGCTGCGCTCACTTGCCTTCAGGTTAGCTTGTTCGCTACGCTAACTCGCCTCTAGGTTGAAGTTCGTTCGCTACGCTCACTCACCTTTTGGTTGAAAATTAGCTGTTGTCATAAATGTAAAAGAAATAATAGTGCTGCACCCTGTTGGTAATCCTTGTAACTTAAATGCTATTGAACATCATAGAACAGAACCAAATTGTTTAGTTGCACCAGCTGTTAAGATTCATTAATTCCATTTAAATATGAGAACTCATAAGGTTAACATGGGAAACTCCAGAGCCACTGGGGCGGAGCCCGAGAGTCCGATCAGAATAAAAGCAGCTTAGTTTTCCTATTTAATGCCTAAAGAATCAATGTACCAAATTTCAGCCCCCTAGGTAAATGGGAAGTGGGAGAATTAGTGATGAGTGAGTGAGTGAGTGAGTCAGTGAGGGCTTTGCCTTTTATATATTTAGATTTTCTGAAGAGAAATATTTTTTTATTAGTTAACCTTCATTCGATTTGTATCTTGTATCTTTTTTATATTATCAGCAAGTTTGGTTGGTTAGGTTACGTTATGACAGTTTAATTTTATAATTAAAACATTATAAAATTAATTTTATAATTTTTCTTAAATCGACGTGAGGGGCTCTCCCACAAACCCCCACTCCTTCGCAGAAGAGGTTCTCATCGGTTCATGACCAGGAAACTGAGACGCTAGTCACCAATACGTAAGACAATAACCACTAGGCTAGCTGATCCCCATTTATACTGTTATATGATAAAAATACTTCTTCCAGTCTTGAATACCTTAGCATACAGAGCTAGACTTTCTGTTTATTATTAAAGCTGTAACCAGTAAAAAAAAATAATTTTGTCGATTTGATCAACCAACATAGTGTGCTGAGAGTGCCACTGAAAATTACTAATTTCTGTTGGATATAAAACTACTTATTCAAGCGAAAGCTATAAAATATGAAACAAACTTTTCATGAGCTTATAAAATAAGAGACAATCATTTGTGTTGTGAATTAAACAATGTCTGGAGTTGGTTCATATAGTAGAAAGTAGTATCTATAAAAACCAATTAAAGCGTGTTCCTAAATTATTTTAAATTTCTTAAAACTTATACAGGGTGGTAAAAAAGTCCCAGGACAGTTAAATATTTTAAAAAAATAATGCAGATAGAGCTACAATACTTGGTACAAAGTCATAGGGCATAAAACTCTATTTTAACTCATATTCAGTGATCCAATAACTCTTCGGGGGGACGGCCCACAAGGAGTCGGAAGAAAATCTTAAATGGAAGCATAGGGCAATATGCACATCAAATTAAAGGTCTTTTTTAGTAGAATACATTGCCGCAAACCGCACTTCAAAAGGTTGATCCTGCGCAAAAAAACAGTTGTTTACAGATTCATTTAATTTACATTGCTATTATACGCTTACTCCTCAGGTGGTACAGCCCTAGGAATCGGAAAGAAATTGTTAACGTAAGCATAGGTCGATATGCACATCAAATTAAAGGTCTTCACTAGTAGATTACGATGCCGTAAATTCAAGCTCAAAAGAATGCCTGAGTAAAAAATGGCAGTCGTTCAAAGATTCAAAATGGCGGATTCAAGAAATCTTTGAACATCTGCCATTTTGCGAAGGATCAACCTTTTGAAGTGCGGTTTGCGGCTTTGTATTCTACTAAAAACGACCTTTAATTTGATGTGCATTTTGACCTATGCTCCCATTTAAGATTTTCTTCCGACTCATTATGGGCCGTCCCCCTGAAGAGTTATTGGATCACTGAATATGTGTTAAAATAGAGTTTTATGCCCTGTAACTTTGTACCAAGTATTGTAGCTCTATCTACATTATTTTTTAAAATATTTAACTGTCCAGGGACTTTTTTACCACTCTGTATAAGTTGTTTTAAAGCTACAATCAATATTGTGACTGACAACAATGGTCTTCATTAGGCTCATCGTAAAATCCATTGTTCATCGGGAAATGCATGGATTGTTGGTCATATGGAGACATTTTAACCAGCTTTCAAGTCAGTTTAGTTTATGTTTTGCAGGGTGTTTTAAATTTAATTGCAAAGTACATGAAAAGTGTGGCATGACATAAGTGTTTATGAAGATAAGAATATAAAAATTCCAAAAGTAAGCAAAGGGAAAAACAATTTAAATTGAAAATATAAACTTTATTAAGTTTCAAAAAAAATTGTTTAGAATGAGAAAGTATGTACCAAATATGTTTATCACGTGGTATACATATTTGTTTTAAGAAGGGATATGGTTTGAAATAAAATAATAAATTCATAATAAGAATACAATTTAGTTTATATATTCAAAGCTTGTCTTCTGCTGAGTCAGTTACTAAGTGAAGCTCGTATTGCTGACGACTACTGTTCTTTTTCTTCATATCATATGCTGCTCTATTTTATATCTGTGTTTTCGAAACATAATATTGTTTAAATTTGTATACTACAAACTAAATTTAAGAGAAAACTGTTTAAACAATAATAATAAGGAAAGGTGATTTCTAGCATTCGTAAAAATACTCATTTAGTATTATAGCGTTGGGGTAAAAAGTATTTTTTTAGCATACCGATCTTAGCCTATTGCTAGATGATTTGAAAATAACATTTCCACTTACATATAAAACTCAAAATTACATTTCTGTCGAACAGAACCATTGTAAATAAAATATAATAAATATAGCAAACATCATACATTTCTCGTTTATATATAGACCCAATTATTACTCAATGACATTATTTACGAATTGCAGTTTTATTATTTTGCTTTCCAAAATTTTTAGGAATGGTAAGTAGCCTAAATTAAATTTTGAATAATAGATACAATTTATAAATTTACACTGTACTATTTAAATTTAATCAATCCCTCACTATATTCTAATTTTAAATTCACATTATGTAATTTTAAAATAAAAATAAATTCTGTTATACTAAGGTTTTCTTATCCGTTCATTCTTTTCTATGTATAGTATTTGTCCTCTCATCGAGACTGTGAGAAAAATTACAATTTAATCATGGTTTAGTAGAAAAGTAAGAAAGAGTAGAGTTGTTCCCACAACCTGTTTTTGAAATTCTCCTCTTAAAAATAGTTGACACAGCCTGAAGGCTTTGCTTTTAAAATGGTAGCAAACCTGAAGCTGAAAAGAGTAATATTACTTTTAAATAATTGCCGTATAAATTAAATATGGTGAGACCCTAACAAGCGTAGCAAATTTTACTTCCTACTACTAGTCAGTCGTTGGTACATCAGGCTGTTTTACTGTTATAGATCAGGTTTAGTGTTATTTGGCTAGAAGACACTGTGTACCCCCCCCCCCCCACCACAAACTGTTATCCTATCTCTAAGGGACGATATTGTAGATTTCCCCCGTCACCACTACCTCTCCTTCCCGTCAAACATAATCTGTTGTTCAGGATGCAATTCTGTATCGAAATAGTCCAAGAGATGTCTTATAAATATTCGATCCTTCCATGCACAGTACAACTTACTTCGATATACATAATTAGAAATGTAAATATAATAACAAGTTGTAAAGTTGTATATGAAAAAATGTTATAATAAAAACTATTGATCATATTTGTTCTTGTTTATTGTGATGTTTATTATTTAAATAACTTCTTTATTAGCATGGAACGTGTTATTAAATTACCTGAAAACACAACAGATACGTAAAATAATACTTGTAACAATATATTTACATTATATATAATGTTAACTCACACGACGGTAAATACATATAAAAGATGGTAAGTGGTGATCGGTTTCGATTGGACAGTCAAATCATCACATACCCAATGGCGAATTAGAAGAATTAAAATTGTGTCTCTTATATACTATTGGCTGCATAAGAGAGGCCATTTTGATTATTGTCATTTGCCTATTGGGTCTGATGATAGTTGGAGTGTCCAATCAAAATCGACCACCACTATATTTATTTTTCTTTTCCTGTAAGTATACCGTAGTCTTCACTGTGCCATCTAAATGACCTTTGTATCTTATTTGATTGTGTTGTTAATGCCTGATTTGTTTTTGTACTGTAATTTATCTTTGACTTGTGTTTTTGCAGCATGTAATCAACCTTGACGTATCCATGAATGTGAGCATGTACATGTTTAACGGAATAAAAATATTGATTCTTGATTCCATTGATTCTTGATACACTTACCATCTTTTATATGTATTTCATTCAAGTCGTGTGAGTAAACAGTATGAGTGTAAATATGTTGTTACAAGTGTTCTTTGACGTATTTTTTGTGCTTTCAGATTAATTATTTTACAAGTATTTATTATTTATTTATAGTATTTATTATTTATTTATTAGCTTGGTAAACGATTGTAGTTCTTTTCCAACAATGTCTATTGGAGTGTCAATTGTTCTATTTTGAACGGGAGAAAAGACGGTAGATTTTATATCTTAAAACTACTTCCAGCTGTTATTGATCATTGGGAATATGATAAAATATTAAATAATGAAACAACTAATGTCAGTTAATATTAAGGCTACTCAGATCATCCACTGTACGTCTATGATTGTACTAAAAGCTCTAAAATGTAATATTTAACCTTTAACACGTACACACGAAAAATGTCTGCACATAATTGGGTCTATACAGGTTCCTCTTCAATTTGCTGTTATGCATGAACTAGTTCTTAATATTTCCCTATTATATGTGTGACTTTGAAGACAATAAATGAAGATTTAGTATATCGGAAAATGTAATTCCTAACTTTTTATATATTAGCTTGTTTTACCGGCCAACGGAAATATTTCTACAACGTTATATTTTGAACGTTGGACTATCATACAAATTTCTCACAATAATAATAATTAATTTTAAAAGTAAGTGCAATTTTTCACAGTTGTTTTAAATAACTTGTTGACTCCCTGGTGGTATTATTTTAGCTCGTTTTTAGATTAAAAACTAATAAAGGTCCATACTTGTAAACAATAGTAACCAAATAGTACATACAATACAAGTGCAATCGAAATTGGTCTAATGAACAAAGCCACTGTCACAGACTAAGTTTATAAAACCGAGCAGGGATCAGTTTCAAGTCACGTTTTGTCAGTTTTGTTCAAGTCTTTTGAAATTGCACGTTTCGCCTCATTGCTATGGATGCCCAGGCTTTTGTTACAGAGTTGATGAAAAATGTCACGTTTTTTTATAACGTTATCAAACAAAAACGTTACAAACTGTAAAATATGTATACATATAGTAAATGGTGTATTTTTTTCTGTTGCCTACGCCGTCTGCGTTTTACTGGAGGTGTCATAGGAAGTATTAAAACGCTTTTTGGTAAAGTGGTGCAAACCCACGTGTTGTAATGCATCGCTAAAGCACTGATCCGAAATAATCTGCACGCTCAGGCACTGTTCCGAAAGACAGTGGTCCTAAAGGCAGAGGTTCGAAAACAATACAAAGATGAGGCACTGGTTCGACGGCTTAAGCACAGTCAGGCACTGCTCCGAAAGACAGTACTCAGAAAGGCAGTCCCTTTCGGACTACTGCCTGGATCTCTGTGTTGTGGCTATGTCGTGAATTGAACCCGCCCCTCCCGCACAGAGACGTTAACCACTTGGAGAGCGAGAACTCACTTTTTGTTACAATTTAATTTAACGTTGTAAATTTACTGTCATTATTTTGCATGTTATATGCAATTTGACACAGGCTATCATTACGTTCAAAATAAATAAGAATAACAAAAAAAAAAATACTTAAATCTGTCCATTCTCTAAAATTCTTCAAAGTTCGGACCCAAAACTAACTTATTCGTGTAAATTTGACACGGAGTGTCATATTTGAATAATTCATAGTTGAAGTAAATGTTTACAAAACTCGTAATAAACAAAAACGATCAACCAATGCAACTCAGTCGAGCGACTAACATTGTTCGATGACGCAAGAGACGTTTTGTTACGATTGCTGATTTATTTTGCGACATTCCCATTTCAATACAGATTTTGTTGTTCAAAAGTTCATATTTCATGCAACTCTATGAATGTTAAGTCCCAGAGGGGTTTTAATTAGAAATATTTCAATACAGTAGAACCCCTCATATCCAGCCACCACGGGACCAAGCCCCTGGCCGGATAACGATTTGGCCTGATAAACCAACCTACTATGAAAATGACCATTGATCTAATAATATTATCTAATCAATATATGCAGTCAAAAGTATCATTCAAGTCTGTTCTGGGATTATTTTTAGAAGAATAAACATGTTTATAACTTTAAAAAAAATTATTTGTAAGCTAAAGTCGTTAAGTAATGATAGTACAAATACTATAAGACAATAAGACAATAAGACATTTTATTGACCGTTAAGTAAATACAAAATACAATAGGTCTTGTCAATTTTAAAAATAGGCCTAATAAGTTAGCTACATAAAATAAGAAATTAAGAAATTATGGCGAGTCAGGTACAGTGTGGTATTGGCTTAAGGACTATTAACAAACATGAATCATAAATAATTTAAAGACAAAACAATTAATAAACATTTCAGAACAAAATAACAAAACAAGCCTAAACTATCACAATTTCTCGCTCAAAGTATTCATCCACCGAGTACATGGGATTTTCCTGTAGCCATTTGTAAAATTTAGTTAGAAACATTTTATCAGACTCTAAATTGACTAGGCAAGTTGGTAATTTATTGTATAATATCACAGCCAAATAATCATGATATTTTTGTGCCTTACCTAACCTACATCTAGTAATATCTATTTTGTCCCTAAATCTAGTATTATATTCATGAACATCACATCTTAATCTAAAACTACTATGATTCCAGGTAGGCCTACAAAAAATATTAAACAATAAAGGAGGTAAAATGACAATGAATTGGACTTGAAGATCATTAGGACTTAAATGGTACATGCATTTATAAGTTACTCAACTTTCTTATCCACTTAGTGAAATACAAAAATTAATGTACCGGTACGGTACTGTACTGTACTAACCCCACTTTGGAAAATAATCAACCAACTGTTCACTGTTCAGAGGTTAGGCCTACTAGCTCAACTGAGTATAGTGACACAGTAAATAAATTATAAACAAACAGATAAATAGTGAGAATAATTCATTTTATGACTTGAGTAAACGCAAAGACTAGTGCTTGCATCTAAATGTCTGTAAGATGCGAGAAAAACATTTTCTTATTGGCTTCCTGGAAGGGGCCGGATAAACAGAGGACCGGTAAAACCAAGGCCGGATATGAGGGGTTCTACTGTAAAATATTTTTTTAAACTTCTTCTAATTGATTGAACTTAGTGATTATGAACGATTTTTTAAAGAGTGATTTCGGTGTAATTAAAAACAATTTCAAGTGAAAGCTTAATTTGTGCACGAGCTCAAGTTAGAATATTCCTGACATCCCACTGAATCGGTGGGCCTACTGTTTAGGTTTACTCTTGTACTGCACTGACCCTTATGGACTGGCAGAGACAAGGTTAAACAAGACCACCACCTCCTAAAACAATTTTATGTTTGCAAACGTAGCAACGCATTAACCATGTCAATGCATGCCGAAATAATCTCAAAGGGTATTCAAAGTATTATTTATTGTAAATGCATCTTGTTATTAGCGAATTTCCCTATAGGGAAGTAGCTATTACCGTAGGTGGCACGGTAAGACCTAGACCCGGGACCGATTTACTTTTTCATTTTGATGTCCCCAGAGGCCAAAAACACTATTCGTTCAAATTTTTATATATGTATATATATATATATATATATATATATATATGAAAAATAGAAAAATAGGGCTACTATATATAAATAAAGATTAAACATTAATAAACTTAGTACCCAAGTAAAATTATTTATTAAAATATTTAATAAATAATTTTACTTGGGTACTAAGTTTATTAATGTTTAATCTTTATTTATATATATATATAATACGTCCGTGAACGCGATAACTTGAGTAATTTTTGTCAGATTTTGATGAAATTTGGTTTAAAGGTGTAAAGCGGGATAAACTTGAATGAGTTCGCGAACCAGCACGATCGGACAATGGGAACGGGGCTTTACGGGGGGTTTTATGGGGTAAAAATTGGTTTTTCTCACTTTTGACCCTCAAAACACAAAATTTCCCAATTTCTCTTCAGACCTTTTTAAAGAGCTTAAAAAAACAAATAATTTAGTATATAAAAGTATTTTTGTTCGATTATTAGTAACGGAGAAAATTAAAAAAATTGTAAATTTTAAATTCCCATGTTATTCTTATGGAGAATATTGTAAAATGTTGTAGTTTGCTTGTTTATGAATATATTTTGATAAAACTTGGCAAATTTATTTATCTTATACTAAGCTATCAATATTTTACTCAAAAACACACTTTATTAGTTTCCTTGTAGCAGCAAACCTAGGTACTCGTTAAACCTAATGTTATTAAAATATATTTAACTGAAAATCAATTCAGACAAATGGAAATTCGCTTAGTCGGCAGGTTTGCTGCGGCGGGGGTATTCTTATTATTTTCTAGCGAATCAATAAGACAATATGGTCATTTATTGGCAAAATAAGCTCAAAAATAACATTTTTAAATTATATTTGAACCACAGAGATAAACAGCATATTTTTGTATTATTTCTTATTAAACTTTGTTGATATTTATGATACCACTCATGCTAGACATAATTAAAATCATTAAAACAAGAAAAAATACATGTAATTTATTACTAGCTGTTATTTGCTTATGGGGGCTTGGCTAATGCAAGTATTTTCAGTTTGGCCAAATAAATGACTTATTGACTTATATGGGGTGTGAACTTTGTTTTTCTCAAAAGTTCATGGGTTCTTTGGGATTTATTTATATGGATAAATCTCCACACAATTTAGTTTATTTGGACGTTCTAAACTGTCTATTCCATTTTAAACTCCCTTCCATTTGACATATTCATAAAATAAAGTCAACCGTAGAGTGATTGTGTTGGATCATAAATCGATTGCAGTAAATCACCAGGACAGCTTACACGTAACGGGTACTTGCATAGTCAATACAATGGCGGCGACGTGCAGTGCTATTGACATCAATGAAACATCGCTCCCGCCGAAACTAGCATTTAGATGGCTTCTGTAATATAAAATCCCAGATGTAGTTGCAATTTTAGGTTAAAAATTGCGTTTCGTAGTAAGCTGTGTATTATATGACTTACTATTAGTATTTCTGGTTGTACTACAACATATTTTTCTGGTTAGTAGTTGTATTTAACAAAAAACCTTGTAATGTAAATAAACTGTATCATTGGATGTTATTTTAGTTCGAATTTTGTGTTCTAGGAATCCATTCCCATAACGTGGTGAGTTGGTGGTGTGGCTTAGGTTTATGTATGTATCGGTTGTAAGTATGTTCAGGCTGTAGTTTTGGTTTTGCGATAACACTTTGGGACGGGATCAGATTTCACATCCATTTTTATAACACGTTAGAAAATAACCGCGATTCTTACCTTTATAACCAGTAAATAAAGATGCTGTGTCAACATTAGTATACAATAATTAAAAAATGCAGGGTGTTCTGGCCGTTTAAGAAAAATTTAAATTAGTATTTAAATGTTGATTTTACTATACAAGCTTTGCATGTTTACGATATTTTCAGAATGTAGATGCAATTTAAGGCTTATTTACATTTAGCATTTCCTCACCAACCTACTCGCTTACGAGCTACAGGATGCAGAATATACACAGCAAGCCACTTTTACCAATGTGTAAAAGGCAAGGCTACCTTAAGAAAATTAAAAGTTAGCCACCAAAACGGTGGAAATAGGTGGAAGATACCGTTTATTGTTTCCTCTAAATATTTTACTTCTGAAATACCTATGATCGCACAGTTAAGTTGTTCACCCTTACTAGTTACGATGTCTTTACCAATACAACATGATTTGTTACCTAAAGCCTTTTCGTACTTTCTGGTCTAAATATATGTAAAACCAATACGAATCTTAAAAATCCCTTATTTAAAGCTTACTTAGTTTCTTAGAAGTTAACTTTGTCCAAAATATTAACTAAGTTTCAGAATCTAACTTGTGGAAAGATTCAACTCGATCTCAAGGGCTCAGATAGTTGCACGAGGTTGGTAACTTAGCTTTGCTATAAAGACAAACGGATCCCTTGTCGAGTTGAATATCTTCAGTTGAATGTAAGTTACAGTCGTTTGGTGCATTACAACATTAGCTGTAATTTGTAGCTTTGATTAGTGGCAATAGAACATTCAGTAGCTAGTAGCTTAGAAATTCCTAATTTATGGTAACAAATACAAATTTGTTTTCAACGAGTTTCCAGCTTAGTTTAGAATAGAGCAACAAATTTCTTTATTGTCATACTGAAGCAAAAACAGCCGTTTTCAATGCATGCGTTGTGCGTCTAAATAGAATTAGTTTTTACTCCCTCCCCAAAATCGTTTTTAGCGCCTAGGGAGTAAAAATAAGCTGGAGTCAACTCAGTTGTAAATTGTAAACAATTGCATATATCGGAAGTATGTATAGTTTGTAATCGACTGGAGTTACCTTTTGAAAATAGATTAAATCATCGATAGTATTAACAATCGTAATAGACGAAAGGATTGAATCACTTACTTAAATCTTTACATACTTTTTGTTTTTTTAAATATTTCGGAACTGGACCCAACCTTCCTTGATGATTGGACGTTTGGCAAATGCTTGTAGGAGAAGAAAAATCTGATTTTAGCAAGTAAAAAAGTCATGAAGTAATTATTTCAACGTTCATTCCTCAATCGCCGTAAAGAACCCTGGTGTATCGGCAACGTAAAAAATACTCAAAATAGAGGTAGCAATTTTGGCAATAAAGAAGAGTTAACCTGTGAAAAATTGTATAAATTTAAATAAAACATAGGAATACAATTTAATCATAGAAGATGCTTACTGTTTTTAGCATTAATATATTTCAATGGATAAATTAATTAAATAAATTTATCGATACTTTATACCAATTAAAAAAGGGTAGACGTTAGATTGCAATAAGACTAGATTTTTTATCTCATACTTGAAAAAAGTGAAATATGCCTGTGTAATATTACACAGGCAACACAAAGTGACACACAGCCATCTTAAATCATTACTTTTAGCAGGCCTTTGAAAACAATACCATATAATACGTCGTCCAACTAACCTACCTTTACAGTTAAACAATAGTTTTTTTCAGTCCAAATCTCTTGGACTACTAATATTATATAATATATTATATAATTCTATGCGCCAAACTAACTTATATTTACGTTCCAATATCAGTTGAATGTTTTCACACTGTTGTAACAAAACCAGCCCTTATGAAAAAATAAATTTTATGTGGTTTGACCTTTTTATTATGACTGGAATTTTAAATTAATTGCCTTCTTTACCTATCGTTTACGCCGCAACGTCAGTTCCATGTTTTTTCACCTAGCCAAAGGACTACTGATATTTTACACAATCATTCCAATTGTGGTCTAGTCTTCTAAACTACATCGAACACTGATGTCTAGACTAAAATGGCCCAACTAACTTTACTTTCAGATTCCAATAAGTTCCATGTGTTTCGACCCTTCTTACTTAGGCTGCTATTCTACACGAGGTGGCATTGACTGTGAAGTTCCGAGAAGTGGGTACAACGGACATCTACCCAGTTACAGATTTGGATTGTGGGTCACGTCTCGCCGCCTGCAACATATCCTAATACTCTGGTTAAGGACAGCCCTGGCGTGGCAAGAATCTAAATGTACTTCAAGATCATTTTCCAGCTCAATGATTGCAGTTATTGAACAAAGAAACACTACATTGGAAACTTTTGGATGTTTTGTCGAATCTTTGTGATTATTTTCAGCACAATTTTCAAATCTGTTATTGAATAGGCCTATTGTTTTTTGTTGTTTAAGGTAGGTATGTGCGACAGTTTTATGATGTACCACCGAGTACACTAAGAGCTAGTATGATAATGAGTAAGACGTGGGCTTAAATAGAAGTCAGTTTAAACCTATTTCTTGAATAACTTTAGCCAGATTTAAACTTGTTGTTGTAACCCCTAAAACGTTTATATCTTGATGTCATGGCCTTTTTAAGGGCCTAAAATACGAAGAAACGTCATGTCCTTATATATACCCAATAAGTTTGGTATTTTAGTAGAGTGCATTTCTATTAAAAATTACCAAGTTGATGACCAAACACATTTTTATCCCCTGCACAGTTAAAAATGTATATAACTTAACTTCTTGTTCAAACCCATGTGAAATTGTGAAAATGACTTCATTATTCGTAAACTAGAACTACGCGTATACTAAACATATGCATACTACTGATTGCACAATAACCGATAACAGAAGCTTTGTACATATTTTAAAATGTACGAAGAGAATTAAAAACTGTCTTACCTCATTTAGCACAAGTCTAAAGACAGGCATGGTATAGTTGGAAAAAATAAAACAAACATTTAAACAATGAATCGTTTAATCAAATTAACTTAACCATTACTGTTATACAGCTCAATTAATTTATAATTCTTCATCTTACATTATTTTTATCATTAATGTAACATCGTTTTACGCAGATAGTAGAATGAAGTATTATAAATTTCGTTGACATTAGATTATAGTAATTGATGCCTGTTTTATTTTCGATGAATAATCATATTACTTACTTACTCTTATAGCCATTCCATTCCTAATAGATTTCTGGCTTTTCCAAAATGATGCCTCAGACTCCTCTTTCATTCACCAAGTCAAAATATTTCCAATTTTTCTTACATCTCCAATTACTTGGTCGCTTCATCTTAATCTTTTTGTTACTTCTGGTCGACCTCTCCACGCCCTTCCTATTGTAGCATCCTCCTCTCTACTTCTAATACAGTATTACCAATCCACATAATTCTTCAGCTTCTTATAATTGCCACAATGTCTGGTCTTCTGTCCAGGTTCCAGAGTTCTAAAGTCAGTATTCTCTAAAGCCCTTCTTTGAATATTGATCCATATATCTCTTAAAGATTTTTTTGCATTCGAATAAATAACATACGTAAAAAACTCAAAATAAATAAGTCCAATGACTGTTACATCTGGGTTTAACACTCCTTGATTTACAAATAAGTTATGTTGGATTTAAAGCCTAAGAAAATTTAAAAAGTGTAGTAGAAATAAGAAAAACTGTTTAATCTGGACTAATCTTCAATTTTTACAGCTTAGGTAGCCTAAGTTGATCGTATATATTTAAAAAAGCTGACATTTATTGAGGTAAGACACCTTCATATATCTTGATCCATAACACGTAACAATAACTAAAAACTTCACGATTCTCCGCAGTGTACAGACAAAATAGTTATTGTACATATTGTTACACTTAGTTGTGTTAGTGGAAAGAAGAATGGTGGGTATAATCAGCAACATTATCTTCTCTGTTTTCAATATTCGCACGCTCGCTGACTCAGCAACTCAGCAGAACTCGTTTTGCTGACGACCTCAGTAGTACTCAGCCCAATCCTGGGCCGCAATAGATATATGACTGGAACGTGCTCCTTTAACAATGACGTATGAGGAAAATGTGTTTCAAGTAATCAGTAAACTTAGGCTCGAATAACATAAAATATGTAAAACTAAAAAATATTTGTATTTTCTTAGTTAATGTATGATCAATCAACTATTTTACATCAATCACAACCCAAACAGTAATAATACATTATTTTTAGTCTAAGGGAGTATTTTTAAAAGACTTATGTAAATATGTTTGACGATAGCTTGTTCATAAAATTATTGTAATGAAAAACGTTGAAACTTTCCATAGTGATATGAGGTGGAACAAACTGCCTATTTGGGAACAGTAAAGAAAACACTCTCATGTATATGGACGATAATCATAAGAAAGGGAGCATCGAATGTCATGCAGCTCATTTGCTCATGAAAGCGACGAAATAGGTCTATGTTTTCGTACTTGAACAATTTTTACAAAGACCATTCATGCTTCGAACTAAGTAAATTTTGCTACCAAATAGGTAAATGACCAAGAATCGAAAGCCAAAATATTAGTTTCAAAGCGAATTAAACATATCTTTGATCAAAACTTAATTAATATCCTTTTTCAAGTATATAATGAGATATTCATCAAAGTGAAATAATGAGAATGCTTATCTGATATGCAGCAGGAACACAAAAGAGGCGTTTAATTACCGACTTAATTAACTTTTATGATAATTCATTACTTGTAAAATAACGTATTTCCTATTGAATTTAATGAAATATAGTATTTGTCGGTACCTTTATGTAATGCTCGATGAGGCATTTAGCCTATTGAAAAGAAAATATAACAAAATTACTTTATTATTTTTTAGACGTTGACACACTCATTTTATTTAGACCTCAGGCGTTTGTGTGGAGCGTGAAGTTTAGCAGAAAGTGACAGAACAAAAATAGTATGTACTGAATATATTTAAAGCTGCTTCATCTGTACGTGAACTTAAAACACATCTTTGTTGGTGTAGTGTGTTAAAATACGTACAATATGCCATTTGAGGCTAGAGTATGTGCAATATTCAGATTTTTTGTTTTAACTAAATTCATTTACAGATGTTTTAAACCAAGTTCCCGATTATTTCATTTTATCTCTAACTAGCTGTACCCGCGGGCTTTGCCCCGTATAACTTCATAAGAATTTGCATGGCTCAATCACGTCCTGGTTGAAGTTCGTTCGCTACGCTCACTCACCTTTAGGTTGGAGCTCGTTCGCTGCGCTCACTTGCCTTCAGGCTAACTCGTTCGCTACGCTCACTTGCCTTCAGGTTAACTCGTTCGCTATGCTAACACTCACCTCTGGTTGAAGTTCGTTCGCTACGCACCTTTTGGTTGCAAAGTAGCTGTTGTCATAAGTTAAAAAAAAGTGTTGCTACCTGTTGGGAATCCTTGTAACTTTAATGCTATTGAACTTCATATAACAGAACCAACTTGTTTAATTGAAACAGCTGTTAAGATCCATTAATTCCTTTTAAATATGAAAAATCATAAGGTTAACATGAGAAACTCCAGAGCCAATGGAGCGGAGCCCGAAAGCCCGATCAGAATAAAAACTACTTAGTTTTCCTATTTAATGCCCAAAGAATCGGTGTACCGAATTTCAGCCTCCTAGGTAAATGGGAAGTGGGAGAATTAGTGATGAGTGAGTGACTGAGTCAGTCAGTCGGTGAGTCAGTGAGGGCTTTGCCTTTTATATATTTTGATTACTCAAAATAAATTTAAAATGCTAGACACAGCAGGAATAATGGACAAGGCAGAACATTTTATGTCAGTGAAAGTTTCCCGGATTTTAAATTAGTTTTTGATTCTTCCCATCACAAATCGAATCACAAAAGTTTACTTTAATCCCGGGTCCAAAGTCTACCTTCGACGTTAAGCTTTCCATTGTGTCAAATAAAGAGGTTTATTTGGGCATTGTGGAGCTAAACAAAGGAGACAGAGTGTTATTCTGCATGCGGTAGGAAAATAGTAAAATCTATGCATTATTGATTCTTACAATCTCATTCACAGCATTAACAATCAAGTAATGAATATCCATATTTAAATCCCAAAGTACCCATGAACTTTTGAGAAAACTACAAGTCCCCCCCACAAACCATATACTTAAAATGTTCGTCAAGACGAAAAACCTTGTGCAAAACTAACTATTATTTCATAAATTGCCCTTTAATGTCGTAATTACTTTCTAGGAACTTTCCATATACCTAATGTTAAAAATAACCTTAGCTGTACTTATTTGTATGTTATTCTTTCAATTTATTACCTTATTAAAATCAGGTGTGATTGTTTGTATTACTGTATTCTGTTTTGTTTATTCCAGCGTAACTTGACCAATCAATAGTTTTATTAATGCTTATGAAGTCAACATGGGTAACAGCTAGTTTGGCTAAAACCTATTTTTGTTTGTTGTAAGTCAATGATAGAGGGTTTTAAGATACGGGTTTTATGAGCTATATAACATTAGCTCTATTCTACAAATATTTAAATGTAACGAGTGTTTGTAGTGCAACCTGTATTGGAATTAAACTATATGTTGGACGCATGTATTTATTACTACATGTTTTAACATGTACGTTAATAATTTGTTAGAATAATTAGATAAACGAATAAAAATACTCAAAGCTGTTGGTGTTGTTAATATAATATTAGTTGGTGGTTCATAATGAACAAGAAAAAAATATAAAGCCGTTGATTAAAAAAAACATTTAAAAAATTCAAGTAAAGAGAAAAAATAAAATGTCTACCATTTTGAAAACACTAAAAGGATTACACACAACTGTCCTAAATAGCAGTCTGATAAACCAACGTCCTGTAGGTATCTAAACAATTCCAGGTATTCAATTTCTGTAGGTTTAACAAGATGATAAGATAATTTTGTTAGCGACTAAAATGCAAAAGCTGTAGGAGTTTAAACACATTACTCTCCATGGAACCTATCAGCTTATTCACTAAGTTTAAGCCTGAACTTCCTACATCCATCAGAAACTTCATTTCCAAATATTCATATAGTTAAATACTCTTAAAATTACGTGCTTAAAAATGCATTTTCGACAAACCCAGCTATAATTATTTATTCAAATTCATAATAAATTAATATTCGAGTTAAATCAACCAAAAGGCAATGATACCAACAATAGTTAGTTACATTTTAAGGCACCAAAAGTAGATTTACATTTTTTTTATAACACTAAGCTGAATACGAATATGTTAAAATACACATTTTATTACTATTCAATGAATTCACACCTATACTTTAAGCATATATAACAAAATCTACTGTGTATTGATTAAAAAATAGTGAATTCTAAATTATCACTGGTAATTATTACACAAAATATGAAATGTATTCATTAAAATATCTAGACTATTGTTTACCGCATTGCTAAAGTTAACCCTTGGAAGTATAGTTGTACATTTTATAAAATAGTTTAAACAAACGATAAATATAGGGTGTCCAATAAACGTTTCAGTATATTAAAATATTATCCCTCGGACACAACGATAGAAACACGTTTATTGTATTATGTGTCTGAAAATGCATATTTACCCAACTATCCAACATTTTGTTACAACTTATTTTTGCAATTTTCCCACTGATGTTTAGGAAACTGCCAATAGAATTAGACATAAAATATTTAAAAATTATACAACCATTTTAAAAAAGATATAAAAGTTTTATTCATACTTTGCAAAAAGGTAGATGCCATTGAAATAAACGTTCTTGCAGAGTTTCAAAGTTAAAGTTTAAACCAATATTTAGAGATAAGAATGTCTTTGTAAAAAAAAAAAAAAAAAAAAAAAAAAAAAACACATACAAATATGATGAGGCTAAAACGGACAAGATAAGACATATCTTTATTCAATTTTTTGCTTTTTTCGCTGCAATGGATCCAATGGAATACACATACATTTTGTACCTTTTTGTTTTTGCACTGTATAGATTGGAAAGCTTCGCCGGAGCATTTTGTGCAAAAGAAGATAATTAAATGAAAATACCACCTCATCAAGTTCGTTATTACAGCAAATACCAGTAAAAATCAAATTAAAATTGAGATTTTGTTTGCTCATATAGAATCATAAAAACAATTTGTATAATGTATATCTGATTGTTCATTCAGTTCAGCATGAATAGTGGTTGAATGTAGGCGAAGTATACTTGTAACATTGGTATGCGGGTACCACCAGCAGTTATTATTTAACTCAACTACTGTATATTTGTTACATACGGCTCTATGTAATATTGCATAAGCTTACTTAATAACCCGTATAAAGTATTATTTAAAATTAAATCCTGCGGACTTTTAGTAAACATTGGTAAACCTAATATATTTTTGTGAGACATTGATTACATGATAAACCTTCGACCCTCTCTGTCGATTTGAATTATAGCGATAGTTTCATGCATCACGTATTTAAAAAAAGTTTACATCATACCACACAGTTATTTTCCACACAGGTACTTTTCCATGCGTATTGATAGGCTGGAAAGTTCCTCTTTGCCATGCCTACACGCGGAAAAGTAGTGTAATGTACTTTTACCGTGCACTTAGTCAGCTGATGAAATAAACAGTTAATTGCAACGGCCTATTTTATTTTCTGAAATATAATAATGTTATAATTTATGTTATGTCTAAATAAATTGTGTTATAAGTTCAAAATGCACTACTGATTTTCTGTATAGTATGATGTAAAGTATCGTACGTTACTTTTATTTATTTATGTTTACGGCAAACACCATCTTTTATAATCGTTTTACACTGTGATACATGCGATAAGATGCTTATTACATGCTGATAATGTTGTACAGATACATCAGTGATACATGCAAAGATTAAAATGAAAAGATGACTCGCACGGTAAACACCACTTACCGGGTTAGTAACATAATATACTATTTCTTGCATTTCACAGGTAAGTACAATATATTTTCCCTGCCAAGAGCATATTGGAACATTGGTTTCTTTTGACTACCGGATTGCAGTCTAAATCTACATCAGTTTATGAATTTGTTTTTCTACATAATGAACTCTATAGATTAAAAAAAAATCCTCCGAGTATTTATTCCTACCTAGATTAGATCACAATAAGTTGGATGTCCATTTTTATAACCCAATAGTTTAAGTAAAATGATAATCCTTTAGTCTTAAAAACAATTATAACATTATGTAGGTTACGGTTATCTAGACTTTTACAACATTAAAAAAATTACAACACACTAGCTGAAAGCCAAGTTACTTTTTATAATACGGAGTACTGCACACACTCTCAGTTAAGGTTGAGTATTGTTACGATAGTACATAATAGACTGCTAAAACATAACGGTACTGCATACTAAAATGTCCAAGACTTTGACGCACCTAACCTAACCGTCGCAACGAACAAGGGGCAAAACATAACATTATTGCAGTATACCCTATGTTGGCATACATAATAAATCAATGTCAATGGCCGAGAGAAATGTTTTATGAGAACATAAATACATTCAATATTTGTCCAACGCATATACGTGTTTTAATTTTTTTTTTTTTTTTTTTTTTTTTGATAGGATGTAATCAATATTTTTAGTTCAACTGCCACTAGTGTTATGTTTGGGAAGCAAGCTGGTCTAGTGGTCAAGCACGAGACTTTGGGACCTGAGATCTCGGGTTCAAATACCGATGGATCACCAATAGATTTTATCTAAGTAATAATGATGAAACCACTAAGATTATCCTGACGTAAAGTTAAAACGATCCTGGTCTTAACCCGAAATCCCTATGTTAAAAGCTAGTTTTATGTATAAACACTTAATTACTAACAAGACAGACGGGTAGGCCTGGTTAAGCTATTGTTTCTAAAAGTGTGACTTTGTTTGTGAATTCCTTACAACATGAAATAATATTTTGTTTTATTTCCCTTGCTATAAATAAAATACCTACTAATCATTGGTAATGTAGTCGAATCATAAAAATATACGTATAGAATATACAAAAAAACCTGTTGTGAAAATATAAAAAAATATTAAAACGCGATACCCCTTTCCAATCGTACATGAGACCTATTTTAAACTGCATTCAGCCAAAGATACTTTCTAGAACATGTAACCGTTGGTGAATAGAAAAGCTGGAAGGATGTTCGAAGGAGCTGTGGATGGTGATGATTTATTCAATTGCTTCAGCGAAACTCTGGCTGGATACAGCAAGATGTGTCAAAGATATAAACGACCTGAGTAAATGGAGAGGACAGAAATAGACTCACTATTTCACTTAGCAGTAGATTCACTTTTCCAGCTCTTTGCATGAACCTTGACGTGGAAATAGATTTCAAGGCTTGTGAGGTTTTATGAGCAATAATTTTAGTTGTCCCCGACAGATTTTCTTAAGTGTAGGGGTGAATTGGAACACATTATATGAATGAGACTTTTTTATTTTGTCCTGCTTCATAAAATAATGGTAATGACAAACAAAATTTGTTTATAAGAGTCACTGATATAGTTTTACATCGTCGTATAGAGATGTTTAGTGTAGTCATATAATTGTTTAATTCGGTCACATGTCGAAATTTTTTAATTTAAAAGTAAAACTAATTTTTCTGTTTCCTAATAAAATGTTTTTCGTTGAAGAGAAAGTATGTAGTTATTTAACTGATGAATCCTAAACTTCTGTTAACTCGTGTGCTAAATCAACCAACGTATTTTCACTTTGAAACATAATTAATGTAGGTTAAAGCTACAGTTCATATATATGATCAAAGAGACCACTGGTTCACAAATGACCAAACATAATTTGGAACTCTTAAAGTGCTTCCTGGAATTGCACAGTTGACTTTCGAAGCACAGTGTATTTATTTAGTAAACCAATTATTTATTGACGGTCCTTGTTTGATGTAGGTTTTGTTCTTTGTATTTATTTGTAATAAATCATTGGGAACATTGTAGGGTAGGCTTATCTAACCATTAAATAAATTTAAAACCATTGTCACTCATAGGTTCTTTCCTAAAAGAATGGGTAAGACGAGTTGTAGTATATCTTTCGCAAACTAAGGTCTTTGCAAAATTAATGTTTTCTTGAAGAATTTCTAATTTCGAAATTTTGATTTTTTCAAAGTATATTTATTTGAAACACAATAATTTTTGACATTGAGTTTGTAAAATATACGTTTTTATTATTTGCAACCACATAACTATTGTTGACAGCTTGAAAAATTATCTCCCTTAATGTTACTTATAAACATTTATCTTCGTTTGAGGAATTATGTATAACATAACCGAGTTCATTGCAAATATTTTAAAAGGTAGAAATTCAATACAAAAATGTTTCCGTTAATTTCATTTGGTAAAACTTCCCACCAAAATTTAATATAACATGGAAAGAATATGTAGAATGCTTCCAAGACGGAATCTATTTCCCGCTTGTAAATCGATCTCGTCGTAATATCCGCAGACGTGAAGCCTTCCATATCAAAGTCGTTGTACACTAAACACGATATAGAATTTAATCCACATGTGGAATATAATATAAAATCTATTGTAAAAACATTTATACCATATAGGGACGACCTATATGATGGTCTTTCAATAAACACTTTCTGTAAGTCACATTAAAAATTTTCTTGGTCCTAATTATTTTACTAGCAAAGTTTGAAACAATTTAGAGTCTTGGTAGTTTTGTCTAATTAACTTATTGAAAAATATTCCACCTCATGATAACCATAACCGGGGGGAGGGGGGGGGGCAGCATTACGTAAAGAGTGTTTATAGGGACAATTGCATAACGTTATTAAAAAAAATACCCCCGCCGCAGCAAACCTGCAGACTAAGCGAATTTCAACTCGTCTGATAACATTTTTACTAAAATATTTCCATAAATAAGACATATTATTCTCTATTTAAATAACATTAGATTTAACGAGTGCTTAGGTTTGCTGCTACGGGGAAGGTAAAAAGTGTTTTTTGACCATACGTCAATAGTATAGGATGAAATCAATAAATTTGCCAAATTTTATCAATATATACCCATAAACAAGTAAACTACAACAATTTTCATTTTCTCCATAAGAATAACATGGGAATTTTTAATTACACTATTTTTGAATTTTCTCCGTGACCGTTAGGCATACAACAGCGCTTCAATATACTAAATTATTTCTTTTTTTAAGCTCTACAAAACGGTTTGGAAAGAAATCGCAAAATGTTTTGTTTTTAGGTTCAAAAATGGGAAAAACACATTTTTACCCCATAAAACCCCCCATAAACCCCCGTTCCCATGGTCCGATTATGCTGGATCGCGAACTCGTTCGAATAAACGTAGGTTTACACGTTTGTACCAAATTTCATCAAAATCGGATCATTTTTGCTCGAGTTATCGCGCTAACGGACACACATATATATATATATATATAAATATATATATATATATATATATAAATATATATATAAATATATATATAAATATATATATAAATATATATATAAATATATATATATATATATGAATTTGAACGGATGGTGTTTTTGGCCTCTAGGGACCTCAAAATGAAAAATTAAATCGGTCTCGGGTCCAGGTCTTACCATAAGTACTACGGTAATAGCTTATTCCCTATATGGGAAATTCGCTAAAATTGAATAAATTGACATACTTGTGTTTTAAATGGTTTTAGATTTATATTTACTCTTTACACTAAGCAACAACATTCAATGCGAGCATAAGATTCCCGGATAGTCATTAAGGAAAGAAACTGGTGTAAGTTAAATACCAAGGAACCTGCATTCATTTAGTCCTCTAATTTGAAAGGAATGTTTAATTTACGCCAGGAAAACGTTTATAAATCTTTTAAAATTTCTCCGAGAGTTTTAATGATTTCTAGAACACAGAGTGAACTTTTAGACATATAAATGTAAAAAGTACTGTGGATTTACTGTTTTGGCATTGGTATTTTGGCATTGCTATATTTTGAGAATTTAATTTTTTTTTGCAGAGGAATTTTCTTTTTTTACCAATTACACAGTTGTATACACAGTTAATGTTTTAAGTTTTATTTTATGTGTCAAGTATATTTGCCACTTTTATACCTTAGTTTGAGAAGTTCTTGTTCAAGACTTGTTAAATATTGCTAACCACTCTCTTTTTCCATAACTGATCGATGAAAATTGTTTTCCAAGTAAACAGACTCATCAGATAACTCTAGTTAGTGTTAAATACCTTGCGATTTTGAAATCATCGAGTTAACTTATTACCATCGTAAACTAAAAATATGAAAAATTTAATTAAAGTAATAATCAAAAATATATCAATTTTTAAAGATAACCCAGTTTTTCATCGCGTCAGTGTTACGGTTGACAAGGAGTACATTTTGAATGTCATAAAACAAACATTTTAGTATTTAAAAAAACTCAGAACACAATAAACTGACCGTTATAAACCAAATCAAATGTATTATGGCTAAAATGAATATACACAGTTTGGTTTTAGACAGAATCTTGTGTAATGATTTGTGTAAAAAGATGAGAGTGTTGGGTATACGTACTTAAAATCAGTATAACAATTACTATGCTCCATTATAAAGCATATATATATTTTTCCACATTATGTTTTACACACAGCTCATGGATAAAACTATGATACATTTCGAAACTATTTCAGGCCTACTACATCCATTCATATTTACAACATTGTAATGCAATTTTTATAATGACCAACACCGTATTTATTAACGTAAGAAGCCGAATCTCTGAGTTACATGCATCGCCCATTCCACCATCAACATTTAATGGACATTTTGAAATAATTAATTTCATTGCATTTTAAAATTCAATGTGATATTTAATTTGGATGGAAAGGTTCAGAAAATATTTCCTATTATAGCCCAACCTCCACAACAATTGGCTTTTCGATAAAGGCTTGCCCGAAGCCCGCAAAGAGTAATGGGTTTTGTTCTCTTCCAGAAATACAAATGAAAACTCTTCATTCACTTATAATTGGACTGAAAAATATTTCATTAATTTAAGTGATTATTTACTAAATTTCTATTTAACTTATATAAATAACATGTATTTTAAGATGCCTTAACAAAAGAGTTTTTTTTCACCACAAGTTAGTTAAGTTATTACAAAATATAGCTACAAAATTTTAGTACTGAACAGAAAATCTTTTAAGCTTATAATTGAATTTAGTTGTTAGTTGAAGTAACAATTGAAATATAATGACCTTTTTTGTATATTGTTTAAAAAATGACAATTTCAAGGTTGTTTGAGTTTGATATTCTGAAAGGCATCAGTTATTTATATAATATAACTGTTTTCTTAAAAAGAATTCCAGCTCGGGGTAGAAGCTGATTTAGCTCAGTAAAATGTTAAAGCCAGATTGCGATTCTTTAATCCCCTAGAGTAACAAATCCTATTCTAATCCCATATTTCCAAATCATCAAAAGCAATAACCGAAACATACACTAATATCCAATTTAAATTTACGAAAGTAAATGAATCACAGATTACTTGTTTATTCCAAGCTTAAAAATATCGTAAGTATTTTGAACAATGAGTTCAGTAATTAGCATAACAACTGAATTATATACATAGCTCGATCCACTAGTCTTGCACTTAATTACAGCAAGGAGGGATGTAAACAAGTTCGGAGCTAGTTTTTGTCAGTGGTTTTGGTGATTAAGGTTAATGTCTAAGTTCAAGGTTTAGTATCTTCTTTGTTAGCCAGAACAAAATATCTGTCGCGAATACAAACGGCAAGGGTATCTGCAAAAGGTAAAATTGTTACGTTTAATATTACGGTTTAATGCTGTGAGAGATAGAGTGACAGTGAATCATATTACCTTATATCTATTTTCCCTTTAGCTCGGAATAGGCTAGTTATGTTTGATTAAAATTCTAACGTACATGCACAAATATACAGGTTGGCTGAAAAGTAATAAAACTAACTTGCACCCCTCTTTAATAATAATGGTTAATTCAGAAAATTTTGCCATTGGCAGCGGGGGTAGGGGTAGCTCAAAAAAATGTCAAAAACCAAGTGTAATCGAGTTTTGTATCATTTTACAGGTCTTGACAAAACTAAAAAACCCAGAATCCAACCAAAATTAACAAAATGGCAGCAAAAACTTAAGAGACTCTGGTTATCAAAAGTAATTTATAACTGCCATTTTGTTATAGTGGTCCGATTTCTATTTCCATTATAGTAATTGTTTAGTTTAGTCCAGATGTTTAAAATGAGACCAAACTCGACCATAATTCCTATTTGACAATTATTTTGAGCTATCCCACTATTCCTAATGGCGATATGTTCAAAATTAACCATCAATACTTTTTTTTTTTTTAAGAGGTTGGCGGCCTCTTTTAACCTTGCATTTGCCCGTCCACATAGACTAAGCGCCCGTGCGTGGATCGTTTACATCAAAGCAAGGAGTGAGCCGGTACAGTACAAAGGTGAACTGTACTGATAAAATGTTATCGGCAGTGACCAGGATCCGAACCCACGACATCACTGCCTTGGGCCCGAAGTCCGCGACGCTACCGACTGAGCCACCGACTCACTTTATCCCCTCATATCCAAGAAGGTTGCCACAAACCGATTTTAAATATCTCAAAAGTTTCCAAGGTTAAAGAGGGTGCAAGTTACTATTCAGCCAACCTGTATAGATACAACCTTCAGCCGTAAATGGCCATCTTTTACCGTGGTAATATTTGTAGCTCACAGTCAAAAAGTCCAATACTGATCTTAGTGGTGACAAGCTGATTGATATCAAAATTGAAAGATCGTTTCAACAACTCCAAATGAAATAACTAATATCCGGAATCAAATGCCATTTCATTTATATTTGTTCAGTGAACGAGACTATGTATTGGTAAAGAATGAAAACAAACTATTACGTGCTGAGGTCAGTGGATTGTTCTCTATTTTAGTTTATGAATTATAAACATATTTCTGAGGGAGATAACTAACTATTAACAGCTAGCTAATGAGCAGAAAATATTGTGTTATATTCCATTGATTGACATTGGTCTAGCGTCTGGGCGTACCAGTTCCTAAATGAAATCCAGCTTGCTCGATTGGAATAGTGAAATTAAGAATAGGGGTGGTTCTTTTGATCCTCAATCCCTCAAAAAGCCAGTATAATAAATTTAGAATTGCTACTAACAATAGTTTAGAGATTGTTTGTTTATTTGTTGTCCTTCTTATTTTATGAATAATAGGTTCGCTCTTCAAAGCAAGTCTCATTCTTGTATAGACAGTAAAATATATTCCAGATATTCAAATACTTTCTTCTAGTACTTAATTTTAAAGCTTACAGTCTTTGGGGATTTAACAACTTTTCTGCCACATTATGTGGAATGAACTGAATAAGTTTGTATGGGTTATTTTTAACCAAGGTATTGCGATTATGACGTGTCAATGTGTATAGTAGGTGGATTCAAATTGCATTTGTTGATACAAGATTTATTCCTGTGTTAAGTAGGTGAAAATGTTGTATGAATCTGTCAAGTATTGTAAGTGAAAAGATTTAATCCTGTGTTAAATTAGTGTAATGTTGTTTGCTTCTGTCGAGTACTGTAAGCGAAATGTTTTATTTTCTGTATTAAGTAGGTAAATTGTTGTTTAAATCTTTCAAAGATTCACTGTGTTAAGTTAGTGTTATGTTGTTAGCATTCCACGAGTACTGTAAGTGAAATGTTTTATTCCTGTGTTAAGTTGTGTGATGTTTGAATCTGTCGAATACTGTAAGTGAATATTTCATTTCTGTGTTAGGTACGCAAGATATGGTAGTCCTGTGTTGTGTAGGCATGTATACCAGCGTAGTAGGTGTATTCACGGGGGTGGGTTTCCATTGAAACGACCGATAACGCCAAACGTCACTGATCCTGATAACAAACTTCACCACAAGAGTTATGGGCTTGATATGACTTATGTCACAGATGAAACTATAAATCAGAAATGCGATTCAGAAGTTGACTCATTTGATAATGCAGTTTGTTTTGTGTAATTCTTTAGTGGAGAATGTTATCCTACTTGTATTAAACGGGAGATAAACAATTGTTAAGATAAAATATTCAGCAACTAATATAGTTTAGTAAATAAAGGAGTAATCCTAATAAAAAATTTCATAAATGATTTATATGGATCAAACCGTAGCAGTATGATACAATACATGTTCTATTGCATATCCTTCTTTAAAAGTTAAAATAATTGACAAAAAATTACGTTTTTGTAATGCGTGTTATCCATGCTACAAGATAGGAATCTAACAGATAAGGCGTAGCATGTCATTCTAGTATGCAATTTTATCATTTACCTTGAGAGAATCAGTAAATAATCATTGCTGTTAAACTGTTTTAAAGTGTATGAATTATAATAAGAAATTTAACATTTATCTTATATAGTTATTTTATTATGTGTGGTGAAATATGTTCACGCTCTCCTCAATACGATGCACACAGACCAAACGAGCATGTTTTTTTATCTGGTGATTTCATTTAGTACGTAACTGCTGCACGTTATATTTTCGAAGTATTGAAAATGTGTAACGAATCCATAGTATACTTACTTACAAAGGTAAATCAACACTATTTATATGGTAAGTCAACCAATATTGTGACGAACATTCAAACGACAGTAGTGATGTCTTGAGTTCAAATCACAATGTCATCTCTCAAAATTTACCAGCTTAGTTCCTTTTTCAACTGTACCGAACAATCCGAATTTTTAACGTGCCTATGCAGACCGTAGAAGTCATTGTGAAAGGAATGTCAAACGAGGCCGCCATGATCCATGCGTATAATAGCGCATACAAAACACATTAACAAATAAAAAACAAATACGTTAATCACAACCAGCTGTTAAATTCAAAGAGCTGAAAAAGATAAGGAATATTTCTTCTTAAAGTATGAAATATCCCGGGATGTGGTTTATCACTTTAAATTTCCTTTTCGCCGACATTCATTTGATATAGGGGGTCGTATTTCTTGATGTTGTGCCCCGTGCATTCTTCTACAAGATCAATTCACCCTCTTTATTGTGTTATCTCTTACATATTTTCAGCTTCGACAATTCAACATTTTATTATTCAGGGTTTAACAAATAAATTACGTCGGGCTGAAAAATGCTCCATAATATTTTTCGAGGTATTTGAAACGGTTTCAAATTGATTGTCTGCTTTATTGAGCTAAGTATTCATTTTTACAGTTCGAGGGAAGTCAGGTAAACTTTATTTAGGAGTTATAGAACTTAATTGTTGTATTATTCAGTTGTTATTTGGAAAATGCGACAACATTTAGAAAAGTTGAAGGGTTCAATGAACCTTCACCTGACTTTTAGCCATTCTGTCAAATTAGAAAGTAATGTAGATACTACATTCATAACATAATTCGCAAATATACCCTTCAAGGGTTTTTATTTTTTTGGTGTCTATTATGCTTTAACACAGCTTACGTTTTTATTTAGATAACATCCTGGCCCAGAACGATGTGATCCTAAAAAAACTTATCTAATAAATAATTAATTAAGGAAAGAGTGTTTTCATTTCAAAGTTAATTAAAGTTGATTTTTTATGACTAGCAAAACAAGAGCTTCTATTACTTATCAAACAAAGTAGTTTAAAACAAGTTTAAAAATGCGGGAGTTTCATTCCAATGAAAATCTGTAATACAAATGTTTTCGAATACTCGTAATCTTATATTTTTACCTAACTGGTTTTCAACTGCGGTTGACCATAAACCAACCTGTTCAAAACTTTCCGCTTTCATAAGTTTCAGCGAGCTTGAAAACCTATTACTTAAACTTCCTCCATTATTTTACCTGATTCTTGGCTTAGATGGTTTTAAGAGCCTTCGCTGAATAGAGGCATGCAATTGAAACTCATCGACCAGAATTTAGGAACTAAGCCACGAACGTTATTTCTATACAAAGTGATTGATATAAGTGTGCCAGCCGTTTTATTCGAAAGTTATTAGAGGTATTAACAAATTTTAAATGATAACTGCCTTAGATTTTTTATTTTAAACATTTTGGTCAAGATGAAAAAAAGATTTTACCTACCATTTTTCCAATGTAGTCGACAACTTTGATTTTTTTAAAGAACCTATAGTTTATGCATTTTTTAGAAAGAAAATGCCAATAAAAACGTTCTTATTCTTGGCATTTTCCTCTAAAGCTACTCATTTAGTAGTTACAGCGAGTATGAAATGTTTAACTAAGAAAAAATTACTTGCGGTGTACATTCTGCGCCATGTACAAAAAAATAAAATGTTGATCCCGTTATTTCAAAAATCACCACCATTTTCCGAAATGGCAAAAACTTTCCAAATAAGAATACTATGTATTTTATGTTGGTGGCCATATTGGAAAATTAATGGCTTAATACTTTTTTCAACTTGACCAAAATTGTTTCAATAAAAAATCCAACACATTTACAATTTAACATTTTTTGATATCTCTTACAACTTTTAAATAAAACAGCTGGCACAATTATATCAATCACTCTGTTTGTGCATTAATATATTGTTTAAGATTTTTTGTAAAAAAAAAAAATTAAATGTTTATACCTCGTAAATATTTTCACATTGAAATTAAAATAATGGTATTTTTTCAGTATTGGCAAGCATTCTTTTTAAATACACATTATTATGTCGGTAAAAATTGATACAAAACAATTCCTGAATTAAACTATTAAACAAAGTAGTTTAAAAGTTGGATATCTCAGATTTTGTATAGTTTTATTATTTTCAATCCTGTTTTTTTACACACATTTCAATAAAATAAGGGTGAAAAAGTGTATCGAAAAATAATCTTTCGCGAAATTTATATAGTAATCAGGAGATTGGTAATGATAAAACTTTTAACGCAATTATTGTTAAATATAAATTAAAAGTTACTATACAAAATTGTACGTTATTACCTTGTATTGGTAAACAAATGTATTTTAACGTGTGATACGCAAACTTGGGAAACTACAATAGCTATTTATTAAATTTACAATAGTAAACTTTTTCGAGACATGGATACCTCACACTTATATTATATTAGGAGTTAATATTTTTGGATTAGACAATTTTTTTTCCAATACCCAATATACGAGTATTTTTCCCAATATTGGACTAAACTTGATTTAAATACTGAGTGATAATTTGATGTAAAAGTTGTAATCGTTTATACTTGGATAAACGACGAAGCAATAAGAGAGCCTAATCCAGGGCTTAATACATGCAGACTCAGCAACCCCCACCCACCCCTACCCTATATCTATCACAGTATCATCTCACGTTTTAAATAACTCTTTTTTACCTACCATCAATATTGTGTGATATAAAAGGAATATTTAAATTTTGTAACCGGTTTTATATTTTTACCTTCTTACCCTTTAGACGGTAGGCTATATGGAGGAAGAATCGTTTTTGTAAACATTTTGGAATTAGGAACCTCCTTGAATCCAAATAGTTTTCGAAGTCATGTGTTGTATGTGTGTGTTAGAGACCACACCTATGGTATTTTTTACAGATTTTGTATAAAAATCTCGGGACCGATATCCTTTTTCATTTTGATGACCCTAGAAGCCAAAAACACTATTCGTTAAAATTTGTATACATATACAGTATATACAACGTACACATATATACACATATATATATACGTCTGTGAACGTGATAACCTGAGTAGATTCTCTCCAATATTGATGAAATTTGGTTTGAAGGTGTTAAGGCAAGGTAAACTTGAATGGGTTCGCGAACCAGCTTGATCGGACCAGCATGATAGTTATACGGAGAATTTTATGGGGTAAGAAATGTTTTTCTTATTTTCGACCCTTAAAACACAAAATATCTCAATTTATCTCTAGAGATTAAAAACTAATAATTTAGTATACGAAAGTGTTTTTGTAAGGTTATTGGTTTAGGAGAAATAAAAAAAATTCCAATTTAAAATTTTTATGTTATTCTTGTGGAGAATATTGTAAAATGTTGTGGTTTGCTTGTTTATGGAAATGTTTTGATCAAACTTGGCAAATTTATTTATTTTATGGTAAGATACTAATATTTTACTAAAACCACACTTTATTAGCCTCCCTGTAGCAGCAAACCTAGGTACTCGTTAAACCTAATGGTATTTAAGTAGATTTAATTTAAAATCGACACAGACAAATCCTTTTAGTCTGCAGGTTTGCTGTGGTGGGGCTATTTTAATTTACCAAATGTTTTACGGTTGTAAAGCCATAGCGGTTCGACGTAAATAGGACAAATAAGAATAGCTCCACAAACTTGTATTACAATTATTAATTGCTTACATTCAGTACACATCGGTGAAAAACATATTTAATTTGATTAAACTGACTTACTAAACTCAGGCTACAACATTATGAAATGAAAGGAAACCCAGCTGATATCAAATGTTATGCAAGTATCGAAGAATACGAAACAAGAAGGAAGTTACTGGCCTCCTGGGATTTTCACAAAAACGTGACACACATAACCTCCATTTGGAACCTCTCTTTTCCCGCCATTTCTGTCGAGTTTGCCGCCAGCTGGCGCTTCGCAGCGCTTGTAAAACAGACTACACGACTGAGAGTAAACTTGTGAGACAGTGTTCATTTATTGCAGTGCTACTATAATAAATAACTGAACTACTTGTAAGATTTACATTCTTGTTTTGGCTGTTGGAAAACTGTATTTTAAGTTTGAAAGAGTTGTAAGTTAGGAACAAATGTGAGAAATATTTCTGCAAGGTGATTTTGCAAAATAAATGGGTTGTGTTCATATTTTCAATTGGATTTGAGATGTGTATCGGGAGACATAGTACAACATAATAAGTAGAGTTACGGGTTTATAGCTTATGGAAGTTTTGTTGAAACGGGGAAAATGCCGTTTTCATTTTTTTCCTACGAAGAAAAAAGCTTAAATACTTATTTTAACAAGTAAAACACAATGAATGTATTGTAAGTATCTAACATGTCGTTTTTCTTTACTTAATGTATCTTTTATTATAATATTTTTAAATTCTTTTAACGTCCAGACAAGGTTGTGTCGTAAGCCCTGTCTCAGCTGGGAAATTACAAAAAAATAAATAAAGATAAAGATTTATGATAGTCATTACGACAAAAATAAGAAAAATAAAATTTGTACTAATGAAACAAAGATTTGTGTAATTTCAAAGATGTAACCTCATGAGAAATAAGGTAGAATTATGTTTTTAATTTTTACTTTTTCCAACACCTTTTTATGGACGACGCTTTTTGATTGGTTATCCACGTATTAATTACAATTAATGAAACGTTTGCAAAGAAAGAGTAATCATTCACCTTCGAGTTGGTTATTATGTATACGAATCAATAGTACATATAAAATTAGCCTAGGCATTTTTATGTTGACCCTGATACGTGGAGAGCTCTGATTCCAACTAATTTTGATGAAAAAAGTCCTTAATGATCCCATAAATATCAAAACACCTATCACCAAACATTGATTAAAAACAAAGTTCAATCACAAATCTCTACAAGTACTAGTTATCTTCCGAAGGGGTCAACGCTGTATAATGCCTTGGTATCTCTCACAGCCTCTTATTTCCACCCTTCCTAACTGTTAAATGCTATTATCACCCCCCCCCCTTCTCCACTCTCACACCCACCCCTTTCCCTCACCATGCCAAACGGGGGCTATTTGTCCCCCATCACCACTTCACGCCAATATTGACGATGCAACACTCCGCTGTAGGGCTTTTATATCACCTTTCATAAAAAGTGAATCTTCCAGAATGACATAACATCGCTCTTTGTCCTGTGTCCGTAAAATATTTTCAGTCTTTTCGTTAAACTGAGTTTGTCCCTTGAAAGGTGGCGATTATTCTTTTATATACTTCGCTTACTATACCTACGTGATTTATTTTTGTCTTTTAAAATTGGTAAACCAATTGGCTGGTTGAAAATAGAGTTTGATAGCCTCTTGTTATATAATGTTAAAATCAAACCATGTATTTGTTTAAATTAAGTAGATCAAAATGATTTTTCAGCACCGGAGGTACTCAGAGCACTATTTTAACATTAGCTCTATAATACCCATCCAAAAGTTTTAAGCATTCAATTCATCTTGTAGCAAAGAAAAGGTTTATTAAACACAGTTTGCTAATATCTTAGCATATGAGGCAGATTTTAATCACATTAAAATTTCCATGGTTACTTCTGAAACGACTTTGTCACGTATAGAGCGATGATTCGAAGGGACAGAGCGATTTATGGTTTTTCGTTTAAGTTTCACAAGTAGCTATATACTAATAGATTATTGAAAATAAGTGGCCTCCGTATAATACGTAAGTACCAAACCAAGCAAATGGTGTGTAGAATAAAATGTAAAAAATGTCCTGAGCAATATATAAAAAAGCAACTATATGTTACATGTATGCTAATGCTAATCTGGGGGGTTTTTGTGCTACTCTTGTAATTTAAAAGTTGGTGATTCGACCTTTAGTTAAGTGGGTATGTTTTAAGGTGTTAAAACTGGAAGTAGCTATCATACACATTGTAATGGCTCAGAGAATGGTTTTAGCTCATTGTTGTCAAAATTACAATTACAAATCGAGTTTCACCCACTGCACTTTCATCTTTCATTAAAAAATACGATTTTTTAGTAAAGGTGTCAAAATAAAAGTAACCGTCTTTTCCGAATGATGTTTTAAATCTCCTCGGTTCATATGTGCTCTGATAAAAAAATTACAAAAACTAAATGCAAAAACTAACCCAAAATAATATTTAAAATTAAATCTGTAAATACATACTGATACTCGGAAATGAAGTGTTGTCAAACATGACAGACGTACCTGTAACAAAGAATAATATAAGTAACCACAATTTACATTGAATGTTTACGTAGTTAATTTTTAATTTAAAGAAACCAGTTAAATTATGTTGTTGGGAATCTGTACGCTTTTTGCATCAAAAAAACTCCTCTATCATGAAGATGAATCTTTCTCTAAAGCGTACTAGATAAATTGCTGGTAAATGATTATTTCAAAGTGATTAATTTGATAGATTAAGATCTAATCTCGAGTGATCCGCTGATCCCCTGAGGCGACCCACACCAATTACTGACCTAAATGCTGATAGCTTGCTGATGTGGTCAGGAGTGATTACGTGATGGTCTTAGTGAATCAGCATTGCTACTTTCCCTATCGAGAATATAAGTTATCTTCGACTGTCTTACTAAACAATAAAACTATAAGTAAAATAATCTTTTACATAATTTTCAACAGTCTAAAGTAAAGTTTGCGTAGGTAAAGGAATAATAGATATTTTCCTATATGATTTACGTGGCTTGTAAATAAACATATGAAAGGGTTCCAAACGATCTTTGAAGGTTGAAATAATTTCAACCTTCAATACGAACCATTATTATTACGGTTCAAATTTAGACTTCAGACAAGAAGAACATAATAATTTAAATTCAGTAAAAACTGTAATTATTAAATTTAGGTTGAGGTTAAAGTCAAATATATTCGTATGCAAAAATCTTTATTACAAATAAGTGAATACAAAAATACACTTACATCGAAACAAACTGTCTTAAGTCTTGATTTACGAGCACCAAACAAGTCCTTAGCAATAAGTTGTTGACAAAAATAGGTAGAGCCTTAAGAGATATTAATATTAATTGTTGACGAATAGCTTTCAAGAAATAAGCTTAATACATGTGCTGGAAGCTTGTGCGTGGACTAAGTAGCTCTCAGTAACTTACTAAATTAATACTTACTAAACTTACTAAAGTAGTAGCAGTGTTTTGTTTAAACAGCATACTTTCTTTAGCACATTACACAAACATTTAAAAATAATAAAATAAATTGACATACCGTCCATAAAATTTTAAATTCCTGAGTGTTAAGACACTAACTAATTGCATTGTTTCGAAATTTATTGTTTTTTAGGAATCTATTTAATACGAAGTATTACCAAAACCTGATACCATAAACACTTTGTAAAAAGGTAACTGCACTTTGCTAGCTCATTCATGCGGTAATGTTTTTATGGTTGCCAAAAACACAAGTTCACTTTACCTGTTATACTAAAAATACAGGCCGTGTTATATTCTCCACATTGCCTCTTTTCCTTTCAAAACATTGTTATCCTCCCCTTCTAGTTGAACCTACTCAGAATTTGGGCTGTTTACGTCCCCCCCCTTCAGGATCTACCTACCGCCTTTGTTGGGATACAAAACATGTTTGCACGTTTTGCCCCTGTTGGTTCACAAGCGGAGCTTAGGAAAAACAAGTTTTTATTGAGACAAGGCTTATTATAAAGCCTAGAAAACTATTTTAATTGAAGTTGTATTTTGTATTAAACGGATTTGCAATGCTTGATTATTGCTTGGTAATAGTTTTTTTTAATGGAAAATCTGACTGAAACGCCTAAAAAAACAATTACATTGAAGGTTGTGTAGGTAGTGAACCATAAAGGGCTTTTATGCCTCAGCTTCACATCCAAGGATGTAGACTGTAGTACGGAACCGTTTTATACATTACCTCAGGCAATGAATACAAACCACTATATTGGTTTGTATTCATTGCTTCATACTTGGCCCAGAGGGTTGCGTCATTATCACTTAGATAAAATCACTTGGTGATTAAATTATTCGAACACAGACTTTAGGGACCTGATTCCCACTTTCTATCACTAGAGCAGCACGTTATTCCCGAGTTTTATAGGTAAAAATAAATACTGTTATAGTGGGAATGACATAAGAATGACGAATTAACCTATAAAATCAATTATAAGAATAATTAATTAAAAGCATTGTATAAACATTTTGAGAAAGAAATCCAAAAACATAAAGTAAGGAACGAGGTCCCAAACAGTTTAAAATAGGCATACAGCTAATAAATTAACTAAAACTACAAACATTCGGTTAGTGTCATAGACAAGTAGGCCTGCGATCTCTGGTTTATCCACACGAATGATGGGCCTTTCCCACTAAAAGTTTAAGATTTGTTATGAAAAGTTCCACTGGCATGGACAGTAAGATTTATAAAATAAATCTTTTCATACTCAGGATAATATACAGTGTAATGAAATATCAGTAAACTAATGTGAACAAAATAACACTACCATACAAAAATACACAATAATAACAGTAAAAAGTAAAGGGAGAAATATTTCTGCAAGACAAACCACATTCCAATGTTTACGTGGCAATCCAGTAAGAAGGCGTGTGACGGAAGCTATTTGTAGGACGTATTTCTCAACCGTGAAAACATTCCTTACTTTGGCACCGAAACTAATATCTCACCCTTAAACTCGACACAGTGTTTGTCTCCTTGAAAAATACAGTGTCGATACAACCGAAACATCGGTCGAGGTTCCAAGGATATTATTTTAAATAAACTTTGCAGACGTAAAACCATTGACGGTTAGAAACTTTGAGACGGAAAATAGTGCTTTTGAAAACTTCAAGGAGTGAATACTTGTAATGCCAACTAGGAAATTATGCAAATCCTGACCCGTTTGACAGGTCAGTTGTGTTTGTGTTCAGAGCTAATGAGTAGAGTGAAGTATACCCATATGCACTTACGATGACACAATACAGATGATGAATAATGTCCATGATGAATAATGTTATGATGTCCATGATGAATAATGCTATGATGTCGATGATAAATAATGTTATGATGTCCATGATGAATAATGTAATGATGTTCATGATGAATAATGTTATGATGTCCATGATAAATAATGTTATGATGTCCATGATGAATAATGTTATGATGTCCATGATGAATAATGTTATAATGTCCATGATGAATAATGTCAATGAAGAATAATGTTATGATGTCCATGATGAATAATGTTATGATGTCAATGATGAATAATGTAATGATGTCCATGATGAATAATGTTATGATGTCCATGATGAATAATGTCCATGATGAATAATGTCCATGATGAATAATGTTATGATGTCCATGATGAATAATGTTATGATGTCCATGATGAATAATGTTAAAAAATGTTTCTTTATTTATTTATTTCGACGGCAAGCAGCCAATTTACAAACTATACTACATGCAAGGGTGGTTTACAGACAAGTATAACTAGGAATATAATGCATGGGCCCAAGATGACATTTACAAGAGACTTAGAATAGATAGAAATTGCAAAATACGACTGCACAATAAATAGGGGGAAAATATACTTAGACTAGCATACGGTATTACAAAAAGTCTATCGGGTTTCAGTGGAATTGTGGATTAGGGGACCCTAATTTAGACCGGGTTAAGTTGGTATTGGCTATCTAGCTTATAGGGCTCAGAGAAGTCTGCCCCCACCAGCACTACGAATGAAGAAAACAAACTATTGTTGCAAAGTACCTAAATGCATGCCAACAAATAAACTGTACAGTCAATCTGGTGGATGTCATTGTACAATAAAAAACTTCTTTCATCAATACAGGTGTAAAAACCACCAATACGATAAAAGAATATCATACGAACCTACTTATTAACAAAGTTTTTAGAAACCTTTGTTACTTGAGTAACTTGAACATTCTTGAGTACCAGAGTAACAAAGATGGTGTAAACGTAAATAAATTTACGGCGGGAAGAGGGGAACGCATTCCGATGTTTTCTGTTACAATCGCCCCATAAGTTGGTGTGTCACGGAAGCAATTTGTACAGCCGCATTTCTCAACTGTGGAACATACCTTCCGTTGGCGCCGAAACTAATATCTCACCACTGAATTCCCGATTGTTTTTGTCTACTTGAATATAACAGAACCTTTGTCCTTTTAGCGGCGCTTGTTTTTAAGCTTTCAACTGAAGTTTTTAGGGATGTTTCCAAATTTGTAAAAATGTTTGTTGTGTTTATGAACGGATATGTCATTAATTAGTAAACATTTTGAGGGTTTAGGGAAAGAGGTTTAGATTTTTTTTAATGTTTGGATGAAAGTTAAGCACCTAATTGCTTAGTGTTTCACAAGTTAAAACGTACTACAAGTCAACAGAAAATGTTCTGAATAGAGCCAAAAATACAACGCCATGGCTGTAATATAATTTTAAAATAATTTATTTACGTTTTGAATGTAAAATGTGGATGTAATTTTTAACGTTCACGAAATTCAATTTTAATTTAAATAAAACTCACCGTAAAATAGTTCTACAGATTTTGGTGGATGAATTTTTCCAAGGCATAACAGATTAATTTTTACCTGAACCTGGTATGTTATTAAGTTTTTTTTAGATAGGTACGTCAAGGTGGGTTACGAGTTACTGTGTCAAGGTGTAATCACGTTGCTTAAAACTATTGGTAATTAGTGAAATTCGACGCCGCGGCTTCAGAACAGAAATACCACATTTTAACCTGTAAACCGTTATTTTACAAACTCACACTACAACTACAATTTCAACACTTAACCGTGTGAGAATAAGGTGTAACTAAATGCATAATCAAATTTGTCTTTTATAATGTAAAAAATACACTACCGGAACTGTTAGAGTCTGGCACTCACACATTTAATTACATTTCAAATGTCTCAACGGCTATTTATATCACTTTTAAGGTAAATATTGAATAATTAATCCACACAGTTTGATAACTGATATGAAAAGGTTAAAAATATACGCTGACCCCAACGTATTAATTTTATATATCAAATAAACACTATATTACAATGGATATTAAAGTACAATGTGGTATTATAATTACACTCGATGTCCAGTAACTATTTAGTAATTATGTAATGCATTCCTTTTAATCAGTCAATTTTACAGTTATGAGTTCATTTCCACGTATCTATACCCCATGTTAAGAGCTGAAACAGTTTGCTTCGATCCCGTTATCGGTTTTGGGTTGTTATTGATTAATATTCCAATAGGGGCAAGCATGTCACCAATCGTTGGATATCAAAACCTGGCAATCAGCAATAGATTTACGCTTGAGGATATTGTGATTATTGTCCCGATGGTGTGAGCTACACCTTAGAGCATAACCACATCTTTAAGGGAAAATATAAACATTACTTCCCTTGGTTGTGGAAAAAATACTTTTCTAAATTGGAGCTTTTGGCAATTAAAAAAAAAAAAAAAAAAAAACATGACACAATGATTAATCCAAAAATGAAATTAAAATGAGGGCAAACAACTCAAGATATTCTAAACACATTATTTTATTTAAGAGGTAAACCAAATTTTTTCATATTAAAATGTATTCTTTCTTCATTTAATATAAAAAAGCAGTACGTATTCCTTAATTAATCTAAATTTTCAACTCGTCTAAAAATTTTATCTAAAATTTTTTATTTAAATTTAAAGCAAGATACTCTTGTGATTTTGCCAACTCATCTATTTTTATATAGCTAAAAAGTTATAATACAACAACGCGTTGCGTAAATGCTGATTTCCCTCACTTTTACAGGGGTTAAAAAAAAATTTCAATAAGAAAGTGTTGGCTGTTGTGGTTAATACTGTAACAAATCGAGATGAGAAATATAAGGGATGGAGGGTTGATTCAAGGGGAGGACGGGGAGTGTAGGCATGTCAGCGGTTTTATTGTTATCAGACATATTAAGAAATCGATACGGTCTTTCGTCGACCTGATAATATTTTTTCACCACACTATCATGTTTTTGGCTGTATTACATACGTTAATTGGTGGCCGAAAGTTACGTTTTGCTGGCGATGCCAGCTGTCCATAATTTGGGGACCGAGCAGGTTTTTACAGGCCGGGGCCGCAAAATCAGCTGTCCGCTTACTTACTTAAAACATGAATGCATTTTAAATACATAATCAAAATCCATAGCATTTCAATAGAATTGTGTTATTGTCACCGTTGCCTAGCAACTATATATTTTTATTTTTGCTGATTCCTCAAATTATTTCTTCACATAACCTTAAAGTTGTAGTTGTGTTGACTATCAGTGTGCATTATTATTGTGGTGAATAGTGGTAATAGGGTATAGTGTGGTGAAAAATAGCGTTCGTACCACGAACCGAAATGGTTTTGCGGCTCTCGATCGATTTAAGTTCTCGACTTCGTCTCGAACTTAAAAACTATCTCGAGCCGGCAAAACCTCATTTTCGGCCCTAGGTACGAAATATACTATTACAAATACTTTTATAGGAAAGACATTTTTTCACTAAGACCCACGGAAGCTTGTAACAATAATTTCCAGATAATACGTATTTAGGCTTCCTTATTATTTTATAGAAAGAATTACAGTACCGGTAGTTTAAATTTTAACTTAAACTTAATTTAAACTTGAAAAGCGGCCAGTCATTTTCCAAACACTGTAAATGCATGTAATAAGTTGTTCTCAATGGAAATAAATTCATTTATTCATTTTATTCATTTGAAAATGTTGTACAACTTGAATTTATTACAGTTTAATGAACTCAATCGTTGAAACTACGTCGGAGTTTCAATAGTTTTTTTGTCGTTCAAAGGATTATTGCGGACATTTTCCATCACGAATGTCACGAAATGTCCGCAATAAACCTTTGAACAACATTAACTCACCATCACCAACAATGAACTTCAAAAAAGGAGTTTTTTTTTTGAAAATATTTCAATGTAACCTTCAATAATCTCTTGAACATGTGGGGTTGTTAAAAAATGTATGTAGTGAAATAATAAACTAAATAAACTAAAAACTAAGTAGCCTTTTTATCCGTGAGTTAAATTATTCTAAGCATTCTCTGCACTCAAAAAGTAAAAGTTTTGACATAACAATGTTCCTCAAATTTAAGTCTAAAACTAACTGTACAGTACTCTCATAAATCTTTAGTGTAACTAATAAAAGAAAAAAACCTATCACAATGAATGTCGTTTTTTATTGTTTTACGACGGGTTTTCGGATCATAAAATTACTGTGCAAAATATGAAAATATACTACATGACTTTGTACCTTTAATAGATTTGAAGGTACGTTGAAAAGCAAATTCAAAATATAATAACAATCTTAGTGGACCACTTTTATATGTCATCGAAGCTTTTCCAAAACTATATAAAAAATAATATAAGTTATTGCTTAAACATTGTATTATGCGGTTTTCAGTAAGTGTATTGATTCGGGTGGTCGGCAGCAGTAGACATTAAGGTGCCAACAGATGACCACAACGATCACAGAAGACCAAGATGGCCCTTATTTAACCTAACGTCTATTCTGTCTTCAAAGAAGCCAAGGATACAAGATTAGAAAAACATCCTGTGAGTCTATCGAAGATATATTCCTAAATCCATGGATCTTTACTGTATGAAACCTAACAAATATATGGTGCAGTGTAGAGTCGTCTTCTTATCAAATTCCCCATACAGGAAATATGCTATTGCTGTAGGTCTCATGGTAAGATATGGGCTCGGGACAAATTTACTTTTGTAATGTCAGGCTACATACGTTTAGCGAATTTCCTATATAGGAAATAAGTTATTACCGTAGTACTCATGGTAAGACCTGGACTCGGAACCATAGTATGTTCGGACTATGGGAACGGGGGTTTATGGTGGGTTATATCGGGTAAAAATTTGTTTTCCCCATTTTTGACCCAAAAAACATAAAATTTAGCAATTTATTTCCAAACATTTTGTAGAACTTAAAAAAAATAATAATTTAGTATAATGAAGCGTTATTATGCGCGTAATGGCAACGGAGAAAATTAAAAAAAAAACTGTAAATTTAAAATTTCCATGTTATTCTTATGGAGAATAAGTAAACTGTTGTAGTGTGCTTGTTTATGAACATACTTTGATCAAATTTGGAAAACACATTTATTTCTTACTATGCTATTAACATTAAAAAACCCCTTTTTTACCCTCCCTGTTGCAGCAAACCTAAGTACTCGTTAAACTAATTCTATTTGAATAGGGAATAAATGTGATACTATTAAAGAGACAATTTAGTGTGAATCCAATCAGGTAAATGGAAATTTACTTAGTCTGGAGGTTTGCTGTGGCGGGGTATTTAACGTTAAAATATCCCTAACTCGTGAATAACAGCTATTCTCAATCACAAGCAATATTTAAGGAACTAGTTATGTTATTATGTTTCCGTCATATAATCGAAGGGATTTTTAATCACGTCAAAATTTGATTTGATCAAGTAATACTAACAAATACTGCTGATTAATTAACAGAGTTAATTAGCTTAACCACGGGTAACTATGTTAACATCCTACCAATTACGTTTATTATTAAATACATTAGTGTTCTGATTATCTGTTTTAATTACTAATGTATCAATAGTCATAGATTATGAATTAGTCGTGGCCAAATACAATAATCACGATCCTACGGCTTACCACCCTTAATCGGACGTTTATGCAATCACATAATTGCCATTGGACGAAATAAAAATTAATGTTTATGTTTGATCGATTGTACTAATACATACAAAATAAAAGAAAACATAAAGACAATATTTACTAGATACCACTGAATATAGTTTAAAATAAACGTTCCTTAAATGACTCAATTATTTACTGAAATGTTTAAAATAATTAAATAAGTATCCTAACCGTTAACTGTATTGGTGATATGACGTCCCTATTTATACTTATCTTATTTTCATGAGTATGAATTATCATGTTAGGGTTTAATAGTAAAACTTTATTTTTAAAGGCTAATATATCAAATTAACTATTTAATTAACTTTTGACGTTGCAACCATTATTGCACAAGCCATGGTAAACTAAATGTAATTATGTTAATCTTGGTTAGTCGGCTACTCATCACATAAATAAAATTTTACACACTTTATAAAAAAATGTGAAGCTATATTTCAAGCTTACATCAAAACTCATCTTCAGCCTCTGGTAACAACATAAGTTATCACATAGTTATCATAGTTATCACTTATGTTGTTAACAGAGGCTGAAGATGAGTTTTGATGTAAACTTGAAATAAACCTCCACATTTTTGAACAAATTGTGTAAAATTTTATTTATGTGATGAGTAGCCGACTAACCAAGATTAACATCGATAATGCCATCACGAAAAATACATACCGGAATGAATTAAATGTAATTAGTTATTCCATGCGCTTACAATTCACTTGTCTTATATAACTTGCTCATATGTTTATTGGTTAATTTGTTTACTTAACATCATCATATTACCGTAGTAGAATAGATATGTGCTTGACTAGCAATCAGAAAGGCATTAGTACTATCTGAGAATGGCTGCTTTTTAATGACTTAACTTATTTTGGACTCACTTATTTTTTATATCAAACTACTCCTATATACATCCTCATCTTAGCTGGTAATGGTACGAGCTCGTAGTACAGCCATAATAAAATATTAAAATTGAAATGTAAAATCTATCTAAATATTGTTTTAAAGTTGGGTAACTTCATCTTACACCAATAACGTACTTTACTCGAACATTGCGAAAAATAACGACAGTGATTACAGTAGAAGATTCCTTTCAATAATGGTTCAACAGAGATAAGAAGAAGAGACAGAGCTCTAAACTTTCCAAGGAAGCTATCTGAGAGAACTTCTCTACCACTTAAGGCGATTCAATAATGAACACGCTTTGTCAATAGTAGGGCCAATCCTGCATAGATCTACATTCAATGGGATTTAACTGTTATAACCCCAGTGATTTGTGTATAAACCACTGTATCATATCTACTTACGCACTGATTGGAATGAATATCCTCTGTAGCAAACTATTGTAGAATAATTGAGTTTCTCATTGTTTTTAAATGAGTAATTATGTTTGCGAAAAATTTGGATGTGAGAGTTACGTTGGTGAGGCATTTTTTATTTAGTATAAGAGTGTTTTTTCTAGGTCGTACATTAGTTGAGCCAAAGAGTTCCTTAGTTGCGCAAAGCCCAAGCCCGTTAGGGGCGAGTTACCGGCAGAATGTATGTCCTAGTTTACGTGTCATCCTAACCTAACATACGTAGCACAACCGAACCTAACCAAATCCAACATTACCTAACCTAACCTAATCTAACCTAACCTAACCTAACCAACCTACCAGGCGGCCACTTGGCACAGTCAAGAAACGTATCTGGTAGCTCCCTGGTGTAGTTGGCGCAATTCAGGAATACCCAACTACCTGAGTCAGTTCAGTTGGTGCAACTAATACCAGCCCTTTTTCTAAATACTACTTTAACTCTTTACAACTAGGAACTACCTTAGCCACTCAAAAGAAGATTTTAAAACACACATTTTTCACCTCAAAACGACTGTAAATCCTATAAAATATTAAATAACACAAATGCGAATACACAAATAAAGCATAACAATCAATCCGTCCACATCACGTTAACAACAAATAACAAAACATAACTCTGCTAAACATGTTTAATTAATCACAACATTCTAAAAAACACTTTACCGCAGACGATAACTCGTTTAAATGTTTAATTAAGTTGCGTTTGGTTTTACATTATTGACACGGCTTCACCGTCAAAGTTTCTAGGTTGATTAAAACACGAAATGTGTTTGTTAAAATAACAATTTGGATTACTAATGATTTTGCGTTATTTTTAGTTGGTTTTTGCAATAAAAGAATTATTTCGTCTAGATATTCATTATGACTACATTTATTTTGTAATAAGTAGATCAAATCTTTATTTCGACATTGAAACTAATCGTTCTATTTGGCATTAGACAAGCGTGTGAAACCTGTAAAGCAAATCAAAGGGCAAATCAGTGTGAAAATGTATAAAAAATTAACTACATTGATACATTTTGAAGTTGACATTGGTGAGCAAAGTCACTACATCGCTGCCTTGGTCTCATGGTTCCTGTGTGTCACTACAACCAGTAGGCCTACCAACGACCGAGTCTTCTTGTATTTTGGTACAACATATATAAATAAATAAAAAATGCCTAACTGAAAGATTCAGATTTTAAAAGTATAATAATAAGCTGTTGATTTTTGTGATTTGTGGTAAACACCCTATTTATATGGAACAGTTGTTTTTGATTGCTCATTTAGAAAAATCTTACAATGAGCTATCCACAAACTGTTATTCTGTTAAATTATTACATTCAGTATATTTGTCAAAACTTTGATAAGTTCGATATAATTTTAAGTAAGATAGGTTTTTGGTTAGGTTTCGTAAACAAATTGTTATAAACGACGGAAATCAGTAACTTAAATCAGCACTCCCTGTCGGTACGACATTTTACACTTTTTAAGGTTGTATCCTAATACTAGCTATACTTTTAACATTTGACTGGAGTATTACTATTGATTGCTAAGGTTTCCGTTAACAGGGACAGAAATTCAAAAGGACGTTGTATTGAGTTTGGAAGTCAAGCTTTGACTTGGAAGTCTAGCTTCCAAGAACTTCCCCGGTGGCGCTGTTGAGACTTGAGATATTATCTTTACTAGTAGCAGTATAATACTACAGAACCTTATCTCATTGAAAATATATTAATACTATAAATATAACAATTCGTTCCTCTGCGATTTAATTGGTTCTACTTTTATGTAAAATAATAATTAGTAATACACTTTTGATGTCCTAACATCAGAATAACTTTAAAATCAACCTAAAGTAGCTGGGCCAAATTAAAGAAGTATTTATGCATCGTTTTACAAAATAAAAGGTCCTGGTTTAAAAGTTTTTAACGTGCTTACCTCAGAAGTCTCGATTTTATCCAGAAATATTGTTGCCAATCGTTTGAAAATTAAAACTAAAGTGTACTCAATTTAATTCAAAATATATATTTTCTTTATGAAATTTGTCCTTAATCCTCAGTAAAATCTCACACCTTCTTGAAATAAAATTAATCTTAAACATCTCACTAATCTCACTTAAGAAGTTAACAGAAAACGTCTTATAAAATAGTAATAACAAGAGACCTTAGCTTAGGTTGATAAATTATTCTATCCGTGAAAATAGATACTATGATTGAATTTGGTGGGTAGATGTGTGTTGATGATTTGGCTAGATATTTACTGTACTAAACAATTAATTAGCGTGCTGTACTTTTGGTTAAAAATGTACGACTATGATTATTGTAAACTAGTAAATGCTTATAATGTGTTTACTGTGCATGTGTTATCATACGAATAATCCGATGATATCCATATGAATAATCCATATGAATCCATATGAATAATCCGATATACTAAATACACAATTGGGTATTGATTAAATAACCATCCACTGCTATTGTTGAACTCTAACCAAACATGAAAGCTACAACTCGTTGATATTGAAACAGATAGAGATAAATTATTGTTCCCTGAAATATTTCAATTTTTAAGGAACATGATGAATTTCATTTCGATTTTCAAAACTGTTAAATTCAATACTGGTTGTTATAACATTTTGGTTACATCATGTTTTTAGTGGGTAACAAACTCAGTTTAAAAAATATTTACCCAATCAGGTTTTTATGCTTCAAGTAAATCCTTTGGAAGCCCTTGGATTATAAACAGGCGTGTGAGGCAATGTCCAAAAAAGAGGGGTTTTTACAGAATGAGATTATTATTCGTAAAACAATATTTCAAAAGAGTTTAAATATTATTTTAGGTAAAAGGTTTATATATTACAAGTGTTTATACTTTAAGTACATAATAATACTTCTATAAACACTTGTAATAATATATTTATCCTTACAATGTTGACTCACAAGCCACAAAATATAAAAAAGATAATAAGTGGTAATCGATTTCGATTGGACACTTCAATCATCATCAGATCCAATAGGTGAATGACAATCAAAATCGACAACCACTTATGATCTTATGTATTTACCCTGTTGTGAGTAACAGTATAAGTGTAAATATGTTATTTACAAGTGTTATTGACGTATATATATGTACTTTCAGTAAATTTTACAATACATACGACACTGATCAAGAAGTTATTCAAGGATTTATACACATCAAAAAGGCCGGCATTTCGAAATTTCCAATCGGACCAACTTAATTTTTTTTAATAGGTCTTGCAGACAATAACATGCTGACCAAGTTTCATAATAATCGGTTGAAAAACTTCAAAGATAAAAATAGCTATGTATAAAAAACTAAATGACGGATATCTAGGTAAATTTGTATTTTTGGACATACCTTCACGTACACTTTTTTCTCCCTTTTTGTATATTCATATCCCAAAGTCCTGAAACGTTTCTTATGGACACCCTGCAGATGAAATAAACTATGCGATGAGTGAAAATAAAATTAACGATAGACAAAAGAACGTTAAGCGATCTAAGGAAAGAATTCTTAAAAGCAAGACGCACAGGGAACATTATGTCACACTTATTCACTTTTATGGAAACGAATGGGAAAGGAAAAACTGTGACTCTCATGGCGATTGTTCCTGCTATAAAATGCAATATACTAATAAGGTATAGAGTGTGACTACTGCCGTTAATTTTGTGGTAATTGGTTTTCATACCTTTTACCCCTATACAGTTCAATAAATTATACATCAGTAATTATATTTCCATTTTAAATCTACTAATTAAAACTTTGTTAGTACTGAACAAATGTATAATAATACACTTTTTGAGAACAAAACCTTTTATATATCAGACAGAAATTGTTCGGGAAATAAGTCTTTGTAGAATACTATGGACATATTCATAAACGATTTTTATATAATGTATATAACTTTAACTTTGATCTGGTCATCAAATTACCGCTTTTAAAAGACAATAACCGAAGAACAACTTTTTTGGACGAGTGAACCAAACATACCATTTATATATAAAAACCAGAACAGTAAGATAACAGTAGAATAAACAATTTTCATGATAACTGAATTGTAGTGACAAAGGATATAGACATTGTAAAACAAGTAAGAAGCTATTGGAACACGGCGTACCATTTTTATTAGTAAAACTAGTGAGCGAAATTGTTCTTTTTTTTTAAAGAGGAACACATTTTACGCACGAGGCTTCTTGAATGTGACAATTTTATTAAAGTAAATTAAGTATTCATCTTTTATTTTAACATCTTTTCAGTCATTCCTTGTGGTGTGGAAAAGTATTGGGCAAAGTTAAATTTTTGCTTTTCCCTCCATTTTTTTCTCAGCCTAAAAAAATGTTTAAATAGGATCAAAGGGAGCAACATGAACTTTTGAAATAAAAGTTTTTGCAAACTAAATCTAGTGAAAAAGTTCAACTTTTGTAGTATATTTAGAGGGTACTTTCTTATCATACCACATCGGTAAATCGAATTCCAAATAATATTTTAAACATTTTAAATGGCAAAAATCTTCCTAACCTAATATTATAACCTATGGGGTTTTATTTTATAAATTTAGGTGTGAACGGTATAATACGGAAGAGAGCAACATTATCTTTTCTTTGGCTTGGTCAGCTGATTACTGGGCTAGTAGGGTGAGGGATTGCGAAGACGATGGATCCACCCTCACTAGTGTAAACGGTGATCCGTCTATGCCAACAAGATTTAGCGCTCTCTTTCAACGCCTTGTAAGGAATGCTGAGAAAAATGTAATCATATCCTTCTAAAGAATGCGAGCCATGCCGTTGAATAAAAATATTTATTACAATCATTCATTATTTTGTTTAACCAATAATTTTTTTACTCCGGAATGCACTTCTTTTATTTATCAATTTTAGTTCTTCTCTTGTCAATGAATTATTCAAATGTTATAGCAAAGCACTTCTTTGCAAAGTACCAAGATCTACAATGTTAACAAATAAATATAATTTAAAAGCAGATGTTTACTTTCACCAACTGTTTTGAAGGTTTGAATAAATTACAACATTCTGTATTAGCATTAGTCATGATTTGAAATAGTGCCACAGTGTTTCTACAGAGTGCAGTACAGAAAACTATTTTACTTTTGAATAAGTCCAAATGTATTAAACCCCAATCGCAGCACACCTGTGCACTAAACAACGTTTAAATTCTCCAATGTTAAATATTAAAACATAAAAACCTCAAAGTATTATAAACAATAAAAATGATGACTTTTTAAATTTACGACAAAAGCTAATTTGCAACCAAAAGGTGAGTGAGCATAGCGAACGAGCTAACCTGAAAACAAATGAGCGCAGCGAACGAGCTCCAACCTAAAGGTGAGTGAGCGTAGCGAACGAACTTCAACCGGGACGTGATTGAGCCATGCGAATACTTATGAAGTTAAACGGGGCAAAGCCCGTGGGTACAGCTAGTTATGTTTAAACTAATAAATATCGATAAGTAAGTGTTGGTGGTTTAATTTTAGAAACACCACTCTGTGGATAAAGGCTGAAAATCCCGAATGTAAACTGAAGAGAAAATTAGGAGGTAATTGTTAAGGCGAGCCGGCCTGTAATTCCGTTAGCTGGTCTTTCGTTAGTGCGATCAACCATACATACAAAGGTTGTAGCTTAACAGCTTGGGTAATTATCATGTGTGTGCTTTGATGTAGCTCTTTTAATTTCAAAAGTACATTAATGTAGTACAATGCACATTAGTAGAGTATGCGAGCATAAAGATGTGCACTAAACCTGCTGAAAACATTTTCGACAACAGTTTGTTATATTAATATAATAGTTCAATACAATTTGTGTTATTCAAAAGAATTATAATAGTAATAAAAAACTTCGAATGAACCGAAAAACCAATTGTTGCTTAAGTTGTGCTTCACAATAAAGTTAAGTATGGAGAGGAGAATATACTATTTCAATTTAATTTAGAAAACAGAAACTCGAATAGCTCTACCACAAAAAACAAGCTGCACCTCTTTACTAGTAGCCTTACTCATTTCAAAAGCATTATAGGAATTTTTAGTTTGGATGCAAATATATTTGGTTTTCACTTTGTCGAAAAATAAAAATGATAAATATAATATTGACATAACTATACGACAATGTATTCATGTTTTAACCTGCAAAATGTGTGACTCGTCCTACTATAAATTAGTAATTTACTTAAACCCGTTACAAATCACTTTGTAAAAATGTAATCAGACAAATGCCACTCGAAAGCTCGTTGGCAATTTAGATCTATCAAATTTTGAAAAGTAGTTAATTTTACTGAATCGAAAGAAGATGCATGATTGAGCTATCTGCAAATACTTCTGAGAGCGAGGACAGATTTAGTTGAGATCTCGTCAATTCATGAATAATATTGTGCAACTTTGTCTAAGCGACTGTCAATACATTAGTGAAACCCCGTCACAAATCTTAGTTTGGGTTCAAAGTTGCACAGTTGCAATTTCATTGGTTAATTTTAATCGCAATAAAATACTTAAATTTAAGAGCCCACTCTACCTTGTCACCTCATCAATGATTATTAGAACATCAATGTAGACCAATTGTGACCAATGTAAAAAATCTGATAACTGTGGATCATTCCAATTAATTTGGAAAGTCAGCTTATAGGTGATTTTCTCATTAGGCCTATTAGGAGTACTATAACTAATAAGTTGTCCTGTGTAGTAATCATGTAAACAAAGTAAATATTGGTTTTTAAAGATTGGTTTTTAAAGATTGTATTTTTACCATGAGACTGTTAGCAAACTTTCTATAGTTAGTCCTAGAACCATGGCCGATTTACTTTTTCGTTTTGATGTCTCCAAAGGAGAAAAACACCATTAGTTCAATTTCATAGTGATAAATGTATATCATTGTTATTTAAATTGAAAATAAATCTGACAGTTTTACGGGAATGTTCTAGCGAAAAACTAACAAGGTAAATTGAATTCACCTGCAGGCTTGCTGCGGTGGGGGTATTAATAAGTAGGTTTATCACTATTTAGACCTATGTTCCAACACTATTCTCTAGTAGGAACGAATTGAACACTATAAAACACAAACTACAAAATTTTGTAATGGAATTATGTTTAATACGCATAAACTTTTACTAAAATCTCTTTCTGGTGTATAATATCCGTTAAAACATTAACTTCAGTTTTTACGTGAAGCTCAGGCTAGTATTACAGTATTACTGTTAGAGGATAGCTTGGCATTATGCCATTTCGCCATGTTATCCAACTGTTACCTTTCTTTTATGTTTGTCAAATGATATTCCTTGTAAAACTATTTTTATCTTACAAACATATAGCGAAGGAAAATAGTGTGGACCAAAATCAGTGGTCTGAATTATATTTGGTTTTGGACCAATTTAAATGTGTATAGTTCTTTGATTGGGTAGTAATTGTCCCTATACTTCCACAGGATTAACATGTAATGGATGAAAGTAGTTTATAATTGTAGCTCACTTCACCATCACATTAGACCTTCAAAGAACTGTATAGAGGTTTACGTAATGTTAACCGCAGTTTTCAAACAGTTTTTCCGTAGGAACAAATCTATCTATGTATGAACTTAAACTACGGTCCTAGGTCATACCATAAAGATCATGGAATTACTAACTTCTTTAATGAGCGTTTTAAAATCCCAATAATTCAATATATTCGGGTTTGTATTTCTAACTGCCAATGTTTGAAAAGTTGTGGACAAATAATGAAAAACGATATCTTTGGAACTCTAGCTTTCAAACTAGTAAGCTGCAAATCCTCTCGTATATGTCTTCATTTCATAATACAACCTTATATTGGGTCTAAATGGCCTACGGTATAAACGTACTATTTATCCGGATTCTGAACCCAGCTAAACACTTAATTAAAGCTGACACAGTTGTACTAACAATGTCATATTAACTATATATGTTTAGGAGGCTATTAGATCTATCCTATAGCTATCGCATTATTACATCAAGTTCTATATTTATAAAATACAATATCCGACATTTAGATTATTAACGAGTATGCTCTACAATGAGTTCTATAATATTACAGTAAATGTAAATAAAAAATAAATATTTTACATTTTTGCCAAGCAGTACATTATAATCGGAATTTCCGAAACACCAAAGTACAAATCACCACCACTTTGGTGTTAAAGTAGCAAATATGTGTTTTACAATAAAATTTAGCATTCGTACCAAGTTTCATTACGTTCTGTTAAACAATTTAAAGTTAAAAATATTTGTGTACAAAAATACAAAGTGGCGGGTATTTAATGTACAAAGCAACTTTGAAAATAAATTTATTCTTAATTTTCTCTTTTTTTACCAATAGAACTAACTATTCCCCGGAGTTTGGCGATTTACTTACGGGGCGTTCTGTACATTAAAGTAGGTTTTCCTACTGTCACCCAAAAAAGTGAACTTCCTTACACTGATTGTAGAACAGAAATCTACTAATTGCTGAATTTACTTACTTTCCCGCACACTATTAGCTTTGCAGCACAGTTTTTACTTTGTCGCACACCTGTATTCCAACTAAACAACACAAAACAGCGTGCTTTTGTTATGCACTTAATCCTTGTACGCTTGGAACTAGGTTGGCAACACTTAAAGATACTATGACTACGATCAGCTGGTACAGCATTTCTCACTTCGTTCAATGTTCGGATTTAAGCTAACCAAAAAACGTGTTGAACAGTCTTTGATAGAGTAATTATTTATATGATTTATAGTAACTGTAGGAAAAATATAATATGTAACACGAGTGCAAACTGCCTTTGCTGCACTCTAGAACATTTCCTACACAAATAACTATTCTCTAAGGTAGAAAGTAGTTGACATATTTTTCTTCCCCAAGCAGTGTATATCGAAGGACACAGGCCTCTATGACACAATCTGGACTGAAGCCAAAATATATGGATGGCCTGTTGCCAGCCACTCCATTACAAATGAAGTTATTGTTTTCTGATATTTCTGTTGCTATCGTAACGTTCGAGATCCGTCCCTTTACTTTCCTATAGATTTTATGGTTTTATTGAAACGAGCGTTTAGATATCAATGATGATTCTGAATAGAAACTTCAATTAATACTGAATAATTAAAATACATTATTCATTTGCTTGTTGATAATTTATTCCATGAAACGGATTCAAATACACGCAAGTGATAAAAAACTATTTTTTTAAAGATACATTTAAATAAAAATTTTTGTTCAAGAAATGGGTGAGAAGATACTATTGTATTACTAACTTACTGTACACTTGGTGACCAAGCACTTTCTTTAACACTTGTATATCGAAATATACTTTTTTCATTATTTATGAGTACTAAGGTTATACAAGTGGAAAAAGTGAAATATTCTGTTCGTTACAATCATAAAAACTACTACTTGTCTTACAAAAACAATAGTTATGTGTTACATGTATATGTTTACGCCAATAAATACAATTCCATTGGGGTTTTGTATTTCATGAAAGTAGTTTTTTGTTTTATACATATCAGTTTATGTATATAGGACGCTAGGAAAATTGGACAGGAATTTGTCCTACAGTCACCCGACAAAGTGCAGATCACTGATTATAGTGCAGAAAGCTGCTAATTGCTGCATTTACTTACTTTTGCCAACTATTTTTCCACACTACATCGTTGTAACGGACTTTCCACGCATAAATTTAGTCCGAAAATCAGATGTTTGCCGCCTGCTTATTTGAATGCGAATTAATTACTCACTACCTTTGACCATTCCAACAGTCAATGGTACTACTGAACGCACCAGCTGATTATGATTAGCCTATTTGTTAGCTATGAAACACTCAGGTATTTCATATAAATATAAAGGGTGGGTTCGATTTCTAGGACATCCAAAACATGTGAGTTTGGAGAAATCTCTCTAAACGCGTTATTTCCGTACACACTGTACAATTTCTTCGTCTTAAAATTCTACTGACGTCTAAACTAAAAAGGACAAATAAATAAAATAAGTAAATAATCATCGTAACGAAATGTACATATAAAATTTAAAAAAATTAAACTTAAATATTGGACATAAATTGACTTAGCGTTAATATTCATAATTCATAAAAAAACTTATTTTGGACAATAAATATAATTTATAACATAAATGGTACCAAACTACTGAGGTTTCAGATGCAGAAAACAAAGTCTTACAACCTCCGGTCCATCCTATTGTTATCAGAATTGTATAGTTATATGGTGTTGTCATGCCAACTGTGATCTTCTGAGACACATTTTGCCTTTGTCGCAGAACAGAACATTGTACTTTAAGCATATTCTGTTTCCAGTGCCTTGTGCTTTGTTCACATTGAGTAAAATTTGTCGTTATTTCCTAATAATTATATATACAATTTTTATAGGAGTTTGAATACACCCTGTATAACTAGCATAATAATAACCGTAAATATAAATTTACTAATTAGGAAATATGAAAATGTTCATTTACAAAAATGTAGGTTATAAAATAAGTTGTTTTATGTTGGCCACCAAATTACGTTTATTATCAAAATTGGCAAACTTCCTGCTCCTTCGTACTCCAAATATTTGTTATTCTGCAAAGATTTTGACTTTTTAAAGTCATCGTGAGGGGATGAGGTAAGCCATAGTTACGTCAACGGTCGTCGATTCACACAAAAAAACACCAACAATTAACACAGTACATATGTTGTACACGTACATATGCACACGTAGATATGAACGTACATTAACACGTACATATGCACGTACATTAACACGTACATATAACACGTTCCTTTAACAAAGTTCATTTAACACGTACATGTACTGCATGCAAAATGACGATCTTATGACGAAGCTACTCGTATTACATCCCTCAACGTCAAAAAAAAATTGTAGTGGCACTAGCAACTAATTTGAGTACGAAGAAGCAGATGTTCACAACAATTGTGATAACAACTTTTTACTAACCTTTTCTTCTTATCGTATAGGGTACAACTATATTTAAAAATATGTTACTGTAGTAGTTTTATTAGTTTGACGTACTTCCCCAAAATATGGATTTCCCACGCTCCACAAAAATCATTATAGCTTTCCCTTTTGTTAACACAATTAATAGAAAATATAAAACTAATTTTGTATATTTAAACGTAGTTCGAATGTGTGTTAATAGCTAAAACGTTGTCAAGTGGAATGCAAGTTATTGAGACTTCTGAGAAGAATTTCATTAGAGAACCGTATTGACTTTTACCCAAGACGAAGTTCTGTAATATTGTCCTGGGATTGACGAAGAGCTTTCTCGCTGAATCGTTTAAAGTCTCTCTTGAGACTTTAAATGACACATCTTTCAAACTTGTCTGTCTTTGAAAGCTGTTTGTAGCTTCGTACAGTTTCCAAGTTATCAAGATTTAGGCGACGATTCTCTAAATTACAGTGCATGTAAGCTGGTAAATGTTACCGTCGAAAATACTTATATATGTTTTGATTTTCACAAAATAGGACTGCTAATATAGGTTGAAAATTAATGGAAACTAAGCATCCTGAAATTTTAGAACAAAAATATTTTAGGATATATTTTAGAACAGTAGTTATTATGGTATTTGGAATATTTAATACTTAATGTGTATATGTTCAAGTGTTGTTAGACTATTATTTATATCTTGAATACCTACCTGTGACTGGTGGCAAATCGAGACTTCTTAGCTACAAATGTATAGACGAATGCATTCCCTATTGATATATTTTGGATTAATGAGTTTATATACCATTTACAATAGACGTAAAAGCTTTGTGTGTTAAGCTAGATGAAACTCTGACCTTTTTAGCAGTCCATATTTCGTATATTAATTTTTTTTTTGCAGTACAGTTTGTAGTGATATCCCAATCAGTTCTGATCCCATGTGTTTATTATTGTTGAAAAAATCAATGATGCAATTTAACAAGAGGACAACGCTAAGTAGAAGTGAGATTGGGGGTTGCCCCGTTCACTTACAGAAAAATGCGTATGGCTTAGAAACCACCAGAAACAGCGCAAAAATACGAATGAAAAGATATCAAGTCGCTGATTATAAGATGTAACAAAATATTCATCCATCAATAGATCACACATATTTCTAAGCTAGATAAGAAGTCTACTACATATGTGTCCGCAGAGCTATTTTTTATTATGATAGTATTTTTTCACTTTCCATATTCACATCGTAGGAAGATAGGCTGTAGCCCGTTTTCACATTACTTCAGACTAGGCCTAGTGAGTTGTGCCACTTCGATAAAAAAAAAAAAAAAAAAATTGGTGATTGGTAGGATTTGAACTACGAACCCTGTAGACCGAAGTTCCACGCCCCACCTCTAGACCAGCTCTCTTTCCCAATTATAACGTTAATGACTACAGTTCTTGTTCATTAAATAGCTATTATGACTTGGTGTATTTCCCAACACTTGAACTATTCACTTGTGTTATATTACCCTGGTGACTTGGACGGTGGCGTCGCCCTGTAATCCAGCTACTAAGAGGTCATTGTGGATACTTATAGGCATGCACTGTAGATGCGATACTCCCTGGTGTGGATTAACGTCCGAACTAGTGAGTACTACGACTACCCGCAGTATCATCCTGATAATTAGATCAATTCGTTAATTACATGGCAAAAATGTGGTTCGGATTCCACTATAAATTGTAGATCCCTTAGTTACCATTGGCTGTATGGGCTATTAATTAATAGCTGTGTCTAAGGAACATGCCGGCCTTAAGTCACTAACAAGACTACAAGATCGCGCCGCTCCTACTTTCATCCTTCACTCATATTTGGGTTAAAATACGCACCTAGTGGCGTCCCCATCTTAAGTAGTTGATATAATTGATTGAAACCCAGTTAAAGAAAACTGTCTTTACAATTAGCAATATTGTTTGTGTTCTTACTAAAGAATAAGCATTTTTCATACTTTTTTAACTATTGTTTTTGTTTTATACCGAGCTAAAATTATATATTTCTTTTCTGTTATTGTTTTAAGCGGTCTACAGTTGCAACACAATTTAAAATTGCAAATCTGCATAATTTTAACTAGGAAAGAATAAACTTAGTTTTTATTATCGCAAGATTTCCCTATTCACTTAGACTCAGCAAGCCCATACTTGGTAGGCTGTTATCGTGCTAGCTCAGCTGAGCTGTGTCAATGCTAAACCGACCTGATGGTCAATATAACGATAAGGGGGGGGGGTTGGGGGGGATTACGGTCCAGCCCCCCCCCCTCTAGGTTAAGTCTCTCATTTAAACTTTGGCGAATAACTTAGTCGAGTTTACACTGGAATCCAACTTAGTACGTTCAAGCAATGCTTTTGAATGTGCTCTTGGCAAAATATAAGTTTGTTTAAGTGCAACTAATAAAAAAGGTAGTAGAATAATGATTATGCTACTACTTCATATTTTTTAAACATCATCATATATTGACAGCCCAATGAATAATAATATCATATCCATCCAGTATCGACTCCGATTTAAAACTACAAGCAACATTTAGAAACATAGACAACATAGACAACATAGACTTGCATTTGAACAATAAGACCACTTGGTTACAAAATTTTAGTAAGTTCCGTAATGATTAATTTTTTATGTCAATTTTTTAATATTAAGTTGGCTAATAAAATTTGTACCCACGTATTACGTGTTTAAATAAATCTAACACAACAAACTCCTTACTTCTTAGGAATTAAATATTACTTATAACTAGATTTAATTTGCACCTCAAATAGATTTACAAATCAAAACTATCTCCTCTCATTACGCACATTGATTTTAGTACAGGGTGTTTTTTTAAAAACTTGCATCTTTATTTATGTAAAAACCGCAATAGATAGAAATATGCAGTTTGCGGGAATCATCTATTGACGTAGGGGGACCAATTGTTTTGAATTCAACGTTACATTCACATTCCCCCCCTTTCCCCCCTGCCCCCAACTTATTTTTTTTAAATAGCAAGGTACCCCTTGTGACATATCAAATAAAAGAGCATAAAAAAAGAAAATGTTTGATGAAAAAAAATTGAAAATCGGTTCATAAATTTGTGAGATATTCCCCCCCCCTCACCCCCCCGGAACTTAATTTTTTTTAATAGCAAAGTACCCCTTGTGACATATCAAATGAAAGAGCATGAAAAAAGAAAATTTTTGGTGAAAAAAATTTAAAATCGGCTCATGAATTTGTGAGATAATCACCCCCTTTTCCCCTACCCATAACTTGTTTTTTAATAGCAAGGTACCCGCCCTTGTGACATATCAAATAAAAAATAAATTTCACCAAAATTTTTCTTTTTTCATGCTCTTTCATGTGATATGTCACAAGGGGTACTTTGCTATTAAAAAAAATTAAGTTCCGGGGGGTTGAGGGGGGGCATATCTCACAAATTTATGAACCGATTTTAAATTTTTTTTCATCAAACATTTTCTTTTTTCATGCTCTTTTATTTGATATGTCACAAGGGGTACCTTGCTATTTAAAAAAATTAAGTTGGGGTCAGGGGGGGAAAGGGGGGGAATGTGAATGTAACGTTGAATTCAAAAAAATTGGTCCCCCTACGTCAATAGATGATTCCCGCAAACTGCATATTTCTATCTATTGCGGTTTTTACATAAATAAAGATGCAAGTTTTTAAAAAAACACCCTGTATTTCCCAGCAAGCACAAAGATAAAAACCCCAAACTTTACTTGCATTAATAATGTAAAGGCTTTTTAATCTCGTCTAGATTTAGTAGAAAAAGATATTTAATGAGGCCTGACAACTGGTAATTTAATATTTTAAATTAACAGAAGCGTTATTGTGGATGGAAACTTTATGTCGTCTAGAGTAATTTCACTTGGGTTTCACTGTGATTGAAAGAAGAACAAAACCCAAGAGAGCGCTCGATGGGAGTGCGCTCTAACCTAAGCTTTCCCTGATTTGTTTTAAATACAATGTTTTAACTTGTTTAACATTTTTTGACATTTTAAATAAATAGAACACTCTATTTCTAACATAGTTATGTACCACTCAAGGTTAAAGTCAACTTCTTTTATTGTTTACTAAAGTATGATAAATGTCATTTAAGATCTTGAAATCATTTACTCAATATAGACATATTCAATATTTTATAATAACTCATTGTTTAACAATTCCTTAAAAGCTATTTCTGCCTACAATTATGATTTTTTTAAGTTAAATCGTAACATTAATAGTAAATTCAATATAACCTAACAACTACAACTGACGGCTTTTATGCAGTTTCGTTAATATTAGTTGTTGAAAGCACTTACGAACCGTGTCAGAAAATGTTTTTAATACTGTATATCAGGTTTGCTGGCTGGAGTTTCGCAAAAATAAAAATTTCAATTATAATCACCATCCTGACATAACGATATAGTTTGTGTTTGGTACGATACCTTGAGTTTTATCGCTACTTCAGAAGTGAAACCCATCTTTACCTGCAACAAAATAAAATGTATCAACAATAGTAATATGTACGGTTTTAAACATAACATTTTAAATAATGGTACTTTCCTGTTAAAGGGAGTATTCATTATTATCGATGATTTATTTTCGATATATCGATATTTTAGTTTTACTTCACGATTGGTACTTCTGTTTTAATATCTTCAAACGCATTTAAATTACAAATTAAGAACCAACCTTGTCTTAGGCAAAAATAATAGCCTATATATTGGATTAGGACATGAAACTATTCTAAACTAACCTAACATAACTAACCAAACTTGCTGTATTAGGCTAAGTTACCGTTTCAAAATTCCATGTGATAACAGAAAAGGCATATGAGGAATAGGCTATCAAACGGAATTTTGAAATGTTACAGCAAGTTTGGTTGGTTAGGTTAGTTTAGAACAGTTTCATTTCAATATAATATTTTGTTTAATTGTTTGTTGATACTGAACAATATTTATTTACTGTATCCTATATCGTACTTGTCAGCTGATATGTTTCAATTTGTTACTATCAATATATCGGATGGAAAACAAAAATATCGATATATCGAAAATAAAGCATCGATAATAATAAATGTTCCCTTTAACAGGAAAGTACCAATATGGTACTAGTAAACTATGAGATAACTAAGGTGGTTGGAAGACATGTGAATACACCCATAAAATACAAAAGTTAAAGAGTTTAATTTGAAGAAAAATATGAACTGAATAATACAGAGACTTCCGCATCGTTTACGTCACAAATAATTTATATAGATCGCCGCAGCAAAATCTAGACTGAGGTTGTACTACTAATCCTTTCAGGCTTACCGTTATTTACCCCCCCCCCTCCCTCTGATATTTATGGCCGGCAACCTGGATTTAAAGGATACACGACCTTTAATTATGTTTAGAGAGCTTCATTCCTACAAGCACATCTTGCGTGGGTTATCGGGTTGATCGAACGTATTTTTCTGATGGTATTTTTTTGGTCAAGATTTTCAAGTTTGAGTTTTTGATTGGATATATCCTTTTTGGGTCCCCCTGGACTCAAAAAAGTGAACTTTGAAGTGATGTCTGTGTGTATGGGTGTCTGTATGTGTGGATGTGTACAGCTACAGACTACACCTACTGTAGTCCGATTTTAAAGAGATTTGGTAGGTACTAATCCATAGAATCTCCAGGCATGTTTTTCATATTTTTGAAATTTATATTTTAATGTTGATTTCCCCATAAAAACCCACAAAATACCGAAAAATCGGATTTTCTCGAAAATGGACTGAATGGTTTTGATAAAAATTTAGTATGTTGTAGCCCTTTAAATTCTGAACGAAATGGTAACTCCTATTTCTGTAAAAATTACGGTTCAAAATTATTGTAAATTAATTAATTTTCCAATAAAAAAATCCCATAAAAAGAGAAAACATTATTTTCTAAAAAAAAACAAACAAAAAACAGTTTTGATTGAAATTAGTAGTGATAATCCTTATAATTCTAAACCAAATAGTGCAAACCCCCCCCCCCATCATTCCTGAAAAAAAAACCCGATTCTAAAGTTAATGCAACTTTTTTTTATTTTACCTATTAAATGTCATCGTTACTCTCATCGCTTACCCATGACAAAGGTTGTTGACAAGCATATGGGAGAAAGTATGTGTCAGATTGATGATACCGTTTATTTACTTTTTGTAATAGTTGAACATTTTGTCTTTGGCTTTTGTTTGCCGATAGGTATCTAGTATATCATATGATGTTTTAAAATAGTAATTTATTGCTGGCTATCTGAGTAAATATATACTCGAGTAATGATGAAAATGGTGCCAATTCAAGCCAGAATAGATCTTTTTAATGATTCAACACAGCAGCTGTGTCGAACTGTTCTTGATCATTTAGCTGTTGATAAATGGACCTAGTGAAAGAACCGGGTATTCTCTGTAAGCAACAAAATTGTCACTAATTCATTAAACACTCATACTTTACAAATTTCACTCATCTTCGACTGAAAATACAAACCCTGGTACGACGTGGTAAAACTGTATCTAATCTAATAATATATAAATAGAATGAGGTCAGCTTCAAGAGCTCATTTTAGCGAGTTACCCATATAGGGAATAAGCAATTGCCGTAGTACTTATGGTAAGTCCTGGGTCCATCGAATTATTTTTGCTCAAGTTGTGACGAAATTAGGTATTGGTGCAAACTTACATTTATTTGAACGAGTTCACGAATCAGCATGATCAGACTATAGGAATGGGGGTTTACGGGGGGATTAATGTGGTAAAATTGGGTTTTCTCATTTTTGACTCATACAACATAAAATTTTGCAATTTCTTTCCAAACCATTTAGTAAACTTTAAAAAACAAATAATTTAGTATCTCTAAGAGAATATGTGCCTTATAGTTACAGATAACAAAATTCTAGATTTAAAATTCCCATGTTATTCTTATGCTGAATAAGTAAACTGTTGTAGATATAGTTGTATATTTCTTTTATGGATATATTTCGATCAATTTTGAAAGAAGTATTTATTTCGTACTAAACTATTAACAATTCACAAAAAAAAAAACACTTTTTTACCCTCCCTGTTGCAGAAAACCTAAGTACTCGAAAGATTCTATTAAAATAGGGCATAAGTGTGATATTTAAGAAGGGCGGGTTTAGCTTAATGATTTGAGCTAAAAATATTTGAACCTAGACTGCTAATTATTATTCGATATCAAACCTGTATGTTCGATCAAACCTGCTACTGCTTTGTCCTAGGACGCTAGGCACGAATCCGGGATTATTTTTCACATTACTTCAGGCTAGACCTATTATCACTTAGATAAAATCAATTAGCGATTTGGCGTAATTTGAACCCGGGACCTCAGTGACCGAAGTCCCACGCTCTAACCACTCGTAGACCAGCTCGCTCCTTCCAGATGAAAGCTACTTGGATACTTTTCGTTACTATTTTTATTACTCCACCTCTTTCTACTTCTTAAAACATTCTACTGAGTACGTTACGACTTTTTACGTTAGAAAATTTTCGTCGAAACTGTCTAACTATATATAGTAGGACTAGTTAGGTGCTTAACTCACCTAATAGAGATAGCTGAAGGAGATGAAAGCTGCTGAAAGGGAAGTAATTTTGAAAGGGGCGGGGAGCAAAAGTCGTCCACAGCAGCATTAACAATGCACCACCTGCCCAAAGCCTCTTTACTACTAAACTTCTTTGGCACTTCTCACTTTATTTTTTTGGGTCCAAGTCACGTAAGGCCATCCATCTCTTTCCTTTCTCTTAGTTTAACGTTCAGTCTCAGATAGTTTCCTTTGCACCCTCTTTAGTTTCTAATCCACCACGACCTTCTCAAGTGTACATTTCTTAAATTGTATAAGATTGAAAAGTATTGTTTATATGGTCAATATGATTCATACTTGGCTTAAAATACCTACTATGTATGGTCGCCATTTCATAAAAAGTATTAAGTATTAAGTATGAAATCTCATTAAATATTTTTGTTTGCTTTTCAAACAGTAATTTTACAAGTGTGATTGAAAAGTCCCGCAACGTTTTAATATATTTTTTACCATTATGGATAAAATAATAACATATAATGATGATAATTTTAAAATTTGAACAATATTATTTATTTAACCCAGATTATTATTTTACATCCGTAATAGGCTACGTAATGAAATTCTCTTAATTTTTAACACTTATATTTACATTGATTTTGATTTACAATAAAATAATATACTGAATTTCTTATACTATAATTCATAAAGGTTATTATTTTGGTGGTTTTGAGATGTGAACACTTTTTTTCATCATCAAATACTGTCCATTGGATTCATAAACGAATATATCATTAAATAAATTTTCGATTGACACATACATTTAAATAATTTTGAACCATAATAAAAACTCCCTACAAAGTGCAACAAGTTCGATGTACAATTAACAGACCATTGTGCAGCTCTTTATGTTTATATCCAGACCCAAGGGTGTTTGATGTCCTGCAACCGATGTAATTCAATGACTGAAAGTAGGGACAGTGAGGGGGGGATAGTTTGACAGAGGGTTGTGGGAGTAATGGGGGGGGGGGGTTCATGTCATTGCTGCACTGCAGTCATCGCTCAAGGACAGATTGTCATCGTAAATTGTTTTTTTTTTTTATTTACCATCACTTGTAGTTTTATATTGATTGCTTGGTTAGTTTTCAGGGTTTTGGGCGATAGAAATAAAATATAAAAATTTGTTTTTGTGGATTGAAGGCAAAAAAGGTGTATTTATAAACGAAATTGATAGTTTGAAAAATTCCTTTTAAAGTTTGTGGTCGTCGTAGTGAATTTTGATTTTGTTTGCTTGTGAAAAGGGGGTGCGGGATTGTTAAGTAAACAAATAAATCTCTAAAAAGAGTTTTTACCAATATTATAAGATAGTTTTAAGGAGGTATAAATATGATGTACATTAAATAATGTTTTACCAACATAATTTAGACAGTTTTTACAACTATATGAGTTATTCTCAATACTTTAAGAAATTAACTGCAATAAGAAAGGTTTTCTCTTAAATAAAGTCACAACTGTCAAGAAAACTTAAACTAGGAACGTTTCAAAATCAATTAATTTGGAACTATATAAATATTTTTCATATGAAGACTGAGTAGAACCATCGAAGACGTTTATGGTGCCTCTGATAAAAACATGCTAAATCAATCTGAAAAATCTATGATCACATAAGATATGTTACAAGGAGACGCTATTTAATTATGAATAGAAAAGACAGTTTCATTCTTTTTCTTATGAATGGATTTGTCATTCCTACAATAAACTAAGACAGAAAAACATTTTTTTTTTTTTACTATTTAAGCAGAGTGACCAAATTTGAAAAAAAAATTTAAACATTACAAAACCCTACCAGAAATACAGTTATCTATTTAATACTATTAGTAATGTGATAGTAAACAAAATTATTCTCTTTTTGCCTGCACCAAACTACCTGCAATAAATACCTAGGGATTCTCATGTTCTATTTTTTTGAATGGATTGTTTCTAACAGACCTAATCCTAATCAATCTGCTCAAACACTTCGTAAAAGCATATAATAATACTTACCAATTATATCATTGTGTCTGGGTAGCCTATTGTTTTATAGCTCGCCTGGTAATCCTAACAATAATTATAATGATAATTGTAACAACGACGAACCACCCCATTGTACATTCATCCTTCGGTTATTCAGTTTACAACATGCATGGTTCTGTCCTAATCCAAATGAGATGAATAATTAATAAATTAATGTATATACATTGTTGTTCCAATCCATGCAAATACTTTATAGAAACAAGTCATCTCTTCTACGGCTTCATTGTATTAAGAATTTAAACCTTAACATATTCTACAAAAGCATAGTTAATACCGTATTACCGTATCAAAATTTCAAGCTAAAACGTTTACAAAAAACTAAAAGCTGATTCAAGCTACCCAAAAACATTCCCTAAAACATGTAGCGTGTAGTGTTTGATTTTCTGCCCCGCCAAGAGTGTATTCAGTGTGTGAATTAGGTTGGGAGGTAAATATTGGAGAGGGTTTGTAGTAAATATTCAAAAGGCTGCGGTCCAGAGAGGGATTTAAGGTCTCACCCAACCCTTCCCTGTGGATCTGAATATCCTCAAACCGTTCATCACGATTTTAACACTACCTAGGTGAACGTCCGAATCAACTGTCAACTGTGACTTTATAACTTCTCTTTTGTTGAGTCGTATTATTACAGCTTTTTTTTTTAATGAGACAAGTAAAATATTTTCAACAATTGATGACGATTTACCATTGGTGTGTTACATTGGTAGAGCTAAGGATTAGTCATGAATAGTTAGTAACTAAAACAAATTAACTTTTGTGAACATCTGCATAATAGCGTGAACAATACTTAACCTAAAAAACAAAAACCTATTAGGTAAAATAAAAAAATTACTAATATTAAAACCTTGTACCAAAACTAATAAGCGAAATACATTAAAGAAATTATAACAGCCAGTAAAGAATTATAATCTTCCTATGATTAAATTTTCCCTAAATATCTACACTGTAAGCCACTACAAATGTTCATGAGCCTTTAGACATTCCCAAACTGTTCCTAGGACTTTAAGGGAGTTATTCAACAATACAAGTATCTTTAAATATGATTAATGCTATTTACAGGTAGTCTAACAGGTTTCAAGTAATGTTCAAGGTAACTAACAGTTTAACATAACTAGTTTATTGTACATTTGTTGGTGACTTTAAGGAAAATTCTTTGCAAGATCAATCGAGTACACAGAGGGAATAAAAATCCATAAAGACTAGCTGGTGGTGGAATACTTAGGGATGTGTAAATAGTAAATAGTAAATAGTAAATAGGTTAGTGAGTCGGTGGCTCAGTCGGTAGCGTCGCGGACTTCGGGCCCAAGACAGCGATGTCGTGGGTTCGGATCCTGGTCACTGCCGATAACATTTTATCAGTACAGTTCACCTTTGTACTGTACCGGCTCACTCCTTGCTTTGCTGTAAACGATCCACGCACGGGCGCTTAGTCTATGTGGACGGGCAAATGCAAGGTTAAAAGAGGCCGCCAACCTTAAAAAAAAAAATTATAATGTTTGCCTTTAAATTTGAAGGTGACTGGTTCGAATCTAAGCAAAAGGATCGTTTCCAGACCCAGGTGGCGTTTGATAGTAACAAGACCAGAATTTGAACCATCCCTTAAACAAATTTAAGGCGGAAACATATACATAACAATCGATAAAGAATTCATAACATTTAAATTCAACTCAAAGCTGAATAATAGTACTAAAAACAAATGATTTGTAATATTTTCGCACAAACAATATATTAAAATAAATCAAAAGCGAAAATTATCCATTTCAAATTTCAAACAAAGTTTATAATCATAACCTACCTTAAAGAGTACTGGTAAACTTTAAGTCTCCAGTTTACAAAATTTTGTTAATTGTCAATTTAAAAAGGCAAAAGCCAGGTCTCACCTTCAATTTAAACCTGTATATAATGCAGACAGTCCAATGGTTGGCTCTATAAGCCAATATGAGGGTAATTTAGCCACAAGGCTGGCCGTATGCCTGGACCCCGAGCAAGGGTAGGTCACGGTTAATGTAGTTGGGCTGCGTACCAACTTTGGCACTGATTAGCCTACGTGTACCATACAATGGTTACTTACTTGGCAGACTGTACGGGTGTTTTACATTGGCAATTGTAGAATTCACATTTGTTTAGTCTTTTGTTAGTTTTAAATACATTTTCCTACAATAGCATGGAAATGATCACATTACCACAGTGGTAAACAGTATGCAAAATATATCATTTCCGCTCTAGAGCGAGAATGGGTCATTCCCACACGCTAAATCACTAAATCAGCTGATTTCACTGTTGGTGTGCGCCAACCAACAGTCACGGAGCCGGCACGATAATAACTGTTAAGCAAATAACATAACCTAAAAAAACCTAAATGAAATTTTATATACAGCACAACAGTTTGTCTGTATGTTATAAGTTATTTATGTGGTAGGAAAACCCTTGTGTCTTCAAGAACAGAAACAAGCCATTGCCGCTCTCTAAATGTATCCAACCCATGTTTCTTTTGTTTAATTGAAGAAGGCGTTTAGCTATTTACTATTAATTTGATGTTTTATTACCATCTAAGAATGATAGAAAAATTTAAATATTTTTTACTATTAGTTATACTCCGCTATTCAGGTGTATAGCCCCTAGTAGTATTAACTAGTGATAAACCGTAAAATGTAAATTGCACACTAAAGTTAAAACAATTTGGATGACATTGCAACACTCTAACGATACCAACAGACACTCTCAAAAAACAAACTTAACAATACATGATAGATACGACGGGTACTTGCACTATTCAAAGCAACTGTGTATTGATGTGTGGCATTGCTACTTCAGGCCACACATTCTGTTTCTCTGAGACCAAATATTTTCTTTCCCTGTGGGCAAATATTTGACCATCTACAACTCTCATACCTGTATCAGGATGTCATGCACTTAATTATCGTCGCCATGATTAATTTATGCCTACTCAAGTACTTTTGTAAATAAACTGGTATACAAATTTCCCTTCGTGATTTTTAATTTTGTTGCCACTATACACCCGTTTGGGAAATTAAGGAAGCTAATAAAACAGTTGGTAGCTCAGTCAAAACATGAATTACTACAAATCTATGACTCGTCGTTGTGGATTCACTTATCTGAGTTACCTCTGATATTTATCATCAAGAATCCTGTACTGTAGTCTATTAACTCTTACTTTGATTTATACTTAACCAATACTAGAGTGAAGTACAAATTCAATGGTTGAAAATGCAGTTATTTCTTAAGACGAGGTTGATACGCCTTTGTAGGGAATATCAAACATTCTACCATAATTCATAGGTATTTCATAGGTAGTAAATTTTATGGCCTAAAAGAAATTAAAACATCCAAAGAAACGAAACCGATTTACCTACACAACCTAGCCGAGATACTTAAACAGAACAATATTGTTTTCGCTAGTACATGTGGACCTAGGGGTACTTTTACAACCATCAGCCACCTTTCTAACATATTTATTTGTCAAAATGTTTATGTATAATCATCTAGTTTACAAATATTCAACTATACAGCGCGCCTAGCGGTAGAGCCGGGAAGCACTAATCCCTGTCCACGGGACATTATTTACTCTGAGGGCGTATTTATGGTGTACAACCTGGATTTAGCCAGTACATTCCCTTTATTAGATTTATGAACATTACAGCAAACGATGATCTTTCCTGAATAATATTGCAGCTTTAATACCAAGGATTATTTACTCAAGCACTTGTAGAATTTTCAGAATTCATTGCTGCATCAGTTAAGTCATATGTCGTCAATCCAAAGTCAATTGTTTAGCCGGAAGTCACATGTAATTTAAATAGTATCATACAAAATGTATAATACAACGATTTCCTTACAAATACAACCAACAAAAATGTACATTCATTATTTTTGGTAAAGTGAGAATAATGAATACGTTATTCTTACAATTAATTTCAAAATGATAAGACGGATTTTAATCTATTTTCTAGCTGGGTAGTAAAAACCGATTATACGTCTAGAACTTCTCGTATTTTTTAATGTTGATAAATCTATATCTGGATACGATGATTATTTAAACGTTCTGTACACTAAGAGAATAAGTTACAATAAAAACAATGTAGAAATATGTACAGTATATATACATACAATATACAATATACATGCAATATACAATATACATGCAATATAAATAGCAACGGCCAACGCTCGATATTACATTAGGTCTGCCATGTTTTGGTTTGGTTAAAATACGTTAATTTAGCGTCTTTAATCAATTGGCTTGAAAATTATTTGCTGGTTAAACGGTGTTCCGTAAATGTATAAATACTTATTATTAACATGCTTACCAAACCGGTTGCATAAACATTTGTTTTTTTTTTTCGTGAAGCTACTATTTTAGTGGTGGATGACAATCATATAATTTTCAGTGTATCTTTATCGTATATCCAGCTATACTGTTTAAGCATACATATACTGTGCCCTTAAAAGTGTAAAAAGCTTATTTTCTCAAATTACGTTTAAATTATTCAAGATCTAGTTTGGTCTTTCATGGTAATCATAAATAACGTTAATGGTGGATCAGAAATAACTTTTTAAACAATATACACATAATTTTACACTATATTGTGACATTCTCAAAACTACCAATGTAAGTTTAAAGCTCGTTTTCGTGTCTAGTTCGTGTCCGGTGACACTGATCGCTAGTGTCGACAGCATTTTGTTTCTATTCGGTTAATTTTATGATTTGCAATTTACTATTTGGTTATATAACTAGATGTCGAGTTATTGTATATAATTAGATCGTTAAGAAATAACAAGAAACAAATTGTAAACCATACACGACCTCTACAGTGCGCCAGACAGAACTAACAATAAAATTGGCTTCAGCTGATCCAAGAGGATGATAAATCTACTAAGTATGATCTATGCTATAACTAAGGAGAGACAAAATAGATAATCTCAGAGGTTATAAACATTGTTGGACCTATAGTGAACCCTTGAGTAGCTCCCTGTGCAACAACGGGTGTATTTGGTTACTTGACCCACAGGGATACAGGGGATGTCAGCCAACACAATTCAATACCCCAGGTTGTGGTGGGGGGGGGGGGAACTGGGGAGGGGATTGAGAGGTCAAAGTAATACTATCACAGGTTCAAAATGTATTGTGTCAATATGTGTATTTTGAACCGATGATTTTTTTGTAAACTATTTTTTGGAATAGGCATACTTTCGTGGTGAATATTAATAATGGGTAAAGTCCGAAAAACCGTGTTGAATTCGGTTGTACGAATTTTACAACTTTAAGCAAATCTTGATTATTTAAAGAATTGTGTCATCTTATATCAATCTTTATTGTAATTTGCGATGAATGTAAGGAGTTTAAGTCAATAGCTGTTAATGTAAGATACTGTTTACATTTACCGTATTGGTTGAAGGCGTATTTTATTATTCTACTAGCTGTTACCCACGGGCTTCATCCCGTTTGATTTCATTAAGTCAAAAAACGAGAAAACTAGCTTCAAACTTACAATGGGATGAGAAGTCTACTTGTGTTGGCTATGGTTACACTAATGTAGTCTTGAGAATGTCATAATCTTGGGAATGTCATAATCTTAAGGTACAGTATCTACACTTAAACAGTACAGCTAAATAGACGTGAAATATAAAACTATTGATTGTTTAAGTTAAGCTGAAATAAAAAAAACTCAGTTATATGTACAAACAAATAATCACACCTGATTTTGATTAGGTAATAAATTGAAAGAATAGCATACAAATAAGTACAGCTGAGGTATTTTTTTAGCATTAAGTAAAGGGAAAGCTCCTTTAGAAAGGAATTACGACCTTAAATGGCAATTTATGAAATAATGGATATTTTTTCGCAAGTGTTCTCGTCATGACGAACATTTTAAGTTTATGGCTTATGGGGGTGAGACTTGTAGTTTTGTCGAAAGTTCATGGGTACTTTGGGATTTATATATGGATATGTTTACATTAACATAGGTCGGTGGAGGAATATCTCCAATATATACTGTATTACAGTTTTCCTCCTTTGGGAGATATTTTTTCAGAATGTTAGTTCTACAACGTAAAGTGGGCTTCAAAACTCTGACCTTGTGAAGCCATCTGTAAACATATTTTACATAACTGAAACCAGGTGCCTTTACCTAATCTCTGAAATAAACCATTAATTGGACTATTTATATGTCAACAAATCTAAAATCCTAAATCGTGCTAAATCGCTATTCCACTCACAAGGATTTAGTACGATAACAGAACCTATTACCATTAATTTTACGATAGTCACGAAATCTTTATGACAATTGTACGAAACGTGCACATTTAGTGAGACTCTCTAAACGTTTGAGAGAGCTACAAAACTAATGTCAGATCCAACAAAAGAACTTGACAACTTGGGAAACTCAATTTGTGAAACAACATAGCATTGTGCGACTGGATCGTGGAGATTAGCGAAAGTTTGGAAACTAAAGTGTTTGTACGCCTAAACTTCAGAACCTTCTTCAAACAATGAGATTATCACATTTATTCAGCTTTATTTAGTTTTAAAATGCAAAATACGGGTATTCATAGGTTTAGGTAACAGGTATTTTTTAAACCATAAAAGATTTTCAAGGTCTAATTTTTTTACGGTTAAGTAAGTATTAAATACCGATTTGGTTTTCTAAGTAAAATATTAGAACTCACCAAAACAAAAAATAAAAAAAATATTTGTATAGCCTAATATACAGTTTTATTTTAATTGAAGTAAATCTGTAAGTATAAGCTGTATAAAACTGTAGGAAAAATATAATATGTAACACGAGTGCAAATCGCCTTTGCTGCGCTCAAGAAACTTTCCACACAGCAGCAAAATACCACTTCACCTACGAGTAACACAAATAACTATTTTATTGTTGTGTTTAATTCAAATACACCCTTTACAAGCGAGTAGAAGTATTTTCAACACACGATTAACTATTAGTAAATATCAATACGATATTTTGTAATTTACTAAAGTTGGACAAACATGCTAAAAAAGAGTTAACTTGAATCCTTAATGACTTAAACATTTATTAAAAAAATAACTTCATTTAAAATGTCTCTCTAAAACGTTATTTACAGTAATAGCACGTTTAGATAAGCGGAGAAAAATAATGCTGCGACTGCAATTGCATTTCCCTTATCTACTATTTATGCTTGAAGTTTTTTAGTTTACATTCAAAGTAAAACGTTTAAAAACACAACAATACAAGCATCGTTCGCAGAACCGTAGTGGTATATCTGTGGATTACAAGTGAAAAACATCCCCTATTATGTTTTTCCTGTTATCCTTCCACCCCTATTCATAACTGCCCGAGATGTTTGGCAAACCATTTTTATTTTCTCTAAGAAAAACCAGATTGTCTTATTCTTATATCCAGATTTATTTCAGACAACTTAGGTTGTTGCGTGTGTAATTTTGATCTTTAAATTCATATCGTTCTGCGAAACAATAAATACATAGTGCAATATACTTAACGAATTGTAAAATACCAAAGCATTGCTCCCTATGCTAAAATGATTTCACTACGTAGCGTTTAATTTTAAAACCTAATAAAAATTAAGAAATAAAGTACCAATAAGCGAACCCGTGGTAACATTTTGTATAAAAATATTATTTAAAATGTAGTGGTAGAGAAACTTTTAATGAAAAGATGTATTTCTACACATACATTAATCGCTTTGCCTGAATATATTTTAAAACTACACATTTAATGCATTTACAATTTAAAATAATTTACTGTAATCATATTCAAAATGTATCAGCATACTGTACTGATATTATTATAAATTAGGATATTAACAAACTAAAAAACCACTATACATGAAAAAAGAGCAATTATTTAATTACCAGTTTATGCAATTTTTGATTCACATATTAAAAATCCAAAATGAACGCATACTATAAACAATAGCAAAAGTAGTTGTATTTTACAAAACTTATCTAATATGTTTTTGCCATGATTAACTCCAAGCCAAACTGCTTAGCTGGGGCAAATATTGCACCTTGGAACCTGTGTTTACGTAGTGATGGTGGGGGATGGTGAGAGGGGGGTGTTTTGGGATGTTGGCTGTGTTTCATATCCTATGACGCAATGCACCATCGAGTGGACTCTAACCTGGGCGACGGTAACGGTGGTTTATGGTCAAACTATTTGTACTGGACTGAAAGTTAGTAAACTGTGCTGGAGGAAGGCATTATAGGATATTAGTACGGTATATAACCGGTAATGATATGTTGTTGTTTGACAGAGATGGTAATTAAATTAATAATGTGTTTAAGGTAACTTGGGTAATGTTTAGTTTTAATGTTTTTTTTTTTGCAATAGGAAGGAAAATTTATACAACAACTAGCATATTTTATTACTCAAGTATGAAATCACGTTTATTACTTAATGTATAAGAATAAAACTTTTAATTTTAATGGCAATCCAATGAGGGAAGTATAATCCAGTTTGCTGATCAGTCTGTTGAATTTATCATGTTTATCGCTCCAACCACTTTCCAAGTTTTTTTACAAACCATTGCAAATCGGAAGGAAATTTTTCATGACTCGGACTTAGTGATAGGTAACCTAAAGCATAACTTTCTCAGACTATTTACGATCTCTTTCAGAACCAGCAGATTTTTGTCTCATAAAAGAATTTCATAATCTGGCACTTATCCAGTCCCGAGTCTCATATTCTAATACCCTTGGCAATAGCTCTGGGCAAACGTCACTCTTAAATCCCCTTTTTTGGCCTTTAAACCACGTCAAAAGTTATCTCACTCAGTTTCCCACAGGTTAAGGGGGACAAATCATTAAAATTTTAATACAAAAATGAGTGTATACAAAATTATATCAATTAATAATATTTATATAGCTTATAAGACAAATTTGTCCATTTATTATGTTTTCTTTCTCTTTCAAGAATTTTAATATTGTTTTAAATATTTGTTAGGTTGACATGTTAGCCCACCCAGTCATACTGTAAAACTTTAAGTTAACATGTACTGTTTGGTACCACTTTTTCACAATCACTTGCAAAATTATTTTTCCTCAGTTTGTTTTCTTTTGTCGTTTACTTCTTCAGTAATTGTTTAATTTTCGAGTACGGGTTTTGCATAATTTAGAGTGGAGGGTTGTACAACTTAGAAAACAAGATTATTACAATTACAGTAGATGTGTGACAATAGAGAAAATTTCTCATTTTCTTAATTTAAGAGTTTTGGTAACAACAAAACAAAAAAAACTCTACCAAACGTTCTAAGGATATAAGTTATGTTTTTTCTGAATTTTAATTCAATTTTTAGCTACGGAACAAGAGTTAGTTATCTGCATAACACCACATTATATGTCCATCAGAGAAGACTTACGTTTTTATAGCTTTTCTACTTTAATAGAAAATAATACGAGAAAAACATCTATAGTTACTATAAGTATTTCTAGTTTCTGATAATTCATCTATATATAAAGCCAAAAGTACCCATGAACTTTTAAGAAAACTACAAGTCACACCCCCATAAACCATATATTTAAAATGTTCGTCATGACGAGAAACCTTGCGCAAAATTATCCATTATTTCATAAATTGCCCTATAAGGTCGTAATTGCTTTCCAAAGGGAACTTTCCATTTACCTAATGTTAAAAATACCTCAGCTGTTATTATTTGTTCGTATTACCATTACTGTATTCTGTTTTGTTTATTTTATCTTATCTTAACCAATCAATAGTTTTATTAATAATAATGTAGTAAAACGGGGTGGAGCAGCCCGTGGGTAACAGCTAGTTGTGGTAACTCCTAAGAACACCATGTGACCTGCAGCACACATGTTTAAATCATAGTGTACAGATTTTGATGCGTAAGGGGATGAATATTATAAAAATAAATACAATCTAAATTGATAACAATGTTGGCAGACAGTGTAAGGTGACAATTAGGGAGCCAGCGAGGCTTGCTGCCACTCTGGTGTCGGATTATAGGGTTGACATCCTTTATCTCATTATTTTAGAGAAAATCTAGAGATTCCTAACCGAGGTAACAACAGAGATGCGGTTGAGAAACTACATTCTTTTGGTAAAGAATGTCATTTGTACGATGCAGGACAAATATAAAAACTGACAAGGAAGGTTCACAAAATATAAAAAAATAACAATATATTTAAAATATGTTGTTTTTTTTATATTAAAAACATATAAATGCTTATTCGTTTTTATTTTTGCAGCATGAAAAAAATGTGACGTGTCATATAATAATATTTTGATAACATATTTGATTTGCACAAATATTATGAATATACAATACTACTGCGTCATCAAAAGTATATATTTGGTCGTCAAAGGTCTAATATTAACTTTAACTGTACAATGTTTTTACTATGGATACTATATCGTTAGCTAGACATTAAATTTTTATGTTGAATCTGTAGACAGTTTAATTGAAATTAGACCCTCCGCAGCAAAACTGCAGACTAAACAAATTAATATATACCTAGTTGGATATTCACTGAAATATTCCGTTAAAATGTTTTAGATTTATTATCTATTTAAACAACATGAGTTAAAATGAGTCTTTAGGTTTGCTTTCTACAAGAAAGGTAATAAATAGTGTTTTCATTAAAATGTTAGTAACTAAAGAATTTAAACAACGATTACAACAACATTTTTATGACATAAACCGATTTAAAGTAATTTTACTAAATCAGTGATTGAGATACGAGGTATCAATTAAAGATCTAAAGCACATGTTCAACCATTGACAAAGTGAATACTAACGGCATACTGCAGATAAAATACTAATTTCATGTAAAATATAGGAAGAATTAATTCAGTTTAGAGGTGAAAATGAATCCTGGCAAAATATCAGAGCTGCCAATTCTTTTATAAGCACGTTTGGCAAGGCTTTATTAAAGATTCAATCTTAAATCTTAGAATCGGTGTTCGTTGAGTCAACTCTCAGGGAAAATTCAAGGATGAAGTAACCAATAACCAATTGAGAAACTATGAAAGCACGACATAGACTTGATTGGCACAAAATAACAGAACTGAATGTAAGTTTTAGTCAAGGAAAATATATTTTTGTGCGTGGTTTTATATGAAATAAAACTACCATTCTGATTCATTACCGTAGCTTTTAAAGATTTATCAATATTTCAATAGGATGCATTGTAATTAAATATTAAATGTTTTCTTTATTTTCTCAAGTTTTAATAAACATTTATAAGCTTAAATTGTAATAATAGCAAAAAATATCTTCATAATGATGTTTAAGTTTCCTACAGAAAATGTTTAAATGTGTATGGAATATGTTTTTAAATTACGAATGAGTTGCAATGATTCACAAACTATGTTGATAAGGTTTTTCATTGATTTATATTTAGAACATAATGTCTTAGAATAAGTATGTATCCAATATGAATTTGCAGCTTTAGCTAAACACATGTTTAGCAAAAAAGCAAGTCGTCTTTTGACATAAAGAAAACATTTTCAGTGTATGTTTGTAATGTACTTAATACTGTCATATTTCACGCATGCAATTAAGTTCGTAAGGCCACTGCTAACAAAATTAGATAATTGAGAAACTAATACAATTAGAATTTAATGTATGATATCGTGTTTGTTCTAAACTAAACCATTAAATCGTGGATGAAACATAAATATACAGATTCAATATCAACAGTCACTAAAGAATTTAAAGGTATCTACTTACCAAATATTCAAGCTTAATTATTTGTGTGCATAACTAATTGTTATTAATGTTTTTAAAGGCCTACATTTATTTGAAACTATTAAATATAACTATTAAACAATTAATACAAATATAGAACTACCTTAATTGTGTCCGCTGTACCATTTTGCATACCTGAAATAACAGTATTCAGTTAATTTAGGAATAAATACATGCTAAATGTTCATCTTAAAAGATACAAACTCAAGTTAATTAGGAGTAGTTAATTAATTAACTATTGTTATTAACACCCTCAACATTAAGAAACATTTCACTTTTAGAATATAAGTTATAGCATTTCTTAGCCATTACGATTCTTACAAATACATAACGCTTTAATTTACTGACAAAATATAAGCCTACAATTCCTTTATGCCTAATTCCGTTATACCATTGGTGACAGAGTTAAGTTGTTCACCCTATTTTACTACAATATGAAAACTAAACCTATGAATGATTAGCTTGAATACAAAAAATAACGGTGCCTACAAGAGTATTTTTGTCCTAGTAAGCTAGGCATGAGCCCAGTATTGCTTTTCACATTACTTCATGCTAGACCTAGGGGTTGCGGTATTTTCACTTAGATAAAATCCATTAGTGATTTGGAAGAATTTGAACCTGGGACCTCGGGCACCGAAGTCCTTTGCTCAAACTACTAGACCACCTACAAGTGTAAGATGCCCTTACCCAATATTAAACATATAGGATATTTTGCTCCCATATAAAGTAATTATCAAACTTGTAATGGATAAAATGAAGTTCATTTTCTTTCAAAACATAAACAGTAAGAAACCTATGAGGATAATGTTTTTAATTATTTTATAGACATGGCAAAATCATACATCCTACAACGAATTAACTACCTATACGTTTATTTTTTATTTTTTGGTAGACGTATCCTTAGAAAATTCAGGTATATCTTTTTCTTCTCACTTTAATAAGGATTTCTATTAGGGGTGGACATCAATAAGTCAATTGATTGATCAGCTATACTTAACGAGCCAATAAATCACTAGTGTTTCCCCTTACTGGCAGAATTATCTTTAGTAACAACTCCAGGAAAATCATTTTCTCTTGACAATACGATTAGCAATGGACCGTTACTCCTATTTGATCCGATCCAGCTTAGTAGAACGCTCTGAACTACAGTATTATCAAAGGCTATTGTGTCTGGACTGGACTCAACAATGTTAGGCACGCCTTTGGTTCATTGACGATACAATTGACTGTCTACTGCACTCATCAAGGTCTACCTTGATCCTTGTTCAAGACGAGGGATTACATTCTAGTTTTATTTGATAAAGTTTTAGGAATCATTGAATTGTCTAAAATCTTGCATACATGGTGTATGATGTATTAACTCTGTTAGCTAATGTATAGCTTTGGCATTTTCGAAATCATCTTTTGGAGAAAAGTTGAAAAATATACCTTAATTTATCTAAATCTATTACGCATTCATGGAATCTGCTCTGAGTTTATAATTTTATTTGAATCATTCAAAGTGCCAAATTCATATATGCACCCGGTAGAAAAAAGGATAAATTGATTTTATTTTCCTCCATACTGCCTCCTACCGAGCAGAATCCTCATGGGGTGTACGATCTAAATGTATAACGTAATTTAATAAAATGCATTTATTTGGTTTGACCGTACACATATTTATTTAAATAAAAAATATTAATTTCTTTTCAATAAATCTAGTAAATCCGCAATGCACAATTAAATATAAGTTTCAATTTCGGTACCAAAAGTTTTTTGTCCGCCCCAACAATTAATTGGGAATTAATTAAAAAAAACTAATTCACAATCGAGCTGAATATTCGCAGTGAAACAAAATGAATTACCTAAGTCACGTCGTGCCACGCTGCGTACCGTACAGTGGTTGGCGGGGGGCGGGTGGAGGGGGGAGCTAATGTTATGGAGCTGTTGTGGTAGTGTAAGGGTGGGGGGAGAGAGGGGGATGTTGGGATGTTGGCTGTGTTTCATATCGTTCTGACGCAATGCAGCTACTGTGATAGAAACTGGACCTTAACGATATTGTGTTAGACTTCGAAGCTGTGTGTTGTATTTGTCAATGGATACGTGATTTTACAGTCTTCAGACAATGCTGTAGTTGTCCTTTTGGAAGATTATCTAATCAAAATTGAATATACATTTTTAATGTCCACACTATAGGTATGATGTTGTTTATGTTATAAGGGTTCTTTTAAAGATAATGTTGTATTTATTTACTGTTAGTTTGATCCTGGAAATTTTTTATTTAGTTTTTGAACGGTAACTGGACCTAGGTCTGCTACAAATTTTATAATAAGGGAATTTGGTATGATCCTAAAAATAAATAGGAAAGTCAGTGATGTTTTTACATTTTGTGATTTTATTTTGATTTTGTTTGACAATGGTAACCAAACAATAAGTTTACTAAACATTTATTTATTTACTGGGTTGATTGATTGTTATGGCCGTACCTTTTTGAAGTTTCGAGACTGGACCCAGCACAAAGTCAGTGACATATAGTGCGGTCCCATGGATAAATATGGGAGACTCGCTACTATGAAGGCTTTGTTAAACCTAATATTTTCCGAGACTTGATATACATATTTAGCCACAGGTTCAAAGAGGAGGTTTGTAGCTTTTTAAGGTTTAAAACCTGACCTAAACTTGTTAACAGGTTTAAAGAAAGGGTCCTGGATTAAGCTGAGCGAAATTATCTTATATTAGTCATTAAAAAATCTACTTAAGCCATCTTACATTTATCTGACACACATGTCATACTTTACAATCGTATAGAACGTTAATAATACTTAAGTGATAGAATTTATTAACACTTATGCTTGATAAAATACATATAAGTCTTGATAAAAATGTCTTTTATATTATTGACATTTATAAAATTACACATTTGTAAAACACTAGCATTAAATTAGACTCTAATTGAATTTGCAGAAAAAAATCGTGAGTGCTAAACAATATTTTATAATATGTACATTGTAGACAATTATAGTAGTCGGAAAACGTTATAAATAACATTTTATGTTATTTGTGAGGGATCAACACTAAAAAATAATTTATGGTAAATGATGCATTAAATATTGTCTAATATGTTAAGTTTATAGGCAATTTGTGTATAACGTATACATTAGTTTGTCAAATGAAACAAGATATTCGTCTACATATTTTCTTACAATATTATGTGTAATATCTAAATACAATAAACTGATAAGAGAATATAGACAAATTAAATAAAACAATAGTTTTGAGGATGTGTTTTTAAGCTCAAAGTATCATGACATTTAAGATGTGTCAAATGAAATTCCATGATCTGATCTAAGGAATGTAAGTTTTGATCGTTTTTGTCTCGTTCCTACTTCTTCCAACACGTAACACACGGAGTAAAAATGCATTTATTTTTCATATACCCTGTATTCATAAAAAAAATTAAAATAAACTAGTAATATGATCTTCCTAATTATTTCAGCCTCCTTTACATGTTTAGCCCCCCCCCTATAACTTCTTTTGAAACTTTGTGTTTGTAATAATTAAAGTTTTAACGAAAAAAAAACGCCATAGATCACCGGCAGATCTCTTTAAAATATAAAAAAAATCTCTTTAAATATACCTGAGAAATTCCACAAAATATTTGCACATACAACTAATTCTTGAAGTAGCACAATAAAAACAGAAATTCAACAACAAACCAACTTGCCAATTACCAATTACGATTGACGAAGAAATTAAATTATTTTCGTCCGATACATGATATCGAGGATAATTTATTGAACTGTTTGAAAGCCTTTTTGACACAATATCCAATTTAGATTCTATCAGATTCGCCATTGTCTAAATAATCTCATTTGGCACAGCTTTTGCGCAGTTTCCATTCTATTGATATTCTGTTTGACGTTACGATAAAATCGAATCATTTAGAGGATTCTTATTTCTTTTGTTTGTATGATTTAGGCTGATTATATATTGATGATTGCAATTGATTTATTTTAAAAGCAGAGAATATAGGATATAGCTTTGATTACGCAGTTGAAAATAAAATAAATTATATTTGTTTCGTCCCTCGTATGTTCGCGTACAATAAGCCGTTACTTGTTCCACACACACACATCAATAACTTACATCAATTTTTACATTGTTTAGTTCACAATTTTTAGCTATCGATTTAAATATATTTACTACCTTTATACAGTTTTTCAGTCTATTAAATTATACCCACAGGTTTTTAATCTATGATCATACCAATTTATATATAAAACCAATACAATAAGAAACTACATGACTATTTCCCCATACTCTGGAGCTCTATGTAATAGTATATTTCGTACCTAGGGCCGAAAATGAGGTTTTGCTGGCTCGAGATAGTTATTAAGTTCGAGACGAAGTCGAGAACTTAAATCGATCGAGAGCTGCAAAACCATTTCGGTCCGTGGTTCGAACGCTATTTTTCACCACACTATTTCCTATTTACCACTATTCGCCACTATAATAATGCACACTGATAGTCAACACAACTACAACTTTAAGGTTATGTGAAGAAATAATTTGAGGAATCAGCAAAAATAAAAATAAATAGTTGCCAGGCAACAGTGACAAAATTCTATTTCACCACACTATGATGTTTTTGGCTGTATTACATACGTTAATTGGTGGCTGAAAGTAACGTTTTGCTGGCCATGCCAGCTGTCATCGTAATTTGGGGACCGAGCAGGTTTTTACAGGCCGGGGCCGCAAAATCAGCTGTCCGCTTACTTACTTAAAACATGAATGCATCTTAAATACACAATCAAAATCCATAGCATTGCAATAGAATTGTGTTATTGTCACCGTTGCCTAGCAACTATTTATTTTTATTTTTGCTGATTCCTCAAATTATTTCTTCACATAACCTTAGATGTGTAGTTGTGTTGACCATCAGTGTGCATTATTATAGTGGTGAATAGCGGTAATAGGGTATAGTGTGGTGAAAAATAGCGTTCGTACCACGGACCGAAATGGTTTTGCAGCTCTCGATCGATTTAAGATCTCGACTTCGTCTCGAACTTAATGCTATGGATTTTGATTGTGTATTTAAAATGCATTCATTAAGTAAGTAAGCGGACAACTGATTTTGCGGCCCCGGCCTGTAAAAACCTGCTCGGTCCCCAAATTATGATGACAGCTGGCATGGCCAGCAAAACGTAACTTTCAGCCACCAATTAACGTATGTAATACAGCCAAAAACATCATAGTGTGGTGAAAAATTATATTTCAATTAGTCGGCAACCTCAAGTAACTTCAGTCACGTCAAGTCAGATACACGGTATAGTATGATATAAACTCGGCAACAGGTTGAACGTTTCAAGTACAGATTCGTTGATGGATGGACAGCTATCTACTAAATGTTGATCTCACCTCTCAAACGTCTTGAGCAGCTTATTTCACATTTTATCAGACCATCGTAGAATTAATTCGTTACTGTTTACCTTTATTTTGTACGTTCCAAGCAGATATTATACGATTCTTGTTGCTAGTAGATTTGATTCCGATGTTAACAGTTTTGCATAACTTAATTCTCGTAGTTTTTACACTTTTCAAGGATAATCTAGATTTGTTAAAATAAAATAACTTGTTTTTAGAATTTTGAAATAGGAGTTTTTCATGGGAATAAAAATATTCCTCATGTTTGGGATAGTCCAAAATTGCTAATCTTTGGTGATTACTTAATATTACTTGAAGTCTACCTTTTTGGGAGGGAACTGCTCCGCTGTTGGATTGAGGGACTTCGGTTCCTGAGTTCCTGGGTTCAAATCCCACCGAATCAACAATGGATTTTATATAAGTTATAAATCCGCAACCCCTAAGTATAGCCTGAGGTAATGTGGAAAACAATCCCGGGCTCGTGCCTAGCGTCCTAGTACAAGACCTGGTTTCTTTTTTTATACAATGTCCTCCGAAAACCCAACAAATATTTACTTTTAGTTTGAATGGGCTTATGATATTAAATAATTTATGTAATAACATGTAAAATTAAACACTGTCAAAGTTCTAGATATAAAATTTATAATTTCTTCTACTGTATGAAACAATTTAGATGCCAATTATCGTAGTAAATAGAAAAATCCTCTTAAATTAATTTATTCAAACTTGACCTTGGCAAGAAATTCTTGTATTACTCTACAACATTAATTTAATAGACAGGTAACCTTTTACCTTGAAATATTATTGCTTTAGGATACTGATAGGTAGGTAAAGGTTACTGGAAATAACCGTGAATTATTTTTTCTTAGATTTGTCCCAGATAGAATATCATTTCGTAACAACTCAAGGCAGTATCAAATTGAATATTACATAAAACAAAATCGTCTTTCTCCTCTAACCTTATTTACTTTGGAAAGAACGCTTCGTTTATATCATGTTTATTTTGTCTAAAAATATAATGCGGCATACAATGTTTTGGAAAAATAAATAAAAGATTTCCGTTAAATATAAAAGCGATTTTGAAAACTCTTTGATTGACTGCAAAACTACGAAAAACATTCTTTGAACACTCTAATGTAAGCCATACACTCCTGAAATACACAGCCTTATGTATTGTACAGTGATTATGAGTAGTTATAAACAATAACAAGAAGGCATTGAAATTAAGTGTTTGAAAATATCACAATAATGTCATGTAAAGTATAGGTTTGTTTTATACTCTCGTCTTATCAACGAAGAAAAGCCTTTCTGATTATTTGTCGTTATTACAAATGGCAAAAAAGGCATTGTATAAATTTCGAAATTAGTCTTTCAAATAATCACCAAACCAACGTTTCTCAGTACCAACAAACGAATTATAAGTGAAAAAGTAGAGTCGTAATTCAAACTTTTCTTTTAGAATTTGTCGTTACCTAACTTAATTCCAGCTTGATAATATTTAGCTAAAATTTCACATAAAAATTATCGTAGAGAAAATATTAAAGTTTTGTTTTCGACAACATCTATCTAAAACAACACCAAACGAACGTCATCTTACCAGCCAATTAATATAAAATCCAAAAAGAAGTTCAGATGTTCAAAACGAGGCGAAATAAGTGTGCTGTAAAAACAGCTTTTTATAACAAACGGAAATATTCGCAAAGACAAATGGCAAAGGAGGCTAATTAAGACCGTCTTATCTAACCGACGCTGGATAATGATGTTAGTCTCAAGGAGCTTTCCTGCTTCAGGCTACATTTATTTTACATTCATTTCAAATCCGCATGTAAAGTGCTTGAAATCTTGTCGCTTCTCAAGATTATGCGAGATGTGCGCATAGAAATCAATCTTGGATACAATTTGAAGATTTACGCTCTCTATAGTTAGTTAATTGTTAGGTATTCACTATTCTAAGAACTATTAGTTAGTTTGTTTCCGTTACAATGTGATATTTTTTAAATAAGTTGAATTATGTATGTATAGTCATCAGTTTTATGTGACTACTATAAGAATTTTTTTATCAAGATGAGACTTTATTTAATGTCAAATGCCAAGAGTTTACCTTATTTGAGAAGATTTGAGTTTATCAGTACCATGCTCACTTAGAATACATTTTAAACTTCAAGTAAGATAGTTTCAAATAATATCGTATTTTATTCTGGAAAATTATTGTCAATCTTGTTTTTTGTCAACAAACTAAGTGTAGTTATTAAGGTAAGAACAATAAAATAAGTATACTCCGACATATCGTACGTGAAAAAGTACCCTTGATTAGATGATTAGTCTATAATTAATCTATTAAGAAAATAAAGCCGTTTAATAGGTTGACACAAAATTGAAAATACAATTACAATGTACATTTCTAAATGATTTACAGTGTATTTCTGTTTTATGCTTGAAATTGAAATTATAAATTGGAACAGAAAGTAATTCCCGACTAACGAAAAATAAAACCCAAGCCAACCTTATCGAGGAATTTTTTCATCGAGGGGAATGATATCAAACAATGGTAAAATGTTACGATGAATTTTATTTATTTTTAATAGGTTATAAGGTCAATTTAGATCAATTTATACTTTACAAAACAACACTTGTATTTTAATTTGTGTTAATTTGTGCAACATTTTCTGTAAACTGTAATGAATATCGTTCTATTAATTATTATAGATACATAGATTATTTGGGAAGGTTCTGATTCAACGAAAACATTTCATTAATAATTTTATTTTATAAATAGTTATTTTAACTTTTCAGTACCTAGCCGAAAGACCTTACCGTACTTCAGTGTTTACGTAGTATATTTTTCAAACAGTAATACTTCTTTTTGTTGGAATCTTTAACTTATTACCTTGCCAACCGTCGTAAATACCCCCGCAGCAGCAAACCTGCAGACCAAACTCATTTCCATTTATCGGATCTGATCTTCACTCCAATATTTCTTTAAACTTGTCTGATTTATTCCTCATTTCTAATAACACTGGATTGAACGGATAATTAGGTTTAATGCTACAAGGAATGCCATAAATGTTGTTGCGTAGTATAAAATAAATATATTTTCCACAAACAAGCAAACTAGAACCAAAAATTAAACATTGTTGATTAGCCTATGCTAAAACAGTCTACTTACTATCCTGACATGAAATATTCAAATTTTAATTAAGTTTTTTTTTTTAATTTGTCCACAATTATACGTTTAATGGCCGCTATACAAAATTATTAGTTTTAATTTAAAATTCGTTCTACTGAAAGAACCTGCAAAGTTTTATATTTAGAACATACAACATTTTACTAAAATATACTTTGATTTACTAAAATCCCCTGGAAATTGAAACATGCACACTCGTTTGTCTTAAAACTTGATATTCATTATCAATTATACTTATAAAGTTAATCAAATCTCGCAATCTAAGAACTGCATTATTCATCCTCGTATAAGAGGCTTCATAATCCTTCTTATTAGAGAAGTTTATGCTTAAGAGAATGAATGTTGAAGCAGCACTATAACTCCAGATTGTTATGGGACTTTGCTCAAGACAATCCTCTTTAAACTTCATCAGGTTTGATGCAGCAAGCCTTGTAATAACTTCCTGCAAGAGGAGAAATTGTAAAATGGCTAAAACGAATAAACCTAAAGATGTAATTGGAATTTGATGTACGAAGGAAAAAGTTTTTTAGTAATAGTTTAATTCTTGTAGAATGCTTTGAACAGAATCAAGACAATTATTAAAACCAATATAAAATGATGTTTCATAAGGATTAGAATAGATTTACTGACTTTCGCTACAAGCAAACTGACAAAAAAAAAAATAAGCATGGCAACCCATAAGGCCCATGCAATTTTTTGAAATTATAAATTCATTTTTGAGCTAATTTTTAAGCCTATTTTAATTTTGAAAAAAGATTCTGCACATCTACAGGAAAACATCTTTTAACAATTTGCGTATATTTTCACTTCGATTTACACGAGCTGAGAAAAACGTTTTAAAGAAACATGCCTGCCTATTAATATAAAGATAAAAAGAATAATTAAATAATTAATCTCAAATGGATTTTGGTTTTGGATATATTTAGGTTTGTTTTAATTGATTGTACGAATCCAATATTGTAATTTTTATGTGTATAGTTGTTTATTTTGACATTTTCTATTGTATTTCACTATGTGTAATTTATTTAACAAATATTTGGATATAAATTATGTATGTTACGCTTACCAAAATCTATTCTTTATATACAATAAGAAATACGTCATGAAAGAAAAGTAAATGACAAATAGATATTTTTGCAAACACTAGAAATAGATATATAATATATCTGCTTTATTAGGGTAGTTAAGTGTGTAGAGTCTAACGATTTGAATAATTTTATTATGTTTATCTGTCTGTCATGTGCTGTAGTTTGTTATGAAAGTTACTGACGAATCTTTCTTGGTAAAATAAATTATATTTTGTATTGTCACATAATTCTACTATAACTATAACTTCAAGAGATAAAAATATCCAACTATAGTGTTTACCATCTATGTTAGTATAAAGTACCTAATGATACTCAACTCCAATCCGTTTCTAGTACAAAAAGTAATAACACGCATTTTCGTTCAAAGATTTACAAAGAACTTACATGTTCCTGCTAAACAACAGTTTGGATGTTATTCCGTTAGGAACAACACAAAGCCAAACAGTTTTTGAACCTCTAATCGAACAATCCTCTTATAGGAACTTCATCAACTTCATCTTGGCAAGAAATTCTGGTGTTACTCCATAGAGTAGAGCTAATAAACAAGTATTGTTATATAGCTTGTACTATTATTGGTATGTTTATTTTTTTGCTGAAAGTAACTTGGTCTGAAAAGTATAATGGTTCTCTTAGATAGTACTAGTTTTGTCTAAGATTTGTCTTATACGGCCAATTTTTCAGCAAAACTGCATACGTCATAAGACCTTATTTTACGAACAAAAAATAATAATACGAATTACTAATTACTAAATATTTTTACCAATTGGTTCAATCTAAGTATTTTCCTCGAAAATATCACTACAACTATTGTCCATTTATTTAACGTGTATTTAATGTTTCACATAAAAAAATGGTTTGTTCGTCTTAAAATATACAAGTTGTTAGGATGTTTACGTGAATCATCAAACTAAGCATTCCCTAAATACACATTTTAACTCATAAGTTTTAGGAGAATGCGCAGTAAAGTATATTATAATGTCTCGATCTAGAATAGTTTTAATTAATTCTTTAATTTTGTATTATTTTTCAATTTATCCTTCATAGTTCTGTATATAGTTTCTCGTGAGGTTTCAATATCAGATTGTATTGTAGCTACTGTATGTTGAGAACAAATACAACTGTATTGAAATACTCGCTCCAAGTCAGTATTGCGGTGTAAACCAGGCAAAGTACTTGTTTTATGTTTACTATCGCACGATGTCAGAAGGGTATAAACTTAAATTGATGTATTTTCCCTGTGAGAACACCTTACTTTTGTTACTTTCGTGCAGTAGATAGCGCTGTAACATTCCAAAACTATTTATGGAACTGTAAAACGTGTAATGTATAGTTAAGGTTTTGTTGCATTTTGAAAATCAAAGTTGGAAAATATATTTGAAATTTATACTATTACTATCTGCTGTACCCGTGCTTCACAACGGGAAGAAAAGATGTTTCGTATTCATCGAAATATATTTAAAATAATTATTCTTTTGTAAAGTTTTAGATGAAATAATCCTACCACTTAGTAGTGTAAAATATATTTCATTTCTTTCGATCAGCTGAAATTGTGAAATGAGCATTTGGCAGTTCTGATTGTTTACATTTAAATGTCAACGCAAAGGTAAACATTGTAAAATTTCTCATGCTTCCATGGAGACTAATTAATATTTAATTTGAAAACCTCACCTCAAAACTTTGGACATTCAAGGGGCGTAGCACGGGAGGATTTCGGGAAGTGAACAGGACTATGACATACCTAGATATGTCTTTGTATCCTAAGTCTTTGTACTTAATTCGGCAGTATCCGTTTAGTATTTTAGTCATGAAAGCTGGCCAGACAGACACACCCTCAATTGTACAGTAGTATAGATGGATATATAGATAGATAGATAAAATCAAGGTAATTTTACCTTTGAGGTGAGGTTTTTAAAAGTAAATGGAAGCATGAGAAAATTCACAATGTTTACCTTTGCGTTGACATTTAAATGTAAACAATCGGAACTGCCAATTGCTCATTTCACAATTTCAGACAGCTGGTCGAAATAAATCAAATATATTTTACACAACTAAGTGGTAGGATCATTTAATCTAAAACCTTACAATATATTAACTATTCTAAATCTATTTCAATGAATATGAAACTGATTTCTCTTCCCGTTGCAAAGCACGTGTACAGCTGTTATGAAAAGTTATAAAAGTTATGAAAATTATGCTATTGATATATTTTCATACAAACGGCAGGACAATTACAATGTATGTATTTTATGTATGTATTTATGTATAAACCTGGTGGTTTTTTTTAATTCTAAATAGTTAACACATTTTTTGAGTAGGTGGTATGTTACATCTCCTTGTTGCGCACGGGTACAGCAGCTAGTGGTTTTATAAATAAAAAAATGCACAAATCTCCCAACCAATTGTGTATCTCAATCACAACGAAGAAAAATATTGTAGAAACCTTGATATTTATTTATCAATTGCCACTCCTTCTAACTATCCTTAATTTGGAATTTTAGGGTTAAGGCTTTTAAGTAAAAATAAAAGTGTTTAAAGCGCTTTAGCAAAGACTCGTTACACATTTTAGTGCAAAACACTAAAGTAGAGCACCCGCAGCGCATTGGATTGGCGTCCTGTGGTTTTGGGTCTTGATTTCTTTCCAAAGTGCGTTTCGATGTTTCAGTGTAGCCTACTATAATTTCCAACTCACATGTAACTGATGAAATGGAAATGAAGATACTCAAATAATAAGTAGTAGGTATAGACCATGTTTTAATTTTTTAAATTACTATTTTTACTTCTGTAAAATATCAGATTTGGAACGAATATACACGAACGCTTTTCATGACTACTGTACATGAGTATCGCAAATGGTCAATATGTGTATTCATATATGATATTTGGAATAATAATTTCTGTCCCCTAGTGCTGGTTGTTTAGTTTTTTGTGAAATGTAAGCAGTATTATTAATTGGTTATTCGATAATGGGTAAAATACTAAGTAGAATAAATTGCTAAGAGATACAATATCTGTTCCTATAAAATGGATTCAAGTTAGTCAAACGTCATGGTTTTAAATGGAAGTTGCAATAGCTTTTGAAACATAATTTGTACGAAAATGGTATCGGTACCACTTTTCAGAATTTAAATGAATGTAACATACTAAATCTTTACGAAAATCGTTTAGGCCATTTTCGAGGGAATCCTATTTTTCCGGTATTTTATAATCTTTTATGGGAAGAACACCATTAAAAATCTAAATTTTAAAGAATGAAAAAAAACACCTAGAGAATCCATGGATAAGTACCTACATTCAAAATTTCATCAAAATTGGAAAACAGGTGTGGTCTGTAGCTCTGTACACATCTACACGGACACAGGCACAGACATCACTTCAAAAAACAACTATTTTGGGTTCAGGGGGACCCAAATCTTATATATCCACTCAAACCCCAATCTCGAAACTTTGACGTTAACAATTCTTTCTCCATATACTACGTATAAGTAAAAGTAAAAGAAATTAACCTCTTGCAAAAGAATACAACTTATTTTGATGCGTTTACTTTCATACAAGTTTCACTGTAAACTAAATAGGAATGTAACCACTGTTTTTCACACAGTGAAAATCTCTTGCTGAAATAATAATTGAAAATAAACATACAACAGAGAAGGCTGCAGCTTCGCGTTCTGTTATCTCGACCAATCAGAAATAACGGCGTCGCTCTCGCGTTAACCTACAATCCCACGTAATTGAAAATATTTTTTAACTCCATCCAACGTTAACTCTTTCAACCCGTTGCAACTCTGTTCTTATACCTCTCCACTCATCTGTCCTCTCTCGACCATAGCCTTCTCTTTTAGTGAATCTCCCTATAGGGAAGTAGCTATTACCGTAGGTCTCATGGTAAGACTTGAGCCCATAGATTTACTTTATCATTTTGATGTCCCCAGAATCCAAAAACACTATAGTTCTATATATATGTCCGTGAACGCGATAACTTGGGTAATTTTCGTTCTGTTTGGATGAAATTTGGTTTGAAGATGGAAGGCTGGATTAACTTGAATGAGTTCGTGAGCCAGCATGATCGAACGATGGGAACTGGGTTTTCGTGGGGAGAGGAGGGGTTTACCATTAACACTTTCAACACTTTTTACACTTTTACACTTTTTAACACTTTTTCAATGGGGTGGGTAGTATTTATTTTTACTTTCTGCTAATTTTATAACTCCTCCAATGCTGAAAAAGAAGTTATTTAACATTTATTCGCTATGGACGTCACCATGTTTAGGTAAAAATGGTGAAAATTGAGAAATTATCCAATCACTCAATTGATACAGTGATTCACTTTCTTTATTATTTGCTAACTCTTAATGTGATCTTATGACCTGTGAGTGTTCCTTGTTTAGACTGAGACCAGCTGGCAACCTACTGGTTAGATCAGCTGATTATATAGCCAGAGTCATTTATTACAATGCTATAAAATCTGTCTTTTAAAAACGTTACACACTTATACGAATTCATAAACATATTTCAGTTGTGTATGCTCTATTACTACTTAAATACTCTATTTAAAACATTTAAAAAATATTAATTCTGTAACGCATAAAATAACAATAATTTATGATTGAAAACTGTTTGCTACCCATTCCAATTATACTTTACAGGTAATCGTCAATAAAATTTGTATTTAATGCTGGTTACTTTTGCAGTTATTACAATCAAAACACTTTCAGATCAAATGAACCCACTCAATTGATGGAACACAAACAATATAACCAATTGACAAACCTTTTTTGAGAAGAACATAATATGCTAGTTCCTTAAGAACAAAACACGGTTATTAGATTTCACAAGAGCGAAAAGTAAAATTACAAGCACAATACGAAACATCAACTACCATTGTCTAGAAGATGAGTGTCGTCTCTGCCATAATAAGCTGCTTCTCTTAATTAGGCTTTATGCTTTGAATTTACTTCATTTGTCCCTCATTGAGAGAAGACGCTTCTTCAAGGAAAAAGACTAGTTTTATAATTATTAACACGTGTTTAAATACACAAATAATTCTTCACTTACTTTACTGATGAGTTTTAGTCAATATCTGTTTTTAAGTGTTGTTGGGAAACGTTTAAAATATAAATTTGTCCATTTATCCACTTGTATATATAGTTTGGTTAATAATCCGATGACCCAGGTTAAGATTGTTATGTTACATCAAATTTCTCCAAATACAACGTTTGTCATTATTGATTATTTTGAAAACATCCAATTAAATTTTAAAGATGAATGTTAATTTATACATTTTAAAACTAACGAGATTATCCTTGTAGATACTTTTCCTTACAGATTTTCTAGAGCCGGGATACGTTTGAAATATCCGCCACAGGAAAACTAATACAATAAAGTTTTTAGTATATAGTTAATACATTTTATATTCTGGAATGGATACAGTATTGTTTTCGTACTATTGATTAGATTTGTATGGTAACTGTTGTGGAGTTTTAATGTCGTTCTTTTACTCGTCTACATCAGATTTTAATATAGGAACTTTTTTTATAGAGTTTGTCTTTGTATTTTCGTAAAAGACTCATATTTAAACAAATAGAAAATAGTTTGAGTACTAATTTCGGTGAATAAAATTTAAAAGTAATAATACATTTATGAATGACGTTTTTATACTGGGAAATGAGTTCATCAATTTTTAATTAACAACCAAGCAATTAAATAACAAAATTACCAAATAGTTATAAACGAGTGTAATAAATCAATAAATGAGTTCTTTCTTTTGTAAAATGTGTAAGTAAATCACGACAATATTCCCTCAATAAAGCAAGAATCCCCGTTTTTATTGGTAACGTTAAAATTTTTAAAATATTTTTAGAAATAAGACTTCGTTCATTTATTTTTTTGACAACACTAGTTCTTATACAATCTAAATCACCCAAATGACGAATAAAAAAATAGGTAGCATACATTTCAAACATATATTTTGAGTTTAAATACAGATATAAATTTAGGCCTATACATTAGCTATTTTTTATTGCACTTACAATTTGTATCAATCGATTTAGATTTGCCTCATTTTCCTAAATGGTAGAGTCGTTAAAATAACACCGTTAATTGAAACAAAGAACTAAAATCTTTTGAAAAATCAAAGATATTTAGAAAACCTGAGAAAAAGGTACTTTACTCTGATTCTAACACTTAAGAGATAGATTGTAATTACAATGTCTAAACAAACCGTAAAATTGAAACGAAGAATTGGATGGAAATGTAATCCGGAGTACCTGATCCATAATTTATATATCGGTCAATATTTCCCGGATGCTTCCCAAAATTGCATTATGCAGTCAGATTTTATGCTCAGGATGCCACACCGTTGTTACGTATTCCTGGACGGAATTGTGATACGAATATAGGATTTAGCTATTGAATTAAATATCGAATTCCTTGAATCTCAAAATCGTCGCGAACAATATATTTTACTATTACAGTTTTAAAACCGCTTTGGTAATTCGATGTTTCGGTTGAGAACATACCGATGGTTAATTAATTCTTTTTAAGATAAAACGATCTGTTGGCCCGTCCTACGTACGGGATTTGAGTAAAACTGGAGTTATGTCAATATTTCCATTTCAAATCCAAGCAAAGTTTAAGCGGTTAAACATTTATTGTAAAATAAAAGCTGCCAAGATGAATTAAAACATGTAAACATTGTTATTTTCCTTTTCTTTCCCCAAACAGTCGAAGAGAAAATTTATTTGCATAACCTTTCCTTTGAAGACTCGAGGACAGAGCCTCAATTTGTATACATTAGTGGTTATAGAATATTTCATATTTCCTATAATCAATGGCAAAATCACGGAATAATAAACTAACCTGATAGTTCAATAGAATATTTTTATATTCACCAGCTGTTAGTTAAAACAAATTATATTGCACAACAAAAATTAAAATTTTAAAGATTGCTAAGAAAAATAATTAGAACATCTAGCATTTTAATATGTATATTTTAAATATTCTGTCTTTCTCTTACGAATTAAATGACAATCAATGAGTATAGCATTACACATAGTATAAATAAGTCAACCCTATGCATGTATTTATTATCCAAATGCTGAATTTGTATTTGTGTCACATACACGCTTGTTTACAGCCGTTACGTTAAGCAAATGATTTTATACCAAAACCACCAAAAGCTAGTGTAGAATGATAGCGTCGGCTGCTACACTTTTTAAAATTTTAAACTTATTTTCTAAAAAACTGAAACCCTAAACTAAAATTATAGCTTCGACATTCCCTAGTTCTCAAAATTATTTTTCTTTCAACACAAAAATCATGAAAATCCGTCAAGTGGTTGATTCAGAATCGTGAAATAAAAAAACCCTGTTTCGTTTTAATATTATTGATATTTTTTACTTTTAAAATGAACAAGTATTACTAACGGTAAAGAACATTCGTTAGACATAATCAACGACGAAAAATGATTCAATTCCAGGTAATCCTCTTTTAAATAAAATGTTTTTCAGTTTTAAGGTGCACATAATAACTGGAGTAAGGTCATGATTTGTACATTTAACAATAAATATTACATTTTAAAGTTTGAAAATAATTTTACCTAAAAAGATACTATCAATGTTTTTGTTTTCATCAACATAATACATTTTTTGTAACATCCCCACAGACTACAACTGGTGTGACAGAAGACATTATCGCAATAACAAAATAGTGTTAAGATTTAAGAGATAAAGGAAGGACACATTTTAAAGGTCGTTTCACACAGATCAGTTACGGAACGTCACAGTACAGTCACTTCAGGCACGTCACAGTTAACAAATATATTCTTTAATGGATTTTCTATTGCGCTGTCTACACTTATCCGTTGCAGTCCCGTCAGTCGCTCTAGCGCCGTCAGTTAATTTCAGATTTCTTTCCACCGATAATTTTGGATTGTTCGGACGCCTGACGGACCTGTTTAAGGTTAGAAAATAGTGTTATTGTTGTATAAATGGTTGTGTTTATGTTTTGAGTACTGGTTGTAACAATCAACAAGATGGACAATGAAAACTTGATAGAATATAGGTTTATAATTTAAAACTTTTGACTGTAAATTACTGTGAATTTTAGAGACGGAAGACTGACTGAAACCAACTGACGGACTATTGACTGAGAAATTACGGATGCAACTGAGACTGAACTGTAACTGGACTGTAACGGAACTGTGACTAAACTGATAATTGTGAATCGACCTTAAAAGAAGTTATCTTTTCAATGACACAACCATCTTAAAACCGAGGGTTTCAAAATAGTAAACAACCGTCTTGAAAGATAAGAGACATTATAGATTCAGAAGTTTTGTATTTCAATACGTGATCTCTTATACTTTATCATCCTCCTCTTTGTCTTTCCACCGTTATTCATCTGTGTTTTTATGTTTTGTTGAATTGACGTTTAAAACTCAAAATAAATTCAATGTAGCTTTAAGCAAAATGATTGATAGTTAAATTTTTTAATGGGCCTCTAGGAACAAAATCTGACAAAACCGTCAACATATCTATTATATTATTAAAGTGACACAATCACATTTTATGTAAACGGTTAAGGTCATTTACCAAATAAAAATATAGGCATATGGCACATCATGAAGCTAAGAGTGTGTAGATTTGCCTAAAAGTATTGATATGGACGAATTTCCTAAGGGCTCTGCCCCACAGGCTGATTTCTAAACCGCCTCGTGTGGCCTAGTAATTCAGCAAATCGTAAATCATCGATTTGAAATCATTGAACGAGCACATCGACATCCGATACAATCACAAAACAAAGTCAATAAAAGTCGGCTTATACGATTTCATTTTACACGTTCACATATTGACAGCTCAGTCCCATTCATATGCATCAAATATCCGCTGATTATTGAATGACGACAATCCGATGAATCATAAATTAATTTAGTCAAACCACAAATATTTTCCTACTAATTATTTTTCACTTCGCAGTGCTCCCGATGGACCGCAATATAGGGAATGTTTTCTATACAGGATTGTTGTTGGCAGCATTCGATTAATTATTGGATTGGTCCAACTTGAATACAGCTAATTAAAAAAACTTGGGAGTAGAAAATTAAAAAAGGTCGTTTAAGATTTACTCAGAATTTCGTATGAGAATGTGTGAATGTAATATGATAGCCAACATCAAATGAAGTTGCTCCTACACCAGATATTTAATCAATTTTTGATCCACAAGGAAACGATAAAATAAAACAATAAAATAAAAAATGGATGGAATCCCAAATTAAAGTTCAATTTTACTTGTCGTACATTTGAAGTTTTGAATCTTTAAGTCAATAAAAAGCTATTATCAATTAATTCTGAAATGGCTGCTAGTAGTTTGACTTTGGTTAGAGAGACTTCTAGTTTCACAATCATCGATAGCTATTCTTTTGCCCGATATCATCAACCTAGATAAGGCTAAATATCCATACATTAATAAATAAATTACAATATTATAACGGAAGAATTGGATAAATACCTGAGTAAAAAAAAATTCCAGGCAGTTTTCAAATATACATTATAATTGGAATTGCACGTTAAATACAACTAGTTTGACGTATTGAAATTAGTTCATTGAGTTAGACAAGGTGAAAAGTTTGCAACAAGTCCCTAAGAAAAGATTAAATATAAATATTATACTCTTTTGTAAATTACTCAAGTATTAATCAACATTATCCTTGTATCATAAAGAAAGATGGTAATTTCGAGAAAGCCTGGCGAAGGAAGTAACCGTAAAGCCTCCGCAGGAAAGGAAGAAGAAGAAGAGAAGGCGTGTCAGTGTTTCTCTCTAAGTATAATTTATTTTCCTGTTTTCTTTAATTCAAAGATGTTTAGTTTCTATTTGTTGTTTCATGCTTAAAATTTCATTTAATTTATAATAGCAAATTTGATTATTTTCAACATTGTCAGTATTTATGTTAAGATCAATATATTTAGATTATAAATAAATAAATATGTACTTACTGTCTTCGCAATCCTTGGTTGATTATGACACTACTACCGTTTAGGATATTACTCCATCATCGGTTGTAGTCGTACACTAAACTAAAATACTGTTGTATTTAATTTTTTTTTAACTGGTGACCGACTATTATAGCCGTGCGCGTGCTTAAATTTTTTGTTTCGTGTCTCGTGTTGTATATGTACTATTTATTAATTGACGCAAATGAAGAAATCCCGTGAAAAAAATTAAATACAACAGTATTTTAGTTTAGTGTACGACTACACCCGACGATGGAGTAATCTCCGAAACGGCCGTAGTGTCATAATCAGTAAGTACATATATATTTATTTATATACACGCAATCTGCCACACTGAAAAATCATCATATTTAGATTACGATGAATATAAACAGATAACCTATAATAGTGTGATGTAGTTAACAACCTATTTAACTAAAAATGAAAATGATAAAATGGAAAACCAACTGTCCAAAGTCGAAAAGCTTGTCAAAAGTTTCCCCTTTACGATATAAATTATGTATGTTATTTTCAAATATTTATGCCAAAGTCTATGCCATTTTCATTTTGTTCAAGAGATAATAGAAATACAAAATGTGGTCCACAGCTTCAAATCTTAGTTAATATGCCAGAGATTTAACCTGATTTGGTTTAACCCGATTAACCCGACGTACTATACCGACCACAGCGATAAACCGACTTCCAAATAATATTTTAATTAGTTTAAATAACAAAACCTTCCTAACCTAACTTAACCTAACCCAACCACTCTTAGGTTCGGTTCGGTTCGGTTTGGTTCGGTTCTGTTCGGTTTGGTTAGGTTCGGTTCAGTTCGGTTAGGTTCGGTTCGGTTAGGTTTAGTTATAATTATTAGGTGTGGTCGTTATAATACATAAGTAACCCGTTGTTTCTCGCACCAAAGCCTAAAATGCTAACCAGCCTAGCAACAAACCCAAAATATATTTTTCTGGTGATATTTAATCTTCACGTGTTTCAACCTAATTACACTGTTGCAGAACGTAGTGGGGTTTATAGCCCAGAAAGGTGTGTTTGTTACGGTTCACGTCCTGACTTGACCTGTTACCTACATTTTCACCCCCCCCCCTTCCTCCCCACCATCATCCCCCGTCCCATCGTTATTTCCCACCCTCTGCAACCCTCTATCTCATACGAAATGTGGCTCAGATAACGCAGTCTAGGGTTTCTAATGAGGTTCTATTACGTGACCATCTTACAAATTGAGGATGTGACATTTAGTATGGATTAAAGTAAAATATCTAGGTTAATTATACTTGTATTTTGGTTGAAATAATATAAGGCATTTTTATATCACAATTTGAGGTAAATTTGTAAAACGGCCATATCTAAAGGTATTTTCTTTTTATTATATTAAATCCAGTTACGTACATTATTATTTTTTAATTCGTGACATTAGTATTTTTTTAACTATCTGCACCAAAGCTTTATCAATTTTATTTACTAACATCTGCGCATGCAATAAGTTGACCATTATGCAATAATTAAAGGAAGTAGCGGGAGTGAATAAGTTATCTAAAAGTTATTGATTGACTAACTCTTGGAAACTACTCTAAATACATTCAACTGCAGACCAAAATAAGCACACAAAAACAGTCGAAGCTTCCTTAAACAGCAAAATAAAAATGTTTGAACTAATTACCCAAAACATAAAGTGTGGCTTTGTTTGGTAAAAGATTGTCAAAGTACAATTTTATGATCAAAAAAATTGATATTTTGTGTTTTTATACAACAAATAGCACATGCGGATGGCAAATGGTAGAAGGAATCTAAAGTATTATATTATTTTCTTTTACAAAAATATAGTTCTTTTAGCAATATAAATTAATCCGACATTTATTGGAATGGGTGTAATACGATTACGTTTAATATTTGAATGCAATATGCAACTAAAATCGGGTTGGAGCTGAATACCCTAGGCGACATATAAAACCCGATAGAGGCCAGTCGGGCAATGTCACATTCAATAAATGCAGGAATACATTCTATCCTGTTGTAAAAGTGAATCCAGCCCGAAATTGTATTTGTTATTGTTGTAAAAACATCACAATTTCAACTAACTGTTTTCGTATTTTTTTGCAGACATTCTTATTATTTCAAGACTTCTGAAAATAAATAGTTTTATAAACGTCATAAGTGATAATAAAAAAAGTGTTTAGCCTTAAACATCTGTTTTGCCTCGAATTAGTTTTTAAATGGTAATAGCAGGAATTCAACTCCACTTTTTATAAAAAAAAAACATATATAAAACATGCATTTCACTTCCCTAACGTAAGAGAACAAATTTGGGAATACAGAAGAACTTACTATCATTTTTATCTTCTTCATCCAAAATTTTTAAATAATTCATACGTTTAAATATAAAAACAAACAAAATTTAAACCTTAATTTAAAAATAACTTAAAGTTTCCTAAAGCAATAAGCATGCAAGCTGCTTCTTGACCAAAGGTGGTTTCTTAGAAAGAACGAATACTTTGAGAATGTATGACGTTGAACGATTATGATTATTACTATCAATTGGTACATTCACCCAATTCAGATCTTGATTTAAGTCATTAGTATAAAGTAAAAGTCTTATTTACTTTAAACCAATCGTCTGAAAATTGACAGTACTGCTCCTAGCGAAACTTTTATATACTTTTTTCACTCTCGATCACAGTAGCCTTAATTTTGCTTTATTAGGTATTATTTTTTTTTATTATAATATAACATTTTAATCATTAGCGTATAAGGACCATTAGCAAAGCTGAATATCCTGAAATCATCGAAATGGCAATTACGTCAGTAAAAGTTAGAACAAACGTTATTAATTATACTTACACTATTTTACAGACTTATAAAACGAAGAATTTTTGTAAACAATTTATTTAAGTTTTTTTCCATTATTTTTACTAAATAAAAACCATTTCCCTGAGTTAAGCTGTTAACTTAGAGACACCATTTATATATGCAAAGTAAACAGTTTTATACTTATTTGTTTAAAATAATATCTAATATCGTCTACAACATATTATCCCCATTCACTACGGCCATTCCACAGTTATATAACCCTATCCCTAATGTAGTAATGGACCAATGATATCTAATACGTGATACGCCAGCTAATGGTCAATTGATATTAATGCAGACTATAATATCATGTTGATTCTGGGTAGACGAATAATATTCCAGCTCCTATTCATTGATCCAGACATTATAATAGACACATGAATACTAATCATATTTCTGTCAGTGTCCTTGTTTTTTAATTGCTAAATCAATAATAACAATTAGTGTGACTTTGACGAATTATTAAATCTCATTAATAAGAGATTAATAAGAGATTTTGTTTTTTTCATCTCATAAAAGTAGAGATTTGCTTTCGGCTTTTTTGACCTATGTGTCAAGCCTTATAAAATATTTTTCGTTCAAACTTCCTAGTTTAGTTTTCTGAACACTTGAAATTAAATTTGCTTAAAAATAACCTAATGACAATCAACAATTCTAATGAAGACAAATCTATTAAAGTCATAAAGCTTTCTCAATCTATTATTGGTAATAATTATCTACAGTGTTTCTGGTAATAATTATCTACAGTGTTTCTTGTCTAAACTTAATATGGTAAGATTAGTGTAGCCCTTAAAACCGAAGTGATTCTTAATAGACTAGTGGAAATGCTACGTTTAAGAAATAAGTAATTTGGTAACTTATTATATAGCCTGTCTAACTAAAAAACAAATATATTTCCTAATTTATAGACATAGTTATATATTTTTTAGTGGGTAAGTGCCACGAAAATTGATCAGTAGTTCATTAATATAACATATCTTGTCTTGCTTCTGTACCACACATGGGAATGTGTACAGACAACTGCAGTATAGATGAAACTATCTAACAATACAGTTCAGTTGTAGACCTAAAAAATACAATCACATTGTGGTGAGTTACTTGGCCAGTTTTTATTTTAATACGATCCCACTTAAAATAAACAAACCGTAAATCAATGCAGCTATTAAAAGTTTTTAAATCCTAAAAATGTATTTAAAAAAATTTAACTGTATTTTAAATATTTTTTCTACGAACAAGTTCGACATTTGTATCAGATTTAATGCAGTTTTTGTTTCAAACTCAACTGAGAACAAGTTCATTCCACGAGGCCCTGCACTAGAGTTGTCACTAGCTTCAATGTAAAGTAAGCCAGGCCCCGGGCCGTTCTGTAACAACCAACTCAACAACTTTTGCAGACAGAGTTTCTCGTCTGTTTTACCATCCATTCTTATGTATATTTGTACGCACAAAGCTACAAAACTAGAGGCTCTTGTTTTTCGTAACATTCATAACCTTCTTTCACTAATATCCGATTTCTTCTTTACCATTTTATAGGTGTAGTCTAAATAGTCAATAAGATTATATTTGACCAGAAATGCTAACGTATATAAAACTCTGTCCAATAATACATGGTTACTCAAAAAGAATTGTGCATAACTAATCGGTTGGTAGTCCGTTTCTGTGATTTCAAACAGCTGATTGTTGTACAAGTTTGTTTTGGCATGATTGTGTTTTGTCTCTGTTGATTGGTTGAGTACCACAAGGCCTGCCAACACATGGCTGCTACAAAATAAGAAAAAGCCTTTAATGTTTTTCAATTTTCTCCTACTAATGGTTAGTGTTCAGTAGAACTTTGGGGCCAAATTTAGGAAGGAGTTTCCTCATCAGAACTGCATAGCTCGTTGGATGAGGCAATTCAAGACAACTAGATGTTCGTGTGCCGAGAACAGTTCGGGCTGTCCTTATACTTCACCTGACGCTGTGGAGAGAATCAAAACTAAGTTTGCGTGGAGTCAAAAAACCTCCATATTCAAAGTTGGCCCGTAGGGAACTTCAAATACCACAGTCCACGGTTTTACGAAAGGGTTTGAGACGAAATCCGACAACCTGCAGTTATTACAAGCAATGAAGCTTACCAACAAACCAAAACGTACAGATTTTTACCATAGCTTAGATTTTTGTTGATATTCTTTAATGTTGTTGACATGCTTTATGGAGGTCATCTAATAAACTGTGACAAAACATAACCTTGTAAAAATAAACTTATAAACACTGCCTGTCCATTGGTGTAATAATCAACTATTTGAAATCACAGAAACAGACATAACAACCGTTTAGTTTTGCACTTTTCTTTTTGAATAACCCTGTACGTTATAACATTGGTTGTATAGGCTATTTGATAAATCAGGAAATTCAATGTGTATCTTTATGAACGGTTCAATTCTAAAAAGTCTAAATCTTTAGTTATCATGTATGCTACCTGAATGTGATGGCTAAATAATTAGTCTGAAATAATTTACTGTCCATTAGTAGCTTATATATCTGGTAGTATAAACTTTAAGATTAATCCAATCTATTACATGTTATCTCATTTGATTGCTTATGCAATTTTGCCCAAGTGTTTGAAATTTTTTTACAATTTAAGTCGCTAACTTCTTAGGTTCCCGATGTATACTCTTCACAATTCTTCCAAAACTATGAAAAAGTAACACCGTATATTATTTTATTCCCTAAAATTCCAGCCGACCGACCACATTCACGTTAATTTTAGTCTAAGCTTCTTTTCCCTTCATAAAATAATCCTATTATTATTTTTAAATTTTAATTCATACTTCCAAAACTGTCTGTGGCCTAAACATAATTTCAAATACATCATTTAGTTGAGTTAGTGTTAATCCAAATCTTCAGTCCTCTCATCTGTTATGAGTAATCTACAATCGCATTCGACCTAGTTGCATAATATTGTTCTAGATAGAGAGGTATAACGGTAACATTGTACATCAACCTCCATTACATCAAAGGGCCCGCATATTAGTCAGGTATTGCCTATATTGTCACTCCCTGTATCTTCAACTACAATCAATATGGCACTGATTGAAAATTCCTAGCATTCCAAAGCTCGTGAAGCAGGAGAGGAAGTTAGATTAGAATTTAGGTCGGTCTGTGACTATTTACTACTACATCAAACACTACATCCCTACATACAGTGTTATGTAGCCAAAATATAAATATTGTCGATTTATAAATTTTGGGAGATGCAATCTTGCGTGTTTGAAATGTTATCTATGTTTTATAAATATTTATGAACTTTGACGACATTCAAAACCTGAAGATGGCTCCATTGTGAGCCAAAAATAGTTGTCAACATTACATTTATTTAAGCCGCTTTAATTGTATCTTGGTAATCCGGGGGCTACACGTTCTAAAAAATATTTTTTAAAGAAGAAATGGGAAATTATGTCTTTATCTAAGCTTTATTTTGTAATTTTGCTTTTATAGACTTTAATATTCCCGATTTATATACATATAGGCTATTCATAGTTAACATATTTTTATATTCCAATAATTAAATCATAAGTTTATCATAAGATGAACAAAAGTTCCAAAGAAACTTGGAGGAGCTTGGGTAACAAATTATATTTTTTGTCCCATTGAAACATGATTTAAAAGCCAAGTAAAGTAAACGGTGTATGGCTGTAAATTCTTTAATTTCTAATTATGGTTCCCAAAATTGCTTTGGAATTTCTGCGTACGAAATAAACTGATGAAACGAAAACATGTCAATGATGCTTATTACAATTATGCCAGTTTTAATCGAACATATTTGTTAGATCCTATCACAACTAAGGAATGTTCCGAGTAGTAAATAATATATCACGATTATTAACACAAATATGCTCGAAAAACAATATCATAACGATTATTTCAACTGATTCAATTTGTACTACAACGATAAGAAGAACGATTTGAATCCACACAACCTTTCTATTAAAACAGCTTTTTCTACATTATAATTGTTTTTTTTTTATCAATCTTTTCTTGCAACCATGAAACAACCGGATAATTTTGTAAGTGGGAAAACTGAAAAGCCTGGAATATAACAAGTCTGGGGCAAACGACGGAGAAGTTTCAACAAGTTGGTAACGACTTTCTTGAGCTATGTTCAGTCCTCTTGCCTCTCTGACTCTCTCTTTTTTCTTAGAAACACCAAAATCACCAACAGTCAACTAAAGTCCCTATATACAGACACCGTAACAATCCGTTTAACTCCCCCTATACTTACTATTATGGAAAAGTACTGGTTAAAAGTTTTAGGTTTTGGGTGGGAATATCAGTTTTGGGTTCCCTAAACCCCCCCCCCAAAAAAAAAAAAAAAAACAGTTTTATAAGTTATGTCCGTGTGTATGGATGTGTGCAGACTAAACCTGTGGCTTGATCGTGACGAAATTCAGTATTTTGGGCTCTAATCCATGGTATTTCAAGATTGTTTTTCATTGTTGGAAAGTTTTTATTTAAACAGCGATTTTTCCTTACAAACAATATTTTCACAAAAAAACAGCTTAAACAATTTTGATTAAATTTGGTATTTTATGGTCTTTTGAACTCAAAATAGTGCTATAACTGCAATTCCCGTAAACAATACGGGCCTAACGGCATTAACTGCAACTTTTATGATTTCTCCTCCCCCCCCTCATAAAATATCATAGTTACTCCCACCACTTGCCTATGCTAAGGGGTTTTGACAAGCTAATGGGAAAAAATGTGTATTGGATTGCTGATACTGTTTATTTCCTCTTTAGTTTGCCACTAACTAGTTATTTAGCATTAGCCGTATCGTGAATAAAATGTATAAGTAACTGCATAGGTTTCCTCTTGATTCAATAGTCAAGCAAGTTAGGACTATACCATTACCATTAATAGTAGACTAAATGTTCACATTTAAATCAAACCATATAGTAAAAAATATTCCACAAAAATATGCAAGGCCCAAAAAAATAAACACACACTTCCTGTGATATAACAAATGTCAACATTGATAACTGCAAAATAACCAAAATCAGAAATAAATGGGTGACAAAATGCGTACTTTGTGGTTTCACAGAAATAAACATCCAATATATAAGCGTAAATGGGTAATTTTACTTTGTAAAATTGTTTACGAACACAAGCTTAAGACAGAACCTTGTTACTTGTCAAAAATGTCGCAATAATTTAAATTAAATCGATTTTAATCGCAAATGAACTTGAACAACACGTTTTTTTCTACTTCAAAAGTTAATGTAACAGCTTTCTTTTAGGTTTTTCCCTCATCTAATTTTGTTTATATGCATGATCTTTTTTCCCTGGATTGTTGTTATCTGTAAGCTATATAACTGTAATGAAAAGGGGCTTCATAAAACTCTCTTTTCAGCATCCGACAAAAAACCTTAAAATTAAACATTTTTATCAATTTGAACAAGACTGTCCTTAAAAATTTGTTTAACATAACAATAAATTCCACGCATACATGTTTGTACTTTTAACAGCTTGTAAATGTGTAGAACAATCATTGCCAACTGTCGAGAGACGCAATACCAGGGACAAAGTGGAATAGTTTAAATTGTTGGTAACAATGGCCCAACTTTGGACAGAGCCTGACATAGTAGGACTGGACAATTCATAATGTTTGAATTACAAGTTGTTCCGAAAAAAAAATCCTTTACCATCACACAAGAGAGTTTGTTGTACACCTCTCTTATATGTGAAGGTTTAGGAGTTAATTCTTTTCTCAATATTTCCCGCCAAATTGTTTTGGTATTTTCTAAGAACATTTTACTAATGAATCGATTTAGTTGTTTTGTTTGAAAAAGCTGTTAAGTGTGTCTGTTACATTTTGGTATGTGACTGCAATCTTGTGTTAAACCTTAACTTTTATATAAAATATATTTTTAGCTTTATTTCGAAGCCTCTAAATGCTTAATTCAGTTTATACTGTTAGCGAATTTCCCATATAGGGAATAAGCTATTACCGTAGTACTCATGGTAAGACCTGGACGTGGGACCGATTTTTTTTTCGTTTTGTGGTCCCTAGAGGCCAAAAACACCATCCGTTCAAATTCATATATATATATATATATTTATATATATATATATATATATATATATATATATATGTGTCCGTTAGCACGATAACTTGAGCAAAAATGATCCGATTTTGATGAAATTTGGTACAAACGTGTAAACCTACGTTTATTCGAACGAGTTCGCGATCCAGCATGATCGGACCATGGGAACGGGGGTTTACGGGGGGTTTTATGGGGTAAAATTAGGTTTTTCCCATTTTTGATCCAAAAAACATAAAATTTAGCAATTTATTTCCAAACCATTTTGTAGAGCTTAAAAAAACGAATAATTTAGTATATTGAAGCGCTATTATGCGCCTAATGGTTACGGAGAAAATTCCAAAAAATTGTAAATTTAAAATTCCCATGTTATTCTTATGGAGAATAAGTAAACTGTTGTAGTTTGCTTGTTTATGAACATATTTTGATCAAATTTGGAAAATGTTTTTATTTCTTACTAACTATTAACATTTTACAAAAAAAAAAAAAAAAACAGTTTTACCCTCCCTGATGCAGCAAACCTAAGTACTTGTTAAAACTAATTCTATTTAAATCGGGAATAAATGTTATATTTTTAAGTAGACATTTCAGTGTAAATCCAATCAGTCAAATGGAAATTCGCTTAGTCTGCAGGTTTGCTGCGGCGGGGGTATTTTTTAAAACTACTGTGATTCCTAGCACTGTGCATTCCTAGTTAAAAAATGTTTACTTTACATTTGTCAACTAAAATTACTTATGTATTTATTTGGCTGGCTTTTCAACTCAATAAGTCAAAGTCAAAGTATATTTTATTTAAGAATTTTTACAAATTTGATTGAAATATAAAACAATTTCTTAGCGGGTATCTTAAAAATTCAAACTGGCCTTTTAATGATTAGAAACATACTTAGACACATACTAAATTGCACACTAAAATACGATGACAATTTAAATCTTACCTACAACTTAATCTATATGGAAATAAAATACTAACGTGCTAGGAAAGAATTTCCTGCTCGCACGTTAGGATATTAGCACGTTACAATATTGTGTTTATGGATGTATTTTTGCCACTAAGAAATTCAGTTGTTTTGCAAATCCATTCATATATAGGTAAAGAAGCATCTGGTCTTTTTTTTTAGATAAAACTACACAAGGTATTCATTCTAACATGCCTTTACACAAATTTGGGCAAATTTATTGGCTATTACATTAATAGTAAATGGTTAAATTCATCCGACCGGTTTCGGTCTTAGTAAAATCTTAAAATAATAATATGGCTTACTATACAGTATAACTTTAACGTATCTCCACTAAGGGGAGCAAGCTGGACTAGCGGTAGAGCTCGGGGCTTCGGATCTCGAGGTACCGGGTTCAAATTCCGCCAATCACCAATGAGTTTTGTCAATGTAATAATGCCGCAACCTTTCTAGGACTAGCCTAACTGCAAAACAGTTCCAGGCTAAAACCTAGCTTCCTAGGACATGAAGGAGAAATACAAAAATTTTAATAGGCAAAGTAAAAAATAAAACCTACCTACACTGAAATAACATCTTCATCATCTAGTGACGTTCTATTACATGCATTATTTACCAGTCAATTTCTTTGTTGCTCCTTTGCAGCCTCTGCCTCAAAGGGATATTTGCACGTAAAATGTATTCACTAGCACTATGATCATGTAATCCTTACATAGTAAGTTACTCATACGGTTTTGTGTTACAAAGTCCCTTCGTTGCTTTGAAACCTCATCTCAATATGTATAGAAATGCGAATTTTGCGTATAAAATATTTTATCGAATAACTTAACGTCGGTGATCAAGTCGGATTGTTTTTATTTTTACTGGTATTAAAAATGTGTATATCTTATGGAATTTAAATAAACATAGTTTTATGTGTATATGTGAATTTTAAAGTATGTCTTGTTGCATTGCTTGCTGTTGAAATTATACTAAATAGTTAGGGAAATTTAATTTGCATTTGTCACGTTTTACAGCGAAGTGAAGCCAAAAAAATTATATCGTAGATTCTTGTCCATTGGTTTGTGTATATTTAAGTCTATCTGAATTAACTAGTTTTTCAATAAAACGATAACATTCTTGTTAGTTAATAAAAAAAATAACACTAATATCGTTTTAAACACTAATTTTATCGAAATCAAAAAACCTAGTAAAAGAACATTGAATCAGGCCGAATTTAACATCGGTCTAGGCAATCCTATACTGTAACAAACTTACATAATGTCGTTTATGAAGTTTTTACACCATCATTTTCATATTTGATCATTTCAAACTTACCCTGTATGCTTGGAAATAAAATTAATATAATATTTTGTAAAATCAACGGGGGGATGTTGATTATCTTATAATAATACTTATACATAAATCATATTCATACTCAATAAGAAACGTTTTGTGTCAGCTTCTACTTTTATTTTAGCCTCACCCCCCCCCCCCTACTATAAGCTGGGATAAGCCTACTAGCATTTATTAAAAAGATACATGTAACGCACATCCAATATAAAAGCCTTATACATCGAAGACCGCATTTAATCTAAGAATATCAGGCTATTACTCTTGGCCATAATGATTGTCATATCAACACACAGTATAGAAAGATGAGATAGATGGATGTACAACTAGGATTGGTTTTGACAGCAAATTGATTTGTGTTAACATTTTACTTACACCTGTGTGTCATTCACTACTATATCAAAAATCACAAACGAGAACAAACTCTCAGCTAAACAATGTAGTTTTGTAAAATTACAAATAGTTTTTTTTCTTTTATTCAATATGGTCTAAAACAGTCAGCAGAGTGGCAGTACAATATCTAAAAATGTTAACAACATTTTAATAAGGGTGAATGATACAATAATAATTGAAACAATTAATTATTCAGTTCTCATGTTTTGTTACCATGGTCACCAATCAATACTTACTTTGTTAGTGGCATGAGAGGTAGGAATTTAAACCAGTCTGTTGTATTTATCCTAGTCAGTATTAATTTTAGCGTTTGCAAAAACACATTACAGAAGCCGCATTTTATCTACGATATAACAATAACTTCCGATTATGAAATACGTGTCGACAAATAAGTTTAAAAGAAGTTTTTGGGGGAAGAATTATTTTCATTTACATCGACTCCTCCAGTAGAGGAGATAGTATAGGTTTAGCCACAAGCGATGAACAGAAGAAATATTGGTTGTGAAACAGCGATGTAACAAATAAACTAACTTCAGAATTTATTGAAACAACATAAATACCGTCCCTGAAAAACACCTTTGCATGTCGTTTGGTGAAATTAAAACATGCCGCTCCAAGAGTCCAATTTGTTTGTGGTCAGTTCCTGTTTCAAACAATTGTGTTTTTGTGATAATACTTTGCTGGCAAAAAGGTAACATTTTGTAAAAACGATGTAAAATATTCATTTTAAATATACATTATTACAGCTATTTGAAAACTATGCCTAAGTGGAGATGTCCTAAAATAATATAGGTACAAACCAACATAATTTACTAAGATTACAATTTACGGAATAACTGTCACAAAAAGTCAGATTTTCTTGAAACTCTGTATTTACAAATCCTTTAAAACTACATTTCATACAAAAACGTATCAACCACTTACACATTTTGGAAAATGTTTCATTTCAGAGAAAAATTCACAAAAAATATTATAAAGGGGGTGTTTTTTGAGTAATTTATTTATTAGCAATCATATTTTGGCAAAAAGCGTAAAAACTAGCTTTTTTAATAAAGTTTTGTCACTGTAAAAAAAAATATATGTATACATTCAAATTAACCATTATAAAAACACGTGCCGTAGTTAATGTCACATACAATTAACTGCGAATAATAACTTTGACCATTAAACTTGGTAAACTTTATAAAACCTATTCTAAGGGATTAGTTATGTTAAACAACCGTCACACCCCACTAATTATTTTTACCACACTCTAACTCTGAGCTAATCAGTTACAGAACTAATGGCGTATCCCGTATTAAAATTACGATAACATAGTAGTTTACGCCAAACTACATTATTTTGACGAACTTCCCACGCAAGGATTTGGTCCAGAAAACAGCTGTTTGCCGCCAGCTTATTCAAATGGGGTTTCATTGCGTACTACTGTGCTGCAATGAGTTTTGCCGGACACCAATCAGCTGATTATACTGTATTTAGGTGGCAGTGAGTGGTTATAAACAAAAACATAACCTCTCTTAGAGGTTATGACTAGTGATTTTTAGTCCTTTAGTTGGTGGAAATATATAAGGATTTGTACGGATTTAGTAGTATGGCGTAAACTATCGTACGTAACTCGTCCAAAATGTGTGTACCGGACTCGTATGGTAATCCCGTACTCGACTTCGTCTCGCACGGGAACGACCACACACGTCCGGTAAACACTTATTTTCAGGACTAGTAACGTAATATACTATTACGCAACGACCTCGTACAGATTGTCTTTACGACACGAGTAGAAATTTAAGGTAAGAGCCTTGGAGAGTGCCTTAAAAACTTCTACGACAATTTACGCAAGTTGCGTACACTACTTTACCTACGACAGTTTTTAATTACTAAAAATCACTACTCATAACTTCTAAGAGAGGTTATGTTTTCATTTATAACCTCTCATTGCCACTGACAGTGATGCAACGAATCATTGTAACCAAACACTAATTGCACCACTCAACAATTAAATTGGCCTGAACAGGCAATTAGTTGACGTTCGAAACATAAAAATTTTACTTCTTCTCCCTCAATACTTGACCCTTATTGGTCCATTAGGCGTGTTGTTAAGTCAAACAACAATATTGTTAAGTAAGTAAACAATGATGTTAAGTGAATATTTCCAATTCAAAGAACTGAACTGGAACAGCTATTTTAAACCCTGTCGTAGATAAAAAGATTTGTTCTAATCATTCGAGTTTTAATTCAATTTCTTATATCTACCTTAACTTTTGTATATTCAGCAGAAAATCACACTTTTTAGAAGTAGGTATTAATCTTTATCACCCAATCATCTCAGTTGTTTAAGTCAAACAATAACCAACTTTTAGTTGTGAGCATGTCCCGCTCCAAATTTAATAAAGGCACTAATTTCTTTTTCCTTAGGAATTATACAATGACTGCTATGATTATAACAAAGGACACATGTCTTTTAGCAATGTACACTATGGATTGCACATTCACATTAGGTAATATGTTTACGTGACAACCGACGGTCTAATAAACTCGGTCGGTTTGTCCTGATATAATTGACTGCTAGAAATCACAGACATGTTATGCTGTAGTAAATTGCTCTGCCTAAATTGATTTTGTGGCAAGATTTATAAACGAGAATCATCTGGAATTTATAATTCACTATTTGTTCCATGCTTAATGTTGATTTGTGAAAAGGTTTGCATGGATTTTTTATTTAAAAAAATACTACCAACCAGTGTCACTTCGTGACTTCAAAATCCGTGATAATCTTGTCATCTTGCCTTTCCATTATAGCAACATTTTTAAAAATATTGTACCCCTAGTATCTGTTTTTTTCACGGCTAAAATATAAAGCGTCACAAAAACTACATACTGTACTTCAATCATTAGTCCAAGTTGAATAATCTATTTTTGTAAAAAAATACAACCGACTTCAAACGCTCTAAAAAGAATGAAATAATTTCAATAAAGTAAACTTTTGTATTAGGCAAGCTCACGTATTTAAAGTCGGCGCGACTCTATGATGATTTTTGATACAAAATAAAGAGGGTGTCCATATTGCAGGTGACTATCTATAACTAAAGGTGTTAATCTGCATGTCTTTTTCATAGTTATGCGTTAAGTGTTATTTTATTACCGTAATCAGATATCGGCATTATAGTGGTATTAACGAGTATCTTTAAAAAGATTATAACGCATTTAAATGTTTCTAACTTGGAAAAGTAACATTTTAATACTAAACTAGCTTCTTTTCCCTATCATAATAACAATTTAAATTATTTTCCTATTCATATAGAACATTTGTGTGTGTTATTTTCATAATGCATTTATTCTGAAGTAAACATAAAATACACAAAAATATTTTCTTTAATATATAAACAAAACAGTTCAGTATGTTTTTATATATTTATGTTATCCAGCTACAATTTATTGATTTTCAAAATACACACACAATATTTAATTTCAATCATATTTGCAGTTTGAGCCGCGCCGACTTGAAATACGTGAGCTTGCCTAATACAAAAGTTTACTTTATTGAAATTATTTCATTCTTTTTAGAGCGTTTGAAGTCGGTTGTATTTTTTACAAAAATAGATTATTTCATGATTTTTAGTGACGGTATAATTTTTTTTGTATTAATTACTTGAGGTTTTTTTATAAGCAAAACTGATTGAAACGATCAAAAGTTCCACAGAACAATCATTATTTTAAAACTGCTTGAGTCACCTGTTCAGGTTACATAATCAATGGGTATGAAAATAAACATTTTTAGATATTCCTTAAGAAAGAAAGAGTTGTTCATTACATTAGGCCTAATAAAAAACTAATTGTCTTGTCTAGACATTGAAATGTCAGACATCATCGTTTCCTGCAATCGGTGTACTTCTACATTATAAAAAGAAATACAGTAACGTCTCGAGCCTTTTGGAACAATATGAAAGTTATTCCTCAACTACCAGCACTAAAAAATCTCTCAAAAGTGGAAAATTGGTTGTTAACACGTATAGTACCTTTGGAAAATATTATATGAAAGATTGGTTCAGCTAAAAGTGGTGCAAGCCATGTAGGTGGTTTTGTTAGATCAAGATATAGCCTAATCGAAATTGCAAATCATCTTCCTCTAGGACTTTCCGAAGCAGGCATAATAGTATTGATATGATATAGTAACTGGGTAGAGAATATCAATAAACATTCCACATCTGCAAATGCATGTTTAGTAACTAAAATATTTAACACTTTTAAGACAATTGACGACTATGCACTGTCACACTTCTTAGGTCGTGTAAGGAATAATTGCATTTGATTTATATTTAGACCTGTTTTACGAATGCTTTGGTTTTCACAATACACCTTTATTTGTCAATATCATACAGCTATTCACTGAAACATATGTTTTTGTAAGTCAGAATATTCAATACTAAAAACAGAATTACTGTATACACAAATCAGGTCAAACGTTGAAATACATTTTTTATAGTAACCAAAACAAAATGCATTTTTCTCAATGTAATTCATTTAGGCTCCATGGCAATAAATAGTTTATTGATCAATATGAAGCAACTGTTTCATGAAGAATTGTCTGTAGCTTCATTTAAATGGTTTCAACTAACAGCTGTAGGAATGTTATTATTATTTATTGCCTTCTCTGCACAAATGTAAACAATTTGCACAAATGTAAACAAAATAAATGTTGAATATTTAAGGTTTTCAGAATTTTTCACCGAAACAAATATTATACTTAAACATAATATATAAGGTACCAAATAGAGACTCTCCTGGTTATTTTGGTGGTGGAACCACACTGATCGGTAAAAGAATCACAGAGAAATTGGTGAACATACATAGAAAAAAAAAAACATCGCCACAAACAAATTGAGAACCTCCTCCTTTTGTTGGTAGTGGGGAAGTCGGTTAAAAAGAGGGAGATTTACTGAATTGTTCTTGGAAGAGTAAAACTATTATTTCTCATGATATCCTATTACATCCCTATTTTTTCCATTGCGTGTGCGATCTCTTCGAGGTGTCCGAGAAAAATTAAAAATACTAATGAAACATACTATGAAAACACAAAATCTAACGTAAGTCATTTTCTACTTTACATTTCACACAAATTACAATATTTTACTTGAATTCACTAAAACATCACCAACTGTAACAATAACCCCTTTTTATGGACGTAAACAAAATTGTATCATGGCCATCTGTTTTGATGTAAACAAATGTACACTTGAAAAATTTCATATGATTGTCTACAGAATTCAGCACTTTTTTTAAATTTTTAGATTTTTAAATTTAAACCCAATACTATAAAAATACATATTGGGTCGATTCGCTGAATACAAAAATCCAACAAATTCTTTTAACAATTAGGATGTTATTAAAACTTTTAAAGCCACAAATGTGTTGTTTTTTGCAACATATAAATCGACATATTAGATAATACTTTGATTACCACAATGTATTTTCAGCAGTGTATGAGTGATTGGAAATCGCTAATTAATGCTATAATTATTTTATCGTAATATCGACTTGTACCGTTCAGTTTATTATTCAGAACGAAATTTACATATTTAAAACAAGAGATAAACGGTCGAAATGGAAAGCTAATGCACGTAATGCGATTCAATTTATACATCATGAAACCTTTTAACTGATGCTGAGAAATCCGCTTTCAATATCAACATTTGAATGTTCACGTTTCTTTTAAAAACATTCCATTACATAAGACTTTAAAGAATGTTACTTAAATACTATTTTTAGACATATAGTTTGTGCGCGTGGCTGGTCAATGACTATACAGGGTGTTCCAAAAAGTTTGGGAAATAGTTTACCTAGTGATTCCTTGGGCCAAAATGAAGAGAAAATCAATTGTAACAATTTTTCCAAAATCGCTTCATTAACCAGATATCCGCCATTTTGTATTTTTTACATTAACATTTTTATCTTCGGACTTTTTCAACTGATCTTTATAAAACTTGCTAGGCTATATATGTTAAAATAAAAGAGACCCATGTTTAAAAAAAATCATCTAGTAAAAAATACAAAATGGCAGATATCTGGTTAACGAAGTGATTTTGGAAAAAATGTTATAGGCAACGTGATTTTCTTTTTATTTTCACCCAAAGAATCACTAGGTAAAATTGCTCCCCACCTTTTTTGTACACCCTGTATATAAAATTAATATATTCCTCAGAGCCGGGTTCAAATGGTTTAATCATTCACTTACTTTCACTTACAATTATGATACAGAAGTAATTCAGTTGCACGGAGTCTATCTTATCTACAACTGAGCTCAACTAAGAAAAAATAGTAGTACATATTTTATGCCTTATGTATGAATTTCATATATACTAATTTATTAGTAACTTTCTTATCAAAAACGTGTTATATTAATTTTATAAACAAAATTAAGTTATGTTTATCTTTGAAAATTAAATTATTGATAAGTGTCGAAGAATTTAGTGAGTAACATTGCATTAATTATATACTGCCATTGAGTTTGCCATTTTGTAATAATGACAATCTATTAAACTAACAAGGCTCTTGTTATCAGGTCAGCACAGACGATCGTGCCTTATGATATTATGGAGGGGTTGGGGGGGGGGGGTTGAGAATCAGTTTATACTATGGGAAGTGGAACTGAAAATAAACCTCTTAAATGTTACTCTATTGTATTATAAAGTTCTTTATTTAATTACGATTAATTTCATGACTAATTTATGTAAAAGTAAAATTAAATTGTATAAGTTTTTATAACTGTAAGGTGTAAATGATTTTATTATACAAGGATTTTTTGTGTTACCAAAAACGTTATCATTTTATGTTTTTGACACTTAGGCATTTAAATTCCTTATAATATATCGTGACATACTTGGTTTTAACATACACAATACTACATACCATAGGATTTATATACCGTACGTTATAATTTATAAAACAATTCATCCCATTTCAATCTAAATTTAGCAAAACAATTAGCTTAATCAATTAATGATTTTACTAGACTATAATTTAAGTAGTTTAGCTATATTGTGAAATAAGTTTATTTCGTTAAAATGTTTTAACCTTGAACAATACACGTAGCTAAGGCACAGGTTAACTTATGTAATACAAATAAAATTTGATAGTGTACGCAATTAAATATATATATAAAAAAGATTAGCTAAAGTAAGTAAATTATAGTAAATATATCTCTAAACATACCCTTTTATACTGAGAGTAAGTAAAACTTCAATCGTACCTGTAACAACACATTTTTTTAATTGATTAAACTGGTTAGAGGTATTCTAAGTAATGAAAAATTGTAACTGTGTTATAAATAAAGTACGAAACGTACTGCACTACGTTTTGATCACATATAGCTCAATGATGTTACCAAGGATAAAATCAGTCAAATTTGCAACCCAATTGAACGTTCATATTACAAATGGATGTAAAATGTCAAAAGCAGAGTAATTTAACAAATCAATATAAAATTACTACTTTGTTATAGATTAATCCACCTTTGGTTTAGTTACATTTCTCAAGAGAACAAAGCTTGTTTCTTTTCTAAAAAAAGTGGCCGTTGGGTAGTAGAAGTTGAGGGTTTATTCCGATCAATATAGTACACGCACCAACTTGTAGTGCGTATGTACAAACCATAAGGGTTGAACTCACCCTTAACCATTACTTAAGTCATAATTCATAAGTCATTTATTAAGCCAAATCAACCAAATACAATTAGTGTTAGCTATGTCAAAATAAACTAAAATAAACTGGAGTAAAACTAAAATACACAACTTCTTATGTATTTAACATTTGTAAATCTATTTACAAGTTGTGACTACCAGCCAAAAAATCCCGGACACTGTAATATACTTTATTTAAGAGCAATCTCTTCACTCTTCACTCTTCACTCACATCATTGAGCTTTTTCTATCAGATTATTTGTATGGATTTGTTTATAGTTTGTTTTGTATAGTTTATCAAAGTTGATTTGAAAAACAGAATTGATTTAGTTGTTATCAATTGTTTTTGAAAAACACTTTAATTTTTTATTTATTCTCTAGCTTGTTCAGAGAATAACTTGTCACGTAAATATATCACCTAATGTGATTGTGCAATCCATAGCGTACTTTGCTAAAAGACATATGTCCTTTGTTCCCCCTACTCGTTGATATTTTCATAAATATTAAAAACCCATTTTAGGTGAACAACTTGTAGTTACATTGATCGGTGTTGTCTACCTGTGATTTGATAAGGTTTAAATTTTCAAGGTGCAACCACTAAATTTATTTTATGTTTTTAATTTGGAGGTAAAAACCGTAACACCTGCAACCACCCTTTCCGTTTTTCTTATACAAACCCTAAGTCTGAGAAATGGAACTAAAGAAACAAGTTTTAGTAAGATTATAAAAACAGAAATATCATCGTTATGAATCAATGTATGTATATTCAATTTAAACCACATCTTACGTATTTCAGTCATGCAGGGACACAAAGTTGTTTTGTATCATAAATATGAGTGAAGGATGAGTATATAATGAAGTGAGGAAAATTTAGTACATTTTACGGTACTTTCCTGTTAAAGGGAACATTCATTATTATCGAAGATTTTTTTTCTCGATATATCGATATTAACCAATTAAAACATATCAGCTGACAACTACGACGATAAATATTGTTCAGTACCTATCAACAAACTATAATAAAATTAAACTGTTCTAAAAAAAATAACCTAACATAACTAACCAAACTTGCTGTGTGACATTTAATAATTCCGTGTTTAACTTGCCTTTTCTGTTATCAAAAGGAATTTTTAAATAGCACAACAAGTTTGGTTGGTTATTTTAGGTTAGCTTAGAACAGTTTCATTTCTTAATCCACCTAAACAAGATCAGTTGTCAATTTGTAATGAATAGGAAAACAAAAATATCGATATATCGAGAAAAAAAAATCATCGATAATAATGAATGTTCCCTTTAACAGGAAAAACCCATTTTACTTTATTGTGATAACTTTTTGCTACGATGAAAAAAATCGACATTTATGTTGCACACACAAAACAATATAATCGAGCTCAAAGGTTTCAGCATTCTATTATTGGATTGCCTTGAATAAAGAAAAAGCTGATCTTGGTGAACAGAAATTGCATAATGCTAATATTATTATTGATAATGTCACTTATCCTGCATTTATAATCAACGCAAAATACGCACCTCGGTAAAGTTTCTAAAACACGCATAAAAGTTATATCAACAGTAAATTAAAAACTAAGTAAGTAAAAGCTCTGTTATTCAACTAATATCGTATTAAACAATTAAAACAATCATTATTGTTTGTAAACTATGCCATATGAATGTAGGCTGAACAACAACTGGGCTGCTATAATGTATTGAGGTTTACTACAGCATTATGGGCCTGTGATTTCTAGTGTCAATTATACCAGGACAAACCGACCGAATTGCCTGTAAAGTTTGCTGATGCTGTGCAAACATTATAACTATTGTCAACTTCTATACTATACACAGTGTACTTTGCTAGTGGAACATGTCCTTTGCTAGTGTTTATGCTCCTTTCAAACAACCCCGTTGCAGCAAGCCTTTTTAAGGTTAACTTATTGTGACTTGATTGAAATTGGTTCACTTTGTATTTATTTACGTTTATAAATGCACGTTTGTCATTGTTTTGACAGTTCATATGGTTATATAACCTTTAATCAATGTGAATAGAATAAATATAGAGTTGATTCTAAATATGTATTCACGGACATATTCACTCAATTAATTAGTAAAATCTAAATTTTGTGATCAACTACTATCTAATAAGCTAATAAGCTCTTAACACAGTATATGTACGTAAGAAAAGCTATGACATAATTTATGGTGTAAATAATAACAAACTATTTGTTGGCCAGTTCAATTAATTGTGACGTCTTTGAGTGGTCGTGCATTGATTGCGCCAAAGAGTTCCTTAATTGCGCCAATCCCTCTAAGGGTCCCAACAGATTTTCCTTAGTTACGCCAAGCCTAAGCCAGGTAGGGTTGAGTTGTCGGCAGAAGAAATAACTATGTTTGCGTGTCATCCTATCCTAACCTAACCTAACTTAACCCAACCCAACCTAACATAACCTAACCTACTTAATAATACAGTCAAAAAAGGCAGCCACTTGCGGCCCCGTTGATGAACTTATCGGGTTGCTCTCTGGAGTAGTTGGCGCAATTCAGGAATACCCGGCTACCTGACTCAAGTCAGTTAGCACAATTTGAGTGAAGTATCGAACACAGATGGTTTATTTAGATGGAATAAAAAAAAAACATTGTTTATCTTAAAACCTTTCTAAATGTAACTTAAGAAATCTAAATAACCTGTATATTAGTAATACAGGTTACATGGAGTGGCAGAATGGATAGTATTTTCAACGTTTAGGACAAAATAGAACAGCATACCAAAACGATGAAATAAGAAATAGTTAAGATAAGTACTATAATCCCAACCTTCATTTAAATTACTTGAAAATGTATACAAGGTAAATGCAAATCTTCAGTGTATAACACGTTCCCAAGATGTATGCTTTGTCCCATGAAACTCAAAGGCTTCGAGTTAAACATTCAACATTGTTGATGAACAAAGTCTTTGTGTATTACATAAGCAATACAATGATGCAAAGTGGAGGAGATTTTGTCTAAAATATTAAGTAATCTATTACGTACGAGTAAATTGATTTGTTTTACAATATATTAACTGATAAAACAGAAAAGAAATTAGGAGTAGTTTCTGCCGCCGGCTAACCTTTTACCGAAATACCTCAGGAAACTAAAAGTAACGTATGAGGACAGTGAATAAGGACCGTTTGATGACAGGGAAAGAAAACAACTTTGCAGGGACGTAAAACTCTGTCACTCCATAAAACTGAGATCAGAATTTGAGGGGTTTTGGATGGGACGTTTGCTTTGAAAAGAAACGACCTTTAAAAAACATATAGTGTGTGCGAACGTAGTTTCATGGTTGTTCAATTATCTTTTTGTTAATACATAGTGTTGTTAATTTTTAGAATTTCATTTGAATTTATTTATTTGCAGAATGGTGATCGACAAAACATGTTTTTCATTTTTATTTATCAACAGATATAAACGACAATCCGTAATATACAGTATAAGCTCACTGGGACCTCAGCCAGTACTATACACATTAAACAAACAACTTAACGAAAGAAATTAAATGAATGAAATGAAAGAATAATGAAATAAATAGAAAAAAACATTGATTATGTAACGGAATACAACATGCAGTGCTTACTTAAATTATTTGTTTTTAGTTTTAAATATTTAGTTAGTATATGATTTATAAAAAACTATAAAAATAAAAACTTAAAAATAGGCTAGTTTAATTTTATCCTATATGTATGCTAAGATTAAAGAATGATTCAGCCGTTTATTACTATAAGCATTGTATACTTACTCACACAAATTAAATTAAATATTCACCAAAGCCCTATGAATATCAATGAAACTCAGAACAACAGCAAAATAACAATTCAAATCGAGAACGATTCGTTCAAAGGTTTTAATTCTCACGTAAATCCATGGTAATTTAGTTTCGATTGTTTTACTTTAGCTAGAGTAGTCAGTTTAGTTCAAACTCTTCATTCAACGTATGTAGTGTAAAGTTCTAGTATACCTATAAAAATACATTAACACTTATCTATTCCTCAATACATTATCACTACAGAAGTTGAATGTATTAATTAATTATACTAACGATCTAATATAAATATTTAAGCTAAACTTTTGTATGAAGTACACCAATGCTATTTTACATCTCTTAAAAACTCCTCGTTGGGCAAGTACACTAAACATCTTCCAACCAAACGTTAAGGGGTATAAGTGACTGATTACCAAGTTAAGTTTCATTACCAGGGTGTAAGTGATTTTTTTCGACACGAGCCTAAATTTCAAAGAGCGAAGGTTGAAAAGACCTTTTTTCTTTGTATGGTGAACTATATTTTTCGTCATAATTCAACATAATTAAATAAAGTAAGTTGAATGGGAAAATACTATCATCTAAAGATAACACCTCAAAATTATTTCCCACTTAGTTTAAAATGTTCTAATGCAAATACCGTAGGCAGATGTTTAGTAAATGATTTAACCGGTTCTATAATGATTGTGAAGCGTACATTAGTCTATCAATAAGTCAAACTTTGACAAGAATGAAACGAAAAGCGACAATCGATTAAATCAATCAAACATAATTTCGATACACGCGATTGCTTACAATTGTTGTTGTCTAGTGATTTTACAACATGTGACTTTTACTTTCTAGGGACTAAAAAGACATCTTTATTCCCTAGTGATTAGAAGGGCTACTTCAGCTACCAGCAAAGCATGTATTAAATATGAAACTCTCTTATTTGTAGAAACTACAACTAGCAGTTTCAACAAGTAAATCCGTAATGTAGCACCGAAAAATATTTTCCATATTTATACGACAAATCTTTATTCAGAAACTCGATGTTATTTCAATGAAGTAAACGAGTACACAAGTAACATCCTTGAAATTCTCACTTTGTCTCTAAGGCCAGGGGGAATGACTAAAAACGTTTGAACCGCGGTAGGTACTCTGCCTTTGGCAACTGCATACCACCACCACTCCTACAAACATCCTTGGATCGCAGAGCAAGCAGCTCTACACAAAATTATTCAAAGTTGTTTGCCTCGTTTAACAAGTTAAGAATATAAATAGTTTAGCTATTTACCAAGTGTGTATTAATTACCTGTAAAATTAACAATTTTCTTTTATGCGATCCCTAATTAATTTCTACTGTTGTGTCACATAAAATGTACATTCCATTGGTTACGTATGAAACCAAATCCTGAAACATTGTTGAAAAAGCAACTTTATAACACGATAATACTCTTGGCTAACCTTTTTTTATCTGCAATCCGAACACACCCTTCAAAATTTTCAAATACATTAAAAAGTTCAAAGGTTCCTAAGGTGTGTTTCTCGCCTAGTGGAAAACGTGTCAAGGTTTGCTGTGGGAAAGACGGGCTTGATTCTTCAGAAACATTTTAAGTGTTAACATTTTTAGTAAATTGTGTGGACCGCTGTCTCAGATGAAAAAAATACATTTTAAAATGCTTTTTTAAGAGTTTTTTGTAAGAAACAGTAGTCTATAAATGTCTTGCATTTACATAAGGATCAGGCCTGAGCGAGAAATTTACCAAGCAAAGCAAAGGGTTACAGTACATAAATGAACTGATAAATTAATATAATTAGTGGCACTACAAAAATACCCAAGCCATCGCTAATAAGGTACTCTTTCACACGATTTTGATTTTTTGTTGGATTGTGTGTGCATTTGCAATGTAATTTGACAATCATGTTTCCCCTTTATACAAAAGTGTTTTCTTCATTGCAATGTAGCTAGTAATAATGGAGACTCTTTCCAGTGGTAGATGAATAGCTTTGTGTGGTTACCTTACGGAATACATTGTTTTGTTTTCTTTTAGTTTACATAAAAAGTATCTTTACTATTTTATATTTTTAAGATACTTTTTAGTTTCTTGTTTTCTAAGGAATCAGTGTAACCCCTGTGCTGCGATCTGATCATGTTCGTTGTGTTTACTTGGGAATTTGTTTCAAACATTTAACCATTCACGTATGTGAGTAGGTCCCCTAAAAGCGCGTCGGACTACAAATTCATTGGCAGTGATGTCATGGGACCGCGTACCAGCACTTCAATAATGCAATAATGTACTTCTGTAGTATTTAGTACGATTATTCTTTAACGTAGCTAGCTTACCCTGGTTTCGATGGCTTAGTTCTTGCAGGTTTTGGGGCATAGGAGGGTAGTACACTTAGTATTTGATACCCCACAAGAAAGCTACGCGTAACACAATAGCATTAGTACGAACGAAATCTAAAACACACATTTCGTTTTCCTCTTTTGTAGTAGCCATTTGTTAACAGGTAACACCTTGTCAAAACTTATAAACACACCACATTGTTGTAACAGCTGTTTGAAATCACGGAAACAGACGTACCAAACGTTTAGTTTAGCACCATTTTCATTGTTTTCTGTATTATATGATTGTACGATTATACAATTATCATGTATGCATATATCTGATTCATAACCCACATTAGCATGCTCTACATAGCTTTCTAAAATTCCAGTTACACAGGGCTACGAGATTGTGGCTTTGCCAAAATAATTACAGCGATATTTCTGCACATATGTCACCCACTGCCAGTGTCCGCTTGTGCCTTCGTTTGATTTACAACTTGCGGTTGAAAACTAATACAACATAGAGTGTGGCTCTCTATTTCTCTACTGTGAAAGCAATACGTTAAACTATGATATGTTATACCGTAGTATTTGTGGGTAGAAAAATATGATTAACTATGTTTGTAAGAATCTACAAAACGAAGATTCAGATATGGGTGAATAAAGGTCGGAGGTTACGTTGGAATAGAAACATTTTGATCCATGAAATGATTTAAATACCCCCGCCGCAGAAACCTGCAGACTAAGCGAATTTCCATATACACAGCAGGAATTCCACTAAATTGTTCCCTTAAAATTGTCAGATTTATTTCCTATTTAAACATCATTAATATTCATGAGTACTTAGGTTTGCTGCTACAGGGAGGAAAATAGGGGGGTTTTATTGAAATATTAATAGCTCAGTATGAAGTAAACAAAATTTCAAAATTTCATGAATATATGTCCATACACAAGCAAGCTACAATACTGTATTTATTCTCCATAAGAATAACATGGTAATTTTAAATTTACATTATTTTGCGATTTTTCCGTAACCGTTAGGCATGCAACAATGCTTCAATATACTAAATTATTTCTCTTTTTAAGATCTGCAAAATGGTTTAGAAAGAAATTGCAAAATTTTATTTTTTCAGGGTGAAAAATTAGAAAAACCCATTTTTACCCCATAAAACCCCCCATAAACCCCTGTTCCCATAGTCCGATCATGCTGGTTGGCGAACTCGTTCGAATAAATGTAGGTTTACACGTTTATACCAAATTTCATCAAAATCGGATCACTTTTGCTCGAGATATCGCGCTAACGGACACATATATAAATATATATATATATATAAATATTTTGTTATTGTATACATCAATGAGGGCTACTTTAAATGTTACTAAGTAAATCAAAATACCACAGTACCCTAAAAACATTTTATTTTATATTACTTACATGTTTCGGACATTACTGCCATGATCACAGTATAGTATATAACCTATTAGTTTCTTTTATTTACAAACATTATTAGATATTTCTTGTTAAAGAACAGGTGATAATTTTTATATTAACCCTTTGAGGACAGGGTAGCTAAAAACATTTAAACTATGATTTTTTCCCATGTTTTATTACAAATTAGGGTTGTCTAGAGTCAAAAATATTTTTTTCAAATTTTTTTAATTTTTACATATATGTTTTTTAAACATGGTACTTTTAAGTACCGGTGGTCCTCTGCGCCATTTTCATAGATTATATACCTGGTACTTAAAAGTACCGTCAGACCTCAGCAGCAAAGTATATGGGTTCCTGAAATAGTACCAAAACATTTTACAAGCATAATAATATTTAATTAATTACCGAGTTATGAGCCAAGTACATACATTTAAATACAAATTTTGAAAAAGTGGAATTATATTACTGAAGGGTTGTTGATAATTGAATTTAATCTACATTTACTCCATGAAACTCAGCAAAACAGTTCTTTTTGTTGTTCAAACAAAGGATAATTTGCAGTGATTTGATTGCACTTGCTGTATAGCCGAGACTGAATTTTCCGTTTTGCACAGACTTCTCATCTTTCTCTCCAAAAATACAGAGGTAATTTTGTACAGCCTTCCCTAGGTTATGTAAGGTCCGATTACTATTGAGATCAGGCCTAAGTATAATAACCAGATAATCAGCCCAACCTAACTCTGCAGAGCGCTGTATGAATGTGGCTTCTGTATTGTTTGAGTTGCAAAACAAAATTTGACCAAGTAAAAGTTACAAACTTAGTATCTGAGAAGTGTTTGCTTACATTCATTTACATCAAATACCGGTATTGGAATTGTCGTTGTATAATCTCTCTTCTTCCATTTGTAATCAGGAACATATTTCTTCTTTTTAGAACAGTCCTCTTTTTTGCTCTTTATTTTTTCCTGCCTTCTTTACTTTAGGTTTGACTTTATACTCACATCAACTTTCTTTACAGTTCTAACATTTTTTGTAGATTTGTTTTTAGTTTTTTCAGTGTCAATAGGCCTAGCTTCACTAGTTATACTGGTCTCAACAGTTACATTTCCACCACATTCTGGGGTTTCTTCAGCTAAAATAGGTTCAATAGGGCCTTTTTCATGAGCAATCTCACTTTCTAGACTTAGGCCTACCTTGACAATTTCTGTGTTGAATATTTCATTAAAGTTGTTAATAGTTTTGGTTTCATCACTGATTATTGCTACAATTTCTACAAGCTCATTAGGATTAGGCTCTAATAGTATGCATGGGCTGATTGCACATAGAGGGATCAATAAATCCTAAATCTATTTTACTATTTACATTATGGACAAGGACAACATTTCTGAGTGAAATATCTGGTTCTTTTGAACCTAAATAATACTTTTCTCCTAACCTCACTTCCTCATTACTGTCATCATCGCCACTCTAATCAGAATTTTCGAAGTTTTCAGGTAGATATTTCAATAACAACTCGTCAATTTCTTGTAACTTTAGTTTTCTATCCATACTGACGGCACCACATAAACATAAAATCACCAAAAATGCACCACAAAACAAATGTGAACTGTTACTGTACTTTGACAAAACATAATATAATAATAATATATATTATAACATAATATAATATAATTATATATAATAAATAACGCAACACAATAAACAACGCAACACAATAAACAACACAACACAAAAATGCACCACAAAACAAATGTGAACTGTTACTGTACTTTGACAAAACATAATATAATAATAATATATATTATAACATAATATAATTAATAATATATAATAACACAACACAATAAACTTGTTTACATAACATCATCAGCTGGACCATTGACATAGTCAATGGCAGGACGTAGATGTAGATGACTGACGGTACTAATAAGTACATCAGCTGGTTTCGTGATTTGGGCGTAGAAGGCTGACGGTACTTATAAGTTCCAGACCATTATTAGGCTTAATTTCGTTATTCATGGGTTATTATTGGAAAATAACGATTGAATCATTAATATAAAACTATTGTTGAACCCTTTATCACAAAAATAGGACCCAGGGATAATAGGAATATGGATTTAAAAAAATCATGAAATCATGACACGTATAATGTTGTTCAGTAGCATACACCAGTCAAGTAAGTGCTGCTTTCTGGTGAGAATATTTCAAACTACGTCCACTCCTGGTGTTTTGCAGAACTACAGTGGTACTCAAAAGTACCTCCAGGCCTCTACATGACTGTAAAACCACCGTTGCCTTGGAAATAGCTATTTATAATTGGTGGTACTTTAAAGTACCGTTGGTCCTCAAAGGGTTAAGGGAAGGAGGTGTTTTCTTTAAGATTTATAATTTCATTGAATATTACGTTTTGATTTTGAATTTGTGTCAAGTTTAGTAAATTGTCTTTGTCATTAATATGATGAGTATAAATATAAAAGTCTTCTTTTGTATTCATTTTTTCACCTTTATTTTCAATATCCAGAGTGTGCATATTTTTATTCATTTCTGAGTATGTATGGTCGGTCTGAAGTATATGTTCGGCGTATGAGGATTTTTGTGTTGTCATATTGTTGTACAGGCAATCAGATCAAACAATATGACAACACAAAAATCCTCATACGCCGAACATATACTTCAGACCGACCATACATACTCAGAAATGAATAAAAATATGCACATTCTGGATATTGAAAATAAAGGTGAAAAAATGAATACAAAAGAAGACTTTTATATTTATACTCATCATATTAATGACAAAGACAATTTACTAAACTTGACACAAATTCAAAATCAAAACGTAATATTCAATGAAATTATAAATCTTAAAGAAAACACCTCCTTCCCATATAAAAATTATCACCTGTTCTTTAACAAGAAATATCTAATAATGTTTGTAAATAAAAGAAACTAATAGGTTATATACTATATTGTGATCATGGCATTAATGTCCGAAACATGTACGTAATATAAAATAAAATGTTTTTAGGGTACTGTGGTATTTTGATTTACTTAGTAATATATAAATAAATATATATAAATATATATATATATGAATTTGAACGGATGGTGTTTTTGGCCTCTGGGGACCTCAAAACGAAAAACTAAATCGGTCCCGGGTCCAGGTCTTACCATGAGACCTACGGTAATAGCTTATTCCCTATATGGGAAATTCGCTAAAAATAAATAGCTACTGTATTAGCGAATCTCCCTATTTGGGAAAGGGTGGACATTAATTGCGCCGACTACACCAGGGAACCATCCGATACGTTCACTAACTGCACCAAGTGGGGCCCTCCTTGTCTGTAAAATTGAGTAGGTTAGGTTAGGTTGGGTTTGGTTAGGTTATCGGTTAAGTTAGGGTAGGTTAAGTGAGGTTAGATTATGTTAGGTTAGGGTGACATCCAAGCAAGGTCATTCCTTCTGCCCCCTACTAACCCCTACCTTGCTTGGCGCAATTAATGCACGATCATGGGAAAATAGTTATTACTAACACCTTCATCACATGCTATCCTTATGGAGAATAAGTACATTACTTTTTTAGTGTTTTTGATTGTGTATATATTTTTATCAAACTTCGTAAATTTATTCATTTTATTACCCTCCCTGTCGCAGCAAACCGAGATACACAGAGGAATGAGGATGACTGATCATAAACTAATATATTGTTGTATATCTTGTAAGAAAGACAAAAGGGGGTCGAAGCTAATCACATTTAGAGATTTTTCTAAATTTAATGCAGATACTGCACTAAACATAATTGCTGATACTAACTGGAATTGTGTGTACAAGCTAGAGTCTCCTGATGAGATAGAGCAATTTATTACTGATCATATAAAGAAAGTGTTTGATGAGGTTGCTCCTATTGTTTGTAAGAAGGTAACACGGAAAAAAGCTCCCTGGATAAATGAAACAATTAAAGAATTGTCAATTGTTAAAAATAAACACCGTAACAAATATTGGAGGACCAGAGATTCTTCAGACTGGTATGAGTATAAAACCATAAGAAATAGTTTGAATTTCATGATCCAAGAGGCTAAGAAAATATTCTTTTCTAACAAGCTTGCCTCATGTGAAAACCCTGCAGAGTTCTGGAATTGTTTAAAAAATTGTGAGATTGTAAGTAGTAAGAGAAATAGTAGGCTCCCCCCAGATTTAGACATTAATAAGATAAATGAATATTTTGTCAATATGGGATCTTGTAATGATATAGACATTGAATTGCTAAATAAACTTCAACAATATAAAAAACATGGAGATAACGATAAGTTTGAATTTAAAATGATTACAGAAAATGATGTTAAAGAGGCAATGAACTCAATAAAATCAAAAGCTGTAGGTGTTGATAGTATATCGATACAAATGATAAGATCTGTTAGCCCATATGCAATTGGAGCAATAACACATTTGATAAACATGAGTCTGGCCTCAGGTGTTTTCCCTACAAGTTGGAAGATTGCTCATGTGAAACCATTGCCTAAGGTTGCTGCGCCAAAAACCGTCCAGCATTTAAGACCTATCTCCGTGTTACCTGCAATGTCAAAAATAATGGAAAAGATAGTAACTAAACAAATTGCTTCATTTCTAGATGACTTTGATATATTGCCTAAGCTACAGTCAGGGTTTAGAAAAAACCACAGTACCTGCACTGCACTGACTAATATGTTTGCGGATCTATTCGATGCCAAAGATAAAGGCTTATACAGCACATTAGCTATTCTAGATTATTCCCAAGCATTTGACTCTATTGATCATGAATTGTTATTGGCCAAAATGAAGTGCTATGGCTGTAGTGAAAAAGTTGTTTGTTGGTTTCGGTCCTATTTGGAGTCCCGACTGCAGGTTACCAAAATTGGGAGTGAGACATCAGATCCGCTTTGCAAATTGCGTGGTGTTCCTCAAGGTAGTTGTTTAGGACCTGTGCTGTTCAATTTGTACACGTCTGACTTGTCCAGAAGTGTAGAATATTGTACGGCACACTTGTATGCTGATGACTGCCAACTACACTTGTCATACAAGCCAGACAAGACATCAGAAGCAATCCGGCTCATCAATGCTGATTTGCACAGCATTTTTCAATGGTCTGTCATGAATGGCCTTGGATTGAATGTTGACAAGTGTGTAGTCATGCATACTGGACCAAACATTATGATGCAGGAATTGAGTAAATCTGCTATAGAAGTCACCCTTGATGGCATGAGATTGTCTGTTTGCGACACTGTCAACACACTTGGTGTTGTACTTGACAAAGACCTCTCTTTTTCTGACCATGTCACATCTGCAGTTCAACGTGCAGTGGGTAGACTGAGAGGTCTTAGCAGATTTAAAACTCTACTGCCAGAATATGCCAAAATGCAACTCATGCGGTCCTTGGTCCTCCCAGCCTTTACATATTGCTTTCCTGCATATGGAAACAGCATCTCTAAGGAGGATATGGCACGAGTTCAAAGAATTCAAAATTCTGCGGTAAGGTTCATTTTTGGCCTTAACCGCTTTGACCACGTGTCCTCCTTCCGAGATGCTGCAAACCTCATCCCAATGGATGAAATATGCAGGAGGCTGACCTGCTGCCTGGTCCACAAAGTGCTCACGCTGGGAGAGCCTCAGTACCTCAGCGAGAGGCTTAAGTACAGGGGGGAGATCTGCCTGCGTGGTACTCGTTCCGACCGCAGGCTTCACTTTCCTAAAGTGAGGCTTGAGGTTGGAAGAAAGTCATTTTCTTATTTTGGCCCGCAGTTGTATAATGGCCTCCCTCAGGACACAAAGAGCTCCAAATCGTATGGCTCATTCAGGGCCGCAATGCAGAAAAACAAATGTAAATTGTAAATGTTTTTTTCTTTGTAGTTTTTCTGTATATTAAATTTCTGTATATATTAGGTTAGTTTAGTTTTAGTTTGACTTGAGTAAGTTTGAAAATCATGTAAATGAAACTCGCTTGTAAATAAAGGCCTTTTTATTTATTTATTTATTTATTTATACTTGTTAAACCTAATGACATTTAAACAGATTTATTTGAAAATACAATCAGGTAAATGGAATCAGCTAAGTTGCAGGTTTGCTGAAGCGTGGGTATTTCTGTAATAAAAGCGCATATTACGTAATTGCCGCTAAAAAAACTCGAAAAAAGATGGACACACGAAGATTTTGCTAATAACTACTAAAATTAACGTATAATAACACACATATTAACTTTCTAGTTGGTAGGAAAAATTTTATTTAGGTTAAGTTTACTTTGGGACATCATACTCATTTCACTCCGATAGTTTCATTACTCCTTTACAATAGTTTGTTGGGTAAATAGGTGATAAGTTTGTTAAGTTGAATAACTGGAATCAACCAAAAACTTTCATAAATATATTTCCGGGAATTAGTGTTTCATGAAAATGCCATGAGTGGAATCAGCGAATTCACTGAGTGGCAATGAAAACATCGGAAATAAGCTATTTTGCGTACTGTTTACAGGTGTGAAAATGACGTGATTATTTACATAACTGATTAAACGTTGTTATTGTTTGCCTGTGCAAAAACTGTATTGCAATTCCCCACGGCAGCAAACCTGTAGAAAAAGTAAATTTACACTTGCCTGGTTGGGTTTTCATTAAACTATTTCCTGAAACAAGTCATAGTTCTTCCCTATTTAAACAGCATTTGGTTCAATGAGCACTAAGATTTGCTGCTACAATAAAGGTAAGTGTGATATTATTGTGTGTATTCTTAAACGTAACGTTTATCGTTTGAATGAAATAAATAAATTTGAATAATTTGCATATAGAGACAAGCAAACCACAACGGTTCTCCATATGGTAATGCATTTGAAATTCAATTGTAGTGATACCAAACATAACTTTGCTTGTTTGCGATATCTAGGTTAGGAAGCTGAAGTACAGACTTCGATGTTGTTTAGAGTTTAACATCAGAAACGTGAGATATAATAAGAGAGTAAACTCTAAACCAAGATGTGATTTAACTTTGTGTTACTAATGGGTCGGGTTTAACACAAGGTTTAAGTCAATCTCATTTCCTTGGTGTGGGAATTTTCAATGCTTACTAAATACATTGCAATTTTAATGTACTAGTGAGTGCATGTCCCAAAGCTATAGGACTTATGTTTATTTATTTTGTATCTTTAGACACATACGTAAGTTCGTGCCCAAGCTATTTATTTCGGCGGCATTCTCGACGGTAACGGGGCCTAGTGTGGAAACTACTTATTTATTGTTTATTTTTTGGGGGGGGATGGGAGAGGGGATTTTCAGAAGCAAAAGGTGTTTTTTTGGACATAAAGTTGTTTATAAAAGTTTTGTTTGAATGAAATATTGGTCAAATCCTATTTATAATAAAACCAATTAATTAGGCAATGCTGCGATAGATTACTGTTTAATGTTATACATTGTTCCCCATGTACAATTGAATTGAGTATTAACTAAATCCTTTGGGGAGCTTGTATTTATATATTCACACGAACTTTGGCCTTGAAGGCTTTTAAAATTCAATTGAAATTATAAATTTAAAGAGAAACATTCAATCGTAAGTAATAATACCGGATATTGATCTAGTTGCAAATGTGATTTTAATATAACCAGGCTAAATCAACTCCCAAGGGGCAACAACCAGAAAAAATATTAAAAAATATATAAAAATATACTTTACAATATTATTATGAACTGAGATTCCATAAATAAACCAATTTTCAAATACGTATATAGTTTCATTTCCGTCATAGTTTATATTTACACATGGGTCTATCTTGTTCTCATTTAAGTATGTTCATAAAAGCGTTTTATCAATCGTTAAATACATCCTTGGAATATAATTGAAAATATACAACTATTTGCTTGGTATTTATTTCCACAGGTTAACATTATATTTTAAGTCATACCACAGAGTGGAAAACGGTGGATATTTCAATAGCCTTCAAGCGAGTCAGGGTAAAAACGAAAGTAATGTGAAAGCATGAGAATAAGAGGGGGTGGTTTGTTGTGAGGGGAGGGGGGTGAGTGGCTTTTTAAGTGCAAATTGCGAGGCCACCTAAAGGTGAAGGAACTGAAGCGTCCGTTGTGGAATACTTGCCATACACAGATACGTCAGAAAACACCATGATAGTTAGCTTTTTTGTATTTAATAATACTAGTTGAAAATACAAGTATTTATGTATTTGGTGTCGCTAACTGTTCAACATATTGTTAGACTAGTTGAATGTGAACAGCGTGTTAACAGGCTACGTTTTCACGGGACTAAGATACACGTTGACTGGATCTTATTCAACCTTGAAATTTAGAACTTATTATATATTTCATCACTAGGGCGTAAAGTGGCTCTTTTCGACCCGAGCTCAAGTTTCAAGGCCGAAGTTTTCAATCCTGGGTCAGAAAATGAGCGAGGGTTTAAAATACTCTCTTTGCACGTGTGATGGACTCTTTTTCGTCATATTAGAGCATTAACTAATGAACTATTTTATTAATTATAAAAAAATTGAGTTCCAACACAAAAATACTTTTAATGTAAAGATAACCTTTCAAAACCCTTTTTTTCTATTTGGCCTATGCAAATAAGCAGCTTTTCGTAAGTTATTCAATAATTTCGTCTATTAAGATTGTGAAAATGTGAATTATAGTATCAATATGTCAAACTATTGACAAGAGTGCAACAATAAATCTACAACCGATGAAATGAATCGAATTTCGATACATGTGATTACTTATAATCGAAGTTTACAAATTGAGATTATAGCAGTTTAAGACTTGTACTCCCTAGGGACCAAAAAGGTTTTTTAATCCCTAAAAGAGCTAATGTTGACCGGAAAGCGTGTAAAAAACGGCTGTTTTGATACAGTACGACAAAAAATATTTTATATACATTTCGTAGTCGTTATTGTTCTTAAAAAAAACAAATTTGTGAATTTTCCACGATAGATGTTGAAAAGCTTTACATAAATAAAAAAGTAAGTAAACACAAAATTATTCTAATAGATTTTTTAACTGCATTCCAATTTTGTTACAGACATCCTTGTAAAACTCGTCTGAACTTGATAACGGAGAGGAAAAAGGAGTTCAAAAAGGGTTCCTTTTGTTATAAAGGCCTCGGGAAAATTACTCATGAAATATGGAAGTGCTTTTGAACCGTGTTGAAACAACTAGCTCATAGTGTGAGTTTTACGGTTTTCGGGAAAAAGATAATAATTTATTTATTTTGTTTTCAAGGATAGTCTGATCAACTTTCTTTTTATAATTGTGTACATTTGAATTGTAATTTAACAGCTGATTCTTCAGTTAAATGTTCAACCACAGTCAGAGTGTAAACAAAAAGACAGTTTATCAATATGGATTTTAAACATGGTTTGTGTTTGTAACTGTAACCCACAGAGCGATGAGTTGTAGCCTGATTGAGGTAGGTTACATCTTTTATGGCGTGGCCCCTTCCTATTTAACAACTGCCATTAATAAACATAATAATTTAAAATTAAAGAGCATTGGTATTCGTTTTTTTTTGCTTTGGATATGAGTTTTTATAACACTTTTAGAATGCTTAATTTGCGCATGGTGCATGGTTCGTCTAATACATAGTACAATGAGGATTTTCTCTGTTAAGTCCCTTTTTCAGTATTCCTATTTATTAGATTTTGATGATTGTGGTGTCATTTTAAAGCTTATGATCTAGCAGAATGACGTATGATAACTAGGAAGGCTCTTTAGGGGTTTCCCCCTAGGGGTTTATTTATTTTAGTTTTATTTGTGTAGTTTTATGTTTTGTTTGTTAAATAATACTAATATGACGAAAATAGTTCATCACTTGGGTAAAAGGTGTTTTTCAACCCTCGCTAATTTTTCGAAATTGATCTGGAGTCGAAACAAAGGCACTGTTATTGATGAAATTATACTAATAAATATACTACTATCTTATATCTGTAAATTGATATAGATCCCTAGATAATTAACTACCTTAGCTAGGTAAACCACCCTTTAAAGCGTGGATATATAAGCTAAATAGATAATTAATTGCAATTAGTAGTTTTATTCGCCTATTAACTGTCTGAAACAAAGAACATCTTTATTGCATTATTCTTTTTGCCTTGGAAGTCTCGAAACCCGTGGTACAATATATTGTCTAGCTTAAGTTGAATTACAATTTATAATTAGGTCACGAACAAAATACTGCTTTTGTCACCATGAATAGGCATTATACGAATCCAATAATTAATTTGATCTTATTCCTGAGCACGTGCTAAGTTTCTTTCGTGCTAATTTATAGTATAGCCCTTGTATAAAACGTCGCAAAAATATTTTTCACTGTTCTAAATCAAACTATACAATTCTTATATTATTGATTATTATTATTTTTATGCTCGTTCTTTTATATTCCACTCTTCATTGGGAGAAGTAATATAAATAGGTCGGGTTGTTTGAAATAAGTGTGCACTTAAAGCTAATTCCCCTTATAGGGAATAAGCTATACCATCAGGTCTTATAAATGAACTAGACCTGGGACCAATTCACATTATCGATTTGATATAATGTGTTTATTATCACGACAACTCAAGTCAAGATTTTCCAATTTAAAAAATATTCGGTGAAACACGTAAACCTACATTTATTCAGTTGAGTATTGAACCTGCGTGATTGAACTATGGGAATTAGGTTCAATGGGAGAATTTGTAGGGTGATAATTAGTTTTCTTATTTTTACCTCAATACATAGTTCACAATTTTTTACATAATTTTGCAGAGCTAAACAAATAAATCCATTCTATCAAAGATTTACACATGTTCGTCAATCAAAATCTGCTGATAGTTATTTCAACATTTTTGAATTTCAATAAAAAAATTTCTGCAAAACATTAAAAAACGTTTAATATAGCCTACTTATATATTTAATAACAGCCATGCATTTTAGTAAGTCAAGGCTAAATAACACTGTAAATGTATTTTTCTATAAGCAACTTGAATGGGTCAGCAACAACTTCATAATCACAAACACATCGCACATTATTTTGCAAATGAATCTGTCCAATGAGCAACTACAATCATATGATACGACATTATCTACAATGACGTCATGAACATATGTCACTTACTTCGACAGTTGGAAGGAACATGTTCAACGCCAACTCGAGATAACATGCTCATGTACAAGTTGAGCAAAGATAACATACAAACAGTCACACTCGCAAGTGACTAGATTGAGGAAAACTTTGTTACACAACTTGTGTTTCTGTTGTATCCACACTTTCTGTACAAGTGGACTTTTATTTTAGTACTAGAATACATTTGTAAAAGTATTGTAGAAATTTTATTTCGATGACGTTATTTCAGTTGGTTCCTACTACATTTCAGCTCTTCATTGTGTGGTATTTAAAGAAATTTGAAGATTTATCTCTTTAATTTGGCTTCAATGTAAGGAACATCAATAAGGTTAACATTAATTTTAGTGAGTACTTAGGTTTGCTGCTTAGAGAACATACTGAGGTGTGTTTTTATTGCAATTTTGATACCTAAGTATTAAAAAAAATCCAAATTTGGTTAAAATATATCCATAAACAACCATACTGCAACAGTTTATTTTTACTCCTTAAGAATAACATGGGAATTTTAAATTTACAATTTTTTAAATTATCTCCGTAACCAATTAGGCATACAACAACGCTTCACTATACAAAATTATTTATTTTTTAAGCTCTACAAAATGGTTAAGATAGAAATTATGAATTTTGTTTTGTTGTTAGGGTCAAAAATGTGTAAAATATATTTTTACCCAACTAAACGCCCCATAAACCCCCGTCCATAGTCCGATTATGCTGGTTCGCGAACTAGTTCGAATAAACACATGATATCCTCTTCACAATTATACTGACAATGAAGCTCACGTAAACTAAAACCAGTTGATTCATGTTACAAATATAGTAGAAACCTAACGGAACATCATATGATAAATTGCAGCTCACTGTGCCCTAAGGACAAAGTCTTAAATCTTGCAAATAACCTATTGCTTTCAAATAACGACAATGAATCCACATGGGTCCATTCGGAGTGCATTAGGAAATCAACTACAGTAATTGTATAACTCATAATAGTAACAAACTTCTTGTGTTAACTCCACTACGAGCTAAACAAAGGTAATTTAATTAATTTAGAAGCTGTTCCAACACGTTACAAAGATCTAGATCGATTATCCAAGTTTCTTCTTCTCCCGATAAACAAGTTTGTACACAATACACCCGGGGGTGAGCCAGTTAGCAACAGGTGGCAACATCAATCAAAGCTGTTAGATAAATATTTAGACAGCTGGGCTAGGAGATTAGGCTGCCCTAGATCGTGTTTGCCAGCTTTCTTAACAAAGTTGTCGATAAATATTATATTTCAACCTTCAGATGTTTAAATTCATTAACGTTGAAGTTCCGCCTTTTACGAATTACTTATACAAATATTTTTTTTTTAGATTTGCTGACTTGGCTCAGCATATACCAGTAGTAAGTGACATATAAATAGTAATTTTGAATTTCTAACTACTTCAATCCGTATAGGGTATTACTTACTTTCTTATTCAATCCTTGGTTTAGTTGCACTCAGATGCCGTGAATCATAAGGCAGCAAAACAATGTTTATTAGATTTAAACTAAACTATTAATAAGAAGGTGGGGTGTAGTTTGGACTTGTAAAATACACAATTGCATAATTCCTTGGTTACGGCTTAAATGTCAGTAATTTTTTTTTAGGGATTGGTAATGTCAAAAAAAAAACTAATATTAAGTGGTTATGAAATATTAGATTTCTATCACATATAAGCCTACAAAAATATTGAGCCGAATAATATCAGTTGTCAGGGAAAACTTGATGGTTTAGGGGCTAGAGAGATAATCTTAATTACAAAGGTCGGTTGAAACATCAATTCTAAACTAAAATACTATTTGTCCCAAGTTATTAATAAATCAGGATTCCTTGAAATGCCTAAATATCATAAATATGCTATAAGAAATGAATGATTGTGTATGCCTCGATTTCTTTTTATGGAAACGTTGATTCATAATTTTAAAATAATTTTGTAAATTTGTATGTTTTAAAACATTTGACGTTTTGTTGGTCCAAATCTGAGCGTTCGTACAATCGTACCCCTAAATTAGCGAATGAAAAAAAATTGTTTAAAGTTGTTTAATTTATTCAAGATAGAAACCCCTTTTAGTGACTAACCTAACAAAACAGGGTTTGTTGTTTTTAGACATTGAATACTTTTTCACGTGTTTACTATAGGACGGTCTTAACATAGTCTTTTTGCAAACCTTTGCTCGATAGTATCAAATCCAAAAGTCAAATTACATCTAGACGCTCTTAAAATCTAATCAGCAACCTCCATACAAATACGATTTAGTATAAACGTTTTGACCCGGTTTTGTGTAAGTTAATCTCAGCAATTGTCCATACGTCATAAACAAACAGCAAGCCCTCATGTCAGGGAAATATGCGTGTAATATTGCTGTCAGATAGGGCCATAAAACAGGAATTCACTGGTTCGGAATTAGTATGCAAAACCCACGTACACGACATGTAGGAATTCTCGGAATCGCTGGCCGTTTATTGTTCACATTTGTCCTAAATTATGAGCGGATGTTTGGATTGTTTTCGCCGTTATATATCAAGACCCTTGAATGTCATTTGTTTTGTTATAGTTTCCTTTCCTGCATACAATATTGAGCACAAAGTCTAAGGATGTCGACTACTGACCTATTTGAATAGGTTATTTAGTAGATGTGTGATATCTATATGTGCAGTGCATTGGTTTTAGTGATCTAAAGATCAGATGGTTGACAGTTCCATTCCTTACTTGCTCCACTTGCTCTAGAAGCATTTATGGAAAGCATATTGGGTACAGTTTTGGATCATAAAATTGCTAATAGGCTTTCGTCGGGTTGAGCTAGAACAATTTGACTACTACCATAGTCTAACCAACACAAGTACACTTATCATCCCATTGTAAAATTCAAAGCTGTTTTCGTATGTATTTCATGTCCGGTGACACTAATCGCTAGTGTAGACGGAATTTTGTGTCTATTATTTGGGATAATTTGTTCTTAACAGGTTGGTTATATAACTAGGTGACAAGTTATTGTTAATCATTATATCGTCTCGTCTAATTAGACAAGATTTTAAATGACTGGAATAACAAGAGAAGACAAAGATAACACGATTTTTACAGTGCACCGGACAAACTAACAATACAATTGGTTTCAGCTGTTCCAAAAGGATGAGGCATCTAGAGGAGTATGTTTCATATATGCTACTACTAAGGGAGTTATTTACATATACTCCCAGAGAAAATAGTGTGGAAATAATCCTTGATAAGAATTAAGTAAAACTTCGTTAACTTACCACAAGCTCAGTAACGCTGGATTTAAATAGGCTAGGACTACTGTAGTTATACTAAAACACGCTCTAACAAGATTTACACATTCCCCTTATTTTCTTGAGCGCTGTTAATACGAGGAAGATTTAGAGATAAGTAAAACTCTGCTCTGATTCCTAACACTTCTCTTTCATTCTCTGGTGAACGTGGAAGATTTGAAAGCGATAGACTGTGAAATACGGCGTCTACGACTCCATGTAGGGCACGGGATTTTGTGAGGTGGTTGTTTCACCATTGAATCTGTCCCATGGGTATAACGGGGCTGTGTGTGGTACCGACTAAGGAAATGGTACCACACACTCCTCTCTCCTTAGTCGGCCTCTCGCCCACTATACGATTTCGGTCGTACGACACTGTGTCGTACGATATTCTTATCATATGTGTGGTCCTCGCCCACTTTACGACACTTTGTCGGATAAATGGCCAGTTGCTCGGTAGCCCGGAAGAGTGAGGTGTGGGTGTGTTGCGCAATATCTTAAAACAGTGGTTCTGTATCAAATAGTAAAACAATGATCCGTTACGTGTTGCTGCAATGTGGCTGCTGTGGCGTAGATTAAGCGATAGTGGCCAATGTAGGCATACAGCATTAAAGAAACATTTATTTTTATGTGTAAATTATTTTTTAGTTAATGTATTGAAAGAAATTTTCAAATTATATTAGTCCATGCATTTTACAAGTTTTTAAATTTACCATAACTATCATAGGGTTTTGGGATAGTCTGGTAAAAAGTATGTATGTTAATTGTTTTTGGATTAGTTTTTAAATAGATTTAATTTTATCAATATAATCTACAAAAATATATATTTATATGTTTTAGTGAAACTTTTTTACACAATATAATTAATAATTAAGATTATACAATAATAATAGCCAAACCCGCATTTTTCAATAATTATTTTGGTATATTTACTCATAAGTGATGCAGTATTTAAACATAATATAAGGAAAAATATAAACAAATTGTAAAAAATAAATAGGAAGATCAAAATTACGCAAAATAATGGTTGGAAAATAAGACCAAGTGATATATCAAACATTATAATAAAAAAGTATGAATGAATTGTAAAAAATATTTATTCACGATAAGAAATACGCAAAGTGATATAACAACTATAATAATGACTAAGTATGAGTTAATTGCAAAAAGTATATATAAGACTACTGGGGAGAACGCACGACATACGATAAAAATCGTATAGTGGGCGAGCGCCCATTTGATTGTGTACGCCACTGCGAGTGAAACAGTCGTACGACAGTCGTGGATCACAGTGGCAGTGGACGACTGCTTCACGACAGTTTGTCGTAGTCGTGAGATTATCGTACAGTGGGCGAGCTCTCATAAGATCCAATGGTTCACTGTGGAAATGTTGTCGTTCCGACACAGTGTCGTACGACCGAAATCGTATAGTGGGCGAGGGGACTATGGTGGTACCAAGCAACGCTATGAGTTTGGTGATAAGCGATGTGACAAATCTTAAGCTATACATCGGAACGTGAACCCACGATACCACTCGTAAAATCCATCCTGTTTCCGACTCACTAAGTTGAACTTATATTAGCAAATAGATTCTGTGCTAATGGATTTTACGATTAGACAACATATAAACCCGACCCTATTCTAGAAGACTTGTAGAAGAATTATAAATCGCGAAAATTGGATACAAAATTTCAAAACGAAGTTGATTCTAATAAGCAAATATAGGCAACACATCTGATATGCTCGGCTGGTAACGTAACATCAAACTCAAATATTTACTCTACACGAAGACGGTCAAGTGATACTTCTAAATGTTTGCGTAGGACTCCTGTTAGCCCGAGATACCAATACATCAGTTTGCTTGGGTATATTATCGTAAATCACCCGTAGAAAGGTGTAGATGAGACGGCCATAAAAAAACTATGTAAATAATTAGGACTTAAAATGTTTTCTGTTGACAAATATATTTTAGGCTGTAACTGTACTTGTATTACAACCTCAATGTATTCAAAGAATACAATAATGAACAACAAAATGATAACAATAAGTAAAAACAAGGGGGTAACTAAAATCCTAAAAAAAAAAATAACATAAAAAATATTTTTAAATTATGTAGACGTTCACAACGCAACTATTTAATAATGGTTAGAGGAATACAACTGCCTACCAATGGATACAGAATGATATGGCATTTGGTTGACGAGAAACTAAAATAAAAAACCGATGTAATAGTCAATCCTAAGTCTTGAGGGATTGAGGAGTGAGGTAACAGGTATGAAGAGACTGTGTGAGTTATGCCTGAAATAACAAAAAAGTACAGCCAACCAGTCAGGTTCAGGGTTCATGTCTGTCTAAAGACTTGAGGCGAATAAGATCTTCAAGCTGAGGCGTAAAGTCATACTTTACGATTTCTTGCTACTCAATCTCTAGGGCAGTTTGTATAACAGAAGATTGGGTGGTAAGTACAGTACACATTTCGCACATCTAGACCAATAAATGCATCCTATTAAAACAGTTCATAAGGTAATTACTTTCATTTTAACATACAATTATGAAACAAATGATGATTGTATAGTTTAAAACATTTGTTATTCGGACCCAGCACAAACCCGCGTTTCTCTTGTAAAATACAAAACTAGAAATAAAGACTCTCCGTTCTCATTCAGAAGAAGTATTAATATCAAGGCTTGGAGGTCTCATTACTTACCAAGCTCGCCTATTGGAGGCTTACAGTGGCTTCGACCGAAATATCCCACGTTAGGCTCCATTCTATGAGTTTCTCGTTAAAAACCTGGTGGACTTAGCTCGTCGGTAGCTAAATATAGCTTTGGTAAAAGGAATTACGTTCAATCTATTGCCTATTATTAAACCTTTGTATAACGTAAATCTAAAGATAATTATCATAAGGTACCGAAGGATAAGGATGGTACCATTTTCTTACTACAATGATAATTATAGTTGTAATCAATGCAAGGTAATTGGATATTGATTGTATGAGAAGAAGGATATAGACATAATCATAGTTCTGTATTTATTGAAAAAAATTAATTTATGAAGTCTAGTATGCGTATTTTATCATAGCAAATAAAAACATGTTCTTGTGTTTATTGAATTATATTAACAAAATGTCCTCGGTCTCTTAAAAACTGAATCAAATAAAATCTTTTCATCTTCATTTAACTACATAAGTTAAAAAGCAATTTATTTCCTGACAAAAATCAACCTGTCCTTAATATTTTTCGTGTCAAACAATTGACATACCATATCTAAATAATCTGTAATGTTGTGAACAAAGCTGATGTCCATGTCACTTAAGCATTTATCAAATTAAAAACATTGCTGTCCTCTTATAGTCTATAATACGACGACATTCAAGAGACTATAGGGAAAATTATACTTGGAGATATAAAATTGAGTTTTATGAATGGTGTGAAACCCACAAAGGAATTTTATGAGGCATATTTTAATAAAGAAAAGACGTAAAATTAAATACACCATATTTTGGTTCTTAAAGTCAACTTTTCAACGAATCCAGAAATAACCACTTCAAACGACCAAAATAGTCATTTTAAGTTGAATATTGGCGATTGGTATAAAACGTAAGAGTGCTAAAAGAAAATTACTTAAGTTTTGTTTCTATCTACCATGTATCTTATTGTTAAAAGAGCAATTAGAATTTACTCCAAAGCTACGAAGCAAAAACTTAATCAAAACATAACCATACTTGGCTCGGTATCTTCAAGAATCGACTGCTCCACTATACAAACCACAAAGTTTGTATTTTAATGATTACTTCATCAACACAGACTTCACTGTAAAGCCTCTCGGTTTCAAAAGAACGTAAATTTACCAAGCAGGCTCGTTAAAATCCCGCCCAACGAGCTCAATGGAGGTATTAAATATTTGATTCAAGGGAAGCGGATCTTTTCATGGTACCTTTCGTTGTTAGCCGCCGTTCAATGTGGAACTTACAATGCCGCAGTTGGTTGCCTATTTAGGAACTTAGGTTACACGTCCAGGTAATTTAGTTAAATTATTTTTCTCAAACATTTTTATTGTGGTCACTTACAACAACAAAACATTGTAACACATTTAATAGTGTATTACGTTACTAGTCCTGAAAATAGGTGTTTACTGGACGAGTGTGGTTGTTCCCGGATTACCATACGAGTCCGGTAAACACATTTTGGACGAGTGACGTACGATATTTTATGCCACACTACTAAATCTGTACAAATCCTTATACAGCACCAACTAAAGTACTAAAAATCACTAGCACCTCTAAGAGAGGTTATGTTTTTGTTTATAACCACTCATTGCCACCTAATTACAGTATAATCAGCTGATTGGTGTCCGGTAAAACTCATTACAGTACACTAGTACGTAATGAAAACCCATTTGAATAGGCTGGCGGCAAACAGCTGTTTTCTGGACTAAATCCTTGCGTGGGAAGTTCGTCAAAACAGTGTAGTGTGGCGTAAAAATAATAACAATGATGCTCAACAATATATTTCTATTACATTCAACATATAAAATTGTTTCTCGTAAGACCCTTTATAGGTTAGATTACAATTTAAGTGCTTTTCCATTAGTTCAGAATAAAACCTAAGTGTGCAGTGTAACAATACAGAGAGAGAGAGATATATTATTTAAAGGTTGGAGTTAAAGAGGTTTATAAATATTCAAATTTATCATTTATGTCAATATGAATTCAAGGTAAGAACGTGTAAGCAGCTTATACTAAACGACCTCTCATACGACACTCGTCTGAGGATAAATTGATGTTTCTAGTTATGACTAAATAGACCTCGCAAGGTGTAAAATAAAGGGGATTGGTTTAAGGTTGGACCAATTTTAATATACAACAGTACCAAACAGTAAATCGCAATCATTTTTTTAACTTGATTTCTTGAGAAACATTTGTTGATAGTGGTTTTACATTATTAAACTTTGCAAGTTGGAACGATTTTACAAAATGGGGCTTATTAAAGATAGTGATCGAAATATTTCATCACTAGGGCCAGCTGGTTGTGGGAAATGTGAAGTTGCTTGAAATATACTTTTTGACGTTGTGATGAATTATATTTTAATCTTAATGCACCATTATTGACGCTAACTAACACATAAAATACATTTTTGTGGAGTTAACTTCATAATTTGACTCAAAAGTTTATTTCTACATTGTTCTGCCATACAAATAAACATATGTTACCGAAATATTCAAATATTTACCTATTGTTTTATAAGAGTTAACTTATGTCCAGTTTAAGGAAAATTAAGTTAAAATTACTGTATCGATTTAATTTTATTTTAGAATAACTATTATCTAAGAAATATATGTTATAAAAAAATACAACCTAATACATAATGCATATTTTATAACAACCATTTTCTCCTTTAAACTGTCGATGTCTTTGAATCTACGTTTAGGGAGAAAATAACTACTTTACTTTCAACTAATTATATGCGGAAGGCTAAACTTATATTATAGGTTTACCAAACTAATATCCAAAGTTAATAGTCTACTTAAACGCATTATGGAAACCATGTGTGGAAAATGTGTTTGTCTAAACTGACGAATGTTACGAAATCACTGGTATCTCGGTTAGGTCGATATTGCGTAGGCGTAGCGACATCACAAACTGACTGTTTCGTAATACCACAATATTGCGGGGGATCCCGTCACAGTCTCCAAGCAGCTTTTTGGGATTGGTGATATTAATACTTTAACCAACGTAATATGTCCCCTTTTAAACTATGTTTCCCTTTTTATGTGGTTAGACACACCAGCTGTTCAATTTCATGGTAACCCGTTATAAGTACCGAATTCAAAATTACGTTATTGCGTATGTAGAATATAACTACTGAATTCTACTTGCTTATGCCACGGACGAATGGTCTAGTACCGTGCTTAAAATAAAACTTATGAAACTCCAGTTTAGTTATCGTGTTAAAATGAATTTCAATTTCAAAAACAATTATAATAAGTTTTGCATTAAAACCATTTAAGAATTTGTATCATATCGTGAACCGTTGGACAAAACCTTTCTATCACGAATAGTTTAAATAAAGTTGTAACGACCTAGTTCTTAGTCCCGTTAGTAAAAGTTTTTAGGTTTTGAATCTCCTTTGATTTAGACTAGATTCGCAAATTATCGATGTAATCATAATTATAACGTTTGACTTATATTATAAACACACGAAGGTAATACGTATCTGTAGAGATTTTCCAGACGATATTCAATGGCTAACAAGGATGATGAAAAGAAAAAGAAAACTTCATAAAAGGCTAAGGAACTAATCTTAGATTTAAGCTTTAAAAGCTTTAAGTTTCGTTAACTTACGGAGTTTCATGATAATGATTACTGTAACTTCTTACCAAACCTATTTGAAACTATTAATTATAAACCTTTTTGGAATTAGAAATAATTCTTCTGTGCTTAGGTTTATTATGCAATCTAAATTCTTATTTGCCCTCCACACTTGTAGGCTAAAGGGGATTTAGAATCACAACGTATTAGAGTGAAATGGAGCTAAGCGTATATTGAGACCAGCTAAGCTAAGAAGGGAACTCTCAAATTTAACTATAGGTGTTGTAGCTACTGTACTGATCTCTTATGAAAAAATAACACCAAAAAGAAATTGCAAATTTGCAAAATACTAGTAAATATAATCTTATAAAACCCCCGCCGCAGCAAACCTGCACACTAAGCGAATTGCCATCTGTCTGAGTTGATTTTAAATTAAATCTATTTAAATTGCATTAGGTTTAACGAGTACCTAAGCTTGCTGCTACAGGGAGACCAATAAAGTGTTTTTCAGTAAAATATTAGTAGCTTAGTATGAAATAAATAAATTTAACAAGTTTGAACAAAAAATGTCCATAAACAAGTAAACAGAAACATTTTACAATATTCTCCGTAAAAATAACATGGGAATTTGAAATTTGAAATTTTAGGAATTTTCTCCGTAACTAATAACCGTACAAAACACTTTGTTATACTAAACTTTTTTTAAGCTCTTCAAAATGGTTTAGAGAGAAATTGGGAAATTTTATGATTTGAGGGTAAAAATAAAAAAAAAACCTATTTTGCTTCATAAAACCCCCCGTAAAACCATGTTCCCATTGTCCGATCATGCTGGTTCGCGAACTAATTCAAGTTTATCCTGCTTTACACCTTTAAACCAAATTTCATAAAAATCGGACATTTTTCAAAATATCGTATTCGATATATGCATATATACAAATTTGAACGAATAGTGTTTTTGGCCTCTAGGGACAACAAAATGAAAAAGTATATCCAGCTCCAGATTTTACCGTACCACCAACGGTAATAGCTACTTCCTTATAGGGAAATTCGCTAAAAGGAAAATATAACAATATAAGAGAAACATACGGTTAATAAATACATCATGAAAACTACATTCATAGTTCAACAAGGAAAAGACAAAGTAGCCCACTGTAATAATGTTGTAAACTGAAAAAAAAACACTTAAACACGTGACGTTACCAAATTGGAAATTAACTAGCTGCTAACAATCCGTTAACAATCTGTAAAAGAGTTAATATTACAAAGCAATTCTACACGTAATTACTTGATACTTTATCCCTAGAATGACAACCAGTTTCGGCCCATTAATTTGGGATGAACGGGAATAATAAACGCTAGCAATTTGGTGGAATTCCACTGTGTTTTAACAGCTGTAATTCCGCGCATAGAATTGTCACGTTATACGACCAAGCCGTTACAGTGATTAAACGCATGCGTGTATAACAGCTGACTTCGACATTTAATGCTGTCAATGTTCAGGTCGTTGAAGATCCTACTAAAGTTTATAGTAAACAAATTTTTATGGGGTGGAAAATTGTTTAAAGGGTTGCTGCCGAAAAAGTTTTACATGGTGATGACAATATGTTTCGACACAATTCTAAGAAACGAGAAAATATAGTAATTTGTTTACAGAATATTGTTAGACACTTATTTTTGAAGATGTTTACAGTAATTATGTATTTTTAAAATGTTTTTATCAGCTTTCTTGTCCGGTACTAATTTGGCAATCAAATTTAAACTAACTTCCCGATGAGGTAGACACTTGAAACATAGCTCACAAATGGATGTAAATGCAATATTATATAATTTAATTTTCATATTTCTCTTGGGCTACGCCCCATTAGTTTGTTTTTATAAGCTCGCATTCTTGCAAATTTTGATATCAATTTTAAACAAAGTTCCTGATGAGCTAGAGACTTGAAACTTGAAACATAGCTCACAAATGGATGGCAATACAATATTATAATATAAAATTCAAAACGAAAATCGTGGGGCGCATGCAATAGATCATAATAGTTCAATCGGTGAAGTTAATTGTAAATTAGCAAGTATTTATTCTCTCAATATATTTATAAACTATTTTCTATTTTTAGTGCGTTTAAAAACGTTGCATTTTTAAAAAGTATTTTTATTCATAAATTATTGACGTGTAATATTTACTTATAAATTTTATACACTAAACAAAAATCAAATCTGCTATTTATTACTACTTACGACTACACCAGCCAAAGTACTGCAGTAAAAGTACCTGAAATACAAAATTTTGTTAGTGACTTTAAGACAAATTTTACAATTAAAGAGATTTAAAAAAAAAATAATTTTATTTCAAGGAGCAATGGTATAAAATATAAGTTATTCAGCATGGTAGTGCGATTAGAACTCAAACTTAACTGAAGGATAAGAGTAGTATGAAGTAAAATGCCTGGGTAGTTAAATTTTATAATAATTATCAGAAGCCTTAATATAAAATACATGTAAACTTGATTCCTAATCTTCAAAAAGCCAATATATTTTCTCAGGAACTAACTTGTAAACTTTTTATTGTAGACGTATATAACGTAGTTAATGATATATTATGTCATCTACAAATTACGCGGAACACAAAGTATGTTTTTAATTTTCCAAAATATTTTAGAGATTTTTTCCAGTTTCCGAATATTTCTGCACTTTGCCGAGAGCGAGTGTGAAGCCGAGTACTTAGCTAAGACGCTTTTGTTCTTGTCTGATCCTTAAGAGTTTAGCGCCTATTGTTGCCACCCACCGTCACAAATTACGCCGTTTTCTCGTCAAGAGCGATCTTTATGGAAATATAGATATAAAATGTATTGGAGATAAAATTTCTGATAATATACTCAAAATAAAATAACTGTTTGCTTATGTTCGATAAAACCGTTAGTAGTTATGACTTTATATTCTTCTTCTTCACATTTCATGCATATTTTCTTAATATAAGATATGAAAGGTAAAGCTAAAAGCTCAAGAAATACTACATTACTACAAATACTACTTATGTAAATATATTAGAATAGTTTTGATTTAGTGACTTGAGTTAGTTTGGATATCATGTATCATGAAACTCGCTCGTAAATAAAGGAATTTTTATTTATTTACATATCATACACATATTTTCGTCACTTGTCGCGTCCAAGGATTCATGTATATTACTCGTTTTATTTTTATTTCTATATAATTTATTTCTATATTCGTCGTAGATTTATTTCTTAGTTTCAGTAACTTGATCCAAAATGTTATTCATGACAATTTAGTCAACTATAACCAGTTAACAATTATTAATTACGATTAGATATATTAGGGTACCTGTAAAGAAACCCGTTACAACAAATTGTCATTTTTTCTAACAATTTTAAACTATTTATGGATTGATGAATCCAAATGTATGATACGATCACCACATAGCATGAAGAGACAAGAAGCATTGTAATATTTCAAGTAGCAAATACATCCAGTTAGAGGTGGGCACGTAACATATTGCAGGGGGAATTCATTTGTACAGGACACATAGTTGATCCCTGCAAGAGGCTAGAGAAATGACATGCCTGGGAGACCCAGCGCGAGGCTACACTTGACCTTTGAGACCAGAAATATGTTATTAGAGCCTTAGAGCCCAGTATTTCCCTGCCTAAATAGCCTTGATGAATAGTTCATTCCTTTAAAATTAGGGTGGGTTTTTCCAAGGACAATAGGCACGAGCTCAGAATTGTTTTTCACAGTACTTCAGGCTAGACCTAGAGGTTACGGCAATATCACTTAGATAAAATCCATTGGTGATTTGGCGGGGTTTAACCCGGGACCCCAAGAACCGGAGTCCCGCGCTCTAACTACTAGACCAGCTGGATCCCCCAAAATTGAAGTGAGTGCCCATGACTTTAAATAAGGCACATGGACACTGGAAAGGATTGTATGTGCCAGGCTCAATTTTTTACACATTCAGTTTATGTGGCTTTGACAAAGGTGCGCTTTTTCAGTGAAAACCATGTCTGTATAAAAATAAATCCATCGACGAAATATCGTACGTGGCCATATTACTACTTCAAACATAGTGTTCAAATAGGTGCTGTAAACATGTATAATCATAAATATTATATTTTCAAGAGGTTAATTGCCTGAAATGTAAGCCCACTTCTATTCCTGAAGTAAGGACCCATACTTAAATCAACGATACACCTACTGTACTACGCAGTATTAACTGTATGTAGTGTACGGAATAAGTGGGATTTGCGAAGGATTCAGTTTGAATGCTTCGAACGGGTTGACTGGTTTTGTTTTTAATACATTTCCAGCAGCATTTACTTTAAAGTTTAACAAAAAGATCAAAGAAGCAAGAATCGCGTTCGGTCTAGTAGTTAAAGGCATCCTAGAGCTTGGCTTCAAATCTCACTAAATTACGTGAATATTTTGAAGGTGGTTCGAAAATAAGCCGTAGGTCTATAAATCAATCAAAGCTGTAGGTCCACAAAATTGTAAATACAAGGAAAATGTCTAGTAAGTTTAACCCTTTCTAGTTTGAGAACTACCTACATTAGTACAAAAAATTTTAAATATTAAAAAATTTTCACTTTAGTGTTTATTTAAAAAGTGAAAAGTAACCAAACACTGCTATGAACGCAAGTGAAAATGCAAACTTGAAAGAGACCGCTTATGAGCAAACAACACGTAAATGCCTTCAGAGATTTTGCCGTGAAGGTAAAACTTTTAAAACTCTTTTTACCTTTTACCTGGTGCTCTTCTCCACAGTCTTGGAGAGAGTCGTCATTATCTTTTCACTGATGCTTCCAGAGTTAGGTTAAGGAATTTCGGATAGTTTCGGTATGACCATGAGCAATTTATGCTTTAAATGGTTATTTTCATTAAATCCTCCATTGCTTCATGGCAGGGCGTTTTGTTTTGGATCGTATTATATCTTAAGGGAATATAACTACCAATAATTTAACGATGTTAACGAAAATTGCTGCAAAAAGTATTATTTTAAAATTTTAATGCGAAACCAGCTTTAATGCAACTTTAGTATTCTTTATTTGACAATGGCCAGCCTTTTCCTACGATTATATAAGTGTAAATATAATATTTCCATTAATAGAACGCTCCTATTCGTATAATGCATCAATAGAAAGTCTCATCGTGGGTTAACTTTCACGGCGTTACAGTTGAATTTATTATATACATATTGTTTAAAATTATACTCACGAAAGTCTAACATAAATTAGTAATTTATCAGCACAGTCTGTCTGATAGCTCCTTACGACTATTTTGTTTAAAAAACTGGTGACAACTTTGTTGGCATAACATTGGGATGGAATGTTTAGTTGTATCAATAGTCACAGGTATTATCAAATTACATTGATTTATTACATAAATTACAATTACAATAAATTACACACAGAAATAGATAACGCTACATAAAATGAATAGATCAATAAATAACATAAATAAAATCACATAAATATAAATACTTTAAACAGAATATAAAAATTTTTGCAAAACGTACTTTATTATATTCGCACAAATTTCAACATTAATTATAAAACCGATTTATACATTTTTAAGATTGTGTTTCTATCTTTACCACCATTGGGAAATTAATGTATAAACACAATGAGTTGAAGCTATTTCTTTAGTCAATAACCAATTACGCTAACATTTGAAGGGGTGAGGTCAACCCCACCTAGCGACAGAGACCGTATGTTTGTATGTTAATTGAACTGTGTCATGCACTACGTTCGACCAACTTATTTAATTAAACTCACCCCGACTGGCAACCTGCGGCTGGCAACTTTTCACCTTTCAAATTTGACTCGTATTTGCAAAACAAAACTGGACAGTGTTGAAATCTGTGGCCGACATATGGCTGATTGAAATTTATAATTTAAATGAAAAGTGTGATATTTATTCCAGATCTTATGTGGTAGCAAATGTGTAAATGTAAATGTTTGATTTTAACAACCCTCAAATGAATTGTTACAATCAAACATTTACATTTACACTTTAGTTTATTTTTATTTATACCTTTTTTATTACTTTGACATTCATAAAATCCATGTTTCAGCCTCTCTTTGGAAGGGGGCTTATCGCTCTTTTAGCTTTTTGTGAGCTGTAATATAATTTGATTACTTTTGATTTTCATTATGCAGTTTCAAATTACATTTTAGAACTGCTTAGTTAAATAATACTAGAGCTGCTTAGTTAAAATGTCTCAGGTATCTGCTACGAATTTATCGGTTTTAGATGACAAGCCGAATTAGATTTGCTTACCTAGAAAATGCTATGCATATGCTACAAGACAAAGGGGCTAAATACAAATTTACACAAATTTAGTTTTTTGCTGATTGTTATTCTCCTTTTAATTTCCTTTAAAATGATATAACATTCATATATGTTATCCAGATGTAAGCCCTTTGAAAAAAAGACAGCAATTTTTCCGTCCGCGTAACTTAAAAGCGGATGAGGTAGTATACTCATGACATTGAAAAAAGAAAATGTTGTGGAAAAGTGACAAAGCAGCTGAAAATATCATGAAGTAGGCTAGAAGCTAGAAGCAAAAGAAGGCTCATGCAGAAAGTGGATAAAGAGGCAGCATTATGATCCTCGATATGGACAGGCCTATTTTATGATAAATATAGCATGCGCTAAATGCGTGGTGAAAAGGGTTGTACCCTGTTTTCACCGCATTTCCTGAAAGTTCAACTTTTTTTATAACAAAGGTACACACATCTCTGGAACTAATTGACCTAGAGACTTGACATTTTTTATACATAATTGTTGTGTTAAAAAAAAACATTTAGACCCGTTTTTATTACAGCCACATAGCTGGTTTTGAAGAAAAAAATTTATGTCTTGTGAAATTTGTAAACTTTTTTGTGTCTTGCAAAGAATTTTTAAAGGTAATACAGTACTTAATTGAAAATTATGAATTTGGATCTGTTTACACATAAAGTGTTGATAATTGTAGCCTACAATTTTGAAAGCCATATCTTTACACCCTTTGAAGAAAAGTGTACCTAAAGATAGACAATTTAACATTGGAGAGATAGGCCGTTCCCGCTCCCCTTACTCAACTCAAATAAAAGTTGATTTTTGTAGATTAACTATATAAGGTAGTTTAAAAAACCTTTTAATGAGGTGGAAATGAGGAGAGAAAGTAAGATTATGAGGAACTGGAAGTTCAGGTAACTTGATTACCGGAACCAAAGTCGATTAAGTAAAATCCACTGGTCTTTCCGGAGAATTTGGCTTGGATTTTCAGAACCTCCGTTATATTATGCTTTCAGCCTTTCGCTCAATCGTTCCTGAACAGTATAAACGAGTACAGTCATTCTAATTCTATCGAATATAATCATAAAATTAATGGCAAAGGAATGTTAACTAAACTCATACCGTAAGTGTAAGCTATACAAGTAATAAATACTATGCGTCATATATCAGCATTTTATTTTGTTGCACTGTACGTACGTACTATACCCAAAATCTACTTTATAAAGCAAATACATATTTTATCCTACTGGAGACGGTACACAAGAGGTTTGAAGGGAATCAGGTAGTATTCATAAATTGTAAGTTCTCTATTACAGTAGAAAGCACAGAGGCCTAAACCCGACCGCAAAATGGTGAGCCAAGCCAAAACTATGCTACTTAAAATTACGCAAACAAACTTGTTCAACAACGCTAATTTGACATTCCTTGAATATAAAACGGCCTCACTCCCATTGTGCTTAATGGCTCAGGGTCACTTAAGGAATTATCTATTTATTTTATCTGTCGGTGATCTTAATGTTGACCAACTAAGACTGCCCCTACTAGTTGCCCGACGGGGAGCGAGCTGGTCTAGTGGTTAGAGCGTGGGAATCCGGTTCCTGGGGTCCCGGGTTCAAATCCTTCAAATCACCAATGGATTTTATCTAAGTGATATTACCGTAACCCCTAGGTCTAGCCTGAAGTAATGTGAAAAACTATTCCAGCCTCGTGCCTAGCGTCTTAGGACAAAAAAGATTTTAACTAGTTTCCTGATGATCCTGATGATGAGATTTTGATCTCAGAATGTTCACAATAGTTGACAGTAGGGACACCAATGGACTGGTAAATAGAACCATTCATTGGCTGACCCTGTCAATAACTCAATTAAAACGTAAAATTTTGTTCTACAACAGGCTAAAGAATAAACATTTGAATGATTTATTTGACAACAAACTACATCAATCAATCAATCTACATACATTTACTTGACTACAAACATGTTTACAAAATTATCATAATAGAACCATCACATTACGTGAATAAATTTCAGTTCATCTTGAATGAAATGCATGGTACTGTAGTACGAAAATGTTAAACTTTAAACAATAACCTGGAAGACTCCTCTTGAAATATACCCGTATTTGGGTAGAATTAAGTTAAATAGCTTAGCCTCAGTGGCTCAAAGGTAATATCCGCTCGCAGGAGATGCTGTTTAGACACTGCATCAAAGGGCAGCCAGACTAAGGTGTTCAAGCTAACGTATTTGCTCCCTTCTCATCTTGGACATTTAATTTCCGCACCTTCTATAACGAAAACGTCAATTTTTTCTGTCACAACTGTTCTGAAGGGGCCTCAAACAAATAACCAACTTCTTATTGTGAAATGTTATATTTCTTTGACTTAAAACTACGAGGGACATTTTTATGTAGACTAGTTTATTTTGTTAAATTTGAAAGTAGTAAAAGCTTAAAGAAAAACTAACAATTTTACCTTTGGGAGTACTAAATAGGGTAAGCAATGAAATTCACAATAAGCAGAAACTAGATTTGAAGATAATTAACTTTTCGATAATATTATAATTAAAGAGTTATGCAAACAAATATCAGCTTTAGAATTACCAATATGTTATGTATTAGCTCAAATTTATATATTTCGTAAAATTTATTGAAATATTTTGCTCACACTAAAGATTAATAAACCCGACGAAAAGAAAAAATCGAAAAATATAGTACTGTATTTTTAACCTGCGCATATTCTAGTTTTTTACACAGTAATTTGTTCATAATCATGATGTCCGTAATTATTTCTCAATTAATATATTGTGATTAAATAAGTATACAAAAACATTGTATTTTTTGTGAAAATGCTTAATGAAAATGTTAATGTTAAATCATTTGACAATGAATTTAAAGTTGTTTAAAAATTAAAATTTATAGTTTAGTGTTTGCTTTACACCACGTAACTCTAAAGTTAAGGTTTTGAAAGTTTCGTTCTCATTGCAAAATTTTTTTAAGATATGGAAATATTTTTGATTTGTAACAAGAAATATGAAAGTTTGGGCTGTTAGTAAAAGATCTTGTTGGTTGTCAATATATTTCAATTTATAAATATGGCACACTTTAAAAGGAAACGTCAGTAAAATTGAATTTTACAATAAATGAAATATACAAGATAAAACAAAACCACACGTTATCTCCATTGGTGTAGACGGATTAGAAAATAAACAAACTTGTTCCTCAAATCAACACTTTATAAAACGACAAAACAAAAACCTCTCTAAGCCTATAACATATTGCTTGGTATGTAAAATTAATTAGCACTTCCAAATATAAGGAAACTGGTACGGGTAAGTGTGAAAGAAAAGCTATAAAAACAAATTCCTGATTACCAATCATAATCGATAATAGTATGATACATATTTTCATACTAACTCCTTCAACAGTGGGCATTTTGTGAGCGGTTTGCTTCAAAAGCCTCTAGCTTAGATATGACTGTCAATTGCGCCGCTGAGAGTATCGATTCAAAATAATTGGATGGCGGCCTCTATGTCGGAACTTATTTAATTAAACAGCTCCAGTAGACAAACGGTTCGCAAAATGTTGAACGTTATTTTACCTCACCTAAGTCATCGGTAATATCTTGCTTTTCATTGTAAATTTTTATGTTTCTTGTCTATTCTAGGTGTACAATGCAGTTGTCTGCTTGCAATATTGAAGTATCTAAAGGCAATGGTGCATTAGCCTAATTCCGGCGACCCTAATTAGTTATTTATTTTATAGTTAATTATGCTCAACGATATTAAGCCAATTTTCTTTCCTTTTGTTCTATATTTGTAATGTGCTAGCTTGATGATTCGTTGACTAACATGTGTTACGACTCTTTTATTTATCTTTTTGTTGTTATATAGCAAAAAATGTCATGGTGACCAATAAACCCATAAGGCTCATGTAAAATTTCTAACAATTTAAATTGAAGTGGAGAAAAGTCCTGTGGTCTGATTTGTACCATTTCAGATTTATACCTTCCTATAGTTGGTTTAAGACTGTGCTAAATGTATTCGTAAAACAAAATCAAGAGTGTAGGGCTTCGCTCGCTCCGATCAATGAATAATTTCACTAAATACATCAACTGGTTAAACTACCACGTTTTTAGTTGGTTGTGCAAATGCTGCTGTTAGTTTATTGTCACGTTACAGTTTGTAATTTTACATTGTAGAACCGTTTCCACGTAAAAATTTAACAATTAAATAATTTAATGGTTTTATTTTAGATGTATTACAACTCCAATTAAATTATTTAATTGGGGATTTAATATCTCATAGTGACCGATTGAACTTGTTAGTGTATTTTTATGAAATTTATATGATCTTCGGTCCTGTACAACGATATATTCTCCTATGAACGAAGAATGTATTATTCTTGATTTTCAATTCATTCCGATATTTCGGCTACGTTTGGTTGTATAAATAGTTGTTGGTTGGAATAAATATTGAATACTAACCCATAATTATTGTTTTGAACGTATGTTTGTTCCTGTAATTGACTCTTTAATTAGCAATTAGCTTAATTAATTAGGTTCAAAGGCCATTCTCGCTCACATTTGCCACATAATGCTATCTGAATATTCATAGTTAATTTTTAAATTTTATTTTGAGAAAAGCATTTTTGCTTTTTAGTTAATAGGTAAAGTAATTTATTTATTTGTCGGATGAAAGTGTTTGCAACAAATACTTAGGTGTATTCTAAAAAAATATATGTTGTTATGGGTAATAATTCCACTGACTATTTTAATTCTCTCATAAATTAAAACCTATTTGGAAAATATTGTCTTACATTCCCCTATTACTTCACAATACATTATTTACTATACTTTTTTTACTTCGGAGTTGAATTAATAGGAGCCACTGTTTAGTGTACTAGTTCCGTAATTGAAAACTATTACTTTAAAATAATTTAGGCTGTAACTTTTTAAAATACCTATTCTCAAAACAACACTTTCAGATAACTGAGCGTGTAGCTGCTAAAAAGGCATACATTTAAGAGGAGGGTTTCAATAATTCTTTCTTGCATCTTCCAGCACCAAGCATGATATCTTCTAACTGTACATATGAAAGTAAATTTTATTACTGTGTCCATTCAGAATATGTATTTAAAAATTGGCTTTTTAGTGGTAACATACTCATTTTTTAAACATACTTTTTTGCAACTATTTTTCCGTTTGTACTACAGCATACAACATACAACTGCATGTTAACTCATCGAAATTACTATTGTAATGCAATAACTTTCAATTTACTATCACGAATTTTGCCTTCCATGCCCTTAAAATTATGTTTTTAAGTAAAATAGCTACTTGATAGGGAAATCGGCTAAAACAATCAAAAATATTATTAACAAACAAACTTATATTATTAAACTATCAACTTCATGCTTCTCTAAAATTTATATTCCCAAGCTTCATTAGATATTTTTCGGAGAGCTTTGATTTAAAGTGAAGATTACAGAAAAGAATAATAAATTATTTAAACGAGTAAACTGCGCAAGTGCCTGATTTCCCAAGACACTCCGGCTAAATGGGACAATATGTCTGAAACAAAGTTTCTTCTCAGTTTCAGAGAATCTCTGTATGCAACTTACAGGTAAGTAATTTATAACTAAAACCAAGCTAATTCTCGTTATATGTGAGAAACGTATGCAAACCCAAATACATAATTACATGTGACGTTTTACTTAGACAAATTATTAAGCTACAGTTAAGAGATAAATAATGTTATACCTGTAATTATTTGATTGGTCATTCATTTACGTAAATACATTTTCTAAAGGGAGTTTATTCGGTTGGTGGCGATGATAGCATGTTGATAAGTGTAAACACTATTACAACGGGGGTATTAAGACCGATGCCGTTTGATGAATTTCTGTCTCGACAGGAACTAAAATTATCTATAGAACTTCTTAACATTCTAGGCCGTCCTTTGCTCACCTGATATACGTACCAAAGTGGGTTGTACGAGGCAAAATATAAAACCTTTACCCATTTTACAGGAAACAAAAAATCTCTTCAAGATCATTGCTTTTCAACATGTTGAATATTTGGAACATTATTTAACAATACCGCATGTAGATATACGAAGCTGGTTTTTTCTTAAGGGTAAAGTAAAATATTGTACATCAAGCACTTTTTAACGATCATAAGAACCTGTAACTATACCATACTTCATAATTATTCTCATTTATAATAAATCTGCAACCACTGTTAAAGTCTTTAAACAAAATATAGACCAAATATTTGTGGATTGATATATACTGAATCTCCATCATAAACTAATTTAATATTTGAACGAACTACTTCGGAAATGTATTATATTATAAAACTACTACTAGGACGAGAAAGGGGAAACAATTGATGAAAAAGAACTCTCCAGGGATTCAACTGATTTCCCAAGGACTTTGAGCAGTCGATTTTGCTGGACTTTGCAAGCTTGTACATCCTGCAGCTTCTACAACATAAATTACCCCGTTTTTAATATTATTAAACACACTTTGAAAAAATTTACTGCAGAATTTAAGATAGGGAAACCATTTTACCATATGGTGAGAGCTCTAGTGAATTGACGATTAAGCTTGAGTTTCCATTCCGACATTGGAAAATAGTTTATTAAGCTACAGTGTAGGTATTAGTTTAAACATATTACCGATATTCTCTTAAACTTCCTTATTAAAAAATTCAATATATTATGCTCAGTGTGTTGAAAAATACAATCGGTTGCACTTCATTAATACGTCTGATAATATCGATTCATGAATGCAACTTAAAATGAAATTCTCTTCGTAATAATTATCGTTATACACGCTCTATATACATTTCAAGACTTTCAAAGCAAGAAATGTTTGCTTTGAGACACTTCATGAGAGTTAATTGCTTTGAAAAGCCATTCCTTTGTGTTGAATATTTGCAGTAATTAACAACACTCCGTAACAAGGATTTCCTTTTTTGCTTCTGAGAAAACTGTACAGCCTTTTCTACATATAATACATGGTATTATTTATTTTTAATTTTACACACGGCTTTCCTCAAACAAGGTATTGTTCTATATTGTGTGTTAAGTACTTTGTATTGAACTAAATAAAAGGCGTTTACTTACTTAAGTAACTTAAGTCATTTACGGATCAAAAAGGTCCAATCTGATTAATACGATTTTAGTTTTTAGTGGTTGCCTATCTTAGAAGAGTGTTTGAGCTGTCTCTGGTATGTTAAGTTAATTTTGAAATGTATATTTTTAACCATTCAAGTTATGCCAAGTTAATGTTTATTGCACCTCCCGTACTGTTAAACGATCATGTACAGTTAGAATTGTAAAGTGTCTTGAACCGTGCGTCTGAGTACGTAATAATGTACTATACAAACATTTTCAACACAAAACAGCTGTGGTCACACTAACTACACGGAATCGATAAAGTATCAGTAACTTACACGACGAATACAGAAACGGTATGGATTATAACCAAAAACAAATTATGTATTTGGCCCGAAAGTAAACATTATTAAAATGACTTAAGTGGAACTGTCAAAACCATATGTTAATGTTATTGGTATAGGATATGGGCCAGTTACGTCATTTTTTATATTTATGATCCATACAGTTTCTGTTCTAATACTCGTGGTAAACTTAATTAATAAACTTTGCTCAATTTAGCGATCTAGAAGCTATTTCACATGATTTAAATTATTCGTGTTAACGGGTTTAACCATTATGCTATTTTATTGTAATAGTCAAAAAGAAATAAGAAGAAAGTCAGAATCAATTGAAACAAAGATATTAACGGAAAATACGTCATAAGACGAACATATTCTCCTAGCTAAAATACAATAGTTTTAATTCAGTGTTATTTATTAAATCTTAAAAAATAAGACGCCATAGATGAAACTAACGATAATGGTCGACAGATGTATTAAAGCACCGGAAGTACTGTCGAATCGATAACCGGGGTCACCAATGATCAAGTCATCCTGCCGGACTTCCGGTTACCCCCTGTCTGGGTTTGATTGCTCAGATGCTTTTAATCTCTGCAATCTGTAACTGAACGCCAGATTGCAAAAGAACACCACATGCTTGATAATTCACTATATTTGTATTAGTTTGAGTATTATTATTCATATGGTCGCAATTTCAAAGTACTGTAAAGTATTAAAGTGAAGTAAATAAATATTTGAGATTTTTTTATCCTTGCGTGTTTAAATGCCTTTTGCATTTTGTACGTTATTTTGTTTGCACACATAGTATTGCCAATGTTTAGGTCGTTGACTTTAAGTTAACTGCCAACATTTTTTATTTAATGAAAAATAAACAGTTATTTACGGGTTGATTGGAAAGTTTAACATAAAAAAGAATCAATTTTATATTTTTCCGTTTTCAAACACCATTGGAATGTGTAGATTTTTGGGGAACAGTCATCCCTGGGACGTGTAACAATTTAGTTTCAACCCTTTTTGGCTAACATAATTAATTTGTACAACCATATTACAGATATTTTGTATATTGGCTCAGAATCCAAATTTAAGTATTAAGGAATAGTCTGTTGCATATTATTATATGTGATGCCACTGTTTTTTTACAAAACTATTTATTATATGACCATTTGGAGTGGGGGGGGGTGTGTGAATTGCGGACTATTCAGATAAATACAGCAGTACTTCAAAAAACACATAGGTAGCTGTGCTAACGATTCCACAATCACATGTGTTTCAATTAACATAAATGTCTACAAAATGTTCTTTATTGTTTAATAAATTAGGCCTTCGAACTAATAAATTAGGCACGAACTCCACTAACTTCAATGTTACGTTGGTCAAACAGCCACGGTACAAGTTTTTATCGAAGGTAAATTTAATCTGAAAGAGTTTCCATGCCCCAGGGAAAGCAATATCCGCTTGGATCAAGATTAAGGCTAGTATAACTGAGAAGTGTAAGGGAAAAGATTGAGCTTGTCTTAGTAGCTTATGATAAGTACGGATAATCATAGATTCTAAGTAATTGAGACTACTATTTGCTCATTTACAGTTAAGTAAAATGCATGTAAAATCTATTCAATCTGCTTTGAAATTATATATTTGACGTACAATAAATATTTTAAATTGCTAAAAATGCATAGTTTACTTTTGTACAAATGCCTGTATTGATGTATTGATGTATTGATGTATTGATGTATTGATGTACACGATAATAGTGTCAGTTATTTTCTGTTAATTTCTTCTATAAGTGTGTAAGTAATATTTAACTACATTTAGTAATGCAAAGAACACATTCAATAAACACAACTTTCAGTCAAACCTAACGTCTGTTGTGTTATTTAGACATAAGAATAAGTCACATTTAGAATATACGACTATACAGGGTGATTGATATAAGTGTGCCAGCGGTTTTATTCGAAAACTATAAGAGATATAAAAAAAAGTTAAATGGTAAGTGCCTTGAATTTTTTATTAAAAAAATTATAGTCAAGTCAAAAAAAATATTTTAGCCGCCATTTTTCCAATATGGCCGCCAACTTTGATTTTTCTTATGGAACACCCTGTATTTTATGATGTATTCTGGTAGGAAAAGTTATTTTAAGACGATTTTATTCTTGTGATTTTTTTCATAAACCTAACCGTTTCAAAGATAATAATGGTTAAAGTTGTGAAATTTTGAATGGTTTTCGAGCAAAACAGCTGGCATGCTTGCTTAGGCCTTTATCGAAACTCTTTCTCATGCAGAAATTTCAAAACTTTAACCATTATTATCTTTAAAACGGTAAGGTTTATTAAAAAAATTACAAGAATAAAATCGTCTTAAAATTACCTTTTCTACCAGAATACATCATAAAATACAGGGTGTCATGTAAGAAAAATCAAAGTTGGCGGCCATATTGGAAAAATGGCGGCTAAAATAAATTTTTTGACTTGACTACAATTTTTTAAATAAAAAATCCAAGGCACTTACCATTTAACTTTTTTTTATATCTCTTATAGTTTTTGAATAAAACGGCTGGCACACTTATATCAATCACCCTGTATAAAGATGATTTAACCCAAAACTAGAGAGAACCACTCTTTCTCTTACCTTGATGTCTTTGAACTGTGTTGAAAAAAAACTGATTATTAGAAAATATTCCAGGAAATATTAAATGTAACTTAACATGATAGATATTACGTTTAGATGTAAATTTGTAAAAATATGTCAATATATCATTGTTTTTGTTGCGTGGTTTTATCTGTTTGTATAAACAAACATCAAGCCTGAGGCTGATCTAAAATTATTTCTAAACAAGTTTTAAAATAGTTAACGATAACAGGATCACGAACGTACTGACGTTTCTCAAGGTGCATTAACCACAATAACAAGTGCAAAAAAACAGTCAATGTCCTGTATAATATAACTAATAACACAAAACTCAAATAAATTTCAAAATATTTGTATTTTTTCTGATACGATATTTTGTTTATTGTGTAGTTCAATAAAGATCCTTCAGATATATTAAAGACACTATGTTAAAACACACTAGGGACCGTAAAAGGATAGAAAAGACAGGTCATTCCGTGATTATTACTTCACGGAGTAAATAATTGAAGTAGAGTAATATTACTTATTTTATTAAAAAGGGTCAAATCCAACAACTGACTTGACTAATAAATAAAAGCATTATTAATATGGTTAGGTTTTCCTAAGCTTAGTGTGATTGAAATATATTACGAATTAAAAAAAGACTATCCAAATACATTTTTGCTTCAATACAGTTAAGAATCAAATATTTTGTTTTAATTTATTTTGTTGTCAGTAAAGTCTTTTCGCGTGATTTAGTCGGAATGGAAAGGAATTATCTTAAATTGGATCGCACAAACTCTTTAAGGAATGGTCCATTGATGTCTAAAGCGAATTTAGTAAGATTCTGTTCCCATAAAATAAACGAAGTCAACTTAAATTTCGATTTAGGATGGAAGATGAACAGCCTATTTACAAAATTCTCAAACAAGAATGAATTAAAATATAAATATATTTTTTCCATCGTAAAATAAAACACGTACTAGGCCTACATACTCCACGCTTAGTGTAAAAAATAACAATTCGTGACAGTGTGTTTAATGTAATATACACAGTTTACTTAGCCAAATAGTTTTTATTCGGGATTAACTTAATCACAGACTCACATGATTTCTAGAATTAAAACACACTGAGTTGATGAAAATATCAATTTATACATTTCACTACAAAACTATCCACAGATTGTTCAAAAAATTAAAACACAATAATCTTGCTTGATAATCTTGCTTAATATGGACTACGTTATGCTAAGTACGAAAGGGTTTAACGCTTTGATATCACCGAAATACCCCTACTGCAGCAAACCTGCAAACTAAGTGAATTTACATTTTCCTTCTAAGGTTTTTTACTTAAATTGATTTAAATTACATTATGTTTAACTAGTACCTAGGTTTGCTGCTACGGGTAGGATTGTAAAGTGTGTTTTAGTAAAATAGCTTCGTATGAAATAAACACATTTGCCTAGTTAGATTAACATATATCCATAAACAAGTAAACAAAAGTTTACGTATTCTTCATAATGGAAGAAATATAAGAGCATGTTAAACGTATTATATTAAAAGTATAAGTTCCACAATATATCACTTCAGTGAGTAAAATATAAACAGAATACGAAATATACTCGTTGATATCATCAAAGAACAATCTGCGACATTGTTCTATATGTAATCAACACCTTCCTTGTCAAGGCGCTGAAAGAGTTGTTCTTCGGCAGAGGGGGGACTGATCAAAGAGAAAACTCGTTCATTAATTAACAGAGACTTGTTCCTTGAGTTGTAAAGGATGTGCTGTGCCCTACAGAGGTTTCATTTGCTCAACAGTGTTGCTCAGGATAATCTAACTACGTTTAAAAGAGGATAATCGAATAAGGCTATTGTAATGTAGAACATTTGAGTCGGTAATTGAGCAATTAGTGTAATTAAGTGGATAATTTTGTCGATACAACTTTGATGGACTGATTTTAAAACTATAGTCGGGACCACGTAAGTTTGCAGTTGAGGGAGGAGCCTATTTACCATATGGTTTTGAATGAACCAATGAGAACAGTGTGGTGTTGCAAAATCTAATAATACCAGCTGATTTGAAAATATTGCTTAGTCTAATTTAATTAGTATTGTCAACGGGCGATGTGGCAACGTTGCACTAGCCTTGTCTTGTGATTGGCTGACACCAACTGCAAACTTACGTGGTCCCGACTATAAGTTATTGCACGCTTGAAGTTTCAAGAAAATTAAAGCTTATCCGTGGTTTGGCTAAAGATATTAAGGAATATTATATTGAATGTTTGTTTCAAAATGTTTTAACATTAATTATTTTGGAGACGCCATGCATACAGGGTAGCAATTAGCCTAGGACGAATTTATAACTTTAAAACGGAAAGAGATATTGCAATCAATTTTGCCATATTATTACTGGTAATACTAAGCTACTTTTTTGTGTACATGGTGTTTGGATGTCACCTATAAGGGACGGCCCATAGAGAGTAAGTTTAAAATGTTAAAGGTAAGCATAGGTTGATGTGTAGGCCTACATCAAATTAGAGGTCTTGTTGAACTAAAAACAATGCCGCAAAACTATACCTTAAATGAACAATTGAGTCAAAAATGACAGCTGTTCAAATATTCATTGAATTAACAAGAACTACTGAGTAAAAATGGCTGTTTGCTGAGTAAAGCAATACTCATTTTGCTGAGTAAAGCAAAGCTCATTTTGCTGAGTACAGATTCAAAAGTGACAGATTCAAGAAATGTTTGAAAGGTTGCAACTTTTAGGAAATCACTTGACTTATTCTCTGTTAAAGAAATACCCGGATGAAATGTAACCGGATAAGAGGAACTTAACAATAAGTTTTTGGATTCAGAATATATTTTGGTGTTGGTAGAATAAGTTAATCATTATTTGTCACATCACCAGTATGATTATACAATAGTAGACTAAGTAAAGAAATACAAAGGCGCTAGCTCATGACTAGTAATAACTTTGGCTTGATTAAAACTGCTTCAATAAAACTATGAACACGATTCTTTTAAACGTGCTGTCACAATAATAAACGAGCGGAATTCCGCTTTCCGCTAGAGTTGGCGTGATCTACTTAAAGTTGCTTATAAAACTGTTTTCTTGAATTTCTGGTTTCGATATCAAACTGGTCATTGTTTAAAAATGTATTTATATCACAAACTATGTGTTCGAAAACAATAATTACTTTTGGACAACTTTAACCTGTGGAGAGGCTTAACTGATTGATTCGTGTATAAAAAAGGAAAATAAACAGTATATCAATGCACACACTTTCTCTCATTGGCTTGTCAACAAACTTTATCATGGGTAAGTGGTGGGAGTAACTATGATTTTTTATGGGGGGGATCAAAAAGTTGATAACTTTTGAACCATAATTGTAACAGCAATGGCGGTGGTTCTTTTTAGGGTTAAAAGGTCTTTATCATTCAAATTTTATATTATAACCGTACGAGCAGTTTTTAATGAGATTTTCCGTTATTTTATGGATTTTTATGGAGAAATTACCGTTACAAAATTTCGAAAAAAATAAAAAACAACCATTTATAGATACTATATATTAGTATCAACGTACCAAATGGCTTCAAAATCGCACCACAGGACAGTGATTATCGCACAGTAACTATCCACGTACGTACGCACGCACACACACAGGGAAAGAAAAATAATCGTTGTAAGCCCATGTTAAATAGTCCATTATCCTACTAATATTATAAATGAGAGAGTTTGGATGTATGGATGTATGTTTGTGACAAGTGAACGCGAAAAATACTGGTCGGATTGGGCTGAAATTTGGCATGATGATAGCTCACATTCCCGATTAACATATAGGCATATTCTTATTTCAAAAATCCTTTCGGGCTCCGCCCCAGTGGCTCTGGAGTTTCCCATGTTAACCTAATGAGAAATGGAATTATTGAATCTTAACAGCTGTTTCAATTAAACAAGTTGGTTCTGTTCTATGATGTTCAATAGCATTAAAGTTACAAGGATTACCAACAGGGTGCAGCACTATTATTTCTTTTACATTTATGACAACAGCTAATTTGCAACCAAAAGGTGAGTGAGCGTAGCGAACGAACTTCAACCTGGAGGCGAGTTAGCGTAGCGAACGAGCTAACCTGAAGGCAAGTGAGCGCAGCGAACGAGCTCCAACCTAAAGGTGAGTGAGCGTAGCGAACGAGCTCCAACCTAAAGGTGAGTGAGCGTAGCGAACAAACTTCAACCAGGACGTGATTGAGCCATGCGAACGAGATAATCTTGAAAATTAAGAAGTTAAACGGGGCAAAGCCCGCGGGTTACAGCTAGTAACAAATAAATGTATCCTATAAATATGAGTTAAATTTAAACTAAATTAGAAAATATATATCGTTGGAATCGAGTACTAAAGTAATTTTGATTCCTTAGGCAAGCGATTTCCGCTTGCAGCTCGATTTAATACGCGAAGTTTCAAAATAAACTCACCTGTATTAAAGAACAGCTTACTGTTCTTAACTGAGAATCCATAAACCACTACCTAATGTTAAGGGATTAAAAGTAGAAACTTACACAATCATTCTATTAGATTACTCTTTCAAAATTAATACCACAATATTTTATAGCCTATTTTTGATTGGTAGTTTTTTAGTTTAGTATTTAGTAGTTAAGTGTTCTTAGTTGAATTCTGATGGTTATGGGTTAATCTCAAACATCATATCAAAATATGAATCGTTATGGTTTTCCAATGCGTCATCTATTAAATCAGTAATAGAGGTCAGAAGACATTTATTAATTGTAGATTACAGCTAACTAAAGTTCGGTGAATTAAAATAAAACGTTACAATTTTAACGATTCATTCATGGAAAGGTCCATTTCATCAAAGAACAATTACAATGTTGAATTCCTGTTATTTTGGATCTTTCAGGTGGCCACTTAAGATGCGGTTTTAAATGTAAACATAGAACAGAGCAAACCTGCAGACAAAGTGTATTTTGATTTGCTAGTTTGGATAAAAAAATATGTTTCCATAAATAAAGAAAGATGTATTCCCTTTTTAAATACAAAACACCATAACTCTGTTTCACGTGAAGCTTTAACCTAAGACATTTGTTTTAAATTCTTGTATTTCTTTATCAATATACTATTTTGGATTTATAGTTTTGGTTTCAGAAAAATGTACTTAACTCCCTGTGAAAATATAAAACCCCGAAAAACAATAAAACATAAACTGAATTTGAATCCAGGCAGGACACGTGTTTCTTCGAGAATGTTTACATTACAACCCACAACACTATCACTCATACAATGACATTTATTTTTAAACATCATTATTGAAATTACTACGATGAATAAGCTTCGTACCTTTACAGTGTCACAAAAGCAGAGGTTAAATGAATTTTACAATATTAAAGGTAAATGCATAACTGGATGGAGATAACCGTTGCCATAGCAACCCCGGGTGACGTCACGCGCCTGGCTTAAGTCTCTGCTTATGGGTGCAATGTAATAAAAGTTTACATTTCTTTGACCTGTGTGGAACATATGTTGATAGAGGTATTTAAACTTTAAATATCACCTAAAAATGACTGGTGTTTACGTTCATGTCTTTTTACATACCGACCTCACTTCTGGAGCTAAGAAAAACTATAATAGCCTATTAGGTGTAAATTTACAAAGCTCAAAAATAACCTGTACAGCCACCATTTGGTTTTTTCAAAACTGTTTGTATTTGGCTAATTATTTTTTACGGAGAGTAAATAAAAATACGTCAAAAAACACTTATAAAGTGTACTTTAAAAAAGTAGAAGTGTCATTAGACGTATTTTTCTTTACTTTCCGTAAAATTAATAACACATTTTATGCTTATTGAGAAGTTATTTCATGATTAAGAAGTTATTTAATTCTATTTGGACTCAACAGAAATTTGGTGCATAGTTAGTTTAACAACAAAAATATTTTATTTTTGAAAAAAAGTTTTACCGTAATCACAGCCGTTCAAACATTTTAAACTTAAATAACATAAAAACTATGTCGGTAAACAAAAGTACTACTACAATGTTTTGTTTGGACAACTTTCTTGCAACTCCAACGATACGATAAGAAAATCTGTTCACAAATAAATGGAAACCCCTATTTTTTATGGTGCGTGTGAAAAAATATCTGTGATCATTGAGTGGTAACATCACTGTTAGTTGACTAAAAGAATAAGCTGTTTAAATTGTTAGTTATCCAGTGAGCGAAAATATTGATGTAAACCGAAACTCGAAAAAAGATTTTTCTACCTGATTTATGAATTGTAGTACGTTTCGAATATTAGACACAGTTCAAACTATGCAAGTGTTGAAAATTATGTTCAAGACCCACCAGTAAAATATGCACCAGAATGTTCCAACTTTATAAATCTTCTACTACGAAACTAAATCCACCTCCAGTCCTAATTTTTAAAGGGACTATTAAAAATTTTTCTGGTAGATGTAAATTTAGTTCATTATTTGTCACCACTTAATTAAAAGTAAATAGTTTAAAAGTATATAAATACATGTTTATGGGGTAAAGAAATATTTCAATGAAATCAAACCACGATTGGGATTTCCGGCTTTAAATTTGAAATGATTTATGAGACAATATATAGATAATTTCTTAATAAATCTTGTGTAATAATAAACTTAAATCCCTGGAATTAGAGAGGAAATAAAACTTATAGATTACCTTGTCCCCCTTTGTTATGTGTAAGGATGGGGGAGGGGTTTAAAAATTTAACGAAAATTAAGCTTATTTCACATATGAAAGAACATTGTATGAATTGTTTTAAAGTAACATTAGATAATACTGTGTAACACCTATTTTGTTTCAATAAAATGTGTTTACTGGATGAAAAGGGTAGGTTTAAAGTGTGAATTTCTCAAAAGAGGGAGATTGCAGAAGTATAGACTCTCTGAGTAGGCTGCGAGGAGCTCCCTTGGAAATTGAGTTTGAGTGTAATGGCTCGGTGGATCTTAATAAGGTCCAATCTCCTGGTTATTCAAGGCATCTCAAGGCTCTAATACTTTATGTCACTTTTACGTATCAAATGCGCGAATGAGTTTTGGAAACTACATTATTTTGACATTACTTTGATCCTAGGTTATGACTGAAAGTGGCTATTTTTTCGGAACTCATTAGAAGATTTAAGCTTGGTAACTGCACATTTAACATCTTTTTGCATAGTAAAAATGTTTAGCGCTATGGAGATATTACCGTGTGTGACACGGTAAGACCTAGGCCCAGGACCGATTTCATTTTTCATTTTAATTTACCCAGAGGCAAAGAAACAAACATTCGTTCAAATTAATATTAATATTAATATCAAATATTAATATTTCGTTTGTTTATACAATTAATGTGTGACCGTGAACGCGATCCTTGAATATTTTTTGTCCGATTTTAATTAAATTTGGATTAATGGTGTAAGGCAGGATAAACTTGAATGAGTTCACGAACCAGCATGATCGGACCATGGGAACTGGATTTTATGGGGTGATAATTATTTTTTCTCTTATTTGACCCTCAAAACAAAAAATGTCCCAATTTCTTTGTATACATTTTTAAAGAATTAAAAAAAAAACAAATAATATAGTATATTCAAGTTTTTTGTACTGTTAATAATAACGGAGAAAATTCAAAAACTTGTAATTTTAAAACTCTCATGTTATTCTTAAGGAGAATATCATAAAATGTAGTTTGATTGTTTGTGGATATATTTTGATCAAACTTGGCAAATTTATTTATTTCATACTAAGCAATTAAGTTTTATTAATAAACACACTTTATTAGTTTCCCTATAGCAGCAAACCTAGGTACTCGTTAAACCTAAGTTATTTAAATAGATTAAATTGAAAATCAATTTAGGCAGATGGAAATTCGCTTAGACGGCAGGTTTGCTGCGGAAGGGGTTTTAGATACATAGGAAGAATTGGAGTAAAGCTGTAAAAACTAAATATTATAGACTTAAAAAGGGACCTGCTATTTGATTTTTGTTTATAATGGCCTGGTGACCCGGGAACAAAATGTCACAAAATACGAATGTTAATAGTGATTAGCTATGTAGCGCGGATCTATGACGATTTCAATCTGGAAACCAACCAATGTGGACATTTTATACAAAATAATTCTTTATCAGCATCGTACGTGTTAAAAATTACTCGAAATTACAAAAACACGTAAAATAACACTTGTCACATTCGCCTATTGGTTCTGACGATGATTGGAGTGTCCAATCGAAATCGATCAACACTTACCATAGTTTATATATATTTACCGTCTTGTGAGTAAACGAAGTGTAAATATATTGTTACAAGTGATATTTGACTTATTTTTGTACTTTCATGTACAACACTTTCAGGCAAGAGGAATTCATCTTGTATTTGAACAACATCCACCAATATAGACCATAAAAATTTTTCATTTTTGTAAATGAATAATCATTATTTCGTCATTATGGCGATGTTTAAAATATATTCTTTCATGCTCATTAGCCCATAGTTGAGATGTATGACGTGTAAATAGCACGACTATGGGTACCCTTATCTGTCTTTCCGCTAGACTAAAGTGCCCCCATTTATCAATGTCCATTGCAGCAGAGTATAAGAAGCATTTTCCTACAACTTGATTTATTAATGACCCCGGTCATAATTGGATTTTTATAATCATAAATTTACCCAAACTGTGTTCGTCCTTTAATGAAGTAACTTTGTGTTTTTAAATTAAAAATTCTTTGATTTTGAATTAAAAAGTATTACAGTAATGGTGAAAACTTATTATCATAATTTTATGGTTTGTAGGAGGTTAAATATTGTTATTTGTAGGGAGGAGTAATTTAGTACCCTCCTTAATTTATTTATTATTCCATATAGGCATTTAAAGACTTTTTTCACTTTTTTCCATTTTAATTTTACAATTATTTTATTTTCATCAAATATTTGTATTAAATATACGATACATATCGCCTACAATTTGTATTGAACCAGCTGGCTTCGGATTCAAAAGTATACATTTTAACGCTCGAATACACAGGACTCTTGTTACACATCATGTGTCTTTCAGTGTGATTCCAATGTGTTTCTAAGATCACACAAAAAATATTCAGTTATGAAATATTCCTTTTATTAATAAACTTTTTCAAAGTTTTCTTGTGTTTAAAACTACACAACGTTTCAGGAAGTGGATGAACACCCGTTTTCAAGTGAAATTACTATCCTACATTATAATTGGCCCTCAAAAGGTAGCCAGTAAAGAAACAGCTGATTAAATTTTTTAGTTAAGATAATTTAAATAAGGGACAAGAATATAGCTATTTTAATTCTACATCGAAACATTGTACTCACAAAACATCCGAAAATACGATACCTGAAACATGAAATAAAAGTAAGTATAATTCACATATCATAAAGAACAAAATAATATAAAGAAATGCATAAGCTACATAAAGCTAGACTATTCTAAAAAAAATTGCAAAGTGCGACAACTCTTTTCCTCTTTTCCACCCCTTCTGTCTCCCTCCCCCCCCCCCTCTTCTTACTTCCTTCCCTTTCCTCTTTTCCCGAATACAATAACCCATCCATCACCTTTTGTGCTACTTATCTCAAGACGAGAATAAATTGATGTCACTTTATGTGTTTGCTAACAAACGGTAATAATGTGTTTCCAGCCGTACATGACATCATTTATAAATTATACTTCATTATAAATCGTCTTTATCAACATGGTCATTTGTTTTATTTATATGGCAAATCTCGTTACACCCGTGGAATATATGGTTGTTGTTAATGCCTTGAGAAGAAATATTTCATAAATTGTGTTAGTATAACGATCTAGAACTCTTAAAATGTGTGAGAGGAACACTTAAGATTAATTTTCCAAAGTGAGCAAATGATTCGGTGTATAGAAATAGTCCAGTCAAGGAATGAGGTGTAGAGTGCGTGAGCAGGTAACTAAGCGATTCCTTCAGAAACTTGTTCAGGGGGCTTAGGGTGTTAACATACCAAAAGTCCTGACTCCTAGGTGGTGAGCCAGGGGGTGGAGGGGGGAAAAAGGGGGGGGGAAAGGTACGCATTTTGGGTTTTTTGATTATATCTCGAAAACTATCAACTTTTTGTATACTATAGTAAATTATAAAATTGAAGAAGATTAAATTTTCTACATGAAAAGTATATAATGTGTTTATTTTGGTTCAACAGATTACGAATTATAACTTATTTAATTGATATCTTATTAAAATACTCCTTCCATAAGAAATACATGTAAATTAGTATGCGAAATGGGGCGAATCCTATCCGCCCAAAGGAAATATAAATGATATGCTGGAAATCTTGACAACATTTCCAGTAATTTGACACTTTAATCATTAAAATTGATCCAAAATTAAGGCGAGGGCGAGGTAACAAAATGTCGAGTTTTGGTGTTTTTTTATTGGAAATATAAAAAAAACCTTAAATCATTCCATTTTTAAACACTCACCCTCGCTTTAATTTTTGACAAAATTTCATGATTAAAGTGTCAAAATTACTGGAAATTTTTTCAAGATTTCCAGAATATCAGTTATATTTCCTTTGGGCGGATAGGATTCGCCCCATTTCGCATACTAATTTACATGTATTTCTTATGGAAGGAGTATTTTAATAAGATATCAATTAAATAAGTTATAATTCGTAATCTGTTGAACCAAAATAAACACATTATATACTTTTCTTGTAGCAAATTTAATCTTCTTCAATTTTATAATTTACTATAGTATACAAAAAGTTGATAGTTTTCGAGATATAATCAAAAAACCCAAAATGCGTACCTTTCCCCCCCCCCCTTTTTCCCCCCTCCACCCCCTGGCTCACCACCTAGGAGTCAGGACTTTTGGTATGTTAACACCCTAAGCCCCCTGAACAAGTTTCTGAAGGAATCGCTTAGTTACCTGCTCACGCACTCTACACCTACTTTTGGATCATTCATTGACTGGACTAAAAGGACAATGTTACAATGAAAATGATGGAATCATGTCTAAAATCATTAAAGTAGGCCTATGAATGGTTTCTGAAATTAGGGATAGATTGGTATAATCGAAGTATTTTCATAATTAATTATTTTTGTTCAGTATCATCTTCAAACAGTCTATACCTAGTTATTAGTGTCTTGTAGCACATTACTTAGTTAGTAAAATTAATAGTAATAATAATGTACTTAGGCTGCCAAACGACTTATGATTTCATTTGTTATGGTTCTGTAAATCGTCAAGGAAATAGGAAAATTCAAAATTTGTTCTAAAAATTCTACAAAAATAAGAAGAAAAATGTGGTTCAATATGTTTGTAATACATTGTAAATATAAAAAAACGAGTGTTGTAATGTAGTGAATCCGATTTCATATGTTACGATGCCTAGTAAAATTAAAACTTGTCATGTTCTTCTTTTAAATTATACTAAAAATACTATAAGGTAATTTCAAATCAAAATGATCCAAATAAAATCCAACGTACTAAAGCTTTTATGTAACCTAAACTGGTCAATCACTACCTTTAATTCACTTGAAAGTAATTTAGCTTTCTACGATGACTCCCTAAAAGGGAATGTTTTGAGAGCATCGAACGTCTCTTGAAAGTTGACTGTCTTTCGACGTTAAATTGTTGTATAAATTACACTTGGCCTAATAAACTTTTATTGTTTTCTGATATTTATTTTTTCCTATATATTTCTTCGTATTTTTATTATGTAATTATTTTATTTAATTATCTATCCTGAGTATATTCCCTACACATGTTGAAATTTAAATCCTCGATCCTTATGAAATCTTTGTTGGCACTATCCTCATGCTTTTGGAAAAAAATATATTTTACAGAAATTAGATAAAAAGATAAACTCTAAACAACCACACAAATGATAGAGTCAATTCCTCTTGTATTATTCCTGGTTCCAAACCCTTTAACGAAACAGTGTTTGGACTTAAAAATTTTAACCAACGAAACCGTTTGAAAATTATTTTTAATTTCAAAGGATTAGCTGTAGATACAATATTTTCATTTAATCATTGCTGCAGCAGTTTTTTTCTATTTTATAATAAATTTAAACCTTCATGCTTTTTAAAAATAACTACGAAATCTTTCTACATCCTCTGTTTATAATAGTACTAGATGATTTGTTGTATCCAGTGGTGCTTGGTGTATCATATCACCATGATTTCTTCATATTCACCTACATCATGAATACGTGTCGTTATAAATTATAGACACACCATCTTATATGACCAAAATATATTTTATAACGCTTTATAGTTTTGGGATTCAAACGCCGAAATATACTCGTTGTTTCTTTTGATCGCTAAAAACAATTTAAGCCGTAGAGAAACTCAAAGATCTGCAGAGCGACTCTTGAATTTCAATGTCTTTGCCGAACTGGGCCAATCAGCAGGGTTCTAGTTTCGGTTGTCTTTGAAATCCTGCTCAGTCTTCTATCAGTGCACATCGTCTTTTACGGCTTATTCCCCTCTTCGCCTTTCTACATGGCCTTTCAGAACGAGTCCGTTTCTCTTCCCCTTCCCCCAAGTTATGCAAAGGGTCTTTTCTTCCATCAAGATATTATTTAGGTGCGCTCATTTCTGTAATAATATCTAAAGGTCAAAGTGTGAAGAGAATTTACACTTTCGTTGCATCAATTGTCCAAATTTACCTGAAATCCTAGATAAATCCCCTTTATTTCTCCCTGGCTTCGATTTATAATAAGTTGAATACAAATGTATTCATTTTAAACATACCAAAGTCGTCATTTCATTATATTTCCATTGTGAGCGATTGCTCTTATGTTGCATAGATGGTGATTAATACTATATAAGTATTCTAAAAACTAAACTATAATATGTTTCCATTTACTGTCTGTTATTTCCATTACATTCAAAATTATTGAAAAAACTACCCTGATTAATTCATACATAAAGTTTTATTTAAGCTAATCCCAACGTTTCAACAATGAATACTCATGAAATGTAAAACTTTCAACGGTATATTTTTTATACTTGGTGATAAAATGTGTATCGTCAGTGAATTTGGGCAGAACATGTGATTAAAAGATGGTAGGATAATTTTCAAGTAGTAGGTGTATTTAATTTAAAAAATGAGTTCTCAATTTTTTTGCCCCACCATTATTTGGCTAACAATACGGATTTCCGGGATTTCAAATCAAACCTCTGATCTTAGAATCCCCAAAGAATTTTTATATGTATTTGTATTAAACATGTACTTAGATACTTTTTGAATAATTCCACAGATTAGTATTAACTATTTGAACACTTTTCAATTATATGTGTATGCAAATCTTACACTTAAGCGTATACTAAATTACAGCTCAATAATTCCTATATTAAAGTAATTTGAACATATCTTGCTAACAGTTGATGACTTACACTATATCCTATTAGGAAATGGGACTCGAGTCGTCTACTTGAAAATTGACGCAAATGTGTTTAATACTTTAAGGACTAAAATGACTCAAAATTAAAAACATAACCCCTAAAATGTAGTTTAATCCTAAAATTCATCTCTCTGTTTATACTAGATATTAATTACTAACGTGAATAATTGCTTAACCTTTACAAATTAAATATTACGTTGTACATATTTCATATTACATAGCGAAATAGGCAACCAAAACACATCTGACGTTTAGCTTTATTGCTAAAATATACAATAACGATTCAATATCGGTGAAACTTATGGAAAACAAACAGCTATATGGAAACCAACGCGCGGTGGCTGTATGGATCCGCGGGAACGCCGTTAGAGAGGGGGTTACGCCATAAGGGGGGGGGGGGGTACGCTGGTACGCCATAGGGGGTGGGCGGACGCAAAGGGATTAATACGCTATACCGATGTTGTGGGGTATTTCACCTATTCGATGACCGGAATATGAATACGAACCTTGTAGCGAATAAACTTGTTCTTTCGTACCTTTTGTTAAGTACAAAAATTAACTACAGGGTGTACCGGAACTCTCTACCAATATTTTAGGGCATTGATCCTGGGTAAGAAACGTACCTAAATATTATATTTAAATTGTCCGGAAACCCTTAGTTACTCACACAGCCGCCATTTTAATTTTTTCAGTTATTAATTTTTTTTCTAATGAATGGTTAAACATACGAAATGGAAACTTTGCACAAACATTTATGACAACTAGACAAAGCTACAACAAAATTATGAAGATTTTTCAAGTTCATTAAACAAAATGACGGCCATTTAAAATTTTCTTTCTTAAATAACTAAAAAACCACTGATTTTACAAACAAATTAAATGGACGCCATTTTGTTTTATGAACTTGAAAAATCTTCAAAAATTTTTTGTAGCTTTGTCTAGTTGTCATAAATGTTTGTGCAAAGTTTCCATTTCGTATGTTTAACCATTCATTAGAAGAAAAAAATAATAACTGAAAAAACAAAATGGCGGCTGTGTGAGTAACTATGGACTTCCGGACAGTTTTAATATGATATTTAGTTATGTTTCTTACCCAAGAGCAATGCCCTTAAATATTGGTAGAGAGGTCCGGGACACCCTGTATTTATCTCGCACTGATGCACACAGTAATTATACTATACAAACAGCGTTATCCCTGTTATACAACGAAAGAGATTACAACAATGTCGTTCTTGAGTTCCAATGCAACCAGTTCATCGTCCATCATTGTATACAAAACAACTGCTTCAATTACTTTGATACGATTCTTTTACGTTCAAAAGATCAAGTGTGCAACTATGCAGCAGAAGAAAATTAATCAATTAATCATTACGTAAAAAAAGGTAAATAGAAAGAGTGCAACATAAAAATGTGTTTTTCTCATTGCCATTGAGACCAATTAAGTCACATTTTTAACAAGCTCCTCTTAATAAAATTTTAAATGTCCATGGGTCTAGTAAAAGCAGATTTTAAGGACACGACTAGACCTGTTGATCTATGATCAACTAACATCATTAAACATCATTAGTAAAACATCATTTAAGTCAGATCAGCAAATCTTTAATTTACTCTCTTTAATTCTCACCAGTACATTGAGCAGAGTAGATAGATATTATTAAGGAAACTCAAATTAGTCAAATTTAAGTTTTGATTAATTAATCAAAAAAATCTAACTGAGAAGGAGGGACAACTGTTTTAGAGTAATCATAGTGTAAGGCTTATGTCCTGTAGGTGTCCATGATTAAATTCCACCTGAAACCGATGCTAAAAAATAATGTGATTAGTAAATTAATGCCATCATGTAACACAACGGGAACTTCCAATTAGATTTGGAGTCCAATTTCAACAGCATATACAATAAATAAGTAAAACCTATGTTTTAATGTTTGCAAAACATTGCAATTGTGAAATTTAAAAGACAACTCTTTATACTTTTGACACTACCATTCTTTTAAATTATTGACAAATTTAATATTAATATTCCAACAATAATATACATATAGCTTTGAGTATCATGATTTAAAAGTATACACATCCAGCTAATTAAAAAAATAGCGATACAGTCCCTGAAACAAGTTGAGATTTGTTTGCAAGAATATCTTTATTATCGAAGCTATTTAATTTGTTATAATAAATAAATAATACTTAGTAAATTAAAAATGGGAACGCGATATGGATTCGGGATATCCACTTAGCTGCAACTTACGTTTATATTAATTTAATTCTTTTATTTAAACCAATTTTTTTATAACCTTAAAATAAAATAAATCTAAAACCAGCTTTGCAATAGTACTGGTTCATTTCACCTTCAAAGAGAGGGGTAAGTAGTAAAAGAAAGACCATGATATATTATAATATAGGCAATACATGTATTACAATAGATACAACGATTGGAGAAGGAACTTACAATATTTAATATCTAAATAGAAACAGCGCAAGTTTTGTTGGATTTAACATTTCCACTATATTCCTTTCCAACCCCGGTTCCACCTCTCTTTACAGGTTACATTAGTTAATGATGTTTCCATTTTCCAACTACATACAAGCGCTACATCCCGTTTGGTGTTCATTTCATTTGACCGAAGTGTTGTGTATTAATGTGAACACGGGCTTTGAAACACATGTTTAGGTCAAATGTTAACAAAACTAAATGAAGGTTTCTCACTACACTGATTTTATTACGTGAATTGTTTCTAGTCTGCGGGTTTCAAATATATATATTTTTTGTCCTAGGACGCTAGGCACGGTCCTGGATAGTTTTTCACATTACTTTAGGCTAGACCTAGGGTTTGTGGCATTATCACTTCGATAAAATCCATTCGTGATTTGGCAGGATTTGAACCCGCGACCTCAGGGATCGAAGTCCTGCGCTCTAACCACTAGACCAGCTCGCTCCCCATCAAACATAGGGCATCTCAATGTACTACAAAGATTAATTAACATTAAAAATTATGTTTATTTAAACTATCTTTTTTTCTTTGTATTGGCTCATCCTACCTATACAACTTTTTCTACATATTATTCTCCTTCAAACAACATTAAAAATATACTTCACTTGCAACGAATTAAAGTATTTAACGTTATACCCTATAATTTCAAGATACTAATTTTACCTTAAACGGTTTTATTTTACTTACCAAATAGTATTAATAACATAAATGTGGAGTTACATAAGTAATTGTTATGCATTCTTCGAATTGGGAATCGGAAATTATTTTAAAGCACGATAAACAATTGATAAAGTTATTAATTTGTTATTTAATAGTGCTCAGTAAAGTTGAATGTCTAGGGAATATCAATTGAATGTTTAACTGACGCTCGATCAAATGTGATTTAAACCAATTTTAAATTACTTGTTAAATTATTAACGCGACTTTTCCGATCATAGAAAACGTGCTTGTAAGCCATATTCTACTATTTGTATATATTTTTATTTTTCAATGAGTTTCACGTTTCCATAAATAAATATAGTCGAGTCATAGAAGTAAAGAAAAAGACGTTCTTTACTTCTATGGCTCGACTATATTTATAGTAGTATCATCATAAAATATATTGTTGCAAATATCAAACTGTAGCTAAAATGTAGTTTAAATTCAAGATGTTTGAAATGTTTTTTCGCACAGTATTACGGTACAGTATTCAGTTTTACTTGGTATTTGTATCAAAGGTATAAGGCAGTCGTTGGTATATTTATCGTTTGCTTAATTCGCAATAATAAATGATAAAACGAAATAACAATCAATAAACGCTTTATTCTTCAGCAAAGAGACTCCAAAGTTTATGTATATGTTCATATAGCGGTGTATTAGTTGTAGATATAACATCACTACAACCACATGTTACACTTTTGTTCCCAAAATATCTTTTCGTAAACATAATATTAACGATACACTTTTCGGCCTTAGACACTAGAGATGGAGAGAAAATCATCTGTATAAAGTTATAACACACACATATAACCAGGATGTAATATGGTATAGGCCTACAAGTTTCTACTGAACGCCCTGTAAGTTTGATACACCTTTACTGTTATTCTAGATAGTGTGGGTTGGTTAAACATTGGCCCAGTCCTAACAATGAGTTAGTGCTGGGTCCACAGAAACACAAACAAGGTAAGTGGGAATTAACGTAGTGGTGGAAGGTAGTGTACTCTGGACCAAGACTGTTAGTCAAGATTCATCAACAATTAGACGGTGGTAGCTCTAACTTAACTCCCTTCTACAAAATCTTTTTGCTTTCAGGCACCTTCCTTCTGTTGTGAAGAAACGTAAACGATATCAGTAAAAAAAAACCAGAATTTTAAAATGCATATAGCTTTTTAAATTGTGAAATTAACTATATGATAACTCAATAAAGAGTTCTGTTCCATTCCAGAATTGTTTTTTTTCCATTTCTGTTATGGAATTTATTTATCCGTTTTACGTTTTTTTTTTTATAAAATTCATTACTTATTCTATTAGTGCCGATTAATATTTAAAACCCAATTTTTTACTGGATTTATATATTTTAAACGTAGATATAATAGATAAGACAAGTATTTTAGTTCACATAAGTAGTTCTCTTTTCATGGCTGACTGATTTTTTTGTATGGATACATTGCAATTTTTTATTTATTTCATAAGTACAATAGTTATTAAATCCCCGTGAATTGTATACAAAAGAAATGCGAGATGTTATAAGGAATATAAATGGTAAAATAATAATATACTAGTTAATACTATTATTGGTTATTTCAACAAAACTTTGTAACTCAGTTTAGAAGCAGTCATTGTTTACTTAGGAAATCGAAGTTTACAAATTCTAAATTTTAAATTGTTTATTCGTTCAGATTATTTTGCCTTGTGAAATTCATACCCTACTCTAATGTAAGTATCCTTAACAAAACTGCAGTAACGTTAAACGGAAAAACCCACATATTTAAAGAAATTTTTAATCTACTAGAAAGTGAAGAAAGTTATTTTAGCATTTTGTAGGATTTTTGTGATTTAAGCCGATTAGCGAATAACTACAAGCAAGAAAATAGAGTTTAGAGAACTAGTTTGCAAATAGAAACATTCTAAATGGTATAAGACAAAACTAGAGAACAAAATGTTGTAAAACCGGTAACAGAGAGTGGTTCAAACGCCAGTTTGGCAGAATGTATTGAATTCAACTGGATAAAACCCGGCTATTAATCCTTATCGAACTCTCAGCTCCCAATGTCGGGTCAGTTATTCTATTTGAACATATCCACTGTACCATTAAACTTGTATACTGCCCAGTCGATATTGTCCAATCCCAATAGTTATTGAAATGTACCCTAACACTAGCACTAGTACTAGCATATTATATTTGAGCAGTTTTTCTACTTAATATTACTCGTATTTTCTAAAATTATTAAAAAAAATGTATCGCAATCTTTTATTACCTTTTTTTACATAATTTATTGATAGAAGAAGACAATGTTTGTGAATCGGAATGAACAATGTTTCAAAGTAGATGTCAAATATCGTTAAGAAAGTAATTCTACGTTTTACCCATGCTTGAGGCTCAAGAATAGCTAATAACTAATTGGCTAATCCTAGTATTTTTGAAAATCCCTCTAAACATGAAATTGGGGTACTTTGGTATCATACCGACCACATAGATGAATCAACTTTCAAATAAGATTTAAAAAAAATAACAACATCTTCCTAACCTAACCTAACCTAAAACAAAGTCTACCCTTAGGTTAGGTTAGGTTATAATTATTAGGTGCGGTTGTTATAATAGCAAAGTACGGTACCAAAATGTGTTACATATGTTTTTTTCTGTCCTTAAAAAGTGTTTGCACTACTGAACTTGAGACATTGTAGAGAACATAACAAAAAGAAGAGACAAAAAAACATGGATGGAACCAGAAGCTAAAAACTAAACGAATACGGATTCCAAATCCAAATATCAGAAACCCATAATCAGGGAGAAACGAAAAATAGGACTTAGAGTTAAGAATTGGATAGGCATGAAAAGAATGAGGCGAAACAGATTTCGACAGAATCGAGCAAAGATGTTGGAGTAGAATTGTAAGCTTATTTAACACATACATGCATGAAAGTCCCTTTAGTTTTCTCTTTTCCTTCATATTCCTCCTTTGAAGTATAATGTGCTGGACACAATGTGTCTTTTGGTCCATTTGTTTGTCTTCTTATAAGCAATTCATATTAAATTCAACATTATGTCCGTTCCACTACAGAAGTTGATGTGTCGTGGCATATTTCTTTTTCCTAAATAAAGTGCCACCTAAAAAAATGAATTTTACAAAATTTAGGTTTTTAAAGATTTAATATTTTTATCTTTTCCAGCTAAGAGATATTTTAAAGATTAAGTGGAGTAATATTATAGCTACCATGCCAGGCTCAATTAATTATTGTAACACCACAGCGAGGGGGGCGAGCTGGCGTAGTGGTTAGACCACGGGACTTCAGTCCCTGAGGTCCCGGGTTCGATCCCCGCCAAGTCACCAATAGATCTGATCTAAGTGATAATGCCGCAATCCCTAGGTCTAGCCTGAAGTAATGTGAGGAAAAAACACCACAGTGAGCACACATACATCTGCCACTTAACCTTATTGAAGGTAAGATCGTAGATATCCTCCTGTAGTTTCAGCCTCATTTAAGGCGCCAATTAATCGAAGAACGAAAAAATGTAATGATATTAGGAAATCCATCTTATCTAGGAGTCTATTGTCGATCCTCCTATTTGGTGGATATTTACAAACAAAACATATTTAAAACGGGGTTACAGGTTGACATTTAAAATGTTTTAAAATACATATACCGTCTTCTAAGGCTAAAGTACTAATTTATAATATAATACATTCTGCTAGAATGTAATAGCAATAATATAGATTAAGTAGCAATTCAATATAGATCCGTATGTTCCAACAGAACAGAAGGTTAAGCATTGTTAAACGACGCCCGTTTAATATAAATCATAAAACGGCTAGGTGAATGGTGAAGGTGGTATTTTGACTACTGTATTTTCAACAGAGGACCAGGAGGTTTTGGGTCAAGCTCTCAACACACGATCCGGACTTGTCGATAAGGATTAATAGTCAGATGTTATCGAGCTGGAGTCAATAAACTGACCAACTACCTCGTCGACCACATTTAACAGTGGTATTTTCATGCGATTTTTCTTTTGCCCAAAAGGGATGTACGGTTAATACCTAAGTTAAATTAAAAATAAGTATTTTTTTGCAATTAAGGTTTTCTGGTTATGAATGTTTAAGGCATTAAGGTATTTTAAAGGCTTATCAGGATGTAAGGTTTGTATTAGGTTTTAAAGGCGGTTTTAAGGCTATAATGGCGTTTCTTTTAAACGAGCTTCACCTCGTTTGACTTCTAAGTATTAAAAACTATCGATTGGTTAAGTTAAGCTGAAATAAACAAAACAGAATGCAGTAATACATGCAAATAATCACTCCTAAATTTAATAAATTGAACGAATAACAAACAAATAAGTACTGCTGAGGTATTTTTAACATTAGGCATATGGAAAGATCCCTTTAGAAAGGAATTACGACCTTAAAGGGCAATTTATGAAATAATGGATAGTTTGGCGCAAGGTTTATCGTCATGACGAACATTTTAAGTATATGGTTTATGGGGGTGTGACTTGTAGTTTTCTCAAAAGTTCGTGGGTACTTTGGGATTTATAAATGGATACAAAGTATTTAGAAGTAAATATTAATTTTACAAGACAGCACACAGTTACTCCATATTTAGAATCTAAAGAATTATTACTAAAATAACCTAATAGAATTATTATCAGGCATTCACTTTTTTAGTTTTAATACCAATTGTATTTTCCGATTTATAAATGCATTTTTTGTTACAATTTATTGTGAAAATATCAATTACAAATACATGGTTTATTTTAGCCTGCAAAGGGAAAATAGTCTGAAACTTTACACATTTTGTAAATTTAATGGGACTCTGTGTCCGATGCCCGAACTATAACCACTAAAATAGCAACACTCCAAAAGCAAAAACAAGGAAATACCCCCGCCGCAGCAAACCTGCAGACTAAGCGAATTTCCATTGACCTGATTGGATTTACACTAAAATGCCTCCATAAAAATAGCACATTTATTTTCTATTTAAATAGAATTAGTTTAACAAGTACCTTAGGTTTGCTGAAACAGGGAGGGTAAAAAAGATTTTTTTTATAAAATGATAATAGTTTAGTAAGAAATAAAAGTATTTTCAAAATCGATCAAAATATGTTCATAAACAAGCAAACTACAACAGATGACTTATTCTCCATAAGAATAACATGGGAATTTTAAAATTACAATTTTTTTGAATTTTCTCCGTAACAATTAGGCGCATAATAACGCTTCAATATACTAAATTATTTGTTTTTTTAAGCTCTACAAAGTGGTTTAAAAAGAAATTGTGAAATTTTGTGTTTTTAGCAGCAAAAATGGGAAAAACCTATTTTTACCCCATAAAACCCCCCATAAACCCCCGTTCCCCTAGTCCGATCATGCTGGTTCGCGAACTCATTCAAGCTTATCCCGCCTTACACCTTCAAACCAAATTTTATCGAAATCGCACAAAAATTACTCAAGTTATCGTGCGGATGGACACATATATATATATATATATATATATCTATATATAGATATATAAAAATTTGAACGAATGGTGTTTTTGGCCTCTGGGGACACCAAAATGAAAAAGTAAATCGGTCCCGGGCTTAGGTCTTACCATGAGACCTACGGTAATAGCTACTTCCCTATAGGGAAATTCGCTAAAACCAATATATCATCCATAAATGTATGAACGTCAACTAGACAACCTTATGTGAAAATAAAATTAGGATTTTTTTTAACATAAACGCATAGTTATAGTCTTACGACAAAACATTCATAATATTTTTTTTATATTAATATAAATTTGAGTTAATCAGTTAAAGGATTTATTAAAATAGACTTAACAATGTCAATTATTAGTAGTAATTCCAATGACCCTTCAATGCATATCTCATTCTATACCAATCTCATCTGTGCACTGGGTATATTTGTTTTGTGTATTCAAAGTAATCGTATAGGAGGAAAACTGTAAAAAAACCGTCATTAACTAATGCTACCGATGGCAGAATGTGAGGGGGAAGGATCAGGATGGGCGGGGGAAAGCCCTCAAAGAGCAGGAAATGCATTAAAAGTGCTGGTCTGTGAACCCCGCTTTTCTATTCCAATGTTGCTTTTAGAGAGTTAATGTTATTTGCAGTAAAACTAACGCGTTGAATCGCATTGGCAATCTACCATGAATATCCGTTGCATGAATTAGAAATATTTTTTCATAGCTAATTTCTTAGATATTTTGGAAAAAAATATATTGCTCTGTACTTTTTAGCAATGTGGGTTATAACGTTTTATTTTGAGATTAAGGTGCACACTACATTTTAATAAAAATCGTTCGAGACGGTTTTGGAAATAGATTTTCCATTTTTTTTATCCCTCTTAAAAGTAAAAATTTCTAAATATTAAAAGTAAACGCTTAGAGACATATTAGTACCCTCAAACGAGATTTCATTGAAATCAAGCCACACGTGTGGTCTGTAGCTCTGTACACATCACTCACATACACAAATTTCACTTAGAAAACCGCTTTTTTGGTTCAGGGGGGCTCAAAATGGATACGTTAGCGAATAATTAAATTTCTAAAATTTTGACGGAAAAATTAACTGTTTATCCATCCTAATATGTATAGGAGGAGAAAGTACAAATGGTTTTGTGTTTCTGCACCTGTTACTGCGTAATTATAATTTTCTGTAAAATTATCTAGACTGAAATCTATATCTATAAAAGAGGAACTATGTATGTGTGTATATATGTATATACGTTATGGACTCCAAAACCACTCGACAGATTGTAATGAAACTTTCAGGCATTCATTAGTCATGATTTGAAATAGATCCACAGTGTTTCTATAGAGTGCAGCACAGAAAACTATTTTACTTTTGAATAAGTCCAAATGAATTAAACCCCAATCGCAGCACACCTGTGAACTCAACAACGTTTAAATTCTCCAATGTTAAATATTAAAAACATAAAAACCTTTATCAAAGTATTATAAACAATAAAAGGGATGACAATGCCTTAATACTTTTATCTTTCGTTCTATACCCACACGATCTAACATAAATTATTAAGTGAATAATAATCGTGCGTGTTATCTCAGGTATTCAAATGCCTTTCAATTTGTCATCAACCCACCACATTACTGTCATTAAAAGAAGGAACTCTAATAATACTAATGCGAAACTTAAATCCACTTAAGCTGTATAACGTTGCCAGACTAACGAAAAAAATGACGTCAAAATTGATTAAAACAAAAATTATCAGTGGTAGGTTTTTTTTTTTTTTTTTTTTTTTTTCATCTGTTTTGGTAGGTTTAAGGGAGAGGGAGAAATAGTTTTAATCATAAGAATACTGATGATTTCATCCGAATTACCCTCTGAATTTAAGCAACTATAATTTCCTTAGTGTTTGGCTTTCGCAATCACCATTATGAGGACTAGGGCAATCCCTGACTATCGTCGGTTTAAATGTAGAAAAACATGCTTTTCACACAGACAGATGTATTTTGTTAGCGCAGCAACGCGCGCCGGGTAACTGCTAGTTAATTATAAATATTTAATCTGGGGAGGATTAAGTTTAGTCAAAAACACTCTATAACTACAATTACTTGGCAAAATACCCTAACACATTGGTTAATCATATTGAAAATTGCACAATAAATTGAGACAATAATAGCAAATCATATTGGCTGTTGGGATCAATAAACTATTTTACAGAGAATAAACCGGAAGTAATATAATCCTGCAACAGGTGTGAACCATTGGGTCTTGAATGTTTGACACATTTCGCCTTCTGTATAAAAACCTGCCGAGACTTCCAAGTGGTTTTTATAGAAAAGTAATTTTACTTTTCTTTCATTGTTAGACAAATTTATTGTGCTGCGTAAGTTGTTTCAAGGGTATTTTTTCACCTTAAGTTAGTTCCTACTTAAAACATTTATTTGTTCATAACAATCATATGGATATATGAATATGGATTTCGATTTTGTATGAATTACGTTTTAGTAACTCGCTAAATAAACATTTTGCTGTTTAATATTACTTAAAATAATGACATTCTACTTGGTAATCGAAACCAATTTTGCAATAACGTTTATTATCTTATTCATCAACCGCCTCCTTGAATAAGTACAGTGTAAAACAAACTAATACATCTGATTTTAAGTACTTACGTATTTATTGAAGGAAGTAACGTATGTTTTTTATGATAATTATGAGAAACAAGTTGTTCTGCCCGTGCTATGCTAAGGGGAAAGAAAACTCAAATAATAAAATGTGGGTCTAATTAGATGCCTTTCAAAATCGTTACGCACAGTTACAATACAAAATAAACAAGCAAATAATGAAAATCTCTTTTGTATTATCATTAAGTTTTGTAGCAAAATAAAATCTAATAATCAGGTTAACATCAGATAATTTAACTGAGGGAAAAGGTAAACAAACTATAAACCAAAACGGTACTTTCCTGTTAAAGGGAACATTCATTATTATCTCTGATTTTTAATCGATATATCGATATTTTTGTTTCCCTTTACAGTCCATTACAATGACAACTGATATTGTTTAGACTAAAATCTAGTCTATTATATCGATTAAAACTGTTCTAAGCTAACCCAACATAACTAACCAAACTTAATGTACCATTTAAAAAATTCCGTTTGATTACAGAAAAGGCATGTGGGGAAAATTAAACAGAATTTTTAAATGTTACAAGTTTGGTTGGTTTTGTTAGGTTGGTTTGGAACAGTTTCATTTAAATATTTTTTTATACTGAACAATATTTATTTATCGTAGTTGTCAGCTGATAGGTTTCAATTCGTCAATATCGATATATCGATTGAAAATCATCGATAATAATAAATGTTCCCTTTAACAGGAAAGTACCATAAAAACAAATCTAAGAGCTGATGAATCTTCAACATTTTAATTGTGATCTAGCTCTTATATTGAGGTACAGGTGGTGTTAATAGAGGGTTTAATGAACAACTGATAATTTTCGGGGAAGCGTAAGACCAACCTTATAACTTTTCTTTCAAGGTATGCAGTTGGTAGGTGTGCGGCTTACGGTTTTCTCAAAAGATATCCCGAAAGAATCAATAAAGGCAGTGGTTTGAAGTTGAATTTCCATAAATAAATAATATCCTAAGACAATAGAAGGTCGAAAAATAAGGTCAATGTTTCAGTTTTGTCTGTTTTGACCCTACAGCAAACACCGCCTCAGATGTGAGTCCGGCCAACCCGCTTTTCAGTTGAATCCAATAAGAGGATTAACCAGCTTACTGATACTTCAGTCTTGTGTTGAATTTAACATGAAACACATGGGTAGAAAGGAAGTTGTTCGAATTCACGTTAAGATCTTTTGACAGATGATATTTACCATTCGCAAAATAAACTGTTATTTTACAAAACGTAAATACACTTTAAATTGTGTTACTTAGAACAAATTGTATTTTAGGTTTCCGAGTTGTATTGTAGAGTTATCCTAGGTAAAAATTAAATATGTATCTATAAAAGTTGTATAAACAGTTAGTTTCATTGAATTAATAATTGGATGTTAGGGTATAGTTTTTACAACATGTAGAACGCAATTAAATAATAATAGATATTTTAATCATGCTTCCATCATGATTCAATTAACATTGAGTTATGTATTTGCCAAGAATATTTGGATGTGTAACAGAAACTTACAACAGATCATGGGTAAACTTACAACAATGAGTTTACTTGTATAGCTCAATGTATTTAGTTTACTACGCCTTACGTATAAATTATATATATGTTAATATTTCCAATATGGTTTCTTACAATTTATTTAAGACAGCAACGCACAAATAGATTCTTACTCTCAGCTAAGTATGGATGCAAGAATAATATAGAATGGACTAGGATGATAGAGCTCGTATATGGAGCTTTATTACTCACCACGATCAGCTGTTTCCTTAGCTAAGTCAATTCATATGTCATTAAAGGATAACTGAGTAAATTTTTGGACCCTCAATTAACTATTGACTTTTTTGGCATCGAACCTACGGCCTTCTGATTGCTACTTTTATACCAACATTTTACATTCCTTCACGTAGTGAAATTTTAAAAAAATATTACGATTTGAAGGGGAATAAAAAATATGTTAAAAGTTATTTTTACAGTGTTTAAACGTGTAAGGCAGTAAGGCTGCTATTTAAAAGTTTCCCGTCTAAAATACTTTATTTATGATTGAGCTGTTATAGTTGATCTGAAAGAGAGGTCTTTGCCTCGATGTCCTGTTTATAAAAAGAGGCTCTCAACGCAACAAGCAGAAGAAAGGAAAATGGAGTCGTTATCAGAACGGTTCAATCAGCCGAAAGCCGGGAAGCTGGAGCAGGTGTACCAATGTAGCAAATGCACAGCTTTTATTTTGACTCTTGAATTTAAAATGATTTGAAGTAAATGTAGACAAAACTTCACAATATTAACGGTCGGATAAAGTTTATTTAGCCAATTGAAACTGGTTTGAGCTACTTTGATTGATTAATTTACCTACACGTAGTATTTTATCCTTTTAATGTGTTTATTATTAGATTCTAACGTTAATTTGAGTAGCTAAGTGGTTATAGTGTTCTCTAGTTTTGGGATGATTCGAAACTGAACCCGTCTGACCCTGATCATTGCTTACACAAAGCTACACCATCTCAGTCTATTCTACACTCATCCTTTACTCATATTTGGGTTAAAATAAGCACCTAGGTAGCGTCCCCTTCTCAACTATTCTATGATGATAATCTGAACATTTTTAATAGTTGAAAAAACCAAGGGACTAATAATATTGTCTGCAAAAAATATTCAGTCGCAAAATCTATTTTGATTTTAGTTGGATTTTTTGAAGTAACTATTAAGCCTTAAAATGTTATATAAATTTAACATTTCAGCTTTAGATCGGTGTACAAACTTTCTATTTTAGCGAATTTCCCATATAGGGAATAAGCTATTACCGTAGTACTCATGGTAAGACCTGGACGCGGGACCGATTTTTTTTTTCGTTTTGAGGTCCCTAGAGGCCAAAAACACCATCCGTTCAAATTCATATATATATATATATATATATATGTGTCCGTTAGCACGATAACTCGAGCAAAAATGATCCGATTTTGATGAAATTTGGTACAAACGTGTAAACCTACGTTTATTCGAACGAGTTCGCGATCCAGCATGATCGGACCATGGGAACAGGGGTTTACGGGGGGTTTTATGGGGTAAAAATAGGTTTTTCCCATTTTTGACCCCAAAAACATAAAATTTTGCAATTTCTTTCCAAACCATTTTGTAGAGCTTAAAAAAACAAATAATTTAGTATATTGAAGCGTTATTATGCGCCTAATGGTTACGGAGAAAATTTAAAAAAATTGTAAATTTAAAATTCCCATGTTATTCTTATGGAGAATAAGTAAACTGTTGTAGTTTGCTTGTTTATGAACATATTTTGGTCAAATTTGGAAAATGTTTTTATTTCCTACTAACTACTAACATTTTACAAAAAAAAAAAAACAGTTTTATCCTCCCTGATGCAGCAAACCTAAGTACTTGCTAAACTAATTCTATTTAAATCGGGAAATGTTATATTTTTAAGTAGACATTTCACTATTTCAGTGTAAATCCAATCAGTCAAATGGAAATTCGCTTAGTCTGCAGGTTTGCTGCGGCGGGGGTATTTCAACATTGTGTGGAATAGGAGCTTTGCTACAGGACCTATCGTTGGTTTAGTATAAGAACAATCTTTGCTGAACGGAATTTATCAAAATATTAATTGTAACTCGATCTGTATTCGACTTATCGTGTACTTTTCGCTTGTTACCTTACTTTTTTAGTACAGTAACTGCTATTATAATTCTATTGTTAATCTTTAGGACATTCAAAGATTATATTAAGCTAATGACGACCTAATCGTGACCTAGTGAATATTTCCAACAATCTGTGTTACAAAAGCAAAGTCTTTCACTGTTTCCAATAACGTTTCAATGAGAGCCTCGATTCCAGTCCGTGGCCATCCAGCCGAGCCCAATATTACGCATCACTAGATCGGTTTCAGCATGGCCAGTCGAATATATTACAAAGTCATGAGAAATAACATATCTTGTGTTCTTAGAATATACGTAAAACTTTTTGTATCACTTCGCACCGAAAGTGACTATTTTCGATAACAGCTGACATCAATGAAAGTAGTTGTTTCCAAAGTTCTAATTTAGAGCGAAGGGAAAACGATCAGCTGATTTACCCTCGCTCTAAATTTCCTTTCCCTCGCTCTCAATTAGTTCTTAATTAACCTACTACGCGTGCTAGTGTTTTGTTACGGTACATTTTAATGATTTAAATCAGCTACTTTCATTGTTGCACAATCTAAACGTTTGCAAAAACAGGCATTAGTTTGTTTTGCTGCGTTTTCACGTAATTTTGCGTGCTTCGTGTTTGAAATTTCTCAAAATATGTTTAACATTACAAATGATATGATGAATACTTCAGAGAGAACTAAACATATTAAATTACCAGAAAGATATGAAGAGGGATACAGAAAGTTTACGAGCTGGTACAACTGACAACAAATTAAATCAAATAGGTAATGTAAGCTATGAAATGTTTATTGATATATTTATCTAAAAGATGTATAATCATAATACCATATACGTTGTGAAGTTGATTTTCACTGATAATGAGTGGTCTAAGGCTATTTTAATATTACAGATTTTTAATGTTCTGTGTTTGTGTATATTTTTGCATCGTGATGAAAAGTATTGTTCATAACTCGTACCGAAAGTTATTTTCCGGTACTTTATCCATCGGCTAGGTCTCACACATGAAACTTGAGTGCGCACCGGAAAATGCCACTTTCGGTCCTAAACCTAACTGTTTTAAATCATCACCTACAAATGTTTGACTATAAATATTTTTTACATAGAAACTAATCGAATAGTGCTAGCAGATTTGTTATCATACTATGAAAACCGAATCCTGTTGTTTAAAAGTTTCATGTTCTTTCGTTTGAGTCGCGTTTGGATGCGGTGATAGTGACTAAATTTGTTTCCCTCATTTCTGTCTATTTCTGAAAGCACGCTAAACCTTTCGTTTTGATGGTAGCAAACGCTAACAGCTCACAAAATATATACTATTGTAGTCAATTTAAACAGTATTAACATTTCTTAAATGGCTGATAACAGATAACAAATTCGCAAGATCAGGATAGAAACCGAGATAGATTTACTACATAAATTTAAGAGAAAAAATAATGATAAGAATAGACAAAATTGTATTAAGTAAAAGTTTTCATCAATATCTAGGATATTGTGTCTTTGCATGATTGTTTCAGGCCAAAATGATGTTTTGCGTTTACCGGTCAAGTGTATATATTTCTCTAATATAAGCAAGCCATACCATAATTACTAAGCATAACCAATCCATAAAAAACCCTGACTTAGCATCGCCCAACGAAACATTTGTCAGTAACACTTCGTAATGCTAATATTTATCATGAAAAATGTCTAAAACGTCTCTACGCAGCAAGTTTTATAATGCAAGGTTACGAGAACTTTTTTAAGCAAGACACTTAAGTGCCATATTTCTGTTTCTACACTGCCACAACAAACGAAAAACTTAAAGACTGATTAAATGTGATAATATGTATATTTTATAAATTAACTATTTTCAACGAACAAAACTTGGACAATTTTAACACTCGTAAAAAGTTAAGCTCAGTCCACAAACCACATAGAGAAGAGCACTTACAGTCAGGAAACTTAAATAAGCTTGTTAAACTTATTCCAAGTTTGCCAACTTAAATAAACCGTGGTAAGCCTGTAGAGCCGGAAGTAAACTGGATTGTTGTTTTACATTTCAATATTTTAAAAATAATCTCTACTAACTTATACGTTAAGGGTAACCAAAAGCATAATCTTTTACGGCTTGAAATGCACAACTATTTATACAATTAAAAAACCTAGATATTTTATATTGGCCTTTCTACTACTTAGATTCGTTACCAATAATTTTTTTTCTGGAAAAATATTTAATTATCACGTTTATTAAGACAACTTTTTGTTTTAGCAATGATTATATAGTAACAATATTGTTGTGAGCAGCGGCTTTATATATACAGCGATATATATATAAATTGAAGGGCATGAGGCGGTTAAGAATATTTTACCAAATTGTAGGCCTACAGACATTTTATGGATAAAACTAAGACCAAGTCTCGTCAACGCAGCCTTATACCGGATAATATAGTTAATTTACTTCTCAAACTCAGAAATTTTTCCGATTTATTCCGTGTAGTGAAAAGCTGCTTCGATTTCTTTTCATCTCTGATTTGAATCTCAGTTAAAACATCATCAAAAGTCTAGGCTTTGTTCTCAAGCACTGTTACTGAGCTAAATCATGATGGTTTTTTATTACATTTCTAAATAAAATAAAATTAAAATATTCATTTAAACAAATCTATGTCTTAAAGGTTTTTATATTACTTTAGGATTGGCCTATTCATACTGAAAAAACATGGTGTAACTGCTTTATATCCTTAAAAAAGAAATTGTTGGAATTGTTTTTTCAACAAAGGATGGTAAACGTTAGTCAGGGAATAGAAAGTGTGGCATGTTATTTGCAAATCATGTATAGGCAAAATCACGATTTTTTTACCAGGGTAGAAAGCTTCACAGACAAAACATTTAGAACATTAACCACAATAAAAACTGAACTGTTACGAAGTATGTTCTCTTTAAAAATATTAATTAGGCTATAAACATCATATCTTGGGCAATTTTGCACTATAGAGATAGGTAATAGCTAAATCATCCGTTTCCAGAACTATTGTTTTATGTATATGTATTCTGATATGGACAAAAATAATAAACGATACTGCAGAATCCCACAGATACCCATAGATCAGGCAGCTAAACAAATATAATTTAGCATATTACGTTACTAGACTGGAAACTAGTTGTTTACCATACGAGTACGGTAAACATATTTTAGGTGAATTTTAGGTGAATATTTTAGGTGACACACAATACTACGCTAAACTAAGAATTATAAATATCCCACCACAGCAGACCTGCAGACTACGCAAATTTCCATATACTGTACCTAGGTGGATTTTCACTAAAATGTCTCCTTAAAATTGTCAAATAAATTTTCGTTTTTTTTGCTCCAATTAATTGTTCTCACCATCGGCTCCACCTCAAATGGAAACCCCCTATCACATGCCTTACTTCTCCTAGCATGTAAAATTTTGGATGTTCCTTTTGTTCGGCTTTGCTTCACTCGTGAAATTTGAGCGCGCAGGGGAAAAGGCCATTTTACTCGTGGTTGAAAACCCCGATTAAAACCTAAAAAATATTGTTATATATGATATAAAAAGGACATATTTGTGACTAAAACATTTGCTAACATTATTATTTTTAATCTTATAAAGGTTTAAATATATGATACCTTTAAATTTTTCGTTCTTTTCATCCGACGTAAAGAAATATTTCGAAATCAGTACACATTTCTTACTAAACTTTGCTATACATTAAATAATAATAATGAAACAAGCAAAATTTGTAACATTAATTTGTTATTCTCATACAAGTAGAATGGATAGTGCAACTATACATTCCCGAATACAACTACAAATTAAGCTATGTACTCGCAGTCTACTCAATTTAAGCACCAAAGCATCCCGTTGCACCAAATGCTCAAATACCGATTAACAATTAAAGCTCTAGTTTAAAGCAGTAAAGTGGTTGAGCACCAAGCACTTCAACCCTCGTCTACGTTTTAATTTATTAAAGCACACAAGTGCTCTCAAAGCAGCTTCGATCAGAACTAACACGTGTTTCACTTTTACCTCGATAGTTTGGTAGGTTTACAGGATTCACAGTAAACGTTGATATCCACATAGGGTGGAATTTTACAATAGTGTAGCAACGGGTGCGTTCAAAAGTGTACCTTTGATTATTAATCTATTATTTTGATCGGATTCGTTTTAAATACTAGTTAAAAATTTTACCGATTGTAGGAAGTTGAATACAAATTCCTCCAATCTTGGAGGAGTAATGAAACGCTATTCTACGTACTAATAGTATTACTATTGTTGAGAATATTTTCAATTTTCGCTTCGCTTCTGGTCGCAATTGACATTTTTAAGTTTATCATTAAGGAACGGTTCAAACCCCGGTTTTGTGGCCATCTTGAATCATCCGCAAGATAGCAATATTTAAAGCAGAATTAAGATCGACAAATGGATTCAGACTTAATCTCGTTTGCAAGAGAACCAGTATGATTAAAAACCAGCACTAATAATTCGGCCGTGCGTTAGTAAAAAGGTCAATAGACAATATTTCTATGATGTAAGTTTTGAATAACTGTGTACTAAGGACATCAGTGGTGTAAAACAAATTTCTAAGTCCATCCAAATTCCGAACAAAATGCGTTGATTACGTCATAAGAATTTCCATTAGGAGAGGTTTTTGTCTACAGTTTAAGTTGAAGTTTTCAAAGACCTTTCAAATTTGTTAAGAGATCAGCAGTAGAGTACAGGTAACACTAATCTCATTCAAAGGGTTAACATTATAATTGTAGGTGCGTACATTTCTTGGCTCCTAACAGTTATGACATATGATTCGATAGCTAAAATCTTTCCAGTCTCACAACCTTAACATCAGATGGAATCAATCTGATGGTGACTTTCGTCGTTTGTGTGAATTCCTATAGAGGAATCAGTATGCAATTTGTATAATTGTATATTTGTATTCATAACAACTAGGTGGATGTGAATCATCGCGTTTTAGTGGTCGTTTAAGAAAGGAACAAATCCAGAAGAATACTTTTTTGTCCAGCCAACTATGTTGTCCCCGTCTTCTCTTTATTTCAGTTTATAGACTGAAGTTAAGACTTGATTTATTTGAGACAACAAGACGTAATTTCTTTCTGTTTACACGAAGGGTCCCTCGAAATATTTCCAGATATCAAGATCTCAAAAACTCACGAAGGTATTAGTTTTCAACAATGTATATTGTTGAAAAAGATCTCTAATCCCGTAATACTAGTTGTAGTGTTTTATTTGATAACAAGCCATATGCCATCTGCGTCACCACTTATCTTGTAAACGCTGGTTATCAATGCTGTGTTAAACGCGATACCATTCAAACATGGCCGGTGAATTAGCTTGTAATTGGATTAAATACTCACATATCTATTTACTTGATCCAACGTACTGTGTAACTTTTGTTTGAGGTGTAAAAAGAAATTGTTTTACAATGCGGCAAACCATAATCTTTTTACACAACTTGGATGAGTATATTGTGATAAATTTTTAATGTTTCATATTTTTCAATTTTTAACCAATATTGATGAGGCTGATAGGTGATGCCTTCCCAATATTTTCTCAGTTGTATGGATTCATATTCTCCAACATAACTAATTACTGTAATACAAAATGTAAACAACACTGTTAAAAACTGTTGAATGAGCTTAAATTTGAATATTTCTAACAGATAATTGATAATTGATTGATTGAAGATAAAAAGGGCTTGTGCCTAGGCAGGGAAGGAAAATGCGCATGTCACATGTGTTTCAAATCGTCCTCTAAGAAAATACGAGCAGTAAAGCTATTTATCAAATGGTCCTAGTATAATTTGAAATGTGTATCTACTTTATGGAGGGAGGAGAAATCGCTATGTACCCTAAAATTAAAATCTCCGTCTATGAAAAGACATATAGTGAATAGGTAGTGGCACCTACTTTTGGGTAACGCCATAATATTTTAAAGGCCTCGGAGCTTGTACACTAGCATTGACTTCCGACTGAGAAATAGCCAATATTGGAAAATGTCGGGAAAGAGGTTTTTATTAATTTGTTTATCAAATAATCTATATATCTATATCTATCTATATATTAATAGGCAAGCATGTTTCTTTAAAACCTTTTTTCTCAGCTCGTGTGCATCGCAGGGAAAATCTACGCATACTGTTAGAAAGATATTTGCCTGTAGATGTGCAGAATCCCTTTATAAATTAAAATAGGCTAAAAAATAAGCACAAAAAACGAATTTGAAAACTTCAAAAAATTAACATGGACCAACTGGGTTGCCATGATGGTGACGAAATAACAACAAAATGTAAACAGAAAATCAAAACAATTGGAGGAAATCCCAATCACATGTTTTATTTACAGTGTGGGGAGAAAATATAGTAGTCTGTACATTAATTATTTTTGGTCGAGTTTCGACCACAGGACGACCACTAGTACTTATTTAATACGCAAGCAGGTTTTTTGTGACAATTACTCCTCCGAAACTACTGAACCGATTGTTATGTTTTTGGTGTCATTGGAAAGAGCGTAACGTGTAGTTGTGCAGGAAACTTTCTTTTTAGGCAAATAATTAGAGAGTGAGGCCCTAGAGCCCTTTTAATTTTCGTATTTCTCCATAAGATTAATATGGAAAACAAAAATGGTTATGAAACTCCAGCTGTTGTCAGAAATTAAAAGTGAGAAGAAGAACATATGTTAATTGTAAACAGTCAACAAGATTGCTAATTTAACAGTTTGCTACAAACACTAACTGACTTGGTTTAAATGAAATAGTTTACTTTTTCATTTGGGTTGGCGTAAATATTACAATAGAAAAAGCGAGAGAGCCTGGATAAATTGATATGCTAAAAAGAAAACTGAATTAACACTATGCTGCATTTCGTATTAATCATTGAAAGAGCCGATTTGCAAACTATGGAAACATAGAAAAGTCATAGAACACCACAAAGGAAAAGAAATATAATTTTTTTTTAATTTATAATCGTTATTATGGACAACCTAATGCGGCTATGAATAAGGCTATTTGTAGAAAACACTAAAAAACAAGATCAGCTTTGGAAAAATTATAAGATATTTACAAGAAATGTTAATTATATCGATCTGTTATGTACATCTTGAGTATTTCCATAATCTTTGAGTCGAATCTTTTAAAGTCATCAGAAATTATGGATGTTATTCGGTTTAAAATAACGTCTGTAATACTTAGTAATTGCTCGAATTCGAGCAACAGGGACACTAGTATGTAGTATAATTGAAATGGTCTACCTACGTTATGACCTTATACCTTAAAAGAAATCGACATGTCTCATGTACCTAATTAAAATCTTTCTCCTCGAAAAGACAAATGGTTAATTTACTAATCAAATAGTAGTGCAATTTGAAATTTCGATCAACAATAATAGTGTTTTCTAACTAAACGACATCCACACAAAAGAGCACTAAATCGTTTAAACCAGAGTAAAACTTTAGGTTCTTCAAAACCTAAGCAGAGTATTCGTTCTTTTTTACATACCTCACATAAACTGGTTGTATTCATTTGATCATTTGGATGCTTATGAATAAGAAGGTGAAACTTTTAAGCTTCCAGGTTCTATGATGAGGTATTACGAGAGGAAATCGTAAGAAAATTTCAATAGAAATGACTTGAATAAGGTTGTAAACCCAAGCCTCAGTTTCAAAAGGCTGGAGCTTCCCTTCAATGCTGGCGCAATATGGCTTTGAAACGTGAGGTTTTCATCAAACTCTATTTACTTACTTTAATTAAGTAATTTAAAATCATGTATTTTCCTTAAAACTATTGCGAATTATTATTTTAGTTATTGTCCACACTTTTTCCTTCACTAGTGGTGAAAAACTAGTTTTTACGAAGTTTCAAAAACCAATTTTAGACTCAGGTGAGAAAGCACCGAAAATATAGCAAACATATTTTAAGAACATTCGGCTGATTAGCTGAATGGTCCTAATTCATCTTCAAATCTTAAAGCCACCGGTTCAATTCCAAGCGGGATAGATTTTTGACTTTTGAGATGCTTGCCATTGGGCAATCCAAATTAACAATAGCAGTAATTAATTAATTAATGTGCTTTGTAATTAATAATTCCATTTAAAATAAGTCAACGTTGGATAGTATTAATCGGACCGTTTTCATACAAAATTTTAATCTAGAGCTGAAAAATCACCCAAGGAACCCACACAGAGACGCAGTACACTGTATGAGAGAAATTGATGGATAATGAAATCGAAACTGGAGGTTTTAACCCAATAAAACTAAAACTAAATTACCCTTAATGATCCCCAATATTCAATACACTAACGCAAGAATTGCAAAGTCAATAATCAAAACATTGTTGTATGTAACTGAATTATACACATATTATGAAGCTATTTTGTGCAGCTTAACCATAAATATTTAAACAAACAAGGTATGAATAGTTTAAGTAATTTCATCACTGTGGCTTTGAAAATATCGGGTAATCTAAATCGAATGCGTAAACAAATAAACAATTAATGCAATTTCCCGATCGCACTGCTGGAATAAGCGAATATCGGTGTTAATTTCGGTTTGTTTTTGCTTGACAAACAAAATAACCCATTCATTGTTTGGTTAGTTTAGAATTGGATGTGTATTTTTTACGTATATTATTTATGCTGCACTGCAATAGCAATACCTGATTATAAACAGTAGGAATACCTGATTATCGAGTTTATTATCATAGATTGTGCGTAAATACATAGACTAACCAAAACAAAAAATTACCCCTCAAACATTGAAATAAATGTCGGAATTCTTATTACAATATTGCGTTTAATAATATTAAATATTTATATTGAATTTTTATACTATAACAATTCAATATAAATATTTAATATTATTAAAATATTCGTTTATAGTATTCAGTGAGTCAGGGGAGCGAGCTGGGCAGGTGGTCGAGAGCGGGGCTTCGGTACCCGGGGTCCCGTGTTGAAATCCCGCCAATCACCAATGGATTTTATCAATGCGATAATGACGCACCCACTAGGAAGTGCAACCTAAGTGTGTGTTACCTGAAGTAATGTGTAAAACAGTTTCGGGATAGAGCTAGCGTCCTAGGATGTAAAGGTGGACAGTGTAAAAAAAGTATTCGTCGTTTAGTTTAGTCTGCATAGTACGAAAACGATCCGAATTCTTACCATCTGACGTCGACTTATTTTGGATGGCAGTATTTATTACAAAGCCCATTAATTGATTATTGTTTTTATTAACTTGAACAGCTGATGACAAGAGGCATCCGAATCAAAACTCTTATGCACCACTATCAACACACCCCAAACAACTTTTGAGACATATTTCGGAATGTCTCTAATAGCATAATAATTCATAAGAATTGCAGGTTGAAAGAATGTTGGAGGAAAGTAGCACAAAGGATGGCCCAGAACGATAATGTTGACCAGGTATTTTCACATCATACAAAATCTAATTAGTCGTGAAAGTTTCCTCTGAACGAAGAAACTTTGTCATCTACAAGCAATTTATCACACAGCCAGGCTTTATAATTATAGACACGCTTTCATTAAAGATTACACGTTTCCATAAAGTTAGTTTTTTTCTGATTTGAACTAAATGAACTGATATAATGCAAAGTTTCCAAAACTCTGTAACAGAAAATCTAGGTACTCGTTAAGCCTAATGTTATTTAAAAAGATTTACGTGAAAGCCAAATCGGGAAAATAGAAATTTGCTCAGTCTGTAGGGTTGCTGTGGCGGGGGTATATTCTTTTATTTTTCCTGTTTTTTAAGTAATATTCTATACCAAAATGTAATAAAACCGATAACTTTAAAAGCTAAATGAAAAAAGTTTAAGCGAAAGCAGCTTAGGTATACTATTGTATTCAGAGCAATGTTTCAATTTGGATTCAAACTGCAAACATTCAAATTTGGACAAATCGGTTAATCTTATAAAGTATTGGTTTGGGCGAATTTGCGTCGTTCAAGCGTTTTAGCGAATTTTCCATTTAGGGAATACATTCGTTCAAATTCATATATATACTATTATAAAAAAGATGTGGTGTCTGTTTGTGCAGCTGTCATGACTAAAATACTAAACTGATACAGCCAAAATTAAACACACCGATAGTTCACATATCTAGGTATGTCATAGGCCTATTCACTTCCCTGAGTTCCTCTCGGGCTACGCCCCTTGGATGTCCAAAGTTTTTAGGTAGGTTTTCAAAAGTAAATATTAATTAGTCTCCATGGGAGCATGAAAAAATTCATAACCTTTGCTTCGACATTTCAATGTAAACAATCAGAACTGTTGAATGCTTATTTGACATTTTCAGACAGCTGATCCAAACAAATCATCGATATTGTAATATGTCATTGATTTTGGAAAAATTCTGACAAGTTATGACAATTATTTGAATTTAAGAGTAAGAGAGTTCAATGTAGGTTATACTTTTTTGTATAAATTTATTTGAACGATTCCCCGAACCAGCATGATCGGGCCATGGGAACAGAGGTTTATAGGGGTTTAATGGAGTAAAATTAGTTTTTCCCTTTTTTTACCCTAAAAAAATAATGTTTTGCATTTTCTTTCTAAACCATTTTGTAGAGGTTAAAAAAGGAAATAATTTAGTATATTAAAACTTTGTTGTATGTTTGGTAAACATGTTGATAAAATTTGGTAAATGTATTTATTTCATCCTATGCTATTAAAGTTTGATCAAAACCCCCTTTTTACCTTCCCCATAGCAGCAACCTAAGCACTCGTAAAATCTAATATTATTTAAATTGGGAATAAATTTGTCTTATTTATGGAAATGTTTTAGTAAAGATCTAATGAGACAAATTGAAATTCGCTTACTCAGCAGGTTTTCTGCGGTGGGGGTATTTATATTATATAAAATGAGCACAAAACCTTTTAGTTTCATTTGAAACCTAAACAACAATAGGTATAATAGCATATATTATTTTAAAATTAAACCCTAAGCAAATAATATTGTAACACGTTCTTCATAATGGTTTCTTAAGGATACTTTCAGTTCGTTTAGATATATTGCACTTTTTAGCTGGAAGTGATTCTGATTGTGTTAGTTATAACAGATCAAATTACCACGGAATATTTTTTAGAAAAAATATAGAATCGTGACTTAGGCGAAGTAAAATATACTTGGGTTATTCGACCAGTTTTACAACTGGTGTAAATCTTTATATCGAAAGATGAAGAATCTGCAATCAATTTAATGGCTACAGTGTTTTGTAATACGGGCTTTTGCAACAGAGATTATCGTCCCTTCATCTTTTATAACTCTTTAACATAGTAGTATTAAAAAATGGGGAAACCGAAATGATATTCCATTTTGATATTCATACCGTTGTTGGTTATGAAGGAAATAAGGAATTGATGTTGTATTTATTTTTCTTACTCTTGTTTTGAGTAATATTCAATTTTCGAAGTCGAAGTGGTAATTATTTTTTTCGATTTCACAGCTGGGCTGGTTCGTTTACTTATGTTTTGGGGGTTTCTCACCTGAGGACGGATTTATGGTAAAAAGTAGCAAAATCTTTGCGATTTGCTAATCGTGGCACAACAGGGTTCGATCCGGTCCCTTAACGTCAAAATCTCAATGACAAAGATATCTTCTTCCTCTGGCCGAAATAAAACATAAGTTCCCAATCATCACTTAAGTAACAACTTTAGGTTGTAATCAACGAATACTACTTGTGCGTATTCAGCTTAAATCATGACTAACGAAATGTGCTCGGTAATGTTTGAGTTGGGTCCATAGCCGATGTATGCTCACATTGTCCCTTGAGCCGTTTAAATCATGGATATAAACGCCGTACATGTATTGTACATCAGTGTCATTTGACGGTTGGTCCTTTGGCGGGTCTATTGTTTGAACACTATCTACATTCTCCCAATATTACAGTCTTACAATCTTGGATTTCTTTCTGATCCAACTTAAGCGATCTTGAGCCAAAACTTCATGGTGAATGTAGATGGATACAATAATTTAAAATATTTACAGAAAATATCAAAATATTCTAACAGTTTTCTACTATAAAATTTCACTATTTAGTTAAATTGCGAAAAAATAAGTCTTCAGGCTATAAAATTAATGTTCGCTACACATGCAAAAACGTATGTTTATGGTGATTTTATTTTGGTTTAAGGAATAACAATATTATGAATATACCTAGTTAAAATGTCTACTTCTAGAGAATTCTCCAAGATTAAGATGGATCTTAACATCCAAACTGTTCTGTGCGAAATATGACCCTCAACAAAGGAAACACAGATGGAAGAATATAGTGACCTACATTTGTATTGTATCCATTATATTCCTATAATAGGAAATAATCCTTGGAACACATACAGGAAGCACAACATTTGTCTATAAAAGGCTTCTACCAGGATTTAAGGATGTATTAAATGATAACTATCGTATCTGAAAAGTCCAAACATAACTACGGTAATAAGTATCTTTGTTTTATAGACCTTCATTTCTTATTTTCGAAATTTTTATTTTTTTATTTTCGAGCGAATTTTTATTTTCGTGGTAAAATAATTCGTTTCATATCAAAAGTATAGTGTTATGATGTTTGGAATCACACATATTTTATCAGTAAAATACCCAAACCTTCAACAGCCAATCGTGCTAAGTTCAATTCCCTAATGACTTAAAAAAAACATTTAATATACAGAGTATTTATAATTCAACCATGAATACTAACTGATCAAGGTGGTTGTAGTAGTATGTTTTCTGTGGTTCTGGTGAAGAATGTGATTTAGTGATTAATTTTATAACTGATTCAACTCATTCCGTGGCAACTATTTTGGAAGCTTACCAGCACTGTGTTCATGGAAATACATTTACTTATATCACTAATAATAATACCAACCTATTGTCTTTTTAAATTCCCATTCCAAAAATTCAATTATTTTTCCTTTTTTCCTATATGACAGCAACTTAGCAGACGCACAGGTAGCACTGCCTATGTCTGCTAGTTCCTTTGTTTTACTGTTAAATATTTTGGCTTATTAAAACTCATATGTATTTTTAGTGACAAAAATCTCTGTCTAATATACTTTATTTTATTTTCAAATCACAGTTTGTAGCCAAAGTTTTTGGAATAAACTGTATATTCATTCATTCATTTATTTAAGTCATATTGATTCTCTTTCTCCCTTCCTACTTAATATTCTCTCGGGATATTGTGATTGTAATATTTGTCTTTAATTGTACTTAACTATAATAAAATTGATTCTAATTTAATGAACTTTTTCATTCAATCATACAACTAAAAAAATACCAGTTTAATTTTAATACCAGTTAAAATAATAAAAATATAAAAATGTTTGTAAATAGTTTCACAATACAAGGCATATAAATTCTAAATTACATTTTAGTGTATCGTAATACTAGTTTAGTACTATCCATGTTAATACTAGCAGGTCCAAACGATGAGTACCAATATCTGTCATGACGCCATCAAGACAATACCTCTGCCAGGGATATGAGTTTTATACAAATAGCAGCACATATATTTCCCTGACAGCCCTTGCAACTTTGGTTGGCAGGTTTTTTAACCTTTTTTCACTGAGTTTCCCGATGTAGTCAGAAAAAAAGGTTCACATCCGATGTTTGTTAACACAAATGTTTATATAGATTGAATATATTGAAACTTTGAGCTTCGTGGAAATTCCAATATGTATAGATCGGTCTTTCTAAATAGTTACAGAATACTAAGAAATAAGCTCGTTTTAACGCAGATAGCTTTTTGGTTGCAGACTGTTACTGTTACTGTATATCGTCATCATTTTACCTTTGATATTTGTAAGTTTTAGCAATATGTTCAGTTTTAAGCTATAAATATTTTGTGCCATGAAATCACCTGACTAAGCCCTGATTATATTACTTTGAATGTCTATTTTCCTTAGACAGAAGAGTTTTCTCAACATTTGTTGGTTATCAGTGATAACTGTAGATCCTCCAATTGGCCTAAAATAAGATTTTTTCCTAAAACTGTCTATTGTTATCTCACGTCTAGTTTAGGAAGTCTAGGAACCGATCTAGTTTTAAAACAGATAGGAAAATTCTATCCACTTCGTTGTATTTTAATAGCTTGTACAAAAAAAATTAAAACGTGAGGGAAGAATATTATTCTGCGTTTATTTGTGTAATCCGTAACAGGAAACAATCAAAAATCCATAAAGTGTTTCCTAATGGTACCAATATTTAAAAGTACGACTTAAACATTAAATAACTAAAAAAAACTACAATATTCACACTTAATTAAAGGTTTACGTGCAGAGTGAAGTTCAAGTGTGGATATATAATAAACTATCAACAATGTTATCCAACCTTAGATTGTATGATGATTCAGCACTAAATATTATGAAGTTTCATTCTTTTCTATTTGGTAAAGAGGTTAAACATCCATCTTCAAAGTGGGACGCAAGATGTTGAATTCCATTTGACTAACAAATTAGAACATTCCCGTGTTGTATTTCCCCAGCAAGTAACTAGTTGATTCTTGCCACACCCTACAGTCAAGAACATAACCTCCGTATTTTTAGTATTTTTATTTTTAGTTTATTTTAAGTATAAGTATTTTATCTTAGTTGTTGCACGAGGCACAACTCAGTATAAAATAAACTTTAAGAGTATCTAATTAGGCTTTGCCGCATTAAATTAGTGATGGTGAGATTTTTTTCAGGTTAATCTGGTAAATACTTCCCCAATATGGTCAATGAGTCCTTGGAGGCTAGCATCTTGGATAATTTTAAACAGCTGCTGAAGAGTTATTTATCGTCCAAAAATATTTTCTCAAATACCAAAGTAATTATAATTTAAATATCTGTGATATTTTAAATATTCTTTGTAGTTTTGAATTGTTCTCCAAGGGAGTCCATGGAAGCTAACGGCCATCTTGGATTTGCCCGCCATAAGAGCAATGTTAATTTAGTTAATTTAAAACAGCCGCTGAAGAGTTATTTACCATTTTAAAATATTTTTTTCCTACAGTCACCCGACAAAGTTGGCTTCCTTGTACTGTTTATAGTACAGAAAGCTGCTAATTGCTGCATATTTATACTTTGCCGTACGGTTTATAATTTGTCGTACGGTTTATACTTTGCCGCACATCAGGATTCCAACGAAACAACACAAAACAGCATGGTTATATTATGCACGTAATCCGTTTACGCTTGGAAATACGTTGGCAACACCTAAAAATAATAATAATACCTTAAGCAGCTTATTGACTATTATAACTTCGATTTAACCTACCATTTCGTGTTTATAGCTTCGGTATTTCTGAACTTTCTGGACTTTTCTTTTAAACCTTTTTAAAACATTCCTACGATCTTAATAAACAAGAAAATACCTTTAAAGATTTTTTTTAGGCGTGGAAACCACTTCAAATTACAAAAACTATATTCTCAAAACGCGGAGAACATTTCTTGCCGAGGAAAAATAACGGAGTGATACGGACCGTGGGTACTACTTTCTCTAGGGTACCATTTGTGTTGCCAGCTGAACCTAAAAACGTGTTGTATAGTGTTTGAAAGACTAATTATTTATATGCTTTATAGTGACTGAGGAAAAATATAATGTGTAACACGAGTGAAAAAGGCCTTTGCTGCACTCGAGATCATTCCGCACGAGCCGCAGGCGAGTAAACATTGCTCTCGTGTGCAGCAAAGTGCCACTTTCACCACTAGTTACACAAATAACTATTTCAAACTATAGTTTTTTCATTGTTTAACGTGTTAGAACGTCTAGCCTCCAATGACTCTTAACAGTTGGGTTGAAAAGTGAGTTTATTTATTGTTAGAACTTTTGGCTTCAGTTTCCGATGTCTCGGGTTTAGGTCTTGCCAATCGCTAATTATTTTTTTTAGGTTTCAGTTATGGTATAGTACCTCTGACATCTCGGCCTAGTCTGATGTAATGTTTGAAACAGTTTCAAGACTACGGCCAGCGTTCTGTTATGTGAAGGCAGCGTAAGAAAAGTATATTGAAGCAATGTATACTTAAAATAGTGTACACCTCAAAAGACGCACACACAAATATAGATGGTGACAAATAAATAGACAAATAAGTCAACTTCAATTTTACCAGGCAAAAATCTGAATCTGAATTATAAATTTTAGTATGTGATTTTTTAGTCAACGATTGGTCTGATGATTGGTTGAATCACTGTATTTCTTGTTTTCAAATGTTTACAGGATAGGAGTAGGTGTATCGAAAGAGTAACTTGTTTTGTATCATATCTGTATGGTAAATTTTGCAATAAATTAGTTGTATTACCTCTAAAAAATATGGCTTTTGCTGTTAAGTTTTGAAATTATATTCATATTTATAATAAGAAGAAGTTATTTAAAAGTAAGCAATGTTTTCTATCCCTAGGACATGTTTAACAATGGCTGTTGCATCCGGATTCAAAGGATGATGCGGGATTTACTACATCCGCCAAGATTTCATCCTTCTGTGTTTTATTTTATATTTTATGGAATTCTATGCAAACATATTTTATGTGCTGGGAATAATGTGATAGTTAAAAACTAAATAACGCAAACCATTAGATTATAATTGCCTTAAAAAACTCAAAATGCTGCACTAAATTAATAAATGAAATACAATTAACCTACAACGCTGTATCTTTTTACATTAAACTTTTTTATTTGATTCAGTTCAACTTTTATCAATTAATTTGGCTTATTTATTAGCTTAAGTATTATATATTCTGTATTAATGCATGGCATAAAACTAAATAAAGCTCTACATTCGAGCAGTTGTAAACCAATGAAAATATTGGGCTAATAACCCCTCTATAGAATTAACAATTGATAAAATTAGTATGTTCGTAATAAATTTTGTTTGGCATCCTATTTTCGAGATGTAGTATTAAGTAAAAGTATTTCAGTCTATATACTGCTGAATGTACCCCATCAAGAACTAATTTTCCAAACACATCCTATAAAATATATAGTTTGCGCAAAAGGTATTCAAGGATCCATGTCCTTTGAGAATATAAGTTCTATTCCAAATGGTATTCAACCAGTGGATTTCGCCTAATGTATGGAATTCTGGTAATATCGTCTGCTCAAGACGCTTTTCCTTTCGCAGAGAAATAATAACATATTTGTGTTGCTTTTGGTAAGCCTTGAATGATGTAATTTCTTTTTCATAAAGATAATTCGTAAATTTCTCGTAACTTTGCACATGGTTTTGCCAAATCCTTCAGGGATATATTTGATCATTTTAGACATTATTTTTTTAAAGGAATTCATTTTATCTGATACTATGAAATAAATAACTTTTCGGTTTCAAGGTTCTAAATACAAAATAGTGTTAAGCAATTTATTTTAAGACTTGAGATTTAAAAGTTTTACATTTGTTTTTATATTAAAACCCTCCATAAGTACTATGTGTTAATTGTGTTATCTGTCGTATTAAGAAACTATTTTCTTTAAATACAATAGGTGAGTAAATGTATAAAAATACGTAGTAATTCACAATAATTAATTTTTAAATATATATCTATCGCTATTCGACCAGTCTGATAAACATTTATTATTTGACAATTTCTTAGAATGCAAATTATAATTTAAATAGAGATAGGAAATTGCATTTTCTTAAGCTAGCTTTAGCTACGTAGAGTTTTGTTTTCCAATTTTCAAAACAGCTCCAAGAGCCTGAAGCACAGTGTTTCATTATAAGAACGAGCTGACTCGGGTTTCAATGAAAGCAAAGGGGTAGGAGGGAATTGAAAAGTATAATTTCAGTTCTAAGTCATTATTTTATCAAATACTATAGAGCTTCAATGATCTTTTCCAATATTAGTATGAACAATGTTTTGCTTTTATATTTTTAACATGTTGAGTGATTCCGGTAATATTCTAAATTCGTTAAAATATTAATTGTATGTTTATTTCATGACAGTTTTTTTATACAATCAACTAAGATTAGGCTTCATACCTTTCGACCAACAGTCTAGTGGAGTTCTACTTTTATTGTAAGACCTGCATAATTTTACGTGTGATTCGTGTTAGTAACGCTTTAAGCAGTCCAATCAAATAATACTTTGAACCCACGGGTCAGAACTAAAATGCGGAAAACCCCTTTTCTCACATTGAACCTCTGGTTAAGGATTTTTGCCAGCAGGGGTGAAACAAGTAGGTTATAAGAGATTCAAGAAGAATATTGTATACGTGATTGAATCATATTTGAATTTTTTCTAAGGACTTGTATTTTATTTTATTTGTATTAAATTTGACCAAGTTTTCATGTTAAATCTAAATTTTTATCTGATGATCGCTAGCTAAAGACTTGATTTATTTATTTTATAAGTTTGATCATTGTTTCTTTCTTATTATCGGTTAGATTTTCGAATCGTTCGATTCTAAGCCACAGGACAAGCTATCGTTTGTAACCATATTGTCTTAACATAAATTATGTTTTTAATAAGGAACTGGCAAACATTATGAAACAAAAAGTAAACAACTATGCACACTTTACATGTATCAGATGGAACTAACTTTAATATCGTCATTTGTTGATTCCGTATTTGAAAACGGACCCCTGCTAAGGGCTTAAGAGTACTATGCATCACTCCCTTAGGTCCCGGGTTATTATCCCTCCAATCGCCAATGGCTTTTAAATATACAATTACGTTTATTTTATATGTCATATAGGCATAGTCTGAGTGATGTTTCAAACGGTTTCCGGCTAAAGTCCTTGCATTAAAAGGTGGGCAATGCAAAATGTCTACTATTTAGGAAACTTGTGCTGTGTCAAATCCGAAATCTCAAATATCAAAAACATTTTAAAGGTTTCGGTTACAAGATTAAATCTTCGATATAAGAGATTCGAGTTTTGAAATAAATTACTTTTGGTATTTTTAATTTTTGGAACTGTTAAAAGCTTTTGGCGCAATATTATTGTTTATAACACCGTTTACACACAAAATGCAAACGATGAAGCAATCAGATCACCACTAAAACTGATGAGACGATTAAATTATTTTCTGAGCTGGAAAACGTATGACTACAAGTAAAAAATTTAACTCAAGTAAAGTTTTGTATCCATGTTAAATCCAAATAAATATTGACCCCAAGTTTCAATTTATTTTATACCTATGTTTTTGTTTGTGTCAGAACATTAATTTATTTTATAGTTTTTTTTTTGTTTTTTCAGGTTTCACATATTCATGAGGTTATGTCTGGGTGAGAAGTCAATACCTTTTATTTTTTATTGTATAGTAAAAATTTAATTATTACCTGTACTTTACGTATCCTTGACTAAGCAATTAATACATTTTCACCTTTGGGTTTCAATATTTTATTTTTGACTTTCGGTTTCGGTTTTGGTTTTGAGATTTGAAATTGGATTCAGCCATCACCGTAGAAAACTACTTTCTACAAAATATCTAAGAATGTCACCGAATGACAGAAATATCCTTATAAAAATATTTTTATGGAATGCATACCATAACTCCCAATCTACAGAGACGTGTTCACACATCGTACAATTCAATCAGGACTGCGGAATCGTGCTGCTGGGATAATAAAGTTAGGACGGCCAGATTTAATCAACCCCTCCACAGACCTTGGGGTTGGTGAATGTATGTTGCCGAGCATCCACTGAACACATCCAGTGTGTAATAGTAGCATTGTAATAGTCGGATCCAGTGTGGGGGAGCGATCTGGTCTAGTGGTTAGAGCGCGGGACTTCAGACCCTGAGGTCCCGGGCTCAAATACCGCCAAATAACCAATGGATTTTATCTAAGTGATAATGCCGCAACTAGGTCTAGCCTGAAGTAAAATGAAAAACAATTCCGAGCTCGTGTCTAGCGTCCTAGGACAAAAAAAATAAAAATACAAACCCAAATAGTGCTAGGGTGCATTTTAATTATTAGGTAGGTAATTATTAGACTAGGGTTAAAAATACATAGAAAATTAGCTTACCCCGAAAGACATATTTTCATTGGTGGATAAATAGCTAATTCTGGGATTAGAACCATTAATTCGTGATGTAATGACGTAGCTTAAATCAATAGGTTGGGTGGATTTGAACACAAGACTCGGAAACATAAGGCCTAACCTAGGCTAAATACAGCCGCAAACAAAGTATAATGAGTAAAACGTAATAATACCCCCGCCGCAGCAAACCTGCATACTAAGCGAATTTCCATTTGACTGATTGGATTTACACTGAAATGTCTACTTAAAAATATAACATTTATTCTTGATTTAAATAAAATTAGTTTAACAAGTACTTAGGTTTGCTGAATCAGCGAGGATAAAACTGTTTTTTTTTTTTTTTTTTTTTTTGTAAAATGTGAATAGTTAGTAAGAAATAAAAACATTTTCCAAATTTGATCAAAATATGTTCACAAACAAGCAAACTACAACAGTTTACTATTTCTCCATAAGAATAACATGGGAATTTTAAATTTACAATTTTTTGGAATTTTCCCCGTAACTATTAGGCGCATAATAACGCTTCAATATACCAAATTATTTGTTTTTTTAAGCTCTACAAAATGGTTTGGAAAGAAATTGCAAAATTTTATGTTTTTTGGGTCAAAAATGGGAAAAACCTATTTTTACCCCATAAAACCCCCCGTAAACCCCAGTTCCCATGGTCCGATCATGCTGGATCGCGAACTCGTTCGAATAAACGTACGTTTACACGTTTGTACCAAATTTCATCAAAATCGGATCATTTTTGCTTGAGTTATCGTGCTGACGGACACATATATATATATATATATATATAAATATATATATATATATATATATATGAATTTGAACGGATGGTGTTTTTGGCCTCTAGGGACCTCAAAACGAAAAAAAAAAACGGTCCCGCGTCCAGGTCTTACCATGAGTACTACGGTAATAGCTTATTCCCTATATGGGAAATTCGCTAAAAGACTGTAAACTAATGTGTTCTATTTCACATAGAACCACTTTTTTATTATGTTTTGCCTTGATCCAAAGTACAGTATTGAGTTTGTTGATTACCGGTAAACTATATGTTGGGCATTTAAGAACGCTTAAACTAATTTATGTAGTTTAATTTAAAATTAAAGCATTAAAAATTTAAATTTACAATACAGAACATCTTGCAAACTTTTCTTAGTGTTTAAATTTTGGTTTTAGAAAAATTTCATTTAAAACTTCCTTTAAATCAGTATCCAAATTCACATCAGATGTTGAATGAAAATTGAACCATATTCATTAACCTAGGAGGTTACTTTAATATCACTATCCCCACTGGTAATTTTATGTTAAGTCCTTGGAGGCTAGCAGCCATCTTGGATGATTTCAAACAGCTGCTTAAGAGTTACTGTATTTATCGCCCAAAAATATTTTTTCTAACAACAAAGTGATTATAATTAAAATCTATATATATAATACGTGAAGCAGTTTTTTGTTAACGCAACTCCTCCCTTATTTGTGGACCAATTTCAACGTTTAAGGTCTCAAAAGATTCGTCTCAATATGTAGTTTTGCAATAAGGATTTAGAGTTTTAAAATTCCTACTCTGAAGGGCGTGAGACCCTCTCAAAGGTCGGGTTTTCCCCATAAGAAATACATAGGAGAAATTTAAAAAAAAAAACAGCTGTTTATAAAAAGAAACTCATTAGCTTTTTGAGAGTAAATATTAATGTTTGTAATATAGTAGGTTAAGACCAAGTTAAACAGTTAATCAGTTTTGTTGGAAGAACGGAAAATGCCTCAAGTTCAAAGAAGAAATATTGAAAACGGGAGGAGACAATTATTAATAATAAGATATCTTATGCGTATGAGGAGAGTAGAAAAAGAGAGGTCTGGTCTAACAGATACCCATCCAGATACACATTCACTTGGTGAGATGAATAATATTTGCCAGTTCTGCTATGCAGCTCAATTTGGAAGTGAAAAAATATTTTAAACACATAGTGTTGTCACTGTGGTAAAGTATACTTGCCTAATGTCAGGTCAAATGAATGCATGCAAGAAATGTTTACTTCTGACACTGACAGATCGAGATATTTTAAAACATTTAGTACAAACTATATATTAATGCCTTGACTATGAAAATTTCAAGTAGTAAGATTATACCAAATCTTGGCGGACCTTATGTTTTTATTGTAAACTTTTGTAAGATGTAACTAGAATTACTCGAATTTAAGCATAACATTTTCCTCGGGATTATGTTTCATACTATGCGGCTCATTGAGCCGCACGGGTTCTCTAGTATCTAGTATACTATAGGATTGGATTTTTTTGTTTTGATTCTCATCCAAGGGAGTCCCTGAAAGTTAACTACCATCTTAGATTTTCCCGCCATAAGAACAATTTTAATTTCGTAAATTTAAAACAGCCGCTGAAGAGTTATTTACCATCTCAAAATATTGCACCAAACACCAGAGTGATTGTAATTTAAATATCTAGTATACTGTGAGATTAAAAATTTTCTTTTTAGTTCTTTAACCGTTTTACGAGAACGTCTAGGCTCCAAGGACTCTACAAGGAACTAATTTAGACATGGCTGACACGTGACTGTATTATACAGCTAGTAATATTACTTCTAATATAGTTTTCCGCTAACACTTTGTCAGTATAATTATACCAAAGGATAATTTAGAGCTTCATCATGCTGCATTAGTCCCCTGATTGCACTGATTTGGCAATTTCGTAACGCTGGAATGCTTTGGGAACCGCTGATGTTGTAATCCAACAATCCAATGTGGATTAGGAAATCAGTTTTGCCAAAAGAATTTTCATTGTCACAGCATTATTTTACTTATACTATATTTGCACTTTAGATTAATATTGTATACACATGTAACAAAACGTAAATTACTAAGCATCTTATGATAGTGAGTATGTAATAAATAACCAACAAAAACTGGAAAACTGGTTTAATTGGCTATTGAATACGAAGATTTGATTGTACATAAGAAACACATTTCTATTCACAAACGTAATAGATAGTTTTAGTGGTCTACCTGACATTTGTCCTCGGTATTGTTTTGATCCTTGTTAAATAGGATGCGTCAGTGTCACGTGGGGTTCAATTATTTTGTTAAAAATTAAATTGGCGCTGTGGTGGATTGGTGGTTCAGTAGGTTTTCGGTATCTTCATTTAACGATTTGTAAATATAAACGTGTCCAATAAAAATCCTTTCTTTCAATGGCTGAAAATTGAAACATTTTCATCTAGTTTTCCCACTATATGTTGGGCGAACGTAGATTTTTTTTTGGTTGAAATGAGGGTTTGGTTTGTGTTCTTTCAATTGGCCTGCAAAGGACCTGTTTGGCCGATATAATATAGTTCACAATTACCACATTATAACTTGTATACCTCAGTTTTTCCCAGTTTCTCGCTTTTATTGGAAGGTTTTTATTCACAAACCCATTTATAAAACCTAGGTCACAACAGCCGACTTAATTTGAACTGGTGACTGAAGTTATTTAAACCATTATATTTGTTGCTAACCAGTTCAGGGACAATCGCAGATAATTTTATGTCAAAATTATTATTCGGTATACCATACTATAAGAAATGAAGGTCTATAAAACGAGGATACTTATCACCATAGTTATGTTTGGACTTTTCAGATAAGATAGTTATCATTTAATACAACCCTAAATCCTGGTAGAAGCCTTTTATAGACAAATATTGTGCTTCCTGTATGTGTTCCAAGGATTATTTCCTATTATAGGAATATAATGGATACAATACAAATGTAGGTCACTATATTCTTCCATCTGTGTTTCTTTTGTTGAGAATCATATTTCGCAAAGAACAGTTTGGATGTTTTAAGATCCATCTTAATATTGAAGAATTCTCTAGAAGTAGACATTTTAACCATATTCTTAATATTGTTATTCCTATTAACCAAAATAAACTTGCCATAAAAATAAGTTTTTGCAAGTGTAGCGAACATTGGTATTTCATAGAATGAAGACTTAATATTTTTCGCAATTTAACTAAATAGCGAATTTTTATAGTAGAAACCTGCTACAATATTTCAATATTTTATGAAAATCTTTGAAATGGTCGTATCCATCTACATTCACCATGAAGTTTTTGGCTCAAGATTGTTTCTATACGCTTAAGTTGGATCAGAAAGCAATCCTTGAAGTAAGGTTGTATTATTGGGAGAATGTAGAGAGTGTTCAAACAATAGACCCACCAAAGGACCAACCGTTAAATGACACTGATGTACAATACATGTACGGCGTTGATATCCATGATTTAAACGGCTCAAGGGACAATGTGAGCATACATCGACTATGGACCCAACTCAAACACTACTGAGCACATTTCGTTAGTCACGATGTAAGCTGAATACACACAAGTAGTATTCGTTGATTAAAACTTAATGTTGTTACTTAAGTGATGATTGTGAACTTCATGTTTTATTTCGGTCAGGGGAAGAAGACATCTATGTCATTGGCATTTTGATCGAACCCTGTTGTATCACGATTAGTAAAACGCAAAGGTTTTGCTACTTTTTTTAACTTGAATCCGTCCTCATGCTAGAAACCCCCAAAACATAAGCACACGAACCCAGCCCAAGCTGTAAAATCGAATAATAATAACCACTTCGGCAATTGACTAACAAGAAGAATAAGAAAATAAATACAACAACAAATCTTAATTTCCTTCATAACCAGCAACGGTATGAATATCAAATTGGAATAACATTTCAGTTTTCCCCATTGTTTAATACTACTATGTTATAGAATCATAAAAAAGCTAAAGGGACGATAATCTCTGTTGGAAAAGCCCGTATTACAAAACGCTGTAGCCATTAAATTGATTGCAGATTCTTCATATTTCGCCATAAAGATTTACTCCAGTTGTAAAACAGGTCAAATAACCCAAGTCTTCTTCACTTTACCAAAGTCACCAAATGGTTGAAAAATGAATTTAAATTTTTTGTATAACAACATGGGCCTTATAGGTTGTAGCTTGGGATAAAAATAGAGAAGTCTGTACATTAAATATTTTTGGTCGAGTTTTCGACCACTGGACGACCTCTATTTCTCATTATTTGATATGCCTAGGTAATGATAAGGAAATACACGAATTCATTTATCTACTAAAAAAATCTATTTGAACGTAAATTCGTTAAATTATTTGTGATTTCTGAGCCAAAGTAAGCCCCAATCAATATCCTAGTTAACAACTGTATTACATAGTTTTAACACTCGACGCTAACAAGTGATTCAGGGCAGCCAGAACGGTCCAATTTAGCATCAAGCCCTATCAGCAGTATGAGGACAACACTGCACTCGCACCATGCATTATACATTACATGACCCGCAGTATGAGGTGGAGGTTGGTGCAGAATGCAAAGTCTATGTTGTTTCACGATCCACAGTACATTTTTTAAATACATCTCGCTGTAAAATGTTGTGTCATACAAATGTGATGTTTTCTACAAGTGCGTTAGGTGTTAAAGTAGTTTTGTTTTAACCAACGGGTAAACAGTTATTAGTTGAAGTCTAGGACATCAGTTGTATATTTTTCTCTATGCAAAGTTATGTTGAGCAAAAAAGGTTAATTTACAAATATCCCATCACGTTACAATTTATATTTATGTGTGTTGTATATGTTACTACAATAACTATCACTTGACCAATGTTTCATCTGGGTTAAATTTTAAGTATTACAGTTGTATTTTTTATTTAGTTTCGGAATATATTTAAAAAACAAAATTTATTTCAAATGACCTAACCAATACTGGCGAAACAGTGTAGTATATCTGTATTAGATCTTCATTCGTACATAGAAGCGATGAAAAAAAAAACTTTATACGGGTTTATACGGACGGGTCGTCTTTGAGTTTCGGAAATTTTTTACGTTATATGGTTCAGGAATTATGCCTTAAAAGGTCGGTAGAGAGTTTAGAAACTCTTGTATTTAAACTTAAATTTCTTATCATCTTTTAGTAATGGAGCTATCCGACACAAATGAATCTCACTTTTGCCTGATAGCCATATTTTTGGTTTTGTTTCATAGATAGGTTGACGATGGGCTCCAAACAATCCACACGGGCAATCCATTAGCGATTATAAGGATTTGAACCCGGGCCTACAAAACAGACCCAACTCTAAAATCTTTTGTTTTATGTCCCACCTTCACATCCTAGGACGCTAATTCTAGCCTGGAACTGTTTTACACATTACTTGAGGCTAGACCTAGAGGTTTTTTTTCTAAGTGATAACGCCGAAACAAAAAAAATAATAAAAATTTTGCGAAATAGTGTGAATAATCCTCGAATCGTGTCCTAGCGACCTAGGACAAATAAAGTCTTAGAGGGTTGTGGCATTATTAAATTGACAAACCCTTTGGTGATTGGCGGGATTTGAACCCGGGACCTCGGGCACCAGAACACCACGCCACTAAACCAGCTCGCTCTCAACCACCCCTAACCATACCAACAGTGCCCTGGTAGTATGAAATCAAATATTTCAAGTATGATAACCGTCTGTAAAAATATTCTTTGGTATAAAAAAACTAAATTTTAAACATAAAGCAAACACACCATCAATACAAATACTTTGCTGAATTACAAAAATGTACGGCAAAACAAAACCAAGTTAAAAAGTGAACTCGGCAACTGTTCAACTGAACGGTTTTGATGGTGAAATGAAGCCCTCTTTCCACCCTGAATGAGCTTTAAAGCTTTTGAAGTTTGTGCAACACAGAATGGAGGCCTACAGCAACTTTGGTTATTGATCCTATCTTTTCCGATAAAAAGAATGTAAGCTCTAATATTTTTACAAAATTCGTCTTTTAACCTGTCTTTCTTCATACATTGTGCTATTATTTAAGATATTAAATGGCCAATTGGCCAATATAATACGTGACATAAAATAGGTTAATTAAAATCCGTAAACTTGTAATTATTAACTATAATTTTTCATGTATAAAATACACATTTCCCTGGTAAAAATCACTGGGTGACTTTAGACCCAAGTCATTTTAAAATGTCTCTCAGCCAGCTTAATATGTAAAAATTATATGCAAATAAATTATTTAGAAAGCAGCATGTTTCAATTTTAACTACGGATATGATGTAAATTACAATTAGTAAAATGTATAATTACCTTTAGCTAGTACGCAAAGCCTCAAAAAAGAATCTTCCAGATCTTACCTGGAACAGAAATCAATTGTAAACATCCTGCAGACAAATTTAAATCGATAAAACAAATTAGATTACGCTTTTTATTAGTCGTAACAACTACTGGATTTATTGGCGTCTCCACTATAAACTATATGCGTCCAAGTTATAGGTCGAGCAGGCATTTTGATATGAAACCGTTATTGGTTTTTGGACTGATATGGTCCTGTCTTTCATTCCTATCTCTTCAATATAAAAGTCACTATAAACTAAAATAGCTTTATGAGAACCTTTATTCGTAAAACTAAAACATTGTTCACACAACTTACATTACCACATTTAAGATAAAAGAATTAGTACTATACACTAATACACTGAAAAAGTGGTAGTGTTGTTATCTTTTATGGAACTGCGTTCCAAAAATACTAGCAATAGCTTAAATAGTGAAGTAGATTTCGTATGTTTTAAAGGAGGGTCTGTGATCAAAGTACGGAGAAAAATATTCTCGCTTTAGAAATTTCTCCTTTTCTCTTTTCGACATTCATACATTTTCTCGATCTACATCTCAAAGCAGCTCCGTAACTCTTTTCCACTGTGTTTTTTTTTTCACAACTAAGGGCAAAATGATTGGAGATTATGGGGATTTGAATTGGGAAATTTTCACTCTAAACACTGTACTACCAAGTACCATACAAGTCAAAGAAATTTAATTTATGGAATCTGTTAAGGCGGTTAAAAAAGGAGAACAACTCACAGAACACAACACGGTATGTATCTTATGGATAGAGTAGTAAAATAAATTATGAAGCCCTGTTAGAACTAATTTGTTACCGATCTCACATAGGGATTGAGGTAAAAGAACTCAAATACGTTTAGTTCCGATTACGGTACTTAAGAGTGTTTTATGGGTCAATAAATGTTAAACGTCTCTTTAAGCAATCTGTTATCGATGTAGGTGTCGTTTACCTCACATATTTATTGGACTTAAATATCCAAATTGCTACTTATTGCACTAAATAATCTAAGTATAACCGTTATGTTGTTTATACGTTTATCATTTTTGTATTACTTTTCTTTAACATAGTGTGAATGGCCATTTCGTTTGACGGACGTTAATTAAAGCAGCTAATGTTTGCTATTAATAAAAACAATAGACTTTTTAGAAAAATATAAATTACTAATTTATACTCTTTGAATCATCAACGAGCTAAGAAAGCTAATTAATAAACTAAGACAATGAAACAAGCTTTTCAGTTTAAAACAGGATGAAACTAAATAATTATTTTGAAATGCGTACCTTGATTATCAAAAATCTAACGTAAAACCGCATAGATCGACAAACTTCTAACTGTAATATTTGTTCTGCAGCGATTTTTGATGTAGATTTGTCATACTTAAAAGAGTTTATAGGATTATTCGTTTACTAAACAGTCTGCGGATTCAAAATTAGAGATAATAACTATTGACTAGTAATTCATTGCAACTCAGCTGTATAGGCTTACAAACTATCCCGTCCTGTAATCGGTGACTTTACAAATATCAATCTTTGTAACGCGAAATAATGAACACTTCTATATTTTACTGTTCAGACCAAATTTAATTGAAAATCTTTGTTGGCTTTCATTTTTAATTCCGGCTAACTAAATGACAAGTTGTAACGTTTTTAAATGAAAACAATATAAACTGGATATAAGTATAAATTGGTATTAATCCATTATACTGTATTGTTTAATATGAAATATATAAAATCTAATAGAGACTAAAGGTTTGAAAACATCGTAACTATTGTCTTAAAAGATATAATATATTGTTATATCCATCCAGGATAATGTTGGGTAGACAAGCGGTTAAGGTATGCTTTAAAATCTAGGTTATATTGATTTTAAGTTGAGTGGGCTTGATTCTAGATCCAAATGTCTTTCTGGCCAATCAATAGTAACTGAATAATTAAATGTTTGAATCGTCATAAACTTTTAAGTCCAGCTTAGTGCATTATTAAAATAACTTTTTTATTAAATTGAACAAACATGGGAAACTCGCATTTTACAAAATCTAAAAACAATTCTGAATCAACTATCCTAGAAATCAATAAGTATTCTGTATGACTAAAGGTGGGTGTTCGATAAAAAAAAAACTCTCCTAATTAAACCATTTTGAACTGTATCCGTATCCTTACAAACATAAAAATTCCGAAACCATAGAAAGTCATAAAAAACTTCTTTTTTTTTGTTTGGTGTAAAACTAACCAAACCAATTTTATTTTCGACTTCCTCCAACAGTTGTCAATACATAATAATGATTCATTCACATTCTACTTGTACATAGTAACCTATTGCAGTACATTACAAGTGTAATACAGTTTTATATTGTATCTTTCTATGTTAATGTCAGCTTGGAAACGAAAACATTAAGGGATAAACAACTCGTTTACAGTTGAATTAAGGCTTGGTGTAGTCCCGGTTTACGGTTTGATGTCTATTTTATAACCGGCGTCTAAATAAAACTCCTATACCACCGAAGTGTCAATACCAACCTGGAGGTAGGAATAAATACCGACTTCTTGCTTTCTCATGTTTATTATATGCTGGAGACTTGTATTTTATTAGAAAAATTCTATTCCAATTAAAACGCATAATACTATAAAAGTTGTGTTAAGTTACTAATATTTTATAAAACAGGTCATGTACTGACACTGTTTAGTTGATCTTTGTTCTTTATAATTGAAAAGGATCAATCGCGTCTTTAAGGAATATTTAGGTAGGAGTTAGAATTATAAGAATGCATTATTTCTTCCAGGAGGTCGCTTTCGAATATTGCAAATAAATATTGGGAATTTAGTTATTGATAAAGCCATACTTAGTGATTTTGAGCCACAATTCAGGCTGTATGTACACCTATAATGTAAAAAATGTTGGCCAATTTGTGTCTGGATTTAGTATCTTCTCCCCAAAAAATACAAATGTTCAAACGTAGGAGAATAAGGCAAGTTTTACTTTGAATACAATGTACGAATTTAAATTATATTAAATTATTAATTATTTATAAAGTCTGAGATATTTCCCATGGTTGATATGAGGTGGAATGAACTTTTAAAATTGATTTTTTTAATAGAATTAAATTCTAGGCTGGCATTTTAAGTGCTGACGTTACTAAATAAATATTTAAGCTGGCTTTAAAACATAGTTTCAATATACATACTTATAAATCATAACCTGACTAATTGAATTCGATAATTATTGAAAACCGTTTAAAAGTATTTACCTTCTTCACAATTATCATCCCTTAAGTAAAAGATTCTTGTTATGACAACAATTTTATTACTGCATTCAGACATTTAATGTTCTCTTAGTTAGCATTTCTTCACAAGACTGGAATTTCTATACGGTATTTTCAGAATATATTCGGTGGAGTTTATTTTCCACGTTATAAAGGAACGGGTATCCATCACCTACTTTCCGAAACTGGATTGGGCGGAGAGCAGAGCTTTTAGGCGAATGGTCCAATCGTGGAAAAGCTGAGTGTATTTTAGAAGCTCTTCTGAGAAAACATTTTATAGTCACGAAGAAGATAATCTTAATTGGTTACGAAAACCGTAAATATTTCACCGATTTGAAATATAGGTATTTTTATGCAATTTTGAGTGGGATACGCATTTTTTTTTATTACCAACCACACGTGCAAAAAAACTTTAAATAATAATGTAATAAATAAGATAACCATCATATTTAACATACAATCGTTAAAACTTAAAACTATGATTTTACATCTACTTCATATCTGAATTATTTTTAGTTTATAGCCTTTTACTTAGGCGAGTAAAAGTTGTTGTTGAAACGATTATTTTACTTTCTCACCCTAAACATAGTATATAGGCCTAACTATTAAAGTATTATTTTCTAAAAAATGTCTAGTTTGAGTTTTGGAGAGAAATATTCTTTTTGGGACTTCCTGAACCTAAAAAGTTGTTTTCAAAGTAAAGTCTTTGTGAGTGTGCATGTATATTGTGTGGATGTGTACGTACAACAGGGCTAAAAACCACGCCTGTGGTCCAATTTTAATTAAATTTAGTATGTGGGTCCATTGTATCTGCAGGCGTTTTTTTTTTTTATGTTGATTATTAAGAAGCCCATAAATAGCGGAAAAACCACATATAAATTAATGGAAAAACTGGAGTTTCATAAAAACGGCTCAACATTTTTGGTTAAAATTTGATATTTGATAGTTCTTTCAACTCTAAAAAATGGTACCACCCCCATTTCCATGAGAATTACATTTCAAATGTTATTTAAATGTTTGTGATTTTCCCATTAATTGTCATAGTTACTCCCACTGTTTATAAAGGTTGTTGACAACTAGAGACATTATGTGTACGATTGCTGGCATTATTTATTCTTAAAATTACTAATTCGCTCAGTGGTGCTACTAAAGTGCGAGATTTCGTACCCAAAGGTCGTCGGTTCAAATCCGTCCAAACACCGATGGAATTTATGTGGTAACGCCGCGACATGGTGTATCGAATCCCAGCTGTGTGTTCACTTTCTCCGAACGAAATAAATAGATCTTCTAAAAGCAATAATATAATCAAGCAAAACCACTAAAACCAGTAATATTTAAACACTATAATAATTAAGAGAAAACGCAAAATTGGAAATCGCAATGACACAGAAGTCATAAAACTAATCAAATGGCGGTTTTGTGTCGACTTCTCAGAAAAGAGTCGAGCTAGAGGCGGAGTTCGTAATTAAAGCACCAAGCTTTGTTGTAGTCTCAGCTTTACGAATTGTAACAAATAAAAACAAGTTACCACAAAGTAAGGGAGTCTTACACGTAAACCTGAAATAGCTACTAAAATTTGTGTTAGCTAACAGCCGATAAACCGCCTTCTAATTTATATCAGATTCAATGCAAAGGGTTTTTATTCTATTTATAGAAATTAATATATTGGGAATAAAAAATATATTAATTAAATAGAAATTTTAGTGAATAAAAAGAAGAATCAATAGATGATAGTTTGTTTATAGGTTAAAATATCTGTAGCCTATTTTTCATTGGATGATCATTTGTTTTGACCCAGGTTCATGTTAAAGTAAACAACAAAATAATAATTATCTTAAATCACTAGGCTTGTTGATTCGCAGTACACGTAAATGATTATTTTCACAAAATATTTTTTTTTCATACTCGTGTCTCATTTGTCTTTATGTGCTAGACCGTCTCTCTACAGTCCTAGGAATACAGACAATTTTCAATAACTTGTTAGTTTACTTGTGTGTTTACTTAAAAACTATACATTATGATCAAACTGTCGATCGTGTGACGAAAAAAAGGTGCGTGACATTGCAACAAATATGTTGAATATTTACCCCTTAAACGGGATCCAGAGCCTGAAAATGGTGAAATTCTAATGTTGACCAGCTAGGATCGGTTGTTTCAAAGTCGTGTTTGTACTAAGCTAAATAATATCTTACTGAGGAACCCTACCTTTACAGTTAATACGGTGTAACCATGAAAAAATAGTAAATATTCATCATTCGAAACACAGATCCTCCCAACCAAGTATTTCAGCCTATAGATAATAGAAAACCTATTTATACTGTAATTACTGTAAAGCGTTAGTGCAAAAGTGTTCATCTTATTTATAAATAATCTACTTTGAGTGCTGCTCGGAGAGGATGAATTATTAAAAGCTCCATTTTAAACTACGCCTTTGTACAATCAGCCGGTCTATTTATACCCTCCTTTGACAATTATTATCAACTTATTTTTATAGAAACCCTTGTTTTTAAAATTGTAAATGTATCAGAATTGTATTACTACAAACACATATATATACATATATTCTTTAAGTTACATTTTGTTACAGTAGTCAACACAATTTAATTTACATGCACTACCATCTGGATAGACTGTTGCGAGTTGTATTTATTATACTAGAAAAAAATATTTAGTGACTAAACATGCATGTTAAGGGGCAGGGTTTGATAAAGGGTTTTGAATATTTTTTTGGAACCTATGAGTTTAAAAAGTTAAATATTACTATTATGTTATTTTTCGCTTTAAAAAGGTCGGTTGACTCTTTTTCCATGCATTTTGCCCATCTACATCATCCGGACAATCCTAAGTGAGGAATATATCTAACTAAGCAATTGATGAACTGGTACAATAATGAACTTTCCTGATAAATCTTCAGTTGGAACTCAAAAAACCAATTACTTTGTTTAATTATGTTTTGTGTTTCTACGACAATGGAAATTTCAAGTATTTTGTTTAAGGAGACGGTCCAAACCTTGGTATTGTTACTACAGTACAGTATTTAACATAGTTTTTTATTTCATCGTTTTACTTTCCGTCATTCCCACCTTCTAAACAAATGAATCCCCACCGATTTAGGCCTAATTCAACACATAAAACTGTTGGATAATTTATCAGAAAACTATACTTAAAACACCCATAATTTTGGCTTCTAAATCTACAACAGTGATAAAATGCATTTTAAAAACTGTTACGCAAATATAATGCATTGATAGTTGTACCTTCGGCAGGAAATGTTTAAAGATAAGTTATATTCCCCATAAAGGCCATCTCACTAGTTTGTTCCATATGCAAACAGTCTTAGTATGTCATGGGTCAACAATAGCATAGTGGGCTTCATGTTTGTTTTCTCCTTGCCTCATAATACGCTCGTAGCTTGGCATGAATCGTGCTACTGTATGGTTTGTTTTTCTATATTTCAACATGAATTCTCTGAAACATAATTATTTATAGCGTAAACAGAAAATTTCAATCATTACTTGACGAATTGAATTGTGAAAAACTTAACAATTTCCTATACAGCTCATACTGTAGTGAAAGAGGTAAACATATCTTTTTACGGTTGATGGTATTTTAAAAACAAATAATTGTATTAATTTAATTGTACAAAAAAATGTATACTACACGGGGAAATTTAATTCTGGTTCATTGGTTCATCCATGTTATAAAAATAGTAACAAAACGTTCAATTTATGCAAAAACATAAAATCAACAACATACATATAACGATACTAAGTACAATTTTAACCTCATTAAAAAATATTAAGATTTAAGAGAGAGAAAACATAGAAATATTTAATATCAACGATAAACAATGAACTGGATATACTGTATGTTTAAAAACAATAAGTGGGAATATTTATTATTTAGTTTTCTTTTTACACTTAATGAATAAGTACCATGATCTGAACAACAGTATTGAATACTGATTTATGTTTATTCAATTATATCAAGACGATAGCCTTAATTGTAGTATATTACTGTAATTAAAAACATTTTCTAACTCTACTTTTGTTTTAAAATAGTACAAGAACTAGAATTAGAAGAATACGCATTAGTCTAGTTACGCATTTAAGTCTGTGGAAATTCATGTTAAAATCCCAAAATGATTATTAAACCCCACTTTTAAAACTTACACAATGTTAACTGTTATATTTGATCTGTTGTCTAGAAGAATAAAAGTACAGAAATATAGGTACCTAAAATCATTTTAAACTATTAATTTCCCAATATAATTGATACAAAATCCCCAAAAGTCATATGGGGACAAATAAGTATAAGAATTCTTATAAGCTAAACATTGTGACTTAAAAAATGAGGACCTGAATCGTGAGATATTCTAAAACCAGGAATACGACACGACTTATACAAATACAACATATCCATAACAATCCCCAAGGTCTTCCAGCTATCAGATAAATTGTTGATTATACTAAACACGAAGGAAAAAACGCACATACCAACACATAACAAGTACTGTATACACAGCTTAAAACCCCTAGGCCTATATAAATTTAAATTTATAATGTAATATTTACCACCCTCAACAAATTTTTATGGCGTAAGTACGCGCTACCTTGCGACAAACGACAAAGGGACTACGTGCAATAAATGGAGGCATCGAGGCAATAAACATTTATAGAGTCATAAAACACTTTAAGCCACAGGGATGAACTTTATTACACTTAAATGTTCGAATGGGCCCACAGAGTTTATATTTTGTTATTCCAACAATGGTAAAAAAAGTTTAAATAAACTAGCTGTTACCCACGGGCTTCACCCCGTTTGACTTCGTAAGGATTAATAAAACTATTGATTGGTTAAGTTAACCTGAAATAAACAAAATACAGTAAAAGAAACAAATAATCACACCTGATTTTAATAAGGTAATAAATTGAAAGAATAACAATACAAATAAGTACAGCTGAGGTATTTTTAACATTAGGTATATGGAAAGTTCCCTTTAAAAAGGAATTACGACCTTAAAGGGCAATTTATGAAATAATGGATAATTTTGCGCAAGGTTTCTCGTCATGACGAACATTTTAAGTATATGGTTTTTGGGGGTGTGACTTGTAGTTTTCTCAAAAGTTCATGGTTACTTTTGGCTTTATATATAGATGTTTATATCAGCTGGCTTATAAAGTTTGTGCGAAATAACCTTTCAAATACACTTATTTCGGTAAAATTTGAAGTTAAGAACTACTATTAGTTGAGAAATAAAGTAAAATTATTAATTTGTACACCATTGCTTGTCATCTGGCATTTAAGCTGAAAATTAGAGGAGAAAATGTAGATGTAAGCGTGATATATTTTAACACCCACAAACGTTGCTTAAGATATTTTCAATATAATGAGCAGTCTACTTGTAAATACTTAAATCTGATAAATAGTATCAAAGACATGTATTCTCTTAAACACAACTTACGATTTTGGCTCAAATGATGTAGGCAAGATGCCATTAATATTTAAGACAGATTGTTAGATTTATCGTTTCTAAAACTACACTTATAAACTAATAGTTCAAGCGATATGCAAATTCACGTGTTTTTTGTGTTGGGTGTTTCACTTTGTAACTGATAATAAAATTCCTACTACGACTTGCAGGTGCTGTACAGAGAAGAAGTTGTTTAATTATTCTGAGGTTTTAGAAAATAATATATATACTCGACTGATTTATCAACTCAGATTTCACCAGAAAGAATCTTGAGAACACAGTGTAACCCAAACCCAATAATAAATATAATCTATCTTAAACTACCACAATACCACGTTCTATATAGTATTTATTTCCAAAATTATATTACTGGATAGCGATAACAAATCTTTCTTAGCAATGGCAAAGTATCTGGTTTGATTCTAAGTAAGCCAGTAACTAGATAGTTCAAAAATTAGACTCAGGTATACTCTAAAATTGTTCTTAACTAAATATAGTTCAAATATTGCTCAAGAAAAGTCTTATTTCAGTCGTTTCTTTTTGTCCTAGGACGCTAGGCACGAGCCCGGAATTGTTTTTCACATTACTTCAGGCTAGACCTAAGGGTTCCACTTAGATAAAATCCATTGGGGATTTGGCAGGATTTTAACCCGGGATTCCGGTTACCACTAAAGCAGATCGCTCCTCTATTATTTTAGTAGCAACCAAGCCACATAGATCATCCTCTCAGAATTATACTCAGCTCGAACAAAGCTCGCACCTTACTGATTAAACTATTAACTGAATCTATTACAGAAACTGTCGTACACCAGGCATAGTGTAAGTTACCATAAACTGCAATCTGACTTACGACGCAGACCAGGGGGAGGTTAGGTATAGATTGTTGTTTCGTGATAGAGAGGGGTGTTTGCTGGGGGGGGGAGGGGTAAGGCAAAGCTATAAGGCTTCCCCGCTGTGTCAAGATATAGTGGGACATAAATACAATGCTGGCAATCTCAGACAGCGATCGTAGGAATTGTGGCCAAACGTATAACCTGGTAAGTTAAAGATATCACCTTCCAGTGCAGCCGAGCACTCATTTTGTATCAGTGAAGTAAAAAGTGTGTTTTGACCTTAAGGGGATTTTGCAAAATAATTTTTGGTGTTTAGTTAGCAGTTTTGATTAACTTAGTGAGTAGATATGGAAAGTATAAATTCAATCAAGTTTTGATTTTTTTTACCTTATTGAATTATTTACTAAGCCAAGATTAAATATGATGTTACAGTTTCTGAAACATCTCCTGGGAGAAATCAATTCTTCTGGTATACCAGTTTCACTAAACACATACCCAGCAATAAATTTATATTGGTGTTTTACGTATTCCGAATATTTTGGCCTAAACTTTTAGACAGTAAATTGATATCTTGGCTACACGATTAAGGCCATTGGATTTCATGTTTAGTCGTTTGGGTTGAGCCGATGATTTTGAAAGGTCCTTTCTAACTGAGTATCAGATGGGATGGATCTAATGAGATGCGTATCACCTCTGATCGAGTTTGGAATTATAAGCCTCAATCCAAGTCGGTGTATCCTGGCTTGAAATCCTCACAAAATCGAAGAAGTAAATGAAATGAAAATCCTTTTTTCTTTAAGGAACTTTATGAACAGAAAAAAAACTACTATGTCCACTCAGCTACTCAGCCATGTGCTACAGGTTTTTGTATTTTAGGTTTGTTTTCTACACCAATCGTATTTCTTTTACGTATTAAAAGGGGAATGTCCAACCCCTGGTCTCGTTACAAACGTAAAAACCTTGGCCATTCGGGCTTTCATGTAAAAGGGAAAGAGGTGAGGTAGTACAATCCCTCACAAATCGCACTTTTTTATGCTAAAATGTTTTTCTGACTTTAATTTCGGTTCATTGAACTGCGTAAATATAAAATACACACATACACGCTCATAGTACGATCAAAGCAATTTGAAAAAGGTAAACTAGTCTCTTTAAGCTTCGCTCCCTTTTTAATCAGGTTAGTTTAACTCGACAGAACCGAGCGCGTTGGATACTTGGCATAGCGTTTGATTACAAAGAGGCGATGAGCCCGACTCGTTTGCCTAACACTGCTCTACCTTAAGCACATGTGCCATGAACTCGGGCGTAAAAAGGTTTACTTTTAAATCTTCCCATTTTTAAACACATAAATTGAACTATAAACCAAAGGTACCTACGGTAGGTTGGTGATAGGTAGATTATACGTAGAGGTTATACCATCAGAGTTATCTATTACCAATAACAGTGTTATTCCCCAGAACAACAATAGTTAGATGTAAGACATTTGCATTTTTTCTAGATTTAAATGGTGTTATCGTTTACCTTAATACCACAGGTGTTCACGAATTTAATACTGTCTTCATATCAGTGTTCACACACTACACAGTCATCGGTATTTTTACTTATGATAGAAAACTTTCCAAATCATGGGCAAGTTTACAAAAAGTTTACAATTTAATATAATCTATAATTGAGAGCCCTATGAAAAAATATGACCCCACAACCCTTAAATATTTAAGAAATTACTTACAAAAAGTAAACTATAAATAACTCTCAGATTTTATAATCTAAACAGAAAATCAAAACAAATGGAAGAAATTCCAATCACATGTTTTATTTTCAGCCTGGGTTGAAAATAGAGAAATCTGTTCATTACATATTTTTGGTTGAGTTTTCGACCACTGAACGACCTCTGGTTATTATTAAACTGGTTATTGTTAGTAATTAATGTTATCAGATTGTTATGAGTTTTAAACGCAACACTAAAAAATCAATAGGGTAAGAAATCAGTGACTGCAGTATTGGCTGGCAATCAGGGGTGGACTACAATATTAGTTCGGCCGTTTGCGCGAGCCACTACAGCCTAATGGTACAGTGTAATGGTCCTAAATTGTTTCAAAGATAAAGACCCGCAGTTAATGTTAGTTTCTCAAAGAGCTTGCAAATAATCTATGTGCTCTTACAGACCTTATAGAACTCCAAACCTCTACGGGCTTAAGCAAATTCATTGACACTATTATGTTCGTGATATTGTATGAATAATAAAGAAAACCCCCTTCAAAAGTCTAAATCAGAGTGATTGGTAATCAGTGTAACAAAAGTTTTTTCGTGTGATTCAATGAAGTGTGATGATGCTTATAAGAGGTTCCAAGTGAAAATATTATCTTCCCAAAGAATTAATTTAAATTTTTAAAAAATAACCATGTTTTTAAACTTAATACAGCAATATCTCAATTACCTGTAAGTAAATGGACTTAAATGGATGATGTCATTTTCGTGTTCTGCATTAAACTTTGAATAAGAATAATAGAAAATGGTGGAAGATCAATAGTAAAAACTTCATTGTAAATGGACCCAAAGATAAAATTAAGGTCTATGATAAATATAAATAAAACATTGGTCTATTGAATTTTTCCACACCCTGTATACGAGATGGTAGAAAAATCTGTTGAAATCTGCGCCATTTTATAAGCTTTACAACCATATGCCACACTATTGAGCTTTAGGTCTGCTTTTGTACGCTTTGATGGTTTAAAGACTCCAAAACATGGTGTTTTTAACATTTTAAAAATAGATAGTCGGCATGTATTAAGCAAAACTTGTATTTTGTTTCAGTTTGAACTGTAAAGACGGTAAAAAAGTTCCTTGTTTTCTAGTATTCAAACCACTAAAACAAACAAAAGCAGATCTAAACCTCAATAGTGTGGCGTATGGTTGAATAGCTTATAAAATGGTGCAGGTTTTTTTTACATATTTTGCTACCTTGGTGTAGAAAAATACAATAGACCTATGTTTTTTATATTCATTTAATTTATCAAATAGAGCAATATGGCGTTCCAATATCCTTTCATAAACAATGTTACTAATGAATAGCAATTGATTATCTGTCACAAAACTATTCCAGCCCTAATTTAGCAGCTTATTAGCAACCTAGTAATCACACATGTTGTTAGATTACAATACTTATTATAATATAGGTAACTAACGATGTATTCAAGTCTAAATTGAATAATCTTTATATTAACGAGAAAACATAAATATCTGAAGTTGAAACATGGTATGTGGATTTAATTAAACAGCCCATGTAAAATTGCATGCATGTATTTTGTTGTATTTGGTGACCAATTTAATTTAGTAAAGATTTTTTTTAAAGAAACATCCCAAACTTAATTATTAATTATAGTCCTTGTACGTCGAAGGATTACTTAATATCTATGTCGAAAACTAACAAGAGGGCGTTATAAATATCTTATAAAACACAAACAGTTCATATAATCATCATATCTACGTTTTAGCGAATTTCCCCTATAGGGAATAAGCTATTACCGTAGTACTCATGGTGAGACCTGGACCCGGGACCGATTTATTTTTTCGTTTTGAGGTCCCTAGAGGCCAAAAACACCATCCAATCAAATTCATATATATATATATATTTATATATATATAGCCTATATATATTTATATATGTGTCCGTTAGCGCGATAACTTGAGCAAAAATGATCCGATTTTGATGGAATTTGGTACAAACGTGTAAACCTATGTTTATTCGAACGAGTTCGCGAACCAGCATGATCGGACTATGGGAACAGGGGTTTATGGGGGGTTTTATGGGGTAAATATAGGGTTTTCCCATTTTTGACCCTAAAAACTTACAATTTAGCAATTTCTTTTCAAACTATCTTGTAGAGCTTAAAAAAACAAATAATTTAGTATATTAAAGCGTTACTATGCGCCTAATGGTTACGGAGAAAATTCCAAAAATCTGTAATTTTAAAATACCCATGTTATTCTTATGGAGAATAAGTTAACTGTTGTAGTTTGCTTGTTTATGAACATATTTTGATCAAATTTGGAAAATGCATTCATTTCATACTAAACTATTAACATTTTACAAAAAAACGCATTTTTACCCTCCCTATTGCAGCAAACCTAAGTACTCAAACTAATGTTATTTAAATAGGGAATAAATGTGATATTTTTAAGGAGACATTTTAGTGTAAATCCAATTAGGCGAATGGAAATTCGCTTAGTCTGCAGGTTTGCTGCGGCGGGGGTATTTACCAATTTCAGGGTGTCCACAGAAATTTTGTCATTAATTTCATGACTTTCCATGACTATCCATCACCATTAACCATTGATTTGCATGACTCATGAACTTTACTCGAAACTGATAATACTACGTACACACACGAATAATACTGCCTAGACATGTTATTTCACAGAAAATACTGAAATATGTATTAATAATGGAGTACAATAGGTACAACAATGAACTGATACAAACTCAAAACCCATAAACTAATACAACTGTACAAATTCAATTGTCGTATATTTGTGAAAATTGTGAAAATGCTACAATAGTCGGGGTTACGGCCGACTAGAGCATTGGGGTCCCCTGAAATCCATCCATCATTGGGGATTACCATGACTTATTGCCTATTACCATGACTTTCAATAACCAGATTTTTTTCCATGACTTTCCATGACTATATCTGACTTGCCATAATGTGGACACCCTGAATTTTAAAGCTTTTGAAGAGCACTATTCGTTTGAAAACAAAACCACTTTTACGAAAGAAGACAGAAAAGTAAAGTTATGTACCAGATTATAGAGAAGGATAAGGCCGATAACTGGAGTTATTCAAACACACAACTCTGGATGATGCTTCAACCGCAACATCATCGATAACCCGGTGTTCTCCAAGTAACAAGGGGTATAATTCAATATTAGCATTGAATAAACCGATACCAATATCAATAGCCTTTACATTACTTCAATATTCTTAACATTAACGATAACATGTTGCTATTAAATATAACGATAAATTAATTGAAATAACCAAATGATTAAAATATTTCTATTTTAATTACATAAAGTTTCACGGCCAGGTCAACATTATTACTAACTTTGTAAAAGCATGAATAGCATATGATCGTAAAGATGGTAACGAAATATATTTGTGCTAAACTAGTTTTTTGGCACCTACAGCTAAAGTTAAGTAGCTTTATGATATCCAATTTACGTTGATACAGTTATTAACATGATTTATGTAATCTATATATAAAGCCAAAAGTACCCATGAACTTAAAATGTTCGTCATGACGAGAAACGTTGCGCAAAACTATCCATTATTTCATAAATTGCCCTTTAAGGTCGTAATTCCTTTCTAAAGGGAACTTTTCATATACCTATAATGCTCTAGTTAATGTTATTAATGTTAAAAATACATCAGCTGTACTTATTTGTTTGTTATTCTTTCAATTTATTACCTTATTAAAATCAGGTGTGATTATTTGTTTCTTTTACTGTATTTTGTTTATTTCAGGTTAACTCAACCAATCAATAGTTTTATTAATACTTATGGTGTCAAACAGGGTGAAGCCCGTGGGTAACAGCTAGTATTACTCAGTAGTAAATACACGTAAAGTAAACCCCCTTCATTCAGTGTTTGAACCAACTAGATAGAAACTATATGACATTTTCAACATCAAAGCCGTCATGACAAACACCTATTTCCTACGTGACATCGTAAATTGGCTTTTCAACTGCTGTGAGCACAAAAAGTGCGGTTGTATCTGATCAATAATTCCCGGACCACAGCATTTATACCCGGTTCGTTGCCATTCCACACAGCGGGCTGCGTGTTGGAGCAAGTTATGTTTTATGTACCTGTTAACACTTGTTTTTGATCTCCGTTTGCCTCGCAACCCTCATCACATCGACAATATGACCTTTATAGAACGACATAAAGCCAACTCTTCGAACTTTGCGAACTTTATTAACATCTGTTACTACACTTTTGAAGTAGGTAGATTTCTATACGGGAAACATATGTTTATTATGTGTTTTTATATTCAGTACCTCGTCGCTTCATGTGAATAACGGCGATCAGCTGATAAAATACTGTGGGTTTTGCTGTCATTGGTTTAAGTTAGCATAGGTTAAATGACAAGATCGATCCTATGGCGTAGTAACACTTAGGTCCAGAAACGTTTCGGTCAAACAAATATTTCTTAGAAAAACAGGAACACTTCATCCCACTAGCTTTTACAGTTACTTAAACTAGCTGTTACCCACAGGCTCCCCCCCCCCCCCCCCGTTTGACTTCAAATAAGTATTAATACAATTATTGATTGGTTAAAAAGTTAAGCTGAAATAAACAAAACAGAATACAGTAATACAAACAAATGAGTACAGCTGAGGTATTTTTTAACATTAGGTATATGGAAAGTTCCCTTTAGAAAGGAATTACGACCTAAAAGGGCAATTATGAAATAATGGATAGTTTTGCGCAAGGTTTCTTGTCATGGCGAAAATTTTAAGTATATGATTTATGGGTGTGTGACTTGTAGTTTTCTCAAAAGTTCATGGCTACTTTGGGCTGTATATAGATAAGCTAATGGAGTAAAACTTCGTCCCCAACGAAAAGTTGACAAGGGTTGATGAACGCAGTTCAGGTAGTAAGCGGCCCATGGACTATATACTTTACAGCCTACTGGTAACCTGACCTAACCTAACCTAACCTAACCTGACCTGACCTAACCCAACCTAACCTAGCCTAACCCAACCTGACCTAACCTAACGCAGTTTGAGTAAATATTAAATCTAATGCCCTTTGTCGTATTATTTGTTGTTAGTTGTTTAATATCCTCCCAAATAGTTAGTGAATACCTGTCAAATATTTTGTTGGGACGAAGTGTTACTAGTGAGCAGGTAGATTGTTGGACCGCAGGACACATCTGAGGATTTCAGGCCAAAATAATACTAGGCCGAAATGTTACTAGGCCGAAGTGTTACTAGGCCGAAGTGTTACTAGGCCGAAGTGTTACGACACGGTTCCTCTAAAACGGTTTGTACTGAGAAACACTTGCTGGCAAAAGTAAATTTTATTTTATTTATTTATCTATTAAAGGACATTCCATAGAGAGTGTCGGAATTCTTAAAACCACAACCATCAAACCACAATGTCACAGTTTAACAAAATATTTTTTCTTGCTAATATAAATGGGAAGAATTAAACATGATTGAAATATTGCATATTTAATTTATTAAAACACAGTTGAAAGTAATTATTGAGTGAAAACTATGCACTATTATCGTCACTTAATTCTATTAATACTTTATATGGATTATGGAACGTTTGTAAATACCTTTAGGTTCATAAAGTAAGTATTGGACTTATCACTTTAGAAAACAGGGACCAAAAAGGTTCGCTCAGTTTTCGAAAATCTGTAACTTTATTTATCTTGAAAAGAAAGTAGGTAGCAGTTTAAATTAAATGTCTCTTTCGGCTCTGAAATAATGTTTTGTTCTATATTGCTCTGTAAATGCTGTTCTCTTGTTCCAGATGCGATTACTATTGATCTATAAAAATATCCACCAAATAAATTCGATAATGTAATTGAATTTTAAGTGATAAATACAATTTTTTGAGCAAAATAGTCTTTTATATTTTAGGTATACTCGTATCTCTTTTATAAACGATTTATATTCTACAATAATTGTATTTACCAGATTATACTTTACTTTGTTACCTGATTATTTCTCTGTTTGTTCTATTTTAAAAACACTAGATTTGTAATTTTGTGTACGTGATTTTGTTGTATCGAGTCTAAAGCATTTAGATAAGATACTTTTTATTTAAATTTAAATCACTATCTGAAAACCGATGTACGAAAAAAGTCTTGAAAATTTAAAAGTTTATTTAATTAATATTTGTACGTTACACTGTACTGTATATTATGCCTTGATTTTAACATTCCCTTTAATATTTATCTTGCAGAAAAAAAACATCCAGATGAAATGCAAAAAGTAAAAAATCCTTTTTCCTCCAAATATTTAAGTTAATTTTTTCTCACGCTGTTTAATTCAACAGTCCTAGTTTAAAACAATTTACCATTTTTTTTTTAAACTTAGTCGTATTTATTGTTTGCTATACAAAATAACTTTCCATCGTTACAATATATGTTTCTTGGAATTTATTAAAACGTTTCTTAATAAAAAACATTTTTTCATTGGCAATTCAAAATTTACCACACAAGAATTATTTCGACCGAACATTGATTATATTTTCTTTTATAAAATTAATCTAAATTTTTTCAAACCGTAATACATTTTTATTTTACTATTTTTGTAAATGACAAATAAAGGTTCCGTAATGTTAACTTTTATTTTACACACGCATCGGATTATCGATATTTTACAGGATTTTATAGAGACGATTAATTTTAACTTAGAATCCTACACCTTATGCAAAATGTTTCAACAAGATACATATTATATGCAAATGAAACGTGCTGAGGATCCTATGACATTGTATATTTTAACAAGCTGTATGTTTCCATAACGGTTTCAATATTTTAGAGTATTAATCTTCCCAGTCCGTTAAGCAATTGTCCATTGTGAACATGTAATGTCTGCACAGCACGGACCAGCAGCCAAAACGCATTTATTTTTACAGCTTCAAGTGCCCCGCCCGCACCGAACGGTAATCGTTATTGCAGTGTTTTATTTCACTGTGCCGGAAACATTTTCGTTTTGAGAACTTTAAAAGATCTTTATACTCCTGAGGAACAAATAAACTGCAACTAGGACAGCTTCTGTTATTCAAAGGTGTAAAATTACAATAAGATTTTTTCGAATATTTTGAAAAAAGTTATTGATATTATGAAACAATGGGTTTGCAACGAATGTTATAGAATTATTTTCAATATTTAGCCTACTTTGGTGGCTAATTTTTCCGACCGATAACAGGTAGGCTATAAATAAATAATTGATAATTGAAAACTGATATTGTTTAGGGTTTTATAATATACATTATTTGATTTACAACATTTAATTTGTTTAAGAAATCCAATTTCAATTCACAATGTTATGTTTTAATACACAATGTTTTCAATTCAATTCAATTCAAAATTCAAAATCCAATTCAAATTCAATTTCTAGTATTTTGTTTAATTGGTGATCATGTAAAATTTAACATATTCTCATCTTTAGCTATAAACCATCATATCTTTGTTTAGATGAACTTTTTATTCTTTTAAATATTTAATAATAATTCCAAAAGCATTTGAATTCACCATTAATGTAATTTTTTAATAAAAAGTTTTTTTTCTAAAATGAAACTTAGAACTCATAAATGTTTGTAGAAAAATTGAGATTTGATAATTTTTAATAATTATTTAACATTACGCTTTTATGTATATTGTGGATTCACAATAAGCGCACCTTTCACCTCAACATTGTATACCTACCCTAAATAGTGTTTTTATGTGTTCAAAGTGTATTTTTCCTTTATAATGTAACATACCCATATGAAGCAAATATTGAGGTTTACTTGATTTACAATGTCTTTTCAAATGTATCCGCTGGTAACCACTGAATAGTTAAATTTGCAGAGTACCCTTGGACTTAGTTTGCATAAAATTTAAATTGTATATAATATTAGGGAAAATTTGCAATGAAAATATTAATTGAATTTTAGTGATGGCAAAATTTGTTTACGTTAAAACTCCGTTTTATTAATCAAGATATTTTTTATCTTTTACAAGTGCTGAAAAATATGCAGTTTACAAAATTAATGATTACTTTTACTTGTTTTATTGTTTTCTGTCTAGTAGTCTCAAAATGAAATTTTTTGTGGGATATTAAACGATGAATATAGTATTAGCTTAGGTTTTTTATTACTTTTAATTTTATTTAACGGACAAATCATCTACCCAGAGGTGCATATTTTTTGAATGCTACTCTCTGTGGTGTATTTCAACTTAGGTTGGACTTTTTGTGTATTATTAGTTGTTATGCGTTAGGTAATTTTTTTCACCGAAAGACGGTATCAGATTCCAGATCCCGAAACGTTGTTTTTTTTACCATCGTGATGGAAAATAACCACAATGGACCTTTGAACAACAATAACCAGAGGTAATTTAAAATTATTATATCGTTACAAGAATAATAATCTAGTTATAAATTATACCCTACCTTTTCCACGCTATAATTTTTATATACAAAACTTAGATGCCACACTCGCTTTTTACACATTAAACGTTTTGCATTAATTTGGATTGTTTAAGAAATTGCCAAAATGTTTAGTCTTTTGTGAATAACAAGGTTTATATATGTTTTTCGATATATTTCCCCAAAATTTAGAAAGCCAATTTACATTCATTAGTGTAATCATCCATCTATGATCAAATTATATTCAACAGTTAGCTTTGAGTTTCTTGCGGTTCGGACCCATATGTTTCATTTCATTTGCCTTCAGATTTTCTCAAGATCCTTTTTAGAGGTGTTTATTCATTCTAACTATATTATTACGTTGATATTAAACTTTATTGGCAGGTATATTTAATCATAAGCCCAATAAATAAAAATGAGTTATTTGCCTACTTTTAAAGCTTTTATTCTACATGGTATTGCAAATAGTGCACGATATCCAAAACATTATTAGTGGCAGGAGTAATTAGAGCTGTAAGGAAAAAATCTAATTACTAATTACTACGGTTTAACTCTCTTTTTTAAATTCGATACAAATCATGACATAAATTGTACAAAATTTTAGTAATCTTTGATTTTTGATTATTAATATAGAGTTAACTTAATTCAAAACTAACCCTTAGTTAACAAAATGGTTATTTATGATCCGATAGCGTACATACATTTTAAAGGGTTCTGTTCTGACACAACTATATTATTCATGGTAAATTTTTAACCATAACTAGAGTTGTAGTTGATGTTTGGTTTCAATGTTTAGTAAATAATTCAATTATGTTCCTTGTTCTAAGTAAAAATTAAATTAACCATGGTTTAAATTAATATATATTTATCGGTATGTACAAGTACTGTATACGTCCATATTTAGCACCCCCACACTAATACCATAGGAAAATTAGACCATACAATTGTACAACCCCCATAATGATTACAAAACCAACCACAGCGAAATTTACTTTTTTATCCACACACATTACGATCCCAACACCAACCGTATTGCACATTGCAACCACACGTTGCGCGTCCATTTTGGGTCGTAACCACTCTCGCGACACTCCATATTGCACAGATCGATCTCACTGTCACTTCACATCACTTCTCACTCGTCGGGCGACGTCACTTACCTTTTAGAAGACATAAGAAGCAAATGAGTAAGACGAGTGACGCTCCAGACATGTCTCCCGCTAGCTGTCCATCCCGACCGTACCTAGTGGTGGTCGTTGGCCAAGTGTCGCTCCAGAAGCAGCATCCCCCACCACCCCCCACCCTGGCCCCTGGATTCCCCCCACCACCCACCGCACTACTACGCTACTAGCCGGCGTGAAGATATCGACCGTGTCTACTACCGTGGTGAAAACATCGTCCCGACTAATTGCATTATACAACTGCCTATGCCGCGTATGTTATCGACTTAAGTTGGTTGGTGCTTGTATGGCATCACCGGTGTCACTTCAAGTTTTGCTTGCGAAAAGTAGTAGGTGTTAATTGATATGTGTACTGTAAGTTTATTAAATTGTTGGAGAAAACCAGTGTGTGAATTGCACATTTTAATAGGTTTTGAAATTCGTCTTGGTGACCTGTAATTCCTAAATCTGTAAACGATAACTTATAGCTGAAAACATATAAATCCAAGAAAATATCGTGATATGCGAATTTAAATGATCTGAATGTTAATTTGAGACGTTTAGTCCTCTTCATTGCTAATTTACAATTGTTTAAATATTTCTATTGATACTCATTTTATGTTTACTGTGCCATGAAGAATACAAATGACGTACCTCAATCATTTTTTCATTATATACAATCGTAGACAATTTAACATTCTTTTTCAGCAACATTTTTGTCTCTTGTGTAAAAAGAGACTTTTGTTCAACAACCAAATGAAAGTAACCATTTGTTGAATAACTAATGATTCACATTTTACACTGTTATAAAAAAATGTTAACCAGCACCCTTGGTATCGTTGAAAGCATTCCCCAGGAATAAAACAGAGGCTAGGGGGTCACTCCACTGGTTCATAAGCTTTACAATGAGCTCAACCGGATAAATTGGTTAAGTAGGACATCTTATAAGGGAACAGAGAAACCCCTTATTATATTATTGATATAAAAAATTTTTATCGCATGGCTTTTTGTTGACATCCTAAAAAAAGAAAGAAGTTAACTTCAGTTGACAAAGTGGATTAACAACATAAAGTAAACTCCAAATCATGTCTACACTATCGTATTATCTTAGTAGGGTAATTAATGTCAATGCCAACATCTAGGACATGCATCGCACGCTTAAATAAATACCCTGTTTAAGTTTATCAAAAAGGTTACTAAAAAATTAAAGTTTCTTATGTGTTTATTCTAGATTTTTTTAAGTTACATAACGTACTTAATATAATAACCGGGTATTACTTATGACTTTTAGTAAAGGAATCTAGCCATAAAAAAAATTGTTCTCACTTGGAAATGTTTTTTTTTATTTAGATCCCCTCTTTAGATAAACTCCAAGGCACCACGCCACGATACTATCACATATAAAAGAGATTTTAGTGTTAAGCGAGAACTAAACTTTAGTTTCCAGGTCAGATATCACAAACTATTTTAAATTAAAGAAGCGTGTCCTTGTGTTTTTATAAAGCATAAATGTTAGTATCGATATTTTACAACAAAACAATTTTTGCTAAATAAAATAGCTGGTAAAATAGTTAAGAAACAATTGCTCAAACTAAATATTTTAACTACGATCTATCTCGTACACAATTTGAAACATCTCCTTAAAATGTGACTTACTTAGTGATTTTAAGCATTAAAAAGTGAGTGACTCAAAACTATTTCATCTAGATTTTATGTTTTCGAGAAAATTCAGTTCAACACTCCTATTATAATAATTCAATACCATGCATGCCTATACTTTTACTCGTTGTCGGACAATATCCATTTCAAAATAATTCGAACGGTTTTCGTAAGGAATGGGATTAGTGGGTAAACTTGGTAAAAAGATTCATATAATCTACATATATATCAGTAATTTATATCAGCACAATCTGTCGGTGGCTCACATCAACTACGACTATTTTGAAAAGAAAAACTAGAGACAACTTTAACATGGAATGTGTAGTTGTATCAATAGTCAACGCGTATACCCACACTTCCACTATTACTAACTAAATTCATCCCAGATTGAATACAAAATTCAAACCAGTTACATTAGCATACAACGTATATTTAAACCAGATTTTTTATACTGTAATACCGTTAAGCCCTACGTGGTTTTTGTATGTATCTTTTATGTCCGTTAGGATTATAAAAAAAAAACCTATCCCTCAATTTAAATTATCATCAACTGTTTGACACAACATCTAATGCAATATCAAACACACAATATTGTGGTTCTTAAAAAGCTTTGAGATACAAACTATCTCATTGAAATGTTGAGTAATGGAGCACAGTAAAACTGCTTTCATATAGATTTGTCGTCCGGACCATAAAGAATGTTTGTGTTCAGTATGTATAGAATGCATTTGGACGATAACAATATATATCCTGTTATTTTGCTAACCTTAAGCACATGTTATACAGATTAAATGCCCATTTGTAAATTCTACGTTTATCATCACATTATAAATACAATAAAATATATTCTCAAACTACGGGAAATAATTATAAACTACCTTTATTCGTATCGGAAATGAAATACTCATCAAAGAAGGTTTATTACGATAAAATCGACTAGTAGAATCCAAAGTAAAATAAAACCCCTAACCCACTGTATTTTTGGAACATAATTTCCATGTCCATACGATTTTAGATGGATTTTAACTAGAACAAAAACAAAACCAATATATGAACAGTATAAAAGTGGAGCGATCGACGTCAATAACTTGTAACTTTGAATTCACAACCCCTGTGAGAAATAAACTTCCAACTCGTCAGAATCTTTGGACCTCATATTAAATTCATTTTACCTTCTCGTTTTAGGATTCTACGTAAATATTGTCTGAGCTACATCTTTTGCCGGGAGTTTCAATTTGAGAGTTTTTTACATCTTGTTAACATAAATATACCAAAATTAAAGTAGGCCTATGGCATGTGATAATCAACACCCATCTAGATTCTTGTGATCTTTTGAGAATCAAATGTAAAAAAATCTAATTGATAACCAATAACTTTTGTGATATTCTTTTACCAGACCAAAAGAACTTATGCTTACAATGTTGTTTGTGGCCCTGTTTGCTTAAGAAACTTAACAATATTTCATTGTTTCCAATTATTTTAAATTGTTTTCCTCTACAATCTGTATATGAATTAGACACTTGTAGCTTATGGGAATCACTTTTATAAGGTTTAACGTCAATCTCTATTGTTTTTCGTCGATTGATTGTAAATCTTTTTACATAAGGAGTACCTGAAGACCGACTTTATCTCAGATGATTTCGGTGTTGTGTTACTCTTTAACGCATGTTTTTTGTATTAAACGAAATTCTTTGATAAACGACTTGCAATCTTATAACCTGTGAATTACTATAGTAATCATGTTCAATTAATTACATAGGCCTAATCGCTTCAAAAATTATTTTTTGATTATATTTCATTCACCTTCGAAAACACATGAGCTACAGTTAACATTTAAAAAATTTTAACATCTGGTGAAAAGAGTGTTAAATGCGTAAATCGTTTACATCACATGCCTTCTTTATTATCCATAACACTAATAATAAACACTTAACTACACTGCTAATCAGTATCTTAAATTAATACTAATCAGATTTATAATTGTATAATACACTACACAAATACATTACTTTTCATATTGTGGATTAACTTGCATGAAATCATTAAAAATGTGTCTACAGATTGTAACTTTACCCATTAAATAAACACTATAGGCCTCAAAATATCTATCAAACTGTTTCAAGAAAAATTCATTGAGAAATAATAGAAGCAACATTGCTGCATTTTATTCAAAGCTGTCATTTGTTTTATTTGTAACCAATTAAATGTTTCTCCGGGTAAAGCTTCGCCTTTTCAGTATTTCATTTGCCAAGCTATAACCTCCAACATTAAAAGTAGATGTTTTAACACCTATTGTATCTATGTAATTTCAAAACTAACTTTTACATAACGTTTCAACAACTACTTAACTTTATATTCCTTAAAGAAATAAAGGGACCTTCGTTCGAATAATTTAATATAATTAGATAAGAGATCCAATAAAATACCTTGTGTCAGATTATTTTCCCTTAACATTCTTATCGCATGATAAGAGCCCTGAAGTGTACAGGAGCATATTTGGTGCCTTTAATTAATTAGTCTTTAGAATTATTTAATAGTTATGCTGTACAAAATTTAAAATAAATACAAGAATAGGCTATTTCATTGAAATCTAATTTAAGTGTAGGGCACGTCCTTTTATGTCTAGGTTAAAATGTAACTTTTTGAGTTACATAGTTTTATAATGGTTCGAATATTTATAAACATTAGACCAATGTTTTCTGTTCCATGAAAAGACCAAAGACCTTACTATACATACTTTCTAGCTGATTTGTTGTTAAAATGGTTGTTGTATTACTAAATAGCCCAATAAGAAAAAATAAAATGATGTACTCAAACGTTATTATTTACTTTAAATCTGTAATTTTTTATTTACTGGAGAATATTCAGCTACAATGAAAATCTTGATAGGGAATAAAATGTCCCTTTTCATTTGACCAATCGCAAATAATGAATTATGATCACATCCTTGTTTACTAACTTAATTTATTAATTGTGTTCTATTTTAATCGAATCTTAGTGCTATTTTCAAAAAAATCTTACTTAATTCAATGTGCCTTTACAATTTAGTTGACCTCCAATGAGTCTCGATATAGAGCTACAAAAGACATGACTAAATGCAAAAAGGCTCGCAAAAATAATGCTGATTGTGGAGCGGGCGATTCCTTAAAGTGAAGAGTGTCACATACAATGACGTCAACAATGGCGTCATAAATGATTCCGACGTTGGCGTCATTTGCCACCCGTAGTTCATTTTGTGTTTTGCATTGTGTTTACATTATTTTTCAAGCTTATAAACTTTGGCCATACAGATTGGGTATTGCTTGGATTAATTTGTAATTTTTTCCTCTCAAATTATTACATTACTTCTAGCCTTTTACTAACTAGGCTTAGTGTTATGGAATAAATGTCATTCGTGACATAGTGTTACAATCAGCGAACACATGTGCTCGCTGGTTACAATAACATTTACTTATTAGTACTACCAACTTTTTTTATGTAGCTCATGACGTTGAACTTGTACTTACTTATGGCTCGAAGTTTTAGAAAATGTTTTCCATTTTCGTACAACGCATTATTAAACATATTTGATGCCTTACCCATACTTATCAACGTGGACAGAATAATGTAAATCTTTAAATTATCTGTAACAAAAACTTTATACATCCACCTATTAGTGAAAAAAGAAAAGACAAGAAAGAAAAACTCGAATAATTCATGTGTAATATTGTGAAAAAAAGTTATTTTTGTAACTGGTGTGCGAAGTGTCACTTTGCATTCGTGTTACACTTTATATTTTTCCTACAGTTAAAATAAAGCATATTGATAAAGACTTTCAAACATTATACAACACGTTTTTAGGATAGTTTAAATCCAAGCGTTGAACGAAATGGGAAACGCTGCACCAACTGATCGTAGTCGTAGTATCTTTTTAGTGTTGCTAACTTATTTTCAATCGTTCATGGATTACTTGCCTAATAAAAGCACGCTGTTTTGTGTTGTTTCGTTGGAATAATGGAGTGCGGCAAAAGTAAAAGAGTGCGGAAAAATTAAGTAAATGCTGTAATTAACAACTTTCTGTACTATAATCAGTGCAAGGAAACCCACATAATCAGAAGACTACGTAGGAAAATAATGATGTAAATTATTACTATTCGCATTTCAAGAGTGTGACTTTGTTCTATCTGTAGTTAAATAAGTATTTCTCTAAGTAAACCATCGTGTTTAAAATGACCTGATGATAAACATAGACTTGCCTGATTCGATCAACGTCAATAATCGTTTGTCGTTTATGTGTGTCGTTTGTGTAGTTTGAGGCAGTGATACACTTTCGATTGCTTACTTTAATTTGAATATGGATGCAAGGAAGAGTGGAACAGAGTGAGACGAATGACCATTTCATAAGGAAGAAAATAATTTATAAATAAAACACTTGTTTAAAACAAAACGTTGTTAAATGCACCAAAAAGTAGAAAATAAATTATAAATATGTGGGGAGTATAAATACTTTTAAGATTGAAAACGAAAAACGTGGGGTGCATACAATTGATAATTTACAATTACCTTCACCTATTGAACTAATGTATTATTATCTATTGCATGCACCCCACGTTTTTCGATTCTTATCTAATAACTATTGATAGCTAATATATCTCCGGGGAAATTCATATCAATACCATTCAATAAAGTATACAATTAATTGATAGATGGCTTTCAAAAGTTCGTGATCTTCATTAACTTTATATAAATATTACTCATACATGTTCAACATTTATTACGCGTGTGTTAAAAATAAAAGGGTGTTTTTTTGTAAAAAAAATAACTGAATGTTAAAGAGTGGTTTGAATTTTAATACAATAGTTTGAAAAGTATACTATCCTCCATTACATATTGTACAAAACGAACTAACATACTAAGTCTATTTCTGCCATTTTATTTAAATGATTTAAACCGCACATATGTAAAACCATTCGTGGTAATTTTTGGATTTAATTTCTATGGAACAAGCATTCAAATTAGACGGAATACCCGTATATACATTAGTACACATATATTCATTTTAATACCCAAATTAAAGTTACATTTTACACTATACATTGTATTACTGTTGTTTTATTTATATTTTTGATATTTTGTTAGGAATTCAAAGTTAAAATCAGACATTTCTCAGGCCTCTATGTAAGTCTAAGGATTTGGTGCTCCGTTTTACGATACATTGTGGGAAGCCTTTCTGTACTTCCCATCCGACAGTTTCCCATCACTTAAGTGTTCTTTGAAACGATTGTATTTCTATACACATTCCTCCCAAGTTTAATTGTTTTACCAACTATGTTTTTGGTATTCATTTCAAATCTCTTAAAAGCAATAAATATAACATAAATGTAGATATTTTTTTATAAAAAAAAACTTGTGTAGATATGAGTTTATTTTATCCCCGTTATCTTTAGCTCAAAGCGAAACTCAATATTAAAAGGGAACTTCTGTATTTACTTGTAAAAGTTTATACAAAATATTTCAATTGCAATTTCAAAATATATTCAGCTAAACCGGGCTAGTGGGTCACTGGCTATGAGGTCAGCAACGATTATTTAAACCTTCGATAGCACACTTTCGTATTAAATTCATTGAGATACAGCATTGAGATTGTTTGTATCTTAGTTTTTTTTTTTCAAATACAGACACAAACAAAGGTATATAAAACTAACCAATGTTTATAAGTTCAAGTTTGAGTTATGTGTCATTAGATTAAAAAAGAGTTCGTTTTATAAAAATTAGACTTCTTAAGTGAGAAAATGTTTATTTCCACCTTGTGAGTCTTGATTTTTGAAATAACCATTTAATTTTACATGTTCATTATCTGTCAACAGGGTTTCTTGACTGAACTTCTTTATCAGATTTGGGTAGTTTCAAAATTATGTTCTAACCCAGTTAAAACACCACTTTATCTAGACTATAAACTTAAACCAAACACTCATTAAAATTAACCTATCGTTTATTGGTACGTGATAATAAAATAAATGTAAACAATAGGAACATAAATTTTTCACAATATGAATATCCTAAATTATTACAAATACAGTACAAAACAAATAAAATTGCGATTAAAATAATTAAGATTGCACTAAAAAGTTGATCAGTATCAACTGATCAAATGTGTAGAGTATATAAAATAATTTTGTAATAAAGCCTGATTAGAAACAAATAAAATAATTTGTGAATTGAATCATTTCATAGTAAAAATAATATTAAAATAAAATAACTTTTGTCTAATGCAAAATTAAATTGATACAAACGAACTAAATTAGGCATTTTAAAATCATCACTTAACTTGAAAATCTGGAAATCTATGTAGATGAAATAAAATGATTCCACCCATACTCTTTTCTCTACAGTGATAGAAAGATCTCGTTCAAAAGACGAGCAATGTTTCTAATATTTTTCATACAAGGGTCTCTGCAGAACAAGGCATATTTCTTTTAATATTACAGACAATCCCCTACAATTGCTTTCACCCCTAAGGGCTCCCTTATCTGGGAGATGATAACTTAAGATGTAAGTTACATCAACTACGTGGCCATTCTTGTGTCTATATTCAAATTGACTTCTTCGTATGTGAGCTTTGACTAGAATAACACTAAAATCCAAGCTTACTTTACTTGTCTTATTTGTCCTAAAAAGGAGCATCATATTTAATATGATTTTATATGGTCTACTTGTTGGTGACTCTGTAACGCGATTAAACTACACAGCTGAGGCGATGACGTCGGTTGAAGTTGTGGTGACGTCACTTATAATCTTATACATTAAAAAAAAAACTTGGTTTTTCTTTTCCAAGTTCGTTTGGTTCTTCTACCCGACCGATTTTCATGATTGAGGTCTCGAATTGAAGGTATGCACGCACAGATTTGACGTCAAGCATCGGCATATATTTATCTATAAACCCACTCGGCGTATACGTAAACGAAATTTGCTCCCCCTGTATTTCTTTTTGGAGTTAAATTTGGTTTATCTTTCCAGAGTTTGTGTGGTTCTTCTACCCGACCGATTTTCATGATTGAGGTCTCAAATTGAAGGTATGCACGCACAGATTTGCCATTGAGCAACGGCATAAAGTTATCTATAAGCCCACTCGGCGTATACGTAAACGAAATTTGCTCACCATGCATTTCTTATGGAAGTTAAATTTGTTTTTTTCGAGTTCGTTAGGCTCTTCTACCCTATCGATTTTCATGATTGAGGTCTCAAATTGGAGGCATGCATGGCAAGCTTTCACATAAAGCATCGGAAAATATTAACTGTATTACTCGACTGAAACACATAATGTTATTTATTTTCTAACTCTTACTTCAATTTAAGATGTACCTTCACCAGTTATAATTTTACAATCCTATATATTTTAATCTAAGAACCTTCAGTTAAATAATGGCTTTCTTAAGCTATTAATTATTCAAATCGGACGAGTTTCAAGCAAACGCAGGAAAAAAACCAACATAAAAAATATTTTTCATAAGTTTTTTTATAAGTGTAAAAATCAATATCTCCGGTATGTATCCAGTAAAATTTATTCTTAAATGTTACCATTTTACCATTGCTCGCTTTATAAATTCCTAACACTAACCTTTGAGACACACGTTAACAGAATAATTTAAGGTTAGGTGAGGCCGTCAATATCTTAATATTATCCACAGTCAATGGTTTCATCTGGGAGGTGTACAGTTGAAAAATGTATTTTTAATTGCATCGTAGCTTACTAAATTTTAGTTTGTATATTCTTCATACCATAGTTACATGTAATTAATAACCATATGGAGATTCTAGCATTCCCCTGTTGTTATTACCATACCATGAGCCTTCTGGCTATAGGCTGTATTTTGTGTAGATTTCATCCTCATAAAAAAACGTTTTCTAAACACAAAAATCTGGTAAAAACCTAAATAGGATATTTCTTTTGGTTCATATAAACGACCACAAAGTGTAGATTATATTTTTAAACTAATATTGATCGAACTGGTCCAGTGGTAGAGCGTGATACTTCCTTCCCTGAGGCCCTGGGTTCATATCCCGCCAAATCACCAATGGATTTTAACTAAGTGATAATACCGCAACCCCTAGGTTTAGTCTGAATTAATAAGAAAAACATTCCAGGCTCGTGCCTAGCGTCCTTAGACAAAAAAGAAACTAATATTGTAGCCAGTTTAAAAAGTTAACTTTATACAATTTACCGACATATTATAAATAACACTACACTGTGGTACGATTAAAGGTTTGAGACAAATCAATACTTTTAATTTATTCAAATCACGTTTTATCTTTAAAACTCACATCTTAAAGAAACCAGAGAAACGAATTAATCGTGATCAATAAACCAATGTATTAAACACAGTTTTAATTATCATTATCATTTGTTTAGTATCATTGAGATGGAAACGCAACCAATGTGCATTTTTAACAAAATACGTAATATAAAGAAGAATAAAATCATTTGTGCAACTTTGGCTAGTTAGAGAAGTAAATTTCCTCTAAAAAGTGGGAAAATAATGTTCATCAGGTTGGTAACATTGTCAGCAAATAATGAAAGAGACGCCAACAAGTCAGCAATGGCGTCATCAATGATGCAGACGACTCGTTGTCATCTCCCCGTGAGCGCAGATTCATCTTCCTGGTCCCATTTATTCCAAAATCAGTTTTTTATTTCGCACAAATCATTCTAAAATTCTTCATCAGTTAGTAAAGGAAAATTCAACATCCTAAATAATGGATTTTAGATACAAAATTCCCTGGAAGAATGTATGGTTGAAAATAATCAGTTGTATATATGAACAAAATACGTTTTGGTACTTAATTGTACAGCACGAAAGATTTTAATTCTTTGTAGCTATTCTAAACTTATATAAGCAGCCACAACTTCACTATGCCCATCTTAGAATTGGTATTTTCGTTTACTAATTGGGAAGTATAACCAATGGCACGTAGGATATACAAATTGTAAACCAAAGTTTGTTTGTATACGTATGATCAATGGATCAAGATAGGGCAAATTTAAGATTTAATTTCATTAAAATTTCATTTTAACAAACTTGAATTTAAGGCCAACTGTAAGGAATTGCATGATGTGACCTCGTCCACTTAATATACACTGTGGGTATCATGCTTGCATATTTACTCATAAACATTATATTTATATAAACCAATTCGTGTAGGGAAAATATCTAACTACTCGTATAAAAAAAACACCTTTTCTCGTCCCCGTAGTGGCAAAACCTAAGTATTAGTTCAGTCCAATGTTATTAAATGGTGAATAAATATGACTTTTTTATGAAAATATGTTAGTAAAATCTAATCAGGCAAACTTAAATACTTTTAGTATGCAGGTTTCCTGTGGCAGGACACATTGATTACATCATGTGAATCACAGTGAACTTTATAAATGAAACAATTTCACACTGAATGCGTTTAAGAGCTACAAAAAACCTTCAGTTAAAAGGTCCCAAGTTGTTCATTAGAATGGACTTGAGAGAACCCGAGTAACGATACGATGTGGTAACCTCCCTCCTGACCAACCTTTGATTTACACTCGCATTCTTTATATTTATTCTTAATTATACACCAATTTTATTTTCAATTTACTAAATAAAACTTTGAACAAATTATTTTAAGACAATATTTGTTTTTATATTCTCACTAAGTATTACGGTGCGATTTAAGAAAAAAGATATAGGGGTATTGTTTTTAACAATCCAATTATATATAAAAAAATATTTTTTAAACTGTGTTTCATCTTGTGTTGTTCAGTACCAATAACATAATGCCTATACTTTTGGAATTTGACCTGAATAAATGTTATATACAATCCCAAATCCACATCCAAGATGTTTGTGAACAATCTGACAATTCACAAGTACAGTAGAACCTCGATAACACGGCTCTAATGGGGATTATTAAATTATACTTGTTATCAAGGTTGAATTATTATTGAGGTTTCTAATAACATATGATTAAGGGTAAAATAAATTCAAGGGAATTTGAAAATTACATTTTTTATCAAGAGTGACTTGTTATCGAGGGTCTTCTTACCAAGGTTCTACTGTATTATAATTCAATCAATCAATCAATCAAAATAACTTTATTTCATAATATGCAAACACATAGTTACATGAAATAGAGTCATGGGAACTAAAACTAAGTGAGATGGTTATTCAAAAAATACATAAGGTTAAATTGTATTCTAAATTATTAAGAGAAAGAGTGAAAATCAAAAGAGTCAAGAACAAAACTCCCCGATAGAAAAGAAAGCTGATTGGATTAGAAATGCTTTTGCCAAATTTAAAAATCTGTTTGTATTATTTCTTTCTTTTTTTAATATTTTGTGGCAAAAGATCAAAATATTTGTTTCCTTTATAGGTGATTTTTTTTTTAATTAAATTAATTACTGCATTAGCAAAATAACTAATAATGTTGAACAAATTACTTTAATAATATACGGATACAAAAACTTGTGTCACATTTGGTATCTTAAAACGTAAAACTTTTATTAAAAACCACTTACAATTGTCTAAATGCGGAGCATTGTAAAACCTTGTTTTACATAATAAACCATGTTAAAGTTATTTAAAATGTCAGAGAAAACTTAAAGGGAGAGAAACACTTCGACTCAGAGTCCCCCAACAATTCAATACCTATTGTTATTTAGCCTCTGGAGATTTCTTATCATGCTCCTTTAGTCGAGAGCTACTGAATGATTTTAAAAATACAATGTAGTTTATACATAGGGGTTTTTTTTACTAAAATAAATGCTTAGTAGTTAAAGGGAACGAACTAAAATAAATGCTTAGTAGTTAAATTAATATTGACTTTATAACTAATAATGTAATACACAATATGAAAATTCTAGACTAACTTATTTATTTTTAACTCTAATAAATTCTGCAAAAATATTCATTGCTAGATAAATGGTTTTAGCTTATTGGAATTAACTGTAAACAATCCTACTTTGACAGTTCTCATTGCGAATCACAGTTTTTTATTGATGCTTAGTTCAAATTAGCTGTTTTCATAAATGCAAAAAATATATAGTGCTGCACCCTGTTGGTAAATCTTATAACTTTTTAATGCTTTTCCATATCATAGAACCAACTTTTTTTGTTGAAACAGCTGACTAAATTCTTTAATTCCCTTTAAATATGAATACTCATAAGGTTAACATGGGGAACCACAGAGCCACTGGGGTGGAGCCCGAAAGGATTTTTTGAGATAAGAATATGCCTATATGTTAATCGGGAATGTGAGCTATCATCATGCAAAATTTCAGCTCAATCCGTCCAGTGGTTTATGCGTGATTGAACTTCAAACAAACAAACAAACAAACAAACACACAAACTTTCACATTTATAATGTTAGTAAGATTTTCTTATTACCAGGAGGGCAGGTTTTCGTAGTTCAAAGTTTCTACCACTATAAATTACAACGACTGTATAAAAGTAGCATATTTTTTTCATATATAAATAAATCAGACTGACTAAATACTTTCATCATTCAATATACAGCACACTACATATTTTTAAAGTAAAATGTACGAAGGTTGTCATTAAAAATACGATGTATTAACCGTAGGTATCTAAGCGAATTTCCCATATAGGGAATAAGCTATTACCGTAGTACTCATGGTAAGACCTGGTCGCGGGACCGATTTTTTTTCGTTTTGAGGTCCCTAGAGGCCAAAAACACCATCCGTTCAAATTCATATATATATATATATATATATATATATATATATATATATATATATGTGTGTGTGTGTGTGTCCGTCAGCACGATAACTCGAGCAAAAATGATCCGATTTTGATGAAATTTGGTACAAACGTGTAAACGTACGTTTATTCGAACGAGTTCGCAATCCAGCATGATCGGACCATGGCAACGGGGGTTTACGGGGGGTTTTATGGGGTAAAAATAGGTTTTTCCTATTTTTGACCTAAAAAACATAAATTTAGCAATTTCTTCCCAAACCATTTTGTAGAGCTTAAAAAAACAAATAATTTAGTATATTGAAGCGTTATTATGCGCCTAATGGTTACGGAGAAAATTCCAAAAAATTGTAAATTTAAAATTCCCATGTTATTCTTATGGAGAATAAGTAAACTGTTGTAGTTTGCTTGTTTGTGAACATATTTTGATCAAATTTGGAAAATGTTTCTATTTCTTACTAACTATTCACATTTTACAAAAAAAAACTGTTTTACCCTCCCTGATGCAGCAAACCTAAGTACTTGTTAAACTAATTCTATTTAAATCAAGAACAAATGTTATATTTTTAAGTAGACATTTCAGTGTAAATCCAATCATTCAAATGGAAATTCGCTTAGTCTGCAGGTTTGCTGCGGCGGGGGTATTTTTTATATTGGTTTGCATAGAAAGTTTTTAAAATGTTGTACATTAGATGCATTCGATTTACTTATAACCACAATAAACCAACACTTTAGAATTTTCATGTAAAATTTACAGGTATTATCGTTATTATTACAATCGATATTATTTAGTAAACGTTTTTATCGTTTGAGAATAATAAATTAAACACGTAAGGTAAATGTTTCACAATGAAATAAATATTGAAATGATACGTAGAGCGAGTTAGTTAAATGTCAGAACATGACACAATCCATGTTCAGTTGTTTGAGTTAAACACAATACTTGGTGCCCTTTATACCTGATGCCATTTTAAGTATAAACAATACTTATACTTAAGTCTGAATAGATTGAGCATAATAAAACTGAGAATATTTTCATCCACACTAGCGACAGCCTTTTATCCTTTAAACGTGAATACTTTTCATTTTTTTGCAAAAAAAGAATGACATTTTGGTGCAATTGTCATGTGTTTCTCCCAAATTTGATTGACAAAGATTATTCATAAAATGTTACTTAGCATGAATGTTATACTGGTTTGGCTATGGCAATATAAACTATGTTGTGTATATTGCAAAGCCTTAAAGTAAAACTACAAAAGACTATTAACACGGAAAAAAGACATTACTACAAAATATAAAAGTACATAATTTACAGTTATTTGAAATCAGTAGTGAAAATGCCTTACGGTTTCACGTTTTAAATACATTTACATTTTACTTATACCTGCCTTAGGGATTAATAATTTCAATTTCTAGCTAAGTATAATGATCTGAAGCAGCTTTGTTTCTTTCAGTTAGTTTCTTTTTTAAACGTACAAACTGTGTAACTGTGTAACACATAGTCTTTGCTGAACTTAGGGACTAAGGTCATGGGTGTAAAAAGTAAGTATCGGAAAAATTACAAAGTCCCCTACAAGGAAAAAATCTATTTATTCGTGGCTATAGAGGTGTTGTGAAGATATAAAAAAACATACTCGTAAGCTATATTAGCAGCCAACCCATCCTCTTATTAAAATAAACATTTGATACAGTCGTATTGCAAGATCTTCCAGGCTAAGGCCTCTCTTTGTGGCACCTGGTTCCATCTCATCGTTGGGTGGCAAATATAAACACGGAGTCTAGAGTTTTAACAAATATTCCCTCGACTATGCTTACCTTACTGAGTCTTTTTACATTGTATACATATTTTTGCCTCATAAGTTTGACACACTCCATATACGATAAAAGGTAAATTGTTTTCAAAATATTTATATGTTTACTTCAGGAGAGTTCGACTGGGTATGTTGAAAAAACCTACCAATAACATTTATTTCAAAGTGTTCTCATTCTTTCTAATTTAACACACCTTCTTACTTCTAAATAGTTTTTTTAATCTTATTCAATTCGATTTAGCATGACAAATTTCAGATTTTGTTTCAATAGTTTTGGCCTACCTAAATTTAGAAGTACGAATCCAGCGTTTCTTAATTTGAGCTAAGAGTAGGGGTTTTCCCTATTAAATTAATATTTTTTCGGAATCAAGTTACACAAAATATCCTTCTAGAACGTGTTAAAATAACTAACATTATACCTCCACAACATTTCATCAATCTACAGTGGACAAAATGTTTAAGGATGGACGAAAATTTACATTACACATACGGTGCATGATGAAACTCTTGTTCGAAAGGGACAAGGAAAACATACAATTTTGTGCACGAAATTTACGTATTTTTGAAAATATTTTTGATAATTTTTACCAAGTTTTTTTCATAAAAGTATGTTAACTTAATTTGTCTCTCCGTCCAAAGCGTAAGCGAATCCCTTTTCAACTTTAAAAGGTATTACATTATTACATTAAAATGTCTGAACAAATACTGTAGTTTCATTTGAATATTTTCTTCCATTACCATATCATATTTTCATTTGTGACCTTGTGAATGTAAGCCTGATCTAAGTCAGCTGACAGGTAAGCAACACTGATGACAACTTTTTTCAAAAACTAAATCACTGTATCTCTCAATTAAGTGCTTGTCTCACATTTAATGGCAATTATTATTTCACTCTTACTTGTATATGTTTTTAAACAATGGTTGTGTTGAACAAACTGATGTATATTGTTGTATATACAAGGATTGTTATTAAACGAGATCTCTCGTATATTGTACGTGGAATGTAGCACAGCCAATGCTGGAATCCCCATACGGTCGCCACAATCTCTGTAAATTAGTTTTGGGCATTCATTTATCTACCTGGAATTAGCCGAGGCAGAAAATGTTCTACCGGAGAGATTTAAATGGTTGTTTATTTACCAACTGAAACAGTTTATTCAAGTCATGAAAATAAATTAATTTAAATAAGTGTTAAATTATGGTACATGGATAGCTTCTAAAAATCTTATTTAATTTCACTTTTAAATTAAAATACCCCAGCCGCAGCAAAGCTGCAGACCAGGCGAATCTTAATTTGCCTGATTTTATTTTCAATTAACTCTATTTAAATAGCATTAGGTGTATCGAGTAGGGACCTAGGTTTGCTGCTACAGAGAATCTAATAAAGTGTGTTAGTAGAATATAGCTTAGTATAAAATAAATAATTTTGCTCATTTTTATCAAAACATCTCCAAAAACAAACCATCTACAGCAGTTTACAATATTCTACGGAAGAATAATATAGGAATTTTAACTTCACAAATTTGAATTTTATCCGTAACCAATAAGCGTAAAAAAAAACTCTAAAATTCTAAATTATTAGTTTTTTAAACTCTTCAAAAATCTTCTAAAGAGAAATTGAAAAACTTTGTTTTTTGAGGATCAAAATTAGAAAAGCCTATATTCACCCCATAAAACCCCGTTCCCATGGTCCGATCATACTGGGTCGCGAACTCATTCCAGTTTATTTTGACCTACTCGAGTTTCATCAAAATTTTACCAAACCTACTCGAGTTATCGTGTTCACATACACATATATAGGCTACATATACAACATTTTGAACGCATAATGCTTTTGGCCTCTGGGGACATCAAAATGAACAGGTAAATCGGTCCAAAGGTCATACGGTAATAGCTACTTCCCTATTGGGAGACTCGCTTAGAAGAAATTTATAATGTCAATAGCTTATCAGATTGCATTAGCAATAATCGTTTATTTTGTTACACTAATAATCATTTTTTTTTCTTACGCATAGTTTAAGTCAACTAATGAAACAATTTCGCACTAAATGCGTTTAAGAGCTACAAAAACCTTCGGTTAAAAGGTCCCAAGGTGCTCATTAAAGTGGACTTGTGAGAACCCCAGTTGTGGTATCTCCCTTCTGACCAACACAACCTTTAAGGCAAGGTTTATATAGTCATAAATACCCCTGCCATAGCAAACCTGCAGACTTAGTGAATTTACATTTGCCTGATTGGATTTTTACTCAAACATCTCACTATAGGTCATATTTATTTCCTATTTAAATAACATTAGTTTAACGGGTACTTAGGTTTGCTGCTACTTTAGTAATAAAGAGATTTGCTTGTAAAATGTCAATAGTTTAGTATGATATAAATACATTTTTCAAATTTGACTACTCTAGGCATGGCTATAAACAACTAACTACACAGCAGTTTACTTATTTGTCGTTTAACTTTCCTTAGAATGTGTTTAACTAGGGATTACTTTTGCAAGCTTTATGCAAAACTAGTTTAGAGCTGAACAAATTAATGTTTTTATTATTTTTTCTTTTGTTATTTTCTTGTTTCACATAATATCTAAAGCCTATCCATAACCCTTACTAATCTGTTCTGTAGGTCAAATTATACATAAAAAGAATTACAAACAAGAGCCTCAAAACTACTTAATCTCTGACAATTATTTTATTCTAGTAAAAGATATGAGTAAACTTGTAAACTGCATTAACAGCCAAACCTGACTTTTATTTAAATATAGACTACATTTAAAACAGTAATAGCCAGATATTCCAAGTTCTTTGTAGCACCCGGTCCCATCATTCTACAGTTCACCAAATATTGGCTCGATTATGATTACCAACTCTAGCAACAATTTCTATATATTTCATTCTCTAGAGGATAACGCGAACTTATAGCTTACAAAAATCACAATTTTAACTTAAATGCCTAAAATAATTGTATTCCTGCATATTGATATTTGTTTGGGTCCAATCAAAAAATATTTTTTTACAAAAACCTTGTTCTACATAATATTTGGGATTTTTAAGGGTTAAAGTGGGGTTTTAAGGATCAATATAAGCTGCTGTTTAGTTGTTTGGCTATCATTTTTTTTATTTAGAGTTTTCTTATAATAATTTGCGCCATAAAAAAACACTGAGAAAAATAGTACCGTACGCTTAACACTGCGACAGCAACGTAAATTGTAAATGTAAACAAATTTATGAATATTGTAAAACAGGTTGCTATGAACGAGATCCCTCGTATATATTGTATGTGGAATGGACACTGCAATTTCTGGAATTCCCATACGGTCGCCAAAATCCATGTAAATTAGTTTTAGTTCTGTTCATACATTAATCCATCTGATATGAGCCTGGACAAAAATGTTATTACATTTATAACAAATGGCCAAAACTAAGGCAAATAAAAGCTCACCAAAATAGAATAGTTCAATTTAAAAATTTATACACAAAAAAATCCTAACCGGTGTTTAAGCTCACTTAATTATGGTTGCAATGAGAATCAGGCGTTTCGAAGTGTTAAGAGTAAAAATGTGAACACCCAGCTTTTGAAAAATTCAAAATCCCATAACACCATGTTTTATGACCTCACAGGGCATCAAATTATAAAGTAAGTCGGTCTCGGGTTTAGGTCTTTCTGTGCCGCCTACGTTAATAGCTTTCTTTATAGTAATATTCATTGAAAAAAATGTTAAAATAATTACCACATGGATATCTGTTTTAACGCCGTTATTATTATTCTGAATTTTAACCCTAAACACTTATCGGTCTAAGCGCTACATAAATAGTCGGAATAAACAAGTGGGTCCACGATAAATTGTCACAAAGTAATTATAAAAAACAACAAATTAAATGTTACAGACAACATTAAGTGTTAAATGTTACAAATCTGAGTTTACAGTTGCTTTAGATATCTTGTAATAATTATATTTTACAATTTGATGGATGAAAGAGCTTTGCGTGCTTAAACATAACAATAAATAAGTCATTTGTTTCTTTCTTAGGCTTAACTTTCTGCATTGCCATTATATTTAGATAGCTTTGAGATATATTTAGATTTTTTCAGCAGTAATGTTTTTACTTTACAGTAAAATAAAAAGCAAGAATTAAGTTAAACATCAATTGTTTACTTTTACCTGCCAGGTTTACGAAATACTCACATATTTTTAGTTTAAATAATGAACTAATTATCTAATAGTTTTTGGAATTGAAAACTTTCTCGACCTTAATTTGTAGGACAGATCCAGATTTAAATATTCTAATGGTTGTAAAAATAGCACAAAAACTGACTGTAGAATGTAAGGTAATTTAAAACACAACTATAGAATTTAAAAAGATGTTTACCTTTTTCCAAGTATTGCGTAGCACCTTTTTATCACTTGACACTGTACACTAATCACAAACACTAAATGTAGACACTAAAGCCTAAACGAACACCACACGGAGTAGACAATGTATCCCTAACGAACAATGCACGTAGTAACAGGACAGTACGTCGAACCGTTCAACGACACGAACAAGACAACAATGAGCCAATAAGAAACCAACAAATCATGCGAGTAAGTACTTGCTGATCAGCTGTTATCCGCGTAAGCATAAATGGCCTTTGGTTTAGAACACAAGCCAGCATTTCCATGTACTGTATACTATGTTGATAGTGGGTGTGTTCTTGTATATTATTTATAAACAGTAAATAACATAATATGACACATTAACTTATGATTTTGATTTTAAAATAGGCGACAGCATTAACATGTGGATGGATGCAAGGTTGGATGGAATGTTTAGTTGTATGTTAGTCAAAGTTAATACTACCATAGACAAATATTTATTCTATTTGTCTATGATACGTTTCAACTAGGATGACATTTTCAAATCATTACCTTAATCAAAACTTAAATATTCTGTTAAATACAGATGTTAATTATGTTGTGATTGAATGTTTAGTTGCTGTTGGTTTTTTAATATTTCTAATTTTGTCAAATATAGTATTTGGGTCTTCTGTTGGTACTGCATTTAACATTTTGTCTATAGCTTCTTTTTAGTGTTTATATTATTTGTGAAAATTTTCTTTTATGGTCATTTTGGTTCCTTTGTTAATAATTTCGACTATAGTAATATTTACAGTATAGTTTTATATGTGTGGTTTGATAGTAAATGTTCTGCCAATCTAGATTTTTGTTCTGTTGTTCGATTTTAAGGCTTGGATGTGTTCTATGTACCTACTTTGAAAATTCCGTCTTGTTTCGCCAATATGTAATTTTGTGCATTAAATTGCAGTTTATTTTTTATAAGAAAATTTGTCTTTGGTGTTTGTTGTGTTAGTGGAAATTAATAAACTCAACCAACAAATAGTTTCCTGCTCTATATATTATGATAATTTGTAGATTAGTCTGTTAAATGTTTTCCTATATTCTTTGTTAAATGTTGTAATGTAGACATAATGATTCATGTTTCCTTTTTAACATGGCGGGTCAGGTAAACTATTTTAAACTTCCCTATCCCAAGCGTGATGTACAACTTCTTTACTTCACGAGTGATGTAAAGTTGAAAAACTCACTGGGTGAGGTAATGAAACCCATTTAAATAACATTGAGTGCTTAATTAAAAAATATATACCTCTATGGAGCCAACGACGTTCAACGCTAGAAATCAGCTGTGCGCTTGAATGTTATTGTTATGCTTTAAAGTATTTTCCTAACCTAGCTTTTGTTTGTAGAAGAGCGTTACTGTTAGAAGATGAGTGAAATGGATAATGAAAAATATTGTTACTGTAGTAACCCCTGCATATTGTCGGGTCAGGTAAAATCTTGTACGTTACACGTTACGCAAGAGCGTGTTTACATCACTACACTTGTAAGGTAAATAGCTATTACGCATTTAAAGTAATGAAAGTATTAATATACGTATTTACTTGACCGAGAGTGCTATGAACGAGATCCCTCGTATATATTGTATGTGGAATGTTACACCGCCGTTGCTGGAATTCCCAAACGGTTTGTGCAATCTCGGTAAATTAGTTTTGGACATTCATTTATCTGCCTGGAGTTAGTCAGGACGATGGTAAAATCATTTGGAATCACCAGAGAGGGCTAGAGGGATGTTCACTATACTATCTAAAGATACAAATAACTGTTATAAGCCAAAATTAATGTATTGTCGTCTTCATGTAATTCCGTATCCTCACTTTGGAAACAATATGCATTTTTTACAAATTGTCATTCTTTTTATACAATACTAAAAGTGAAAGGAGGTGTCTAAACCTCAATCATATTATTCGTAAGTATCTATATTATTAAAAGAGGCATATTGGGAATCGATTTAAAGCTCTTGTCCTCTAGATGTGCCTTTTGCGGGTTTGGATAATATCCCGTGAAAGCCCTTCGTCCTTTTGGCTCAAAAAACTTCATAGTTTGTGTTGAATTCTGTTGTCAATCATCTACATTTTTTCAACTTTACATTTGTTTACATAAAAACAGATGGTCTTGATACAATTTTTACGTCCAAAACACGAAAATAGGGTTATCTTTAGTTAGTTGGTGATGTTTAAGTAAAATGTTGTAATGTTTTTTGTATAAAATGCAAAGAAAAAAATACGACGAACGTTCAAATTTGGTTTTTTATAGTATGTTTCACTAGTATTTGTAATGGTACTATGATTATTTCTAAGACATAATCGTTTTCATCATTATCAACTATATATCCCGGATTTTAAAGTCACGAAGTGACGCAGGTTGCTAGTTAGTATTATTATTGTTGACAAGAACATCTTGAATGTAGTCTATTAAATAATTGTTTACAAAAATAAAAAATAAATCACCTCATGTAGTTTTACATACCTAAGGTATAGACCTTCAAAAATTCAAACTACATCCTTGACGCCATCTACTTTGTAACTATCCAAACTATCATGTAGTCCAGGAGCTGAGGGGGGTTGAGCATGCATGAAAGTAGTACGCAATGTTATTGCTGATTATTGTAATATGGACTGTGGTGATCAAAATTACGTATGTCGCCTATTTCAAAAGTGGTCGATAAGGTGGGGGGGAGGGGGCAAACATGGCGGTTTGCGCTATGCGTTAAAACGCTGATAGTTCGAAAACGGTAAAAGATAGAACATCGGTTAAAACGTCGTTGTAATCCTAAAAATGTGGACAACAGTAATGGTCATTGGGTCCGAGGTCGTATCTCTATAAATAAACAAGTTATTGTATAAAATATGTAAAAATGGACTTTTCGTGTAGATTTTTTACCGAAAGTAGAATTAATTTGTGAGTGTCGCAAAGAAGTAATATCAAATATCTTTGCTGATAGTTGTAATATGGACTGTGGTGATACAAAATACGCATGTCGCCTACTTTTCAGGTGGTCGAGAACTTGGGGGGAGGGGGGCAAAGATGGCGGAACGCGCTATACATCGAAATGACTGTAGCTCGAGAACGGTACGAGATAGGACATCGGTTAAAACGTAGTTTTAATCCAAAAAATATTACCAATAGAAAAGATCATTGGGTAAAAAGTCGTATCTTAACTAATAAAAAAGTTATAACAATAATAAGTTTAACAAAATCTACATCGTACAGCTATTTTTTTCGAATATCGTATGGATTGTTGATAAATAATAGTGTAATTACTTAATTACTCGGCCAAATATTAACTAGATGCATTTTCTTATAAGAAAAAAAAATATTATTATGAATACATTTGGTTTAAAATGTAAAACACGGCCTCCAAACTACATATAATACTTGGGGTTTGGCCGCAATCAAATGCATAATACAGACTACCACTACAAATCCAATTTTAATTATTATAATGTTGTAGGTTATTACAATATGATTATGTAACAGATTCTTATTTAATACAGTTATATGAAATAAAAAAAACATTACTACAAAAGTAAATACCTTATAATAAAAAATACGGCAAATCTCTCCATTCTATCCATAACAATTACACTGGTTGTTCATATTATTTGTTGAATTTAAATAGGTACCTTTTTAATTTCTCTTAGCACCTGTAATACAAATAAAAAATTGTAAATATTTTCTTTGATACAAATGTATATACATCTATATATAATTAATGCATGAAAGCGGTCAAGAAATTTAAAGTTTATGGTGTTTATATTTACAATGGAATTAAACTACTATATATTATATTTCATATTTAATTATTATCTTATTTGTTTGATTATTTATTTATCATTATTTCATTTATATACTCAGTGTATAATGAAATACAAAATACAAGCAATCATTATTTTAAAAACAGCAGCAATTATAACGCAACCTAACGGACGAACCCCAAGGCGTTTGGAGGCCGTGTTTTACATTTTAAACCATATGTATTCGTAATAATATATTTTTTTCTTATAAGAAAATGCATCTAGTTAATATTTAGCCGAGTAATTAAGTAATTACACTATTATTTATCAACAATCCATACGATTTTCGAAAAAAATAGCTGTACGATGTAGATTTTGTTAAACTTATTATTGTTATAACTTTTTTATTAGTTAAGATACGACTTTTTACCCAATGATCTTTTCTATTGGTAATATTTTTTGGATTAAAACTACGTTTTAACCGATGTCCTATCTCGTACCGTTCTCGAGCTACAGTCATTTCGATGTATAGCGCGTTCCGCCATCTTTGCCCCCCTCCCCCCAAGTTCTCGACCACCTGAAAAGTAGGCGACATGTGTATTTTGTATCACCACAGTCCATATTACAACTATCAGCAAAGATATTTGATATTACTTCTTTGCGACACTCACAAATTAATTCTACTTTCGGTAAAAAAACTACACGAAAAGTCCATTTTTACATATTTTATACAATAACTTGTTTATTTATAGAGATACGACCTCGGACCCAATGACCATTATTGTTGTCCACATTTTTAGGATTACAACGACGTTTTAACCGATGTTCTATCTTTTACCGTTTTCGAACTATCAGCGTTTTAACGCATAGCGCAAACCGCCATGTTTGCCCCCTCCCCCCCACCTTGTCGACCACTTTTGAAATAGGCGACATACGTAATTTTGATCACCACAGTCCATATTACAATAATCAGCAATAACATTGCGTACTACTTTCATGCATGCTCAACCCCCCTCAGCTCCTGGACTAATGGTAGAAAGATTGATAATACTCGTTGGAAATAACATAACAGTCACTAATTTATCAAATCGTACTTATTATTCTGTCACTTTTGGGAACAATTACTTTTTAGGTTTGTGGTATATTTTTATTTTTTATCGTACATAGTATTACAAGTTTAGTCTTTATTCATCTTACATTTTTATGTGTGGGCTATTTTAAAGAATACGAATTGTTAGTTTTGTTATTTAAATTTGTAAGATATTTTTGTTAGCGTGACTACGATATACAGTACTACAGAATGAAATACGAGAGACAATCACTGGGATTCCAAATTCAGGTGATATCATGGACAATGATGTCATCAATTATACACGGTCTTTGTTGCTATGCGCCCGCAGCCGAGTCAAAATGGTACCAGATGGTACTTAATATTTAAATGGCACCATGAAACCATTTGGTGACCGAAGACAGTCAATGTAACTATTGTGGTTCCAAACTTTATCTTAATGTCACTACGGAAATGGGGAGCGAACTGGAATAGTGGTTAGAGTTCGGTACGTAAGGTCCCGGGTTCAAATCCCAGGACCTAAGGTCCTAGGACAAAAAATATCCCTATGGAGTTGCTAAACATGGTAATTACCAGCGAGCACATAATAATAATAATAAATAAACTCAGTTATATTCCTAGTCACTAAATTCATTCCAGAATTTTAAAACTATTAAACTTATTATTCTTGTTTTACCAAACTTTACGATTAGTTATCATCCACTTTCTAACATATAAATCACTTTTCACATCCAATTCTACACGTTTGTGTAAATTAAACGAAATCTTTAATTTTACTACATTGGGTAGGACGGAGATTTAGGGTCACTTGGCTCTTCATTGTGGTAACTTTACTCCCAAGGGACTAACCATTTACCCCTCTCTGCCCAACAAAGCGCCCTTGATGAGCGAAATTCTACTTTGAATTGTGTAAAATTTTAATTACAATTCATGTTATTATCTCAATTTGAATTCTTCTCAAACTAAGATTCAAAGTGATAAATCTACTTTATTATTTTGTCTCACATTTTATAAAATCAATAAATGCTATGCCGATGATTGGGTATTCAACATTAGAGTAGAAGTATTTTCAGTTGCTTTGAGAAATATTGACTGAGTAGCTTGCAATGTATTCTATATTATTAATAAAGGTACTTACGTATTAAACGGAGGCCACCTAACCTACAGATTCGATTCGATTAGTAAACCTTCACCATCAGCAAGTTTGGTTGGTTAGGTTAGGTTAAGATAGTTTAATTTGATAAAAAAACATATATTTATGATAACCCAACCTAACATAACCGCTGCAGTGCGCTGTAAAATATGTGGCCTCCGTATAATACGTAAGTACCTTAATAAACTACGTGAAGCTTTGTAAACAACAAGGCTTTTTTTGTTTTAAGATTTAACCCAACATATTATATACCAAAATGTTCGTCTAGGTGTGTAGATTAGCAAACTTTCAATTTTTAAAATTCCCTTAAACTCTGCCCCAGTGGCATTTAAAGTTTCCATGTTATCTTTATGAAGAACATATTTATTACATTATGATCAGCTGGATAATTTAATTGTTGTTAATGTTTCAGTTGCAATTTAAGGAAACGTTTGCTACAAACATTTACTGACTTGGATGAAATTAAATATTTTCTATTTGAATTTGGCTTGGCGTTAATATTACAATGGAAAAAAGTGAGAAGTTGATAATTTGATATTCTAAAAAAACTGAATTTACACTGGGGTTTTTGAGCGATCATTGAATGAGCCGATTTGCCAACTATGGAAACCTAGGAAAGTCATAGAACACCACCAAGAAAATAGAAATAGAAATAATGGTTGTTATTATGGACAACCTAATGCGGTCATAAGTGTGAAATTTTTTAGAAAACACTAAAAAAACAAGGCCAGCTTTTGAAAAATTATATTATATTCACAAGAAATGTATTGAAATGAATAAAATTATATTTATATATATTTTTTTTATGTAAATTCACTTTGGCTAAATAAGTTATGGTACAGGTGCAACTTGCATGTCCCCCACCCCATTTGTTATCTAGCCTAGACGCTCTCCTTAATAAACTGGACTTTGTAGCAGCAAGATGAGTTTCATTGCAGACCCATCATAAGGAATTATCACTGTATAAAATAGGAAGGTTGTTGATTTGATTCTGAGCAGACTCTGTTCAGAAATCTGATTCCTTAATGTGTTGCTCTTTAAATTAATAATTCGATCTAGCTAAAGGTAAAGTATATAGGAATCTGATTAATGTTTTTGAGCCGTTCCCTTATCGAACCAATAAAATTAATCAAATTTTGAAACACGAATAAGGTAAAATAAATCAATTGACACTGGACGAATAGAATTTAGTTTTGAGAGAATAAATAATTTGAAAAGTAACGAATATAATTAACTTGATAGACAACTATAGTTTTTTTTTTTTTTTTTTTAGCGAATTTCCCATATAGGGAATAAGCTATTACCGTAGTACTCATGGTAAGACCTGGACGCGGGACCGATTTTTTTTTCATTTTGAGGTCCCTAGAGGCTAAAAACACCATCCTTTCAAATTCATATATATATATATATTTATATATTTATATATTTATATATTTATATATTTATATATATATATATATATATGTGTCCGTTAGCACGATAACTCGAGCAAAAATGATCCGATTTTGATGAAATTTGGTACAAACGTGTAAACCTACGTTTATTCGAACGAGTTCGCGATCCAGCATGATCGGACCATAGGAACGGGGGTTTACGGGGGGTTTTATGGGGTAAAAATAGGTTTTTCCCATTTTTGACCCAAAAAACATAAAATTTAGCAATTTCTTTCCAAACCATTTTGTAGAGCTTAAAAAACAAATAATTTAGTATATTGAAGCGTTATTATGCGCCTAATGGTTACGGAGAAAATTCCAAAAAATTGTAAATTTAAAATTCCCATGTTATTCTTATGGAGAATAAGTAAATTGTTGTAGTTTGCTTGTTTATGAACATATTTTGATCAAATTTGGAAAATGTTTTTATTTCTTACTAACTATTAACGTTTTACAAAAAAAAACCGTTTTACCCTCCCTGATGCAGCTAACCTAAGTACTAGTTAAACTAATTCTATTTAAATAGAGAATAAATGTTATATTTTTAAGTAGACATTTCAAATCCAATCAGTCAAATGGAAATTCGCTTAGTCTGCAGGTTTGCTGCGGCGGGGATATTTTATATATATAACTAAATTTGTATACATGGCGTATGTAACATGAAACGAGGCAACAAGAGAAAGAAACACTTCCTAGCATGTCCCTGAACAACTCAATGCCTATTGTTATTCTAGACTCTGGAGAATGTCTCTTCAGAAGAGAGATCTAGAGATATTTGAAAAAATCTCAGCTTTATTTATTGTTAATATCTATCATTAAATAATCCGTATTTTCTCCAAAACTAGGTGTACAATGCAGTTGTCTGCTTGCAATATTGAGCGGAGCTAGCATAATAATCCAATACTTTTCTAAATGCAATGCTACATCTGTTTCTCGTAAATGAGATATACTGTATACTTGCAGTATCCAATGGCAATGGTATTTTTGGTTCACATAAATGGAATGTCTATTTGCAGTATGCACAGTCAATGATACGTCGGGTTCACGTAAACGAGTTGTTTACTTGCAGTATCCAAACTCAGTGGTACATTTGGTTCACGTAAATGAATTGTCTATTTGCAATATCCAAACTCAATTGTAGGCATATATTTCGTTTACAGAAATTACAGGAAATTTTGGAGTATTTAAAGTCAGTGGTACATCAGCCTAATTCCAGGGATCCTAATTATTTGTTGTAGATTTTGTAGTAAATTATTCGTAATGATATTAATCCAATTGTTCTTCCCTTATTCTCTGCACGGTATTTGTAATGTTATATCTATATATTAATTTGAAACTGTTTTTCTTTGTCACAGCTATTTTGAGAGAACGGCTGGGCGTAGAAACTCGGTAGAGGTGTCTAAAGAAAGGTCTTGGTCTGTAGATGAGCCATCAAAAGAGAAACATGGTGAATTCCCTTGGAGCTCTGCCCCCATGGCCTTTAAATTCCCATCCCATGTTATTCTTATGGAGGAAAACGGGGTTTTTGTCACAGCTAATTTGAGAGAACGGCTGGGCGTAGAAACTTGGTAGGGGTCTCTAAAGAAAGGTCTTGGTCTGTAGATGAGCCATCAAAAGAGGAAAGAGGTAAATTCCCTTGGGGCTCTGCCCCAGAAGCCTTTAAAGTTGCCTCCTCAGATTTGTTTACATTACGACCATATGCATAATTCTACACTACTTTTTAATGCAACAGCTGTTAATATTTAAATTGTGATTTATTGAATTTGTCAAAATGAAGTACAGTATTTGCAATGGATTTTTCTGATTTTAAAATTGATTTTCTTCTGCATCGTGTCATGTTTTGCAATATAATGTTCTATTACCAAATCAGTGAAAAATCCTAATATCACAGTAACTTTTAAAATTATTTCTTATGGAGTTCACTTATATCTATTGTATGGGTTGGTTTCCGCCTTTTTTACCACTTCTTGGAGATTGTACGTAGGTCTTCTTTGGCATATTGCATCTGTATACGAAACTTGGGTTGGTATAATTAATACAATGGAAAAGAGCGAGAAATCTTGGACAATTTGATATAGGCTAAAAATAAAACTGAATTAACACTGTGGCTACATTTCTTGAGCAATCATAACTGATTTGCAAACAATGGAAACATAGAAAAAGTCATAGAACACAACCAAGTAAAAGAAATAGAAGTAATGTTTTTTTTACACTAAAAACACTAAAAAATCAAGATCAACTTTTTGAAAAAAGATTTAAGATATTTACAAAAGATTTCGATTATTTATCTAACTGTTGTGTAGATCAAGAGTATTTCCATAATCTTTGAGTCACCTGTAATGCTTCGCAATTGCTCGAATTCGAGCAACAGGTACACTAGTTTTAGATTATTCGTTGACTAACATCTGTTGCGACTCTTGTTTACCTTTTTATTGTTATCTCGCAAATAATGTCATAGCGACCAATTGAACCATAAGGCCCGTGTTTAATTCCTAAAACATTAGATTCACTTAGGGAACAGCCCTGGGGTCCGATTTATACCATTTCAGATTTATACCTTCCCATGGTTGGTTACTATGACTGTGCTAAATTTCGTGCAGATCGATTCAGCCGTTCAGGAGGAGTATTTGTAATACTAAAGCAGGAGTGTAGTATAAGAGCTTCGTTCCACTCAATTAAAAACGAGTTTTAACATATATTTCGGCAAGCACATACATACATGACTCAGGCAGTAATAACATTAAGGGGATTCGCCACTGAAAATAGGTAAAAATCCTGAAAAATTGTAAAACTATTTTTTTGCATTTCTTTGTACATTGGACCCTATTACATCCAAAAAGTATGATATAATCCATGTATGAATGTTATTATATGTTATAACCAAGGGGTTTCGCTCTTTACGATAGCTACAAGATCATAGGACACCTTCTTCTTCAAACGCGGTTTTCCGCAACATAGAAATTTCACGTTTTTCAATACAAAATTTGATATATCTTGAGAGCCACTAAAGGTACATTGTTAAAATTTTTACTACTTATTCTAGACAGTATTAGGAAAATATTTAGGTAGATTTAGGTATCTAAGTTAATTAGGTACTGAACCATAACGTTTTTTTCAAACTAACTCTTTTTTCTGAAGAAAAATTATATTTAATGTGTCACAGCAAAAAAAGTATCTGAGATATTATTATGAATCTACCTAAATATTAAGTTTAGATAACTGTCTTTAAAAAAACACCAAATTTATCTAAATCCATAAAGAACTCTCTTCAGAATATCGATTTTTAAAACCCCTTACAAATTGATCGAAAAACCTCTATTTTATTTTTTTACCACCTATAATTTATATTTAGAAGTAAAACAAAATTTTTCCATTTTTTTTTAAACTATACCCTACTAGAAAAAAAATAGTTTCACGACTTTCCTCGTTAAATAAAAAAATTCACCCTTTTCAGTGGCGAATCCCCTTAAGGGCAATTGCATGAACATATAAACTGAACTTATTTGCTACTATAGCATTAAAAAACCCTTAATTTGACAAAGAAGGGTATTGCGTTGGCAAAAGGTATCAATTAAATAGATTCGAAATATTCATGACTTTGTTTTAATAAGTAGGAAGCCGTTTTTTAGGGCTTTGTAAGACACGTATCTCGATCCAATCTTGAATGTGTAACACATCAAACATTACTGTAATTCATCTTGAAAAATTTAGACTTTTAAAATTTAGTTAATTTGTACATGTAAGAGAAACAAAGAAGAAAAACTCTCCATAACTATGTTAGAGAGATTAACGGTAACGCTGTAGAATGCTAATTCTGATAAGCTCGGCAAAGATTACTTTGAAAAACATTCGCATCGAAAGCGGGTTTTCTACAATAGTTTCTCAATGTTTGTCACAGAATGTTTTTCAGTAGTTGTAGGGCGGAATTATACCGCCAAGGCCTGGTTTAAAGCCGGGTTTTCCTAGGCGCGGAAGTGGAGCGCGGAACGCGTAACCAGGAGAGCGGACTTGTCTTAGGCAATTTAATGTTACCGTTTTCCTTGAAGAGAAGCGGTACACCATGTTATTCTCTTTTCCGCTCTCCGCTCTCCGCTCTCCGCTCTCCGCTCTCCGCTCTCTGCTCTCCGCTCTCCGCTCTCCCCGCCCCAAGTTCCTCTTCCGCGCCTAGGAAAACCCAGCTTAAGTACTTTAAACCAGTAATTTACGTTTAGCTTAACAATATGACTATGAACCACTTACCAAAAATAGAGTTCCTAATAAAATAATAATATATACGGTTTCCCGCGAAGAGAAGGCATTTTGAATTGATATACCAGATGCATAGAACACGCTACAAACTTGAAACTCAAAAGCTTGTTGAAGTTTAATATGTAAAAAAATACATTCTCGAATTCCACTTGATTCCAACCAATCAAAACAAAATGGAGGAACATTAAAATAAGGGTGCATTTTCGCTATGTTTTGCGAAACTAATTAATTTTTAACCCCCAAATTTATTTAAATTTTAAGTTAATTAGGATTTTGTTTTGATAATTAAATTATTTATTGGGGTATATTTGTTTACATAGGTGTTTGCCACAACTGCATAGTTTCAAGTCCGTAGGGTGTCGATATACGTCTGGTATATTTAAAAATTCACAGCCTCTTCTTAGTTCGTGGGACACCATACATATAAATCAGTAAAAAACTAGAAATAAATGTTCAGGTAATATTCTCAGAGTTCTATGGAGCTTTAAAATGCAAAACATATTTAATTTATTATTCTTAAACTAGATAGCAAAATATTCCGGAAAACACGTAGTACTTTATATAAACTTATCTATAAGCTTATCTACAAAATAATTTCTAGGGCGATCAAACTTAATATTATTGATCCGTGACGTTTAAAACCCATGTTACATTAACGAGGAAAGTAAAGAAAAATACAATGCTTCAAACATTCAACTATATATATTTTTTTATACAAATTTCACACAGTCATTTCCTTAAAGATATTCTAAGTTAAACACCCTTTGCGAAAACTAGCCCCGTCCCGTTGTAGGGCAGCAAATATTTACACAAAATCTAGACTTTGGCCAAATATTCCCTCTGTGCTTACCTTACTGTATCTATTTGCCTCATATATACATTTGAATATCAGTTTTTTATTTTTTCTAGCAAGATAAGTACTGAACCAAGTGCATTGTTCATTAATAGCAACATGCTTAGCAAGACGTCAATTAATTGTTGAACTTCACCCGCCTGTACTATTTGGTATCTGCGGACCCAATGGATAGTACATTTAGGTTATAGTTCAAAAGTGCTTCACTGACACTGGATAACCATGTAGACCAGAGGCCGAGGTGGTTCAGGTTGAAAAATATTTAAAAAATTTCCAATTCTTGACTCAATTATACTGTTAGCGTGTTTTTTAACTATTATTTTGTTTAAATGTACACGTATGTATGTATTCCTTATTTTGTAGTATTCCTGAAACTGCTTCATCGTCAAGTAGGAAGTAGTTACCAAAGTAAACATTTTAAAGGATTTTTTGTCAAAAAGAAGATAGATTCCGTGTAGTTTTCAGAATATTTCTAGCTGTCTTGCTACTTTTTAAAGTCTTGACTGTAATATCTTTAACATATTACCAAGTGGTTACTTTATTCTTTCAAAGTTTTATAAAATATAATTACGACATCACACCTCACACATCACATCTCACTCCTTATATCTTCAAACTACTGTAATCTTTGACTTGAGTTATCAATTTACAGTTTTATTAACTTCCATTTTCAAGCTTTTTTCACCAGAAATAAAATGCAACACATCTGCGTATAACTTCTTCAACACTTAGTCAATCCTCATTAAATATTAGTAATATTGTAAGAGAATTGAAAACCTCGCAGATTTTTTTTTCCTTTCTAAGTTATTCTTTTCATCGATTACATTAACTAGTCTACATAGTTTGCAGCAGCCGAAACCGATTCCTATGCGAAGGTTCCACCATGTAATCTTTGCTGAGTTCAGCAGAGTTAGCATTCTCCTGTGTTAGCGTTAATCACTCTAATCTAGCTCTGGAGCGTGTTACTCCTTTGTTGAACATGTTCAGATTTGCTAAATTAAACTGACAAAGTTTCAACGTTAAATTACCGCAATGTTTGATGTTGATGATGATTTCAATTCAAAAAAAAGTACATACTTTACAAAGCGTAATATATTCTAAGGATTTTTTAGAAAAGGAATCACAAACCTTTCGAGAGATTGTTTGTCTACGTAAAATATTAATCAACAAAAATTAATTTATATCACGTATTTAAATACTATAATATCATTATATAATACAATTTTCTTAACCAAACAAACTTGTCTAACTTTTAAAGTTTGATGACCAATCAAATACTACAAAATCTTTAGGGGTCTTTAAATATGAGTGATTTCAATCCACTAAGCTATGTAAATTTAGTGTAACATTTACACTACAACCTGTCCTGTACTCTACCAAAAACTATTAATTTTACTACATTTGTGACATTTTGTCTAAAGTCTATACATTTTAACCATCTAAACAATGGATAAGTAGCCTACATACGTAGCAGGATCAAGGCAATATCACAAAGCTAAAAGAGGTGATTGACATAATTCAAACTAAACCTCCGGATAGAAATCCCGTCCTTGAAGCACTAGACTGAATAAGATCCATAGCCATACTATTCAACATGTCAACGATGTTTGGAACACATGTTTGTCGTTACTTTTTTACATAGCATGGTCAAATTATATAACAGACCACACGTCATATCAGGGGTTATCACATCGCAATAACTTTATATTAACATTGCATAGGTTACAAATAGATGTTTGATGCTTAAAATTATGAATTAGTTTACAGTCACTAATAAGAAATCAATTCCCTTTTACTCTATAATCAATTAAAGGGGAGTATTGCATGACGTCCAAGGATATAAGTCAGTGTCACAACGTCCAAAATATAATTTTTGAGTTTTTTCACGTCGTCAAATGCAAAAAATTTGACTGTTACACGAACAACAAATCTCACCATGTCCAAAGGTACAGCAACTGTAAGAAATATTGTCTTTCTACAAGCTTTGGATATCATGGGATTTATCGTCGTGCAACAGCGCACTTTAGACTCTTAAAAACTTAGCTAGCACCACGTCCAAAGCCACTGCCAGAGCCAGTTGCACGACGTCCACAGCTTCTGCATACGGAACAAGGTGGGGTTAGGTTAGGTTAGTATGCACTAGAGACGGTAATACAGTAGTGTGCAGGCACTCTAGACATCGTGAGTCATCGCTGAGCTATTGGACGTCGTGCAACAGTCAAGTATTTTACATTGGACGTCGTGCAACAGTCAAGTATTTTACATTGGACGTCGTGGAACAGTCAAGTATTTTACATTGGATGTCGTGCAACAGTCAAGTATTTTACATTGGACGTCGTGCAACAGTCAAGTATTATACATTGGACGTCGTGCAACAGTCAAGTATTTTACATTGGACGTCGTGCAACAGCCAAGTATTTTACATTGGACGTCGTGCAAAAGTCAAGTATTTTACATTGGACGTAGTGCAACAGTCAAGTATTTTACATTGGACGTCGTGCAACAGTCAAGTATTTTACATTGGACGTAGTGCAACAGTCAAGTATTTTACATTGGACGTAGTGCAACAGTCAAGTATTATACATTGGACGTCGTGCAACAGTCAAGTATTTTACATTGGACGTCGTGCAACAGCCAAGTATTTTATATTGAACGTCGTGAAACAGCTCAAGATTTATATTTTGGACGTCGTGAAACACCTCAAGAATTATGTTTTGGACGTCATGACGTTGACTCATATCATAGGACGTCGTTACACTTGGACGTCATGCAATGCATCCAATATTGTACCTGAATATCAAACTAGAAAGGTTGAATGGTTTGGATTGGTTGAATGGTTTAGTTGGTTGGTGGTGTGGTGTCACACATCTAATAACTTGTAACATAATCCCTTTATACAAACTACGCACCTCGCCATTGTGTTGCTCACATTTCACCGTCCACAGAGTGTTGCGTGTCTCACAACTTGGTCATTAATCTTCACACTTCTGTTATTCATCTAACTCGTAAAGTATCATTTATATTTTTACTGTCATTCTTGTAAAATGTTTTGTTTATCTGTAATATTTCCTGAGTATGATCATATTTTTAGAACAATATAATTCGAATTTTAATATATATACAATTTATATTGAGCTTAAGTAGTTTAAATAATAACCTTGCTTGTGCAGCATGCTCTCAATGTAAGTGCGTACAAAAGAATTGAGCCAGTTTCTCAAACTTGTTCGATGGAATACGATGGACATTTTAGAATGAAAAATAAACAAAATTTATATTCATTTGATGTCCAGTTATTTAAGGATGAATGTATTTCTCGAGACACCAATAATATCCATACAATTCAGAAACAAACGTGGTGATAAAATCACAGGGAGGAATCTTAAAACACGTTACATCGTCATTTTGATGGTTTTCTTTCAGAGGCTTCAAATTTCACCATAGGGACATTACGATAAGATATCTATAGAGGTGAAATAACAATAGGTGTCATACTTAAAAGGGACAGTGAGGAAGATAGACTTTGTTGTTACCTTTTGTTCTGTAACACAAAAACCGTTGTATGATGTCTATTAAGCTATGACGGACCTTGCACAACTTGGTATTTCAGTCAAAAGATAAAAGTATTTTTGTTGAATTATTCTCATCACAACAATACTTAATAAAAAAAAGTTGTTCGTATGAATCGAACCTTTATAGCTAGTACTACTTAAATGGATAAATCAAGGTGGTAAACATTTAAATAAACATATTTCGAAAGGTGTTAAAAATAGTTTTGGTTAGTTAGGAATGTTAGGCTTAAAGTGGGATCGAAGGTTCATCTTTTTAGAGGAAAGTTACCACAATGTAGCGTTAAGTGGGCCTAATTCTCCGTCCACTGTGATTTTCTTGCTGTTTTTTTTTTTATTTTTATATTTTTTTTTAATTAAAAATAAACAAATTCTGGAAATACATTTCTGGACACATAAGTGAATTAATTTATAGAAAGTCTTTGTTTATAAAATCTTCTTTTTCAAACAATGGCTTTTTTCTGATTTGGTTTTTAATGTTTTGGATTGTCATAACAAATTAATTCATTCATAGGAGAAGAGAGTGATGATTTCAAAAGAAATGTGTTTTGTCTCTTTGTTTCTTCGTAAGCTATAGTAAAGTCTGCATAGTAGTTTTTGAGATTGGTTTCGGATACCTCTTTTCCTATTTTCAACCGAAATTACTCTCCCATTACTTAAATGGTCTGTGGTTTAAGCAGGTATGCATTTAAACTTTGTTAAAAACCATATACTGGTGTACTGTATAAGATGAGTGCGTTAAAAATGAATACATTGACTTAAAAAGAAAATCGATTTGGACCTGCCTTCTGACGAAGACAGATCTACTGATATTCTTTTTATTTATGTAAATAGATTAGCATATGATTTAATGCATACTTTCAATGCACGTTCAGTAACAAACTAGGTTTTTCAGGGACCTCTACTTTCACAGTTACTTTTTTCGTATGGATATGATTTGATTCAAACATAATCTTCAAATTAATAATAATTTGTTGCTGTTTAATAGAGTTTCAGTAGTTGACTTTAAGCGATGTATTATTTCATAATTAGTAGTGGTTAAATATTAAATACCAATTTGCCTCAGCTGTTGTATGGCAACAAAGAGGCTGTATTGTATCATTGATGACGTCATTGTCCTTGATATCAACGTCTACTAAATGTAGAATTGCAGCTATTGTACCTCTTAATTAAAATGTTTAATATGCTTATACATACAAATGATTTTTTTTAGTTATCATGTATTTATGCAATATGTTTTAAAACAATATTAAATTTTATCAAAACTAAGTAATCGAAATTGATAAAATATAAAGAGGCGAATACTCTAAAATATGGAATTCTTAAATAATTTATGCATTTTATATACAAAATATATACAGCAAAAACGTATTTTTTAAATGTTAGGTTTATAAGTAAGTCCATCCAACAACTTACCTTTCACATCCTAAGAATCATGGAACTGCCTAACATAATATTTCACATTTAAGATAAAAATATATTTAAGAAACATTTTATTTCAATGAGATCTGTCTAAAGTGGTTTCGAAATGGATACTTTGTGAAATTATTTGTCTTTTGCAATCAGGTCATTAATTGTATAATTTATTATATAAGGCCAACCTTTCAGTGGCATGATCAAGTAGGCACCATTTCGAAAAATATCACATTGTTATGATAGTCGTCACTTGGACGTCTTCTTGGGTTTATATGCACAGGAACACAAACATGCAAATTGTTATGAAATCAATTTAGGAATTTTATTTTTACCATCGTATGTAAGAATAAGTGTCAATATTTTCTTAAGAGAAGAGTTTCGAAAATTAATATAGTCAATGATAGTTTATAATGGCTGGAAGAGGAGGATTATTCATTTTTATAAAATATGAGACGCTACTTGGTGAAAAGCTGAATGCAGCCAACGTTGGCATCTTGTACAATGACGTCATCAATGTTGCAGACTCTTTGTTGTCAGCTGACTGAGATTAGTTTTTATAATTTACATGCTAAAATCTCAAAGAGACAAGACCTGAAGGTTTTCCCCAAAATATTGCAAACCTGTTGATTTTATGGAAATAAAATATAAATGATAAATTTTCCCAAAAGTGGTTTACATTATAACTATAAGACATATTACCTCCAAATACTTGAACCTACAGTTTCAAACTTGTAGGAAAAAAACTTGTGTTAAAATTTATAATTTATCATTATTTATTTTACAGTAACCAAAGACTGACTACAAATACTTTTTGAGTTAAAACATATATAATTTCTTACAGTTGTATCTGAATGTATTGTTTGATAGAAAAGTTTTGTATTGATTTACATAAATATTACGTCACAAATGTAGTGTACAATAATAGACTTTTAGGATGTCACAGTTTTAGTTGTTGTACTATTTACTATTAAAACATACTATTAGGCTAGTTAAATAGTGGTTTAGAGAACAAGGTTTGGTGTATAACACTGCTGGAATGTTTGGTGACCAGCATGTTTACATAGTTTGCTGTTGTCATTGAAAATTAACTTGGAAATCGTTCCCACATATTCTGTGGTGTAATGCATTCGTTGGTCTGTAATGTTTTAGGCTAGTCAAAACCATATTGAGAAAATTACGATTATTTTTCCCCCCGGAAGGTTGTTAAATTGTGATCAACCTGTAGCCAATAAACATGTATCTAATTTTTATGTTCGTAGTTTTTATCCGTGGTATTTCATTAATCATACATTACCTGTGTGAATAATTCAATCTTTATTAATGCAGCAAATCATTTACTTTACACATAATCTATGACTACAATGGAAGCAGTACACTTTTCCTTACCATACCCTCTAGACTTTATACTTATTAAATTGCCTTTTACCATTCCACAAGGCACTTGTTGATTCAGTGCTAAATAAATACATCTTCCAAACCATTCCTTCATAATTATCCAAACCAAATCTACCTTATTCTGTTCACTTAGGATTATCGGGAAAGTAAGCACGGCAATCGCTCTCTTAAATTGACGTTTTTTCAATGACCAATTAAAGATAGCAGCAGAGTTACGATATCCATTTTCACGTGCAATAAAGTGTTTTCAAATTTGGTTATCGTGATAGTGGCAGTACAATCGAAATACATAAAACCATTAGTAGTCAAAAATAGAATACTCTCAAAAGAGTTATAATAATACAATGGAATTTAACGTTTTTTAAAAAGCTTACCTACCACTAAAATGAGTACAAAAAGAGTGACCCACCTAAGGGAAGGATACAGATGGAGAATGCAAAGACATTTCATTTTTTAATTAAATTCAATATTACTAACCTAAAATGCATGTTTGGGTTATATTCTATTATCAATTATCTTCTTACAGCCTGACAGAAATAAGAGTGATTTATATAAAATAGCCTATTAATTTTGCTTATGTAACTTTTAAATAAGGGATTTTGAACAACTTCAATATCTGCAGTAGTGAAAAAACATCCACAAGTCTACTTGAATGACATTCACTAAAATTTTAAATTTTAAACTAACTCGGTGGATAAAATCAGAGTCATGCTTCCAAGAAAGATTTGTTCCACTTGGTTTTGCAGTTGGATTTGCATGAAGTTATTCTGGACTACAAAATAATCGAAAGGAAACACCCACTAAATGATATAAGTGAAGTAACTTACGTAGCAAAGCTCAATGATTTTTTTAAATCACGATCAAATTCGCCTAGTCTACTTTTTATATTTGCTTACTTGTAACAAAGTACAATTATTAATATTACCAAATTCTTAGTACGGTCAGTATTATCTGCAATAGGTACAGTGAGTGGCATATCATTGACAATGGCCCAGGTGGTATGTGTTAAGGGTGAGGCTTAGTTTGGATACAGATTAAACGTGCTCTGTTAGTGTTAGTATATGTCATTCTCACGGATCAGCAGAAGACAGTTCTGAGGCTTAATTTATTCTTTTTATGTCATACACGACCTTTCACTACAACTTTTGCCTCTCCCTAAGTATTATAACCACAATTTTGAACATAAAATTGTGTAAAACGTTTTGTTATGCCCAACACAGGGTTTTTAATATTACAAGTTGCTCACGATCATCCGTTGTAAATTACAACTTGTAACTTATCAGAATAACAAAATTCCTCGTTTTATGTTATTTATTTAGAAGTGTATTTATAAGGTAAATAATCTGGAAAAATCGTGGTTTTCTAAGAACAAGTTGTAGTTATAAGTTAAAACACAGAAAGACGTTAAGCCTAGTTACAGGCTGAAGTTAATTCAAAGTGAGTGACCAATTAACTAAGCAATCGACAGCTAAACGGATCATCAAAGTTTGTACAGTGGATTAGTATTGGATAGTAGTGTTCAACAGTACAAAGCAACAGCTTAGCGAAACGGGTGAGAAGAATGTCACCAGTAAAGATTAACTTTGATATCAAAGGATTTGATGAAGGACTTTCAAACTAAAGTATAATTTCATTAAGTTAATCAGTTATAAACTAACGATCACAACAAAGATATAATTTGTAATACATAATGATAAGCTGTGCCTCACTAGCGATTGAGCACGAGACTTTGGTCCCGAGGTCCTAGGTTTAAATCACACCAATTACCACTAATTTAAACCTAAGTGACAATAACTACCATCCTGCAGATCTAATGTAATGTATAAAACAGTTAAGTGCTTGCACAAAAGTCCTAGGATAGAATTAAAGTGAGACATACAAAACTTAAAGAAAAAACAGTACCTTTTTAAACCAATAGATTTTATCCACGAGACTTGCATTTGATTCAATTGAATGGCAACAGGTGGCTTTAGAAATCTACTGTCTAGCCGTTCATTCATTTGATGCAAATTTTGAAATAAAGTGTCAATGTCAATCAATAAACATCCTTTACAATAACTTAATTCATCATTCTTTTTATCCGTTGACTGCATGATATAGTTTAAGACCATATTTTTCCGGATCTAGAGGTAACCTAAATTTATACCCATCGTGTTTTATACTACTTCACTCTTGTCTATGGGAAAACTGATTGAAAATTCGCCTAATTGAGTATTTTCCTGCATATGTGTTTGTATTTTAGAGGTAATCGAAAAGAATGTGATTTGAACCTGGCTAAGGCTTTGGGTATAGTAAAGTAATGTCTTAATCTTATTTAGTTGTATACCGCTTTCAAAAACATTAATGAACCATATTTTTTAATTTAATTGTATTTTATTTTTTTAATAGTTTGTAAATATTTAAGAGGTGTAAAGCTTCTCCTTTGGAAAACTAAATTTTAGTTTGATTATACAGGCATACTCTAAATGTCTATCTTACTTTACTTGACAAGGATTTAACTCGAATCATCTTCATATGCTCTATAGTATTGATACAAATAATTGTCATCATATAGATGCGTCATGGAAATATTCGGTGAAGAATGCAAAGGTCATACTTCAGTTATTGGAAATCATAAAATACGATGAAGTACTATTATTGTGCATATTCGTTCAGAATAAATAACAACCTCATAGAATACAAGTGTTGAGCAAAAAATATTACAATTAGAAAGAAAGATTACTTTAAGGATTTTCAGTGGAAATCATAAATTACTATGAAGTACTATTCTTGTGCATATTCATTCAGAATAAATAACAACCTCATAGAATACAAGTGTTAAACAAAACCTATTAACTGGAAAGAAAGTTTACTTTAAGGATTTTCAGTGGAAATCATAAAATACTATGAGGTACTATTCTTGTGCATATTCATTCAGAATAAATAACAACCTCATAGAACACAAGTGTTAAACAACAACTATTACAATTGGAAAAAAAGATTACTTTCAGAATTTTCTTTTAGGTTTACAAAATCTCTTATAACAGTGAGTACTATAAGCATTCAATGAGTGTTAGTTTGTACAAAATGGGTTAAACATGCAAAGCCCTTCTTGAACTATGGTATATTATAAAAGACAAACACTTATAATGTCCTTTGTTTGAAGTTCATTGTTGGTGATGGTGAGTTAATGTTGTTCAAAGGTTTATTGCGGACATTTTCCATCACGAATGTAAAAAACAATACACAACGTTTCTATACTGTCTGTGTGTACTTATAATGTCATCTTTCACCTGTCTAAAGCTTTAAAGTCTAAAACTTTAGATTTTATTGTGAAACCCAAGAGTCATAAAAACAACAACAGTGTTCTAGTTATGAGTATGTTTTGTGTCGTTAAATGTTACAACCAGGAACCTAAAGAATACATGGACAAGCTTACAAGTATTAGCTGAGTTCCTAACAGTCCAAGTATGATTTTGCAATATAGGATTTAAAACCGTGGGAGAAAATTGTATGTCCCAATTTAATAATAAATGCGTGTATTGTGTGACCTCGTATTCATTGAACTTCTAAAGACATATATATCATGTTTAAGTGTAAAATTTAATTTATTAGCCGCATCGTAACTAACGTGTCTATTAGTCAGCCGTTGTATCGGTTTCATACATAGTCAATGATGTGGTTTAGCATACAATCACATTTGTGTACACAAGATTTCAGCAACAACTTTGCTAACAAATGGGTACAAGCATCAAAGTAGAACAACAACATATCTTCTACAACAACATTATGGCTATGGTAGATATGTAATACTATAGTATACCATAAATTTAAAGAAGCAAATTTGATCAAACTGTGTCCTCTCCCATTGCAAACTCAAAGCTTGAGTATAACTGTACTAAGCATTTTATACTTAAATACCAATCCCGTACGAAGGACGGGTACTCTGCTAGTAGTATTCATATAGTAAAAATGTTTTTCTAAAGTTCCTGACAAAACAGGCTTCCTTGCACTGATTATAGGATGCAAAGTAGCTGATTGCTGAATTTACTTAGTTTTGCTGCACTCGTTTGACCATTCCGCTATCCAGTATTTCAACCAAACAACAGAAAACAATGTGCTTTTAAAAGGCACGTAATACGCGTACGCTTGAAAATAAATTGGCAATACTTAAAGATACAACGACTACGATCAGCTGGTGCAGTGTTTCTCAACCAGTATCTGATGTTTCACGTGTTAAAATTCTATTTTCGTTCAACGCTTGGATTTAACCTAACAGTGTTGTTTAGTGTTTGAAAAAACAATTATGTATATGCTTTATAGTAACTGTAGGAAAAATGTTATGTATAATGCGAGCGCAAAGTGCCATTTCGCGCACTTACCCAAACACCTATTGAATTAATTACTGTATTTAATTTTTTTTATACATTAGACTGTTGAAAAAAAATTATTTACGAGAAATGTGGGAGATGTAAGACGGATTCCGCCTTACCAGATTATCACTTATGTATTATTAACACTAGAAAAGTTATTTTTCTAAATAATTAATTTTAATTTTTAAAATATAACTGTTAAAATAGTTAGAAGGAAAGGAGTCCACGACCTTGAAATAAAAACCATCCAAATTTCAGCGGTGTACATGATTGGATAAAATTGTTCCTTCAGCTTTACACGTGTATAGTCAATGGTATTAGTTTCAACGACGAAGGTCAATAGACTCAATATCATGCGTCATATCACTGATGTGATGATAAGAGAACTTGGTTTCAACGGTTCAGAGACTGAACAGATCAAGTTGGGGCTGACTTAATCAACCAACTTGCAAGACCTAACATCACTAGCTTAATTACTTACAAATTGAGCTGGAAACATACGTTATTCATGGTTATTTTTTCCATTATTTCCCCAAAGAAATTTAGGTTTTAATCGTGGTAATCATTTACACTTTAAAAGTTAATTTATTCCCTGTCAGAGAACACCCCACATTGAGTTGATTTGGGCATACAGTTTCCAGTCTTTGGGGTTCACTGGCGTTAAGGTATTAAACTCCTCATTTTTTAGTTATCCTTGTAACAATTTTTATAAAAACCATATGAGTTTGAGACCCCGGTCTAGAGTTTAAAACAATGGGGCCCCTTCTTCTTTCCTATATTTTTCGAACATGATTCGAAGGTGTGTATTGATAGGATTTCACTTTTAAAAAGCCTTAACTTTCAGATTAGAACAATTCGGTACTTTCAAATTTACTAATAGTTTTTTTCACGTAAATATTCCAGTTCACAATATAAAAGCTGAAATATTCAAGAGTATATAATACTTCAAATCTTTTTATGAGAAACATAAGGCACAATTTTTGTACATGTTACACACAAAATTACTAAAAATGGTCTTTAAATTGTAAAATGTAGATTGGAGCACATTCGGACTAAAAATAAACAACATTATTTAGTCATAATCAAAACCATAAGGACTAATACAGTTCGATCTAATTTCGACCAAGCTGCACCACGTATCTTATTGTTAGGAAAATGTAATATTCGATTTTCTAAAACCATTGTTAATACTGTTAAGCTATTTTTAGAATCTATTACAGCGATGCCCGTTACTGACTAGTAAAACATTTTTCACCTAATGGAAACCCAAACTAGACGAACATAAATTGTATTATATTCATTTTTGTGTTTGTTTATTTTATGATTTTTTTCTGTAAGAGACAGTTTATATAACAGTCTTTAAAACGGGATTCTTACCAGTCAGGAAAAATAATCACATTAGGCCTATTCGTGTAAAAACTATACTAATATGACCATTTATTAAAGGATGCTTTAATAATACATTTTCTGTTTCTAGTGCGGACGATAACCAATATAATGTTTATTACTATACATATTTTGCTATACATTTTCCAGTTGGCTTGTTACAGTCTAATCCACGGATAGGGACATTAGTCTTCGTCAGGTTGGTAGCAATGCATGGTGATTCCCTGGAGGGAAATTATATGCTCACGTCCATCACGTCATGACATGAATTTAACTTCAGGGAGGGAGAAATTTAAAAAAGTTTACCAATTTTAATCTATGTTTTGTTATTGTATATATTAGGTTAATATCCCCCATGTACGATAGGAGAGGAAATTATAAAAAAAACTTTAGAAATATTACTACAGAACAAAATAATTAAATATTACTACAGATATATTTCTCACACTTATCTCTCTTTTCTCAGAATTGTGCATATACCTATATTTTTTCCCAACCCGCCATGTTAAACTTCCCTATCCCAAGCGTGATGTAAACAACAATTACTTCACGAGTGAAGTACAGTTTCAAAAACTCACTAGTGAAGTAATGAAACCCGTTTAAATAACATTGAGTGCTCAACTTATAAAAATATACCTCTATGGAGCCAACGACGTTCAACGATAGAAATCAGCAGTGTATTATTCAGTGTGTATTCAGCTGTGCACTTGAATTTTATTGTTATACTTTAAAGAATTTTCCTAACCTAGCTTTTGTTTATAAAATAACGTTACTGTTAGAAGATGAGTGAAATGGATAATGAACAATATTGTACTTTACCCCATGTTTATTGTCGGGTCAGGTAAAATCTTGTACGTTACACGTTACGCAACAGCGTGTTTACATCACTTAGGTGAACATTCACCTGCGTGATGTAAACACGCTCTTATTACACTCGTAATGTAAATAGCTATCCCGCCTTCACATCCTAGGACGCTAGTTCTCGCCCGGAACTGTTTTGCAAATTAATTAAAAATAGTACTAGTGGATTGCGGTGTTATCATATAGGCTAAATAATATTTATTGGTTATTGGTGGGATTTGAACCCGGTACCTAAGGCATTGAAGTCCGCGCTCTACCGCTAGACCAGTTCGCTCACTCAAAACTGTATAGTAGTAATTCAAACTAAAATTAGGCATGTGTAGTATAAAATAACACGTCACTAAATACTACATGACAAATTATGTCAAATGCGTTATAGGAATTTCACACGTAAATGTGATATATAAATTAAATATTACGTTAACTTTAAACTAACAGAGATTTTTAAAAAGTTTCTATTATCTTGTATCATATTAAAATATAAGGATGTTACATACTATACATGGCCATCGATATCCCCAGTTATATATCGTTAGTAATAATTGTGTACCTTGCACTTAGAAGATATGTTGAGAGTGATATAATGGAATATGCAGGGATAATGTGGATATTTTTAATTTTAAGATTAAATTTGATACATATATTGCGCTAATACCAAGAGCAATGAGCCTGCATTCCAACAGAAAAAAATCTCACTTTATATTACTTAATATCATACCTATTGACATACTACGTATAAATAGCAATAAAAGTTATTTTCATTCATAATTTAGAGAGTAACAGCAAACAAATACAAAATAAAGATCTAACCCCCCAACACCGATCATATAAATCAGAATCCATTAGGAAGTATACGACTGTTTCACATTCTCTCAGTCCTGTGGGATTTCCTACAAATAGTTTGGACTGTTTTCCAAACATTTAATCACTTTTAAAATAAAAACGAGCAAAATTTTTACGTTTAAATTTATCGTCGGTACTTCACATTCCTGTCTTTGAACTATTACAAAGTAGTTTAAAATCAAGAAAACTTAATTTTAGCAAATGAACCATAAGACTGTTATGGACCGTTGTTGCGTTTTTAGAGTAGAGAGGTTGTTAGGTTGTCAATCACTCGATACACTACACGCGGGGGCCATAAACAGGTGTGTTGTTGATATAAATTTTAGAATAACAAGAAAATTTGCAACATAATTTCTCATTTTGTTTTATATTCATACTTTCAGTTTTAAATTATAAACGTATAGGAAGCTCTCTTCCTGCGAAGAAATGTTGTGATTGATTAAGTGTTTTATGGCTTTGGCCTGAGCCTTGCAAGCTAAGATAAGATAGTTGAGATTTCATATTGTTCTTTTACTAGAACGACGTATTCTTTATACGTGGGGTGTGTGTATAAGACTGTAAATAAATGGTTGTTTATTTTCTAACCTATGTATTAATAATATTCCAAATATTTAAGTGGGTTTTGAAATTATTTCTCTTTTTGGAATTTAAGACAAACCCTCTGTTAAAATTTAACAGAAGATAACAAATTTATACTTTAAAAAGGTGTTTAGTGATTGCATTAAAACATTGATGATCAATCTTTGACAGCTGCGGGTAAATGACAACAAAGAGTGCATCATTGATGACGTCATTGTCATGACACCAGCGACCTCTGCATTCTGCATCACTATTGATCAGCTGATGACAATTATTGTTACACAACCATAAAACATGATTGTTTTACCAATCATGTAAGATATGTGGCGTCCGTTTCCATAGTTAAAAATTAACATTTGCTATGTCAGTTTGAAGTTTTTAACTATTTAAATAAATGTTTGCACTTCAACAAACTGTTTACATGAATCGTTTGACGTGCCGTCAAACCTTTCAGCTATTAACGTGATTGCTATTTTTACCAAAGAAAATTTTAGTATGAAACCATTTTCAGAGGGGTATTTTAGTACAAATAACCTTTTAGACGCTCTGCCAAAATTTAGTTCAAGTCAAAGTATAAATATATTAAAGTCAGAGATTAACTCTTCTAGTAACGCTGCCTGGTACTGTATAACGTGACAAAGAGAATTATTTGAAATCATTATCTCTTGAGTATCAGCTTATTAACTGATTAATTATTTCTTATAGTTTAGAATTGACTAGTATAAATGCATTTATTTCTATCAAGTTGTACTACTGTCATTTAATTTAAGTAGATACATCATCGTGAAGCCTGAGTCCTCTTTCAATGTTTGTTTTAAGTGTGGAAACGATTGAGTATAACAACTAAATTTGTTTCTTTCGTTCAAGGTTTAATTATTTAACAGAACGCAATCTAAAAGATTAAGGTACTAGAGGACAAAAGGTATTTTAAATGAACTGGTTTGACCTATATTCTATTTTCTCGAAGTATTTTAGCGAATTTCCCTATAGGGAAGTAGCTATTATCGTAGGTGGCACGGTAAGACCTAGACCCGGGACCGATTTACTTTTTCATTTTGATGTTCCCAGAGGCCAAAAACACCATTCATTCAAATTGTTATATATGTATATATAGACTTATATACATATATATATATATACATATATATATATATATATATATATATATATATATATAGTCCGTGAACGCGATAACTTGAGTAATTTTTGTCCGATTTTGATGAAATTTGGTTTAAAGGTGTAAAGCGGGATAAACTTGAATGAGTTCGCGAACCAGCACGATCGGACCATGGGAACGGGGCTTACGGGGGGTTTTATGGGGTAAAAATTGGTTTTTCTCACTTTTGACCCTCAAAACACAAAATTTCCCGATTTCTTTTTAGACCTTTTTTAAAGAGCTTAAAAAAACAAATAATTTAGTATATAAAAGTATTTTTGTTCGATTATTAGTAACGGAGAAAATTTAAAAAATTGTAAATTTAAAATTCCCATCTTATTCTTATGGAGAATATTGTCAAATGTTGTAGTTTGCTTGTTTATGGAGATATTTTGATCAAACTTGGCAAATTTATTTATTTTGTACTAAGCTATCAAATTTTTACTCAAAAACACACTTTATTAGTTTCCTTGTAGCAGCAAACCTAGGTACTCGTTAAACCTAATGTTATTAAAATATATTTAACTGAAAATCAATTCAGACAAATGGAAATTCGCTTAGTCGGCAGGTTTGCTGCGGCGGGGGTATTTATATATTTAATTACCCAAAATTATATGAGTAATCAACGCACTTAACGCGTTACCACACTCATACATGCTTAAAAATTTAGCTTTAGCTGATCGGAAATGATTTCAAATCATAAAATGAGTATTTTTAATTGTTAGTTATACCATGTATTAGGTTATATAATATTAGACATTACATCTCCATGTTAAAGTTGTCTACAGTTCTGTTTTGTTATCAAAATCGTCATAGTTCACGTGAAACACCGACAGATTTTGCTGATCTAAATTACATATTTCTGTCAAATACATTAACTTTTTTACCAAGTCAAACTAATGGATATACTAAATGGTTGTATTTAATTCAGATTCTTAAGTACAATTCTTGAAACATTCTGGGACAGATAATTCACGTAAATTGTATGGTATATTTTAGGACTTGTATTGCACTATATACATTTTTAGCGTGTTTTGTGTAGAAAGTGATATTAATGCAGAAGAAAAAATCCTCAATATATCGCATTGCAGTTATTTATCAAATGATCAGCTGTTTATTTTAAAGGTACTTGTGATTTTAGTTCCTTTATTGTAGTTACGATAATTTATCGTTGTTAAAATTGGAAATTTCCATTTACAAAAATTTAGTTGTTAACTAAATCTAGAAATAACACAATTAAAATATCGCTAAACATTTTAAGGTTATCCAGCAATAACTTGTCTTCATCAGATGAACAATTGTGTTGCAGAATGCAGAGGTCGCTGGTGTCATGACAATGACGTCATCAATGATGCAGTCTTTGTTGTCATTCGCCCGCAGCTGATTTAAATTGGTCATTAATGTTTTAAAACTAACGTCATCGAAAATTTTAGAATAAATTTACATATAACCAATTGGTTTTATTCACTAGTAATGAAGTATTGTTTAGAATCCAAAACTATTGATGGTGAATATTTGTTTAAATAATAATTATGTAAAGATTGTTTTACTAAACAAAAATTCAGAACATTTTTTTTTTTTTCAATTAAATTTGACAAAGATGCCACACATACGCAATTTGCATTTAGCTGCAAAATAATATGAAATAATAATTCAAGTCTTAACAAAAAAAAAACACTTTAATCCCTTTCAATTAATATCATTGCTATTATGACAAGTTCTCCAAAGTTTGTAAAATGAAAAATGAATATTTTTTGTAGTAATATATGTTTATACTTATAAAGTCACTCGTTAGACTAAAGTTTATATCTACAACAGACCCGTTTATATCTCCCGTGTGTGTTTTATTGAGTGATAAACAACCTCTTGATACTGAAGATGTGACAACGGTGCATTCGCTTAATGTCATTCTCTTGTTCTTAGACTGGCGTTTTGTAATATAAACGGATAGGTAAAACGTTCAAGAACCAACGGTACAATCGTTGACTACAAAACAGTTACAAGTGCAGGTTTAATTTATTAAAAGCTTGGTAGTTTGAGTAATAACGCTTGCAACATAATATTACATTTAAGTATAGAAATATATTAAATATATAGCATGTTCTGTCTTGATTAAAATATGGGTCTTTTCCTGTACCTTGGTACCCATTCCAATTTTTAAAACTTGTAAGAGATAAAAATCCCAATATAATTATTGAATAAAACACTATTAGGTAACAAATAGCCTATTGTTGATGACAGGCGCTTGGGGAACTAGCTGGTGTAGTGGTTAGAGCGCGGGACTCCGGTTCCTGGGGTCCCGGGTTCAAATCCCGCCAAATCACCAATGGATTTATCTACAGTGATAATGCCGTAACCCCTAGGTCTAGCCTGAAGTAATTTGAAAAACAGTTCCGGGCTCGTGCCTAGCGTCCTAGGGGAAACAAATTTTTGATAACTTATTACGAGCACTAAACATGGATAAAGGAGTATTTAAGAAGTATTATTTAACGGACTTCTCTTTGGTAGTGTAGAGGCAGTCAAATAGGTATATGTAGTATATCCATACTTTAAATTCTTTTAATTAAAAAAAAATTAAAACATAGGTGAAATGTTAAAGGTCTTCCTCCATACAGTTGAAACTATGTCATGACATGATGGACACGATCCCATAATTTCTCCCCAGGGAATTGCGCGACATTGCTACCAACCTGACAAAGACTAATGTCCCTATCCGTGGATTAAACAGCTAACAAGCTAGCTGGAAAATCTGTAATCAAACAAGGAAATTCTAATGTTATGTTTAGATAACATGTCATACATGTAAAATCAATATGAAAATGTATCAAGTATTACATATCTTAGGAGGGTATTAGCTGGTTGTTGAAAGCACCATTGTGGCATTTTTTATACTCTTAACTTTATATACTTTAAAGTGCTTGGTAAAACTTCTGTCTTGCTACTGATCTTTAAACTATATGTTGACCCTTAAAACAATTATTGTTATTATATGTGGATAAATATCACTTGCAATGTACTTTAAAAAAATAATATACATTTGTTATAGTAACCGATAAGGTCACCTAAAGCAAGCCTCATAGCGAGTTGACGATGACCATAGTAGATATGTCATCCTTATGGAACAGCTGAAGCCAATTTGTTAGTCATTTACGTTGTACTAAAGATGTCGTGTTTTGTTTACAATATTGTCTTGGTATTGTAATAACTGTATTACTCAATATAAATAAGTTAAAAGAACCCGATACTAGGGACAACTTACTACATAGCATGTTAACTCCGACTGACGTTCCACTCCGCTTCGTGCAATCGTTCCTCCTCGGTGACGTCACTCAGCAGTGCAGCCAACCACACACACAAACTCAATATTCTTCTGGCAATGTAATATAGCCTTATATATTACACTCGCCCAAACTTAAAATAAAACTCTTCTCTATCGGCCTAACCTTTTTCTTCTAGGCTAAGCCAAATTAACAATTTTTTTCTTTTCTTCTTTTACCATTTTTTTTGTTTGTTTATAAGCTTCACAAAATATTTCAATAAACACTAAATAAACTTTTCTTCTTCAATAAAATAAACTTAAAATCTTCTCTCTCTAACTCGGCCTTTTAACTTAAAAGTCGAGCCGCTTCGGCTTTTGCACAGTCCTTTGAGATCTCCGAAGTGATGGCGGGCTGCACTGCTGGCTGGGCTGCACTTCGGGATGTTCTTCTGTAGTGTGCGTAGCTGGAGACTTAGGTAGGCCTACACTCCGTTGTTGTCTTGGTGATGTATTCCGAGTTTCCATGACACGAGGTGATCGCTCTGGCGGAGTTTGTATTCCCACAGCAGACTTGTTCTCAGGGGGTTTGATCGGAGATTGCACTACTGGCCTATTGACTGTAACTTCCTCTTCCTCAGTCAACTTACTAGATCTCAAATGATCTGCGTGGCAGAAACGTATTTTACCTCCCAGGACGCTCACCACATAAGTAGACGGACTTTTCCGCTCCAAAATTCTCCCAGGAATCCAAGAAATGATCTCCTGCCGTACTGACTTCACAAGCACCCTTTCTCCCTCCACAAAGGATCTGAAACTTCCCCGATGGTTATCGGCTGCTTCCTTCTGCGCCTCCCTCTTCTTATCAATGGCTGACAATAAACAGGGTTTAAGCATTGTCAACTTAGTTCTCGGTTTCCATTGAAGGAACAATTCCGCAGGGGTAACACCAGTGACAGTACTGGGTGTGTTGCGAAATGCAAAGAGGAAATTATCCAATTTATGTTGTAAAGAAATGGTCTCAGAACCACTAGCCATAACCTGTCTTTTAAGGTTCTTCTTGACTTCCTGTACAAATCTTTCTGCAGCCCCATTCGAGGCAGGATGGTAAGGAGGTGAGAGCGTAAACTTAATACCGTTGTTGCTCAGAAATTCTCTGAATTCCCCACTAGCAAAATTGGGACCATTATCACTGACCAATTCTTCCGGTAGGCCAAAAGACGCAAACAGCGTACGCAGTTTTTCAATGGTTTTAAACGATGTAGTAGATTTCATGATAAACACTTCTAGCCATTTGCTAAAACTATCAACAACTATGAGCATTTGTTGTCTTGTTAGTGGGTCTTCCGCATAATCCACGTGGATGCGCTGCCACCTACTTGAAGCTCTAGGCCACTGACATAATGGCACCTTAGCCACAGCATTCCTTGTACACTGACACACATGACATGAGAGAACAGTCTCTTCAATGGTTTTATCAATTCCCGGCCACCAAACAAAGCTTCGGGCTAACATTTTCATCCTATTTATTCCGGGATGCTGATCATGCAGCAATTGGATAACGGCACTCCTCAGTTTCTCTGGCACCACTACTCGACTACCCCATAAAACACACTGGTTCTCTACGGACAACTCATCCCTTCTTCGAAAATAAGCAACCAGCTCAGAATCTTGACTATCACGCCATCCATGCCAAATGAAATCTCTGACCTTTGTCAAAACAGGATCAGTATCAGTAAGTCGAGCGATATCCTTAGCAGTAATAGGATTGAGATCACTCACCAATTTGAAACAGTCAAAGGCCTCTACCAGGGAAGAAACATGAGAGATGTAGTTGGAATCCAGCTCCAATTGGTCGTCATCAGGTAACGGTAATCTCGAAAGAGCGTCCGCATGTGGCAAGTCCAAGCCACGGCGGTACTTTACTTCAAAACTGTAGGCGGAGAGGATCAGGGCCCATCGTTGAAGACGCGCAGCGGCGACACAGGGAACTCCCCGCTTATTTCCAAAGATTGTCACTAAAGGAGCATGGTCAGTCTGTAACACGACATTTTTCCTACCGTAAATATATTTATGGAATTTTTTTACTCCAAAAACAAGAGCCAAAGCTTCTCTATGCAACTGTGAATAATTTCTTTCACTAGCACTCAAGGATTTCGATGCGAAGGCAATAGGCCTCTCTACTCCATCAATAAGGTGCGAAAGCACGGCACCAACACCTCGTGGACTTGCGTCACAAGTCAAAACTAATGGTCTATTTACATCGTAATGAACTAAGACATCTGAAGACAATACCCATGTCTTACTTTCTTGAAAAACAGAAGAACATTGGGATGACCATACCCACGGTGCATCCTTACGAAGTAGATCGTAAAAACAGCTAAGTTTGTCTGAAAGATTGCAAATAAACTTCCCATAATAATTTATAAGGCCTACATAGGCTCTTAACTCTTCCTTTGAAGTTGGCTCGGGTGCATTCCGAATCGCCTCCAAAATACCCTCCTGCGGGCTGATCCCTTTGGACGACAAACAGTAGCCTAGGTACTGTACTGACGGCTGTAAGAATTTACATTTAGAATCATTTACCTTGACTCCATAACTTTGAAGACGTTGAAGAACACTCTCCAAGCGTGACAACGCTTCCTCTTGCGAAGATCCACCCACCAGTACGTGATCCAAATATGCCACTGACCCAGGTAGGCCACCAATAATTTTGTCCATGGCCGCTTGAAAGAGAGCCGGAGCCGAAGACAAACCATACGGCAGACGTCGCAAACGCACTAAGCCTTTGTGCGTAGTTAGAGTCAAGAGTGGTTGGGACTCCTCCGCCACAGGAAGTTGGAGATACGCTGCCTCCAAGTCCAAAACTGAAAACCAGCTACAACCTGCTAGAGTAGCAAAAATGTCCTCCGGTTGAGGCAAGGGATAGTGTTCCGACTGGATCACTTGATTAAGGGTTACTTTAAAGTCCCCGCAGAGTCGCACCCCACTTTTCTTCTGAATCACCACAATAGGAGTAGCCCACTGAGAGCTGGTAACGGGATAAGCAATACCTTCAGCAATCATCCTATCAATCTCATCTTCTACTGATTTACGCAACGCGTAAGGAACAGGGCGATATTTACAAAATTTTGGCACAGCATCCTCTTTTAACACAATACGTGCCTCAACATCCTTAATTTCACCAGGACCTCCTTTGAACACAGAGGCATACTTTTGTTTCAAACCAGAAACGACTTTAGGCTCATTGGCCTTACCTAGGGTTAGGTTAGGTTCACCACCCTTAGATTTAACACTGCCTGATAGGCTATTAAAATTACAAGTAAAAATAGATTTCCAGTCAAAAGCGATATGTTGTAGCCAACTACGGCCTAGAAGCATAGGCTGGTTCGTACGATCAATCTTAACGACTATCATAGGTAAATGATAAGTCTGGTCCATGTAGGCTACTTTGACTAAAGCTTGTCCAATAACATTGACTTCATTGCCTGAATATGTAAGCAACTTGATATCTACAGTACTCAATTGTACATGAGGGAAATATTTGTTAAACAATTCTTGAGGGCACACAGTTAGTGCCGAGCCAGTATCAATTTCCATTAATACGGATACATTCTCTATTTCTAGGCTTACCTTAAAGGCAGAAACATTATCACCAGAATTCATACTGTACAAAGACAAACTTTCAAACTTCACTTCATCTGGGCCATCACTAGGCCTAGGCCTATTTTCCTCTTCCATCTGATGGATTTTAAATTTACCACTTTTTATGGAATTTTTCACTGGATTTTCATTTTTGAACCTGCAAACCTTACTGATATGACCCAACTTTTTACACCCATGGCACTTGTAATTACTATACGGGCAATTATTAGCCCTATGCTCTGGATTGCCACAACGAAAACACTTATTTATCTGAGACATATCTCCCTTCACATCACTTGAATTTGATTTAGATCCCGCACTGTGAAAATTTGAACCTCGGTTGGAAACACGTGCATTCTTCTTGACATGAAACCTGGAAATTTCCTGAACACTTGTATTCGAGAATAGACCTGTTTGTTTCTCGGCCTGTTCAAGCCTGAGTGCAAGAGCCAACGTTTTCTTCAAATCCATTTCTTCGGAAAGTAATTTTTGACGAATTGCTTCATTTTTAATTCCCGAAACTAACTTGTCTCTCAGTGCGTCCGATAAGAATGTTCCAAAATCACACGTCGAAGCCAAATGCTTCGATGCCACTACGAACTCGGCAATACTTTCAGATTGTTTCTGGCATCGACTATAAAAAGTATAACGCTCAGCGACCACAAGGCGTTTAGGAGAATAATGATCTTCCAAGATTTTGCTCAAATTTTCGTAAGATTCTTCATCAATCTTCTTAGGAGAAATAAGATCGGTGAGGACGGCTAATATTTTAGGGCCTATTACAGTAATCAAGATGGAGACCTGCTTCACGTCCTTGACCTCGTTGGCCTTGAAAAAGTGTTTCAAACGTAACAAATACGAACTAATATCTTCTTCGTACGGATTAAACTCCGATATCCGACCGATACTAGACATTTCACGCACACGCGGATTTAATTTCGTCGCCAAATGTAATAACTGTATTACTCAATATAAATAAGTTAAAAGAACCCGATACTAGGGACAACTTACTACATAGCATGTTAACTCCGACCGCCGTTCCACTCCGCTTCGTGCAATCGTTCCTCGTCGGTGACGTCACTCAGCAGTGCAGCCAACCACACACACAAACTCAATATTCTTCTGGCAATGTAATATAGCCTTATATATTACAGGTATTTCAGTCATTTAAAACCTCGTTTAACCAAATAAAACGATCTAATCATAAACAATAACTGGTCCCTAGTTAAATAACCAAAAAGCACAAATCATAAAAATAGCTACTCCTCTATAAGAAATTCCCTAATAACCCTAAAATAATGGAAACACAATTACGTCTACGCTAGCTATCAGTGTCGACGTACGTGCACTAGGCACGAATACTAGCTTCAAAATTTACAATGTGATGAGAAGTCTCTTATAACCGAGGGGTGTTCTGGTATTGTGAGAGCTTCCTTTTGATTTTCCTTACATTGCCTTTTCCTTACCTTCATGTATATTCAGTCAATAATAGTATAACATCCTTACTATGCATTGAGACGTGACTACTTCCTGACTATTATGTGAATTGTTATAATGAATCAAAACTACATTGTACTGATTGAAACACTGAAGGAATATATCTGTTGTAAGTTTATGTTTATGGCTGTTTTCATGAGCAATGAAGCTACTAAAGCTCTGGTCTTGGAAGTTCGTTGATTGAGTCAGCCTCAACTTGAACTGTTCATAACTTGGTGAGAAATCAAGTCCTCTTATCATAACTTCAGTGTTGCAAACCACGACATTGAGTTAATTGACCTCCATCTTTATGAAACTTCCACTTGACTTGTAAGGCTGAAGAGATGTACAAAGACTTTCCATAATGATTTGCAATGCTATTTCTATGATTACTTGATCTGCAAATTTCCCTAAAAGGAAGTGATTTTAACCGTAGATTGCATCGCAAAACCTAGACAGGGTAAAGGCTTCTACAAACTTCTTAAATGAATACATACTTGAACATGTTCAAGTTTGAACACTACTAAACGATGTGATTGAATCAAAATTAAAATAGTCAAAATCAAAATGTTCTCGGTATTTTGGATTCAGAGTTACAAACTTCTTTTCAAAACTCACTGTATTCTGTAAGATTTTACTTTAGAATAAATTTTTCACCATTGTACTATAATATATGTCAAGGTCTAGAAAGATATTTAAAACTAAAGCATAGTTCACCTCATAACTCTGGATTTCACAACAAAAGTTTTAGACTCCATGTTGTCACAGTCGACCCCGCTGAGACATGACAAGCTTAGAAGAGTTCATATTGTAGTTCGGTGTTTTTACATAGTCTGCACTACTTTGACCCACTCTTTACATTCTATACTTAGTTGAAAAAATGTTATTCGTTGACAGTAAGAAATCCAACGTGGAAAATATGTTACTCCTCAAATTGTTATAGCTCTTTCATTTTTAACTACTCTACAATCCGTTAAACGTATTAAGTTTCGATAGATTTGAATGCCTTGTACAGTTGTTGTGCTGATTACAAAGACATCGTCACGTGTATTAGAACATTTTTGTTCTAATATTTGTGGATTCCAGCGTTACGAAACGAAAAACATGGAGGTTTACGTGATAAATGTTTTTAAAACAACAAAGCTTTAGATGGATGTGAACTGTATAATAATCTAAACACCTTGCCTAGCAACTCACGATCTCCTTGTTAACCTTACAATCACAATCAGTGATGCAGATCAACCCAGCTTAGAGTAAACGCTCAGGTATTTCTGTGTCACATAACACTCGAATAAAGCTAAACGGATAAAGTTTAAATATTTCCTGTCACCTCATAATCAATATGAATATACTCTAAGTTATTTCAATATACTGTATAATTTTCTAATTACCTGATTCACCTACATGTGTATAACTACTTTTCTAAGTAACTTAACTGCGTACTTATTTTCGTGTTTATATCCGCTTGGCATATTATTACTTATTTGTATGGCAACGTTTCAAAATTTGATTTTCTTACAATCTAATGCCCGACGGACCACAACCTTTTCTTAGTACAATTCAAGGACCAACGGTATAACACCTGGATATCTAAATGGAAACTATACAAAGAAAGATAGTGGTACAGAACTATTCAAAGAAATACAACTACTGACAATCTGACAAAGTGGAGAGAAATATCCGGTGAACAATTAATGGTTACAAGTCAAACGTAATAGCCTTTGTCCATTAAACTTTTTTTCAGTAATACCTGCTTTATAATATACAAAAATTCAGATGATAACCAATTTTCCCCATTGTTGTATTTTGTTTTTACGTACAAACACTATATATAAAAACACACTATCGTAAAAAGACATCTATAAAGTAAGGATAAGCTTACCTTAGGATGCGTAATCTAACTGGAATTGTTTTCATAAAAGTTAGCCTTGTGACTTGCCTGAAAATGAAAAAAAGGATTCAATAGAGAAAGAAAATATACGACCACGTTTCTAAGTTAAATATGTGTCTTAAATTCATCATTTGTTACATTAAAAACTGCATCTTAACCCCATATTTAGTTATATTGTTGCAGGGTATGTTATTATTTAGTTATAAATATCATAAACTTCAGAAGTGTTAATTTTTACTTATTGAATGGCGTGAAGACATTTAGCTAAAAAACACAAACTATTCACCACTTCCCCTAACCTTTTAAATGTACGTTTTAGAACGATACTAAACACATGCTAGTAATAAATAAATGAAATTTGAATCATTAATAAAGTGAACTACATACATTAAACACAACAACATTTGGAGAATTAAGAATTACAGTTACAAATTTTTCTTATGGTAATAGGATATTGTCCATCACATTGGATGATTGTCGATTGATTGACATTGACACTGTTTGCTTCTAGCAGCATCTAATGTATGTAAGTGTAACGTGTAACACAACAATTGCCCTGGACGTAGCTTCCTAATAGACATCTGTAGCCGGTTAATTAAACCGTATGCAACACGAAACACAGATTATATAATTGTGGTTTTGGCGAGTCCCTATCAAACATTGTCTTACTTGCTCCTATCCTAATTAAGATTTGGGGTTTCATGTAGTTTGTTTATAATTTTTGTTTTGTTGTAATGTTTTCTGATCACAATTTCACTTCTTTGTTTAAAGTAAATGTTAAGTAATGACAAGCTTATGTTACTTCAAGGATTGTTGGAGAAACGTATCTCATAGTCAAGAAGAAACAGGGGTTTAAAATGCTTTCGGAACTGATCCGGTCCTTTTTAAATATATAAAGTTACCTCCTAAATGAATTTTTAAATATATATTTTTTTTACTACTTAAATAATTCAACCATTCTCATGTAGGTGCAAATTGCAGAGAGAAACAAATGTAGAATCCTTGTTGCGGATCCGATTGCTAATTTAGTAATGGTCAGTTTAAAATAGTCTTAAATTGTTGCTATCTCACAAATTTGCTATCTAATTTCTATTTTTCATTAAAAACAATATTTTTAACCCAGAGAACATAAAACGCATAATCACCAACACACAAATTTACAAGTGACCCTGAGCTCACCCGTTTCGCTAAGCTGTTGCTTTGTACTGTTGAACACTACCAATACTAATCCTCTGTACAAACTTTGATGATCCATTTAGCTGTCGATTACTAAGTTAATTGGTCTCTCTACAAGAACATCAGCCCGTGACTCAATTTATCTTCCTCAACATGCTAGGTTTGTAATAATTCGCATTTAGCGTTACAAAAAAAAAACCAAGTAATCTTACACACATGATTTTTAAATATTCCCACTATAGTAATTCTGCAGACTAAGCGAATTTACAATTTTTTCCTAAACGTTTTTCAAACTCGTTTAGGTATAGCGAATTCTTCAAATTCGGATCATTTTACTCGAATTATCGGACTGCTAACGGACATACACACACACACACAAACAAACACATCCATAGTTTATTTAGGGTGCAGTGTTTATAAGTAAAAAGCAAAACCCCAAAAAATTGTCAACCCTACCCAGCTGTATAATTGATGTTATTATCATCGAATGGCAACATGAAATACATGGTTACGTTAAGTTGTTAATGCTGTAATCGGCTTCCAAAAGCAAAAAGTCTGATAAATGGTCCGAATATAGCAAGATTAATGTTGGGATACAAATGTGAGGCACGCTTCGCCCTTAGTCTAAACTATGTGTGTGTAATGCATCATGTTGGCCTTGAGGGTTTGTCTGGTTTTGTATGAATGTTATGTTTTTTTTTTATGTAAAAAACCATAAAATTGTTTCATGTTTATTTATTTTTTATTTTCTTCTATACTTGTATCAAACTATATTTAATATCACTAGATATATGATAACATTGAACTAGTGTATTTTTACGAGTTTCTTCTCTGACAATGCAGGTTTCGTAAATTACGATAACACAACCCATTTAAACATTCTTGAAATACAATACGTTACACATTAGTTAACTAATTTTCCTTACATTATCCTGAATGCAAATAGCAGAAGTAACTAAAGGAATTAATCAAAGAAGAAGAGAGAGTTAACGTTTTTACTCTGTTTTTAACAGGGCAACATAAACCAAAATAAAAATTAAGATATGAGCTAAGAAAAGTAATAAGAGTTTCATATAAACTACGTATTAGAAGCTTTATATACACCTGTCTATATTTACAGCAAATATAACAAACCATAATGTTATTGGGTAGGGTTTAAGAAACGTATTCCTAAATATAATTTAGCTGTACTACATCTTACATTCAATTTCAAGAAATAATTCTTATGTAACAACAATTGTCATTATCAGCTGATCAATAGTTAGTGTTGCAGAATGCAGAGGTCGCTGGTGTCATGACAATGACGTTATCAATGATGCAGTCTCTTTGTTGTCATTGGCCTGCAGCTGTCTAAGATTGATCATCCATGTTTAAATAGTATTTGACTAAAATCTGTTGTAGTTTTGTGGTACACTCCATATTGGGCATTTGTTTGGAAACCAATTTATAGAATGAGGATTATTTGCGGATAAATGAATTGGCAATATTCCCCCCGAAATCGAAACAGTTTTCTCTATTTAAATTACAAAATATTACTGATTTATATAAGAACTAATGATCGGTAGGTGCTAAAATATAAAAATTTTTTTTCGCTGTTAAGGGTTTTACAACGTTTAAAAATAGGTTTTAAAAAGGGGAATACAATACGAATTACTTACCATGAATGAATAGATACATTTTTATTTTAACTATGATCCATATAAAATTACAATATTGTCATTATATTAATTCGGAGATAACGAGTTTTGGCTGGTGAAAAAAAAAAAAAATTAAAGGACCTATCGGAAATTTTGCAGTATATATGTTTACATTACTTCCATAACACAAATTTCTAATCTCATAAACTACGATGTAATGTCTCAATCACCAACTTCCGTTTACTTCTCCTTTCATGGGTAATTAAGCTACTGGAGCTCAAGTCTGGTAGGTTAGCTCGATAAATTCATTCCAGCTTGGGTCTGTACTGCTTGGTGTGAACCCAAATATTTATATCACCACTTTTGTCCTTCGGTTATGACTTGCAGAGGGGAATATTTTCGTGTAGGAAACGAATAGTGAATAATTTATGAAGCTAAGGTTTTATAGTGCTCTCCTGTTGATTTTTATTGAAAAACTAACACAAAAACATATGCTTTGGGAAACTGAGAAACGCTTTAAAACTATTGACCGTCATGGGTTGCAATTTAAGAAATAAAAAAATTAAATTGTATCAACAAATTTCACCATAAAATTTATATCTAAAAAACATGCATCTAAAAAACTGTCAAAACCTTTAAAATTTACTATTTTAACGTTGACCTTCCTTTTAGGTATAAAAAAACACAATCAAAATCTTCGTCTGGGCCCAGAATCGACCCTGAATTAAATGTTACCAGCAGCCTTCAGAATTGAAGGCAATCACTATATCTTGGCAACGCAGTCTTTGTAATGTTGAATTAGAAGTTGCCACAAGGCATATTATCGTTTGATAAACAAATCCTACGACATATATAGTTGTATCCTTTATTCTATATAATCCATACTGTGTAGTTTCAATAAAGCAAGCCAATAAAGCAGCTAGGACGGTCAACATCTGGACTGTATTGGGCATCTGGTGAGATTTATGTAGTTCTCCCCTTCCATTGCAAGACGTACATAAACACGTAAACAAATCAGACATGTAATAAAAATTACAGTTTCTCCTAATCACCGTAAATGTAAGATAAAGTACTGCAAATTTACTATAAGTTTAACCATGGTTTAAAAAAATTACCTTAGGCTTTCAAACAACGTGTTGTACGTAAGAAGTTTCAAAACCTAGTGGAGGGTTAAAATTACCTCTGTTTGCTAAACACAAGTTGGCTTCCAGACAAACAATTTTCTTCTCTTGTTTATGTACTTTTCAATATTTTGTCTTACTTAAACATCTTTCTATAATGTTGGCAAATGTATATATTATATTTATTAAATATATGTTTACCAAAACCAAAAGTAAATAAAACTTACTTCTCTCTATTTCTGTTTAGTTTAGTGATTTTAATTTAGTTTTTGTGGAAAATTAAACAAAAGTAATTATTAATTCATAGCAATTTTTCCAAACCAAATTAATTGAAATCAGACATATACATTAAACAAATAATCCACGAATATATAGTTTAACAAATATAAACACATATTTATTTTTTATCTCATGTTCCTGTTTTTCAGCAATTACAACTCACACGATTCATTCAACGCCACAACTCAACTTGCCTATGAATACGAGAACAGTTTAATCTACATTTTAATACTGTTGTACCTTCATGTGAGATATGACTGCGCTGTGGAACTTCAAACGTTATTGTTATGTACATAAAAATTGAAATCTCATAGTCTATGAAGAATAAATAATAGAAAGATTTCTTCGTTGTTTATTATATTTACTTTTGAGAGAACCTTTTTCATAGTAAATTCGGATACCATTGTAGAAAATAAATAAACTTCCTCTCCTTTCTTACTTTATAGCTGCTACCTTATTTATGTAACGATTTTTATTGTTTTTACTGGTCACGCAGTTTATATGAGATGCATTTAAACGCATCTTAGTAACCATAGAAAATGGTAAACATAAATATACTAAATATACTACCTTCTCATATGCACCCTTCTTTATGAAATGAGAAGATAAATAAATAATCTTTGAAGATAAATGAACCAGCGGATTCTCCCTAATTATTAGATGACTTGACTGGGGTTTGTTGTGTAATTAATATTTACTAATGATCTGACTGCAAAACAGTTCAGCTAAAATTTCTCTAGTTCGAAACAATTTTATAATTTCAAATTTTAACCGATGATTACTAATAACGGTTACGGCTTTAAATATACAAGTCTATAGATAAAAAAAATTATTGTAAAATTATTTAGACATTTTTAGTAGATATTTTTAAGATTTTTATGAAAATTAACACAAAACTTCGGATTGCATAGTTGTAAATTGTATGAAATCAAGAACTTAAACGATCGAGAGCTGCAAAACCATTTCGGTCCGTGGTACGAACGCTATTTTTCACCACACTGTACTGTACCCTATTACCACTTTTCACCCCAATAATGCACACTGATAGTCAACAAAACTTTAAGGTTATTTGAAGAAAATAATTTGAGGAACTAACAAAAATAATGATAAATAGTTGCTAGGCAGTGGTGACAGTAAACAATTCTATTGCAATGCTATGGATACTGATTGTGTATTTAATATGCATTTATGTTTTAAGAAAGTAAATCAGCGGGCAGCTGATTTTGTGGCCCCGGCCTGTAAAAACCTGCTCGGTCCCCAAATGACGATGACAGCTGGCATGGCCAGCAAAACGTAACTTTCAGCCACCAATTAACGTATGTAAAACAACTAAAAACATTATAGTGTGGTGAAAAATACTTTTCTTCTTTTACTTGAGTTAAGTGTAATATATTTATATAATAAATATAACAGGTTTTACTATTTAATAATTTACAAGGCTATGTTGGCAATATCTAAATGTGTACGTTGAACTGTAACCGTTTGTATTTCCCACTACCAGTTAATAATATTTGAGTAAACGAATGCTATTGGACGATTGGGTCACGCCACTTCCCCAACCCATGAGTCCATGTTAACCGACACCTCTACACCTCAGTTATAGCCAGCTTCCATCCTGAGTAACTCCGGCCCGTTCGGTCGTTAGCAGTTTTACAGTGTTAAACCGTAGTGCTTATTAACTTCCCGATTCCCGTGGTGTAAGACGTCAGGGTGATATCTCTTTTAAAACAGAGAAACATGAGAATTACAAAATATCTACGAGATGTAATACAAAATAAAATAAAATTTAAAATTCTAATTTATTCTATGAAGAACAATAAAACTGCTGTATACTTTACTTGATACTTTAATCAAATTTGTTTATTTCATACCATAGACCCTTACCAAAAATATTCTTACCTGCTCTGCCGCTGTAAACCTAGGTACTCGTTAAATCTAATGTTAAAATATCCTTAAAAAGGATTGTTAAATATTTTGCCACCTGAAAATTTTTAATTAAAAAGGTTTTCCAGACCTGAATTAGGTTCTGGAGGCTAATTTGGCTGAGGTATTTTTTTTTATGTTTTTACTTCCAAAGCTAACGTATATGCTGAGTGTTCCATATAAAAGTGTTAAATGCATTTAACACTAACCACGGGCTGTGGTAGATGTGTTATCATATATTTATCAAGTCACACCCAAAAGTAGCCCCCTGAGATACCTGGCTGCATTGCGGATATATTACACATTTATGACCCTTCCTATGATGGCTCGACGTGTAAAAGTAGTAAAATATATTGTAAAAATATATTGTAAAATATGTGTATATTGTATATATTTG